>NC_054484.1:56313131-56987506 GCF_017639515.1 Carcharodon carcharias | reverse complement strand
AAAGCATTTTTTACCTTACGAATTCAAAATGAGGTTCCTTTCAATTTGATTCCTTTGCATACAGTTTTAGACTTATAACTGCATAGGTATTACATGCCCTGCCCACATAAACTCCTTTCTGTTATACCCATCCGTTCCCTTTGGATGCAAATTTTCATTGTATCATCAGGCCCTTTGAACTCCACCTCTTCTAATAATGAAATCCTTTTCACAGTACCAATTTTATTAGTAATATAAATATTGCTTGGTGTTTGCTAGCTAGGTGCAAGATTTCAGCCCCAGTCTTTGTATGGTTTATTCAACAAAATGCAAATGTACCCTTTATCTTACTGTTTACATCTCAAAACTACTATACATCAAAGCATCCAGTTTAGCTGGCTTTAATCCAATTAAGACACACACACACAGATACACCCAAGACTAAACCTCTGTTTAAAAATGGATAATTTCCAATAACATTATATACATTAATATCTCTTCATGACAAAGCTCTATTTTAACAGAAGATATGAACTTACCTGCCAAGATGACATCTTACTGTGAGGAGCGAGACTCATTGTGCATCCCAGAGAAAGATAGCCATTATTGATAGAATTGCATAGCGCTCACATGGGCATTTCCAGAATGAAAATGTTGGCGCACAGCTACTTATGGTGACCAGGGATGGACACTGAAATTGAAAGCATGGTCAAGAGCTGCATGCAGTGCCAGCAGGTGCAAAAAATTGCCTCCTTCTGCTTCACTGCATCCTTGGGAATGGCCACGAAGGCCATGGGTCCGCCTTCACATTGACTATGTGGGGCCTTTTTTAGGCACAATGTTCCTCTTACTTATAGAGGCTCACTCCCAATGGATGGATGCATACTACATCTGCCGCAACCGTAGAAAAATTGCATCAGGGATTTGCGATACACGGTTTACCAGAGATAATAGCGTTTGATAACGGAACGGCATTCGCCAGCAGGGAATTCCAAAGATTTACATGTCTCAATGGCTTAACACATGTCAAGACCTCGCCATACCACCCTGCATCCAATGGGCTGGCCGAGAGGGCTGTCCAGACCTTCAAGGCCGGAATGAAAAAAACTAGATGGGGACTATATAACAACAAAGTTATCATGTTTCCTGCTCAGCCAGAGGATTATGACCATTTGTATTGCACCCACAGAGTTATTAATGAAGAGAAGTCTCAGGACATATTTGAGCCTCATAAGGCCTAATTTAATGGGGAGGGTAGAGAGAAGTCAGGAGGCACAGAAAAATGAACACCATTACCACGGTCATAAAAGAAACTCCACTGTAGGAGAAACAGTTTTTGCAAAGAAATTTGGAGGTAGGCCCAAATGGCTATCAGGTGAGGTCAGTGCAGTGACAGAACCCCTGTCCTACCATATATCAGTTAAAGATCGGATAATCAGGAGACATGTAGATCATCTCAGGGAAAGAGAAACAGATCCACAGGAAAAGGCGCTTTGGAAGTACCTGTAGGACCCATTGAGCCTGAGAGAGTCAAAAAGGCAAACTTACAGGTTCCTACTGGGGAGCCTAATGGGCAGATAACCCCTGAGAGGGAGACCTCAGATAAACCATCTGAAGTCGTAGAACTACGATGGTCGACATGTTTGCAAAAGCCTCCTAAGAGACTTGATTTATAAATAATTCATTTTTGCAAATAGTTAATATATTATAAAATGTACTTTCAAGTAAAGGGGGAGGGATGTGGTAATCTGAGGGAAAATACACCTTTAAGAAAATGTGAGCAGATTGACCACTCGACTGTAAGACCCAATAGCTGTATAAGGGGGGCCACCATGTTAATGTTAGTCTAGAGTGGGATCTGGCTGGAGAAGCACACCTCATGTTAGTGCTCTGTTGTTTGTGTAAATAAATAGCATGTGCTTCATTTCATATTGGTAGCTGCATCTGCTGTATATTGTAATTGACTCACCTGCCAACAGATAAGCTTGCAACCGGTTCACGAGCAAAGCAACTCGGTAGTAGAACATAACAATTCTGCATTCATTCATCTAGAGAATGAGTCAGAACTGCAAACTTTAACCTAGGACTGGGATGATTCTGTCTGTGGAAGTGATTATAAGTACTGCTTTGAGATTCAATGCAACAAGCTTCCTTCATGTTGCACTGGGTGAAGTTTGGCACAACAGCCAGTCTGCAGTATTGATGAGTTCACAGTTTATCCTATGGAGATCTATACAGGCAGCCTCAGATTTTTCAGGTTGGCCACATTCCTAGGAGTGCAAGACCTCATTGGTGGAACCCATGTGACTATCTGGGTCCTTTCAACTATCATTTGGATTCTATGAATAGGAAAGGGATCATCAGCACCACATTGTTTTGAACATGGATTCAGTAGTGGCTATGCTGGAGTGATGCCAGATATTCCAGGAGCTGCCATGATGCATTTATCTTACAGCAGTTGACTGCCTGCACTATTTAATGAGACATCTGGATTAGCCAGATGTATCCTGAGGGACCCGGGGATGCCCGTTTCAGCTGTGGCTCATCACATTAGTCTAAATCAACAAACTATAGATCAAAGAAAATATGAGGCACACTTACCCAAAAAGACCCAAAAAGACTAAATCATAGGCATAATGAAGCAACAGATTGAGGACTTGGATTAGCTGTGAGAGTTTGTGCAGATCCAGAAAGATAAATGAAATATTAATAGTTGTGTTGGATGACACACAGTTAGATTCTCAGAAGAGGAGTCACAAAACAACAGGTGGAAGCAGAGGGTCAAGCATATCATAAGGAGGACAATGATAAGCCCAAGGCTGAAGATTTGGCAGCTGTACTAGAGCTGCAACAAAGGAGCAAATATATCAATGTCTGAGAGACAACAATTTCAATTAAAACTCAAAGTCACCCCAGCACTGCTGAGTACATGTCCCCAATGTACTGATGCACCAAACTCCATACCCACCATTATCCTCCATTTAATCTCAATCATCATGCACTCATGTTCCTTCATCTCCAGACATCAGACATCTTAACCTAATACAGACAAAATCTCTATACAAGGTGGGAATGCAATTCAAATAATTTATTACATCAATGACACTTGGTGTGTTATAAATTGGTGCTTTTTTTCCCCTCTCAATGCCCTTTGGACTGTGTCCAGCTACGCATTTCTTCTTTAAATAAAAAACCGAGTGGGAGAAGGAAGTGAGGTGGCTGGCTGATGGAGGTCACTGTGTGACTCCTTGGTTGGAGGAGGTTTTTTTTTACCTCAGTCTGATGGATAATAAGATGGCTCAGTAGATGCTGCTGCTGCCTGTTTTATGTCTTAACATGGGCTACTTGAGTGGAACAGCAGGGTAGTATGGATTGTGAGACCCTCATCCCCTCCCAAGTAAGCCAGGTACCTTATTCATGTTTATTCCTGCCACGACATGATGTGCTTTCACCATAGCCTGTGATTTACATATGAACATACAACAAATCTGCACTGAGGGCATTGAAGTCTCCTGTCAAGCAATTGAAACTAGACAGGACAGATGAATGGACAATGGAGCTCAAGGTTTCAATAGTATCAGACTGAAAATTCCTCACAACCCATAGAATGTCCTTAGGATCTCTGTCGAGAAAGACTCCACTGTAGGTAAACCCTGGAAGTGCAATAAACTGTAGGTAGTAAGAGCATTTGTTATGGTCAGTAGAATCTCTGCTACATAGCCTGACATAAGTGACACTTGGCACTACCTTTGAGAATAATAAACCTGAAGCCGCTCCAATAAAGGGTCTCACATTTTGTTTCATCACTGATCAAATAGATATTATAATTAATGAAGTGGTGCAGTTGCAAGGGGTGGTTACTCTATTTGAAAATTCATTGTACTTTGCCCATATGTCAAGACTGCAATGATCTTAAGGCATAAAAGATAAAGGCCACTTGACAGCCAATCATAGTGCAATGCCTATGGTAAAGTTTGTTTGCAGGTCAGAATGAAACATGTGGTACGACTCTGCTACTGCTTCGCTGATAATTCAAAGCCCACACACAGTTTGTTGAACACATCAGGTCAGAACGCCTCTGTTGATATTTGCAGGTAGAAGGGTGGTGGTGAGGGGCCCTCCTGTTGCAAATTCACCAACCTAGCATCTCTCCATTGCTTCTCCTCATCTTCCTCCAGTCAACATTATATAGCAATTACCCCATTGGAATATGGAATGGAGCCCAATTTCATCAATAATGTTATTAATAAGATGTTAACAAGTAAAATGCTGTTACAATATCACTCTTATAAAATCACGGTGTATTATCATCCATGACCCATATCTGGAGGGTAGGAATCATGAGACCAACGACAAATATAGATGAATAATATTTTCTTAAGCCTCAGCTAAGATACCGTATCTTGTTCAGGTTTCCACATATGACAGAAGACATAGACATCCTAGGAAAGGTGCAGAGGAAGGCTACTACACTTATACTAAGCTGAAAAGCTCTTGGATACTATATTAGGCTCATAGAGCTGGATATTTTAACCCTATTTTGTGTAAACTTAGCTGAAGCATCTTCATGAAGAGCCTAGATGTGTACACATTTGGACAGATTATCTGAATAAGAGCAGTTAGGGACGTTGAGGGAGCACATGTAGAAGTTACGCGAGCATAGAATTAGGTTAGATGTCAGGAGGTATCGCAGTGAAGGCAGCTCACTAACACCTTATCAAGGACAATTAGGGCCAAGCAACAAATGCTAGCCTTGCCAACAATGCTTACATCTCATGTGAGAATTAAGGAAAAAGGCTTTTTAGTTTCTTAGGGTTTCCCTTACCTTTAGAGTAAATTAACTGTTCGTCCAATGAGTGCGGATTCATTGCAACAGTTTTTTTCCAAAAATATATTTTGTTCTTAAAATTTATAAAAGTACATTACATGACTGCTCATAGTTGACATAAGGTACAAACCAAATCAGTTTCTTCCAATATTGCATGTTCCTCATTACATTTACAATTACAGTTAATATTTGCAAGATTCGTTATATGTCAAACATACGGCCCAAGGGGTTTTAGCAAGTTTCCAGCCCCTTGGTATACTATGCCTGACAGGCCTTAGATGGTGGCCTTTCCCCAATGTGCCTTTGTGGTGCCTGACCAAGCTTTAGTGCATCCCTCAGCATATAGTCCTAGACCTTGGAATGTGCCAGTCTGCAACACTAGGTCATGGACAACTCTTTTTACTAGAAGATGAGCAAGTTTTTCAATGAGTTGGTGGTTTCCCAGCCACAACTGATGTTTATCTTGGTGTGTTTTACTGGGAATTGCCTGGAGAGCACATAGTCCTGCATTACAGAGCTACTTGGATGAACCTAACCAAAAATCCTTGCATCTTGTGAATTCTTTGCAGCATTCTAAAGGGAACTGGTGAAGTTCCTGAAGGAGGATAATATTGCTGTGCACAAAAAGTAGGTGGGATGTTGGGCAATGTATCTCACAGTCATTGATGTCCCCTGGAACTTGCTTATGATTGCTTTCAGGGGCCAGGGAAAATATTCACAAAATTATTTTCTTTTTCTCTTGAATTGGCCTCAGCCTTTTTAAAATTGTGTTTTTTTTCACTCTGCCAGAAGATTCTGTGGCTGCTCATGTGTATGGAGTACTGGGGGTTTATGTTGCTTAGTTGCAACACAGCTGAACAGAACAGACTTGATGAACCAGCTGGTCTTGTTCATATGTTTGTATTTGTTAGCACTTTCTGGTAACTTTACATTGCTTTTTATTCACACCTACTTTTTGTTAAAATAAGTGAAGAAGGGGCATTAACATGATTGTTGCTTTGAAATGTGGCACCTTCATTTTAAGCAGATATTCATGTTATTTACAAATAGCTGTTATTGAATTTTTTCACTGCATATATCACATTTACTTGCTGCATATTCAAATCGAACCAGGTAATAGTTTAAAATGTCAATAATGAGATGTGAGTATAAACACATCTTACTAGAAAGATTGCAGAATATAAACTATTAGAATATAGTTATTTTATGCATTTTGTCTAGTATCATTGAAATAGGACCTTCTGCATTACTGAAGATGCCACACTATGATATACATATTACATTAAGAATCAATCTATTCAACCCGCTACATTAATGACTGATGAAGTGTAATAATACTGATTCACATGAAAGGGTGAAAGGTGACTCATCGCACAGGCTATCACCTAGTACTAATCATCATTTTGTTTTGAACTTTAGTACATTTTACTTGCAGTACATGTCTTTAGTGTATGATGGAGCTGTTTTTCAGCAGATCTGCTATCTGAGCTGTAATTTGATATGTATGAAATGTTAATTACAGTGTTTTTGCCACAGTTCAGTCACACGCACTTTTAATTGTGCAATTTACATACAATTATGATGCCACAGCTGTTGGTATGCTGTAATCTTTCTAGAAGGTTGCATTCTCGAAGTTCCAGTTAAATGTCTATTCTACATGTGTGACAGTTACATAACAGAATATTAATAATTACATAACTGAATAGTATTCTTCTAATGAATGTAGTGAAAACTACATTGGACTGTGGTGCAATGTATGTGACAAGCATGCATTCAATATTGTGTCATTCTGGAAGGATAGTGGGAGATTAATATCATGTAAAAGCGAATGTTATAAGTCATGCAGAGAGATGGAACAGGACATAATCTAAAGCCATGTTAGTACGGGAAAAGGTCACTGGAATCAGAAAAAATCAAATTCAACTGCAACCTTTGTACTATTCCTCAAACCATGCAGTTTGTCTATGGGTGTATGTCTGTCTACTGGTTTGACTGGTTTTTCAGCTTCATTCTGTTCCTGGTCATAGGTTACATACACATCTGCATATGATCACACACTTCCCGAAGCTGAAAACCCCATGTTATTGGGCTCCCAGGATTGGGGCTGGGGGGTGATGGGAGGGGGGTGGTTAGGGGCAACTTGATGGTGTGTGTCTGTTTGTCCTTATCCTTGCAGTGGAACCTGGTCTCCAATTGTTTCGGCTATCCCTGCCACTGGATAAAGACCAGGTGGCTGGTGGGCAAGGGACACCCCAGATTAAAAGAACCCATGCACAGGAATCTTTCAGCCCTTCAAAATGAATTTCAGAACATCAGGGATCTCATGGACAAACCCAGTGGCAACAGACCAGAACGTTGCACCACTATCAGAGCCCAGGAGCTCGGGCACTATGACATAGATATCGCTGCCCTGAGTAATACACAGTGGGCAGAAGCTGGCTAGCTCAAGGAACAAGGTGGTGGATACACTTTCATTGAGAAGAAGAACACCGACTCCACAGGATTGGCTTCGCTATAAAAAAGGAGCTAGGTGACCATTTCAGCGAGCCTCCTTATAGGATAAATGAGCATCTCATGTCCCTTCAGCTCATGCTAGCCCAGAAACGGTACACCACAGCTTTCAATGCATACGCCTCGACCCTAGATGCAACAGATGATGTCAAAGAGGAATTCTACTCCAGTCTTGATCACTTGTTGTCCCACGTTCCAAAGGAGATAAGCTGATTCTCCTCAGTGATTTCAATGCCAGAATTGGGAGGGACACAAACCTCTGGAAAGGCGTGATTGACAAGGAAGGTGTAGGGAAAGTTAACACCAATCGAGTTCTCCTTCTGACAAAATGCCTAGAACACGGTCCGATCAAAACAAAAACCCTATTTCATCAGAGAGACAAATACAAGACCACAAGGCAACATCCTTGTTCCAGACGTTGGCACCTGCTTGACTTCATTATCATCCGAGCGAGGGACCACAAGGATGCTCTCATCAGCCGTGCCACAGCAGGAGCTGACGGCTGTTGGACCAACCATCACCTAATCCAGGCTACTATTTCCATCAACCTGGCCCAAAAACAGCAGTGGCAGCAGCCACAGGAACATCAATGTTAATGGACTTAAGGACACTGTGAAAAAAGACCTATTCAGTCAGCGCCTCGCAAGCAATTTGGTTTAACAAGCAGGAAGCGCAGAATATTCACAGTGCCTGGTCTGGTCTTAAATTTGCCATAGTCAGCATCTGCAAGGATACTCTTGTTTTCTCCACTAGAAAACTTCAAGACTGGTTTGACAAGAATCTCCAGGAGATCCAGGAGCTATAAAATGGCAAGCGCAAGGTGTTCCTGAACTGGAAACACCACCAAAATTTGAGGGAAAGAAAACAGGTCTACAGACAAATGAAGACTGAGGTCCAACAAAAACCCCGTGACCTAAAGAACAGATGGTGGACTGAAGGAGTGCAGGAAATATAGTAACTCACCAACAGCCACAACATGCATGGATTCTTTAGTGCAGTCAAGACTATTTATGGCCCAGGCGCCCAAGGAACTGCCCCACTGAGAGCTAAGAACGGAGTGGTGCTCATTAAAGATAGAGGGGCAATCAGCACTCGTTAGAAGGAGAACTTCGAGGATCTCCTCAACCAAGACTCAGTCCTCAACATGAGCTTCTTCGACATGAGTGCCCTTGACCACATTCCACAGCATGCTTTCCACCACCAACTCAGCAAAGTCTCAGCCCAACATGAGGTTAAAAAGGCCATCCGACAGCTAAGAACCAATAAGGCTGCAGGCACAGACGAATCCTCTGCTGAAATACTAAAATACGGCAGAGAAGTACTCTTGACATGAATACATGACCTCATCTCCCTCCTCTGGAAGGAGGAGAGCATGCCAAGGGATCTCAAAGATGCCATAATCGTGACCATCTTCAAAAAAGGAGACTGCAGTATCTATGGAGGGGTGTCTCTGTTGTCTGCCACAGGGAAGGTCATTCCATGAGTCCTTCTCAATTGCCTTCTCCCCGTGGTTGAAGAGCCCCTACCGGAGTCACAATGCAGATTCTGCCCATCAAGAGGTACAGCCGACATGATAGGTAAAATTTTTAGCTCAGTGGGCGGGTGCGTGCCTGACCTGCTCAAGTGCAAAATGACACACGTTGGTGTGAGGCGAGCATCCTGACGTCAATGCACAGATGCGTGGTATTTCATTTGGCAATTGCGCTGCTGACTTCTGCGTGCCCGCTGACAATTAAGAGGCCTGTTAAGGCCATTAAATGATCAATAAACTTGAATTTTTCATTGCCCGTCCAACCTCACGGTTGGCGGACAGGCGAAAAGGCCAAGTGGCCTTTGCACGTCCTAGGAAACCTCATCCACTTCATAACATTTCCCTGCTCATGTGTCAAAGTCACATGAGGGGACATGTTTCATTACATTTTTATTTTCTTCCTTTTTTTATATAACACTTCATCTCCCTGAGGCAGCTCTGTGCCTCAGGAAGATTATGAAGTGCGCACTCACGTGCATGTGTGAAGGTCACGCTCGCCCGGCTCCACTTATGTTTCACGTTGAGCTGGCCTTAATTGGCCCGCCGGTGTGAAATTGCTTTGCAGCCCCGATCACAGGCGGTGGCCGATGTCCCGACCGCCCCCACCTGCCCCCACCGAGCCCGCCTGACATGGGTGAAATTCTGCCCAATGCCTACAGCAAGACAAGTCCAAGAAAAATGCAGTGAGCGGCAGCAACCTCTATTCATGGCCTTCTTCGACCTCACAAAGGCCTTTGATTCTATCAACTGGGAAGGGCTGTGAAGCATCCTCCTGAAATTTGGCTGCCATTACCATCCTTCGCCTGTTGCACGATGACATGCGAGCTGTGATCCTTACCAATGGCTGTACCACAGAACCAATACAAATGAAAACCGGGGCTAAGCAAGGCTGTGTCATCTTTTGTCCATCTTCCTTGCCGCAGCGCTCCACCTCACCTCCATGAAGCTGCCCTTCGGAGTGGAGCTACTCTACAGGACAAGCAGCAAACTATTCAACCTGTGCTGCCTGCAGTTCAAAGCTAAGATCACCCCAACCTCTGTCACTGAGCTGCCTTACGCTGCTGACGTTGTGCATGCGCACACTCAGAGGCCAAGCTCCAAACTATCATTGATGTATTCATGGAGGTGTATGAAAGAATGGGCCTTAGGCTAAACATCCAAAAACAAAGCCTGCTGCCGCTGCTCAACACTGTCTCCTGACTATCAAGATCCACAGTCAGCCACCAGACAACGTTGATCATTTTTCATACCTTGGGAGCCTCCTCTCAGCGAGGGCAAACATCGGCAATGAAACTCAACATTGCCTCCAGTGTGTCTTTGCAGCCTTCAGCCAACTGAGGAAAACAATATTTGATGACAAAGATCTGAAAACTGGCACCAAGCTCATAATCTACACAGCTGTAGTGCTACCTACCCTCTTATATGCATCAGAGACATGGACAAATTTGATGCCTCCTCAAAATCCTGCAAATTCAATGGTAGGACAGGCACTCCAGTTTCAGTGACCTCTGTCAGGCCAACATCCCCAGTATCAAACCACTGGTTATGATTAATCAGCTACATTGGGCGGGCCACATCGTCCGCATGCCTGACACTAGACTCCCAAAACAAACTCTCTACTCTGAGCTTTGTCAAGGCAAGCAGTTACCAGGAGGGCAGAGGAAACATTTCAGGGATGTCCTCAAAGTCTCCCTGAAAAAATGCAACATCCCCACCGAAAAGTGGGAATATCTTGCTTGAGACCACCCAAACTGGAGAAGAAACATTTGCGAAGGTGCCAACTATTTAGAACGTCTCTGGCAGGCCCAGGTAGAAGCCAAGTGCAAACACCAGAAGGACCGTTCCAAAATCCAAGCATTCCACCCCCCTGCCTCATCAAACACTAGCTGTCCCATCTGTGGCAGAGTGTGCGGATCCAGCATTGGACTCTTCAGTCATCTCATGACCCACAACCCCAGTGTGGAAGAAAGTCATCTTTGGTCCCAAGGGACTGCCTAAGAGTGTTTAAGAACTCGCAGGCAGGAGGGAACTGTTATGAGAGTTTTTCAATTGCTTGAATATATTAGTATGAATAGTTTATCTTTATATTTGTTTAATTTAATACATTTGTGATTTCTGCTTGTCTTTTAGCAATGTACATACTTACTATTTTAATAAATGTTGAAGAAAGCATGCCCTTCTGTAGCACAGTGGATAATTGCATTGTTATTTCAAAGACTAATTAAAGCTATTCACCTGTGGTGCTTATGGAGAGAAATATAAAAAGTCTTTTTGTATAACTGTCTCCTATGTTCTTTCCTACTCCCTATTTTTGCTTTTGCTCTTTCTGTCTTTGTTTCCCTTTGTTTCTGAATGCCTTTAATGCCTTTCTCATTGTACTGTCCATTTGGGTACTCTTTTGCTGTATGCCTTCCAATCTCTCTGAATATAACCTTCAGACATTTACATTTACAGATGTGCCAAAATTCTATGCCTCATCCTTCTGAAGCATAGGGTATGGTGAAGCCTGTCAGGCAGTCAATAGAGGAAATTTTGACTCCCGGGCTAGAGGCTGGCTGGGCAAGTGCACCCAACAGGAAACCAAGGAAGGAAGTCCAACCCATTATAATGATGGCTTGTTATGATTGACATTATCTAGTCACTTTAGAGTGCTAAAAACAGCAATCATATCACATCTCAATCTTCATTTTTCCAACAAGAACATGTCCAATTTACACAATCACTCCTCATAATCTAATCATTCAACTCTCTATCATTTTTGCTGGCCCACCTCCACGTCCTCAGAATAGTGGCAATATAATGCTTACAATCATATCTCCACCCAGTTTTCTAAATGTGGTTGCATCAATGATTTATAAATAGACAGATTACCCTAATATTTAGACTCATTACTGATCTTTTAATAAACTCTAACATATGATTTGTTTTACTCACTACCATTGAACATTATCATTTTTCACAATGGAGGATGGTAGGCAGTGGTCTTCCCTAAGGGTCAGTGCTAAGATCTTTGCTTTTTTGATATATATAAATGACTTGGATATTGGAATAGCCAGTAACATTTCAAAATTTGCCAATGATACCAAGTTTAGAAAAATGGCAAACAGTGAAGAAGATTCAAATTGATTGTAACAGTTAGGCTAGCAGAATGGGCAGACAAGTGGCAGATGGAATTTAATATGGAGAAGTATGAGGTAATGCATTTTAGAAGAAGAGATAAGGAGAGGCGAGATAGACTTAATAGCACAGTCCTAAAGAGTATGCAGGAACAGAAGAACCTGAGGATTCATGTGTATAGATCTTTCATGTTGTCAGGCATATTTGGAGAGTGATTGATAAAGCATATGGAACCTTGGGCTTCATAAATAGAGCTACTGAGTTCAGAAGCAGGGAAGTGATGCTGAACCTTTAAAACGTTTTGGTTAGACCACAACTAAAAGAGTGCGTCCAGTTCTGGTTACCAGACTTTAGGAAATAAGTGAGGGTCATTCAGAGGGTGCAGGGGAGATTTAACAGAATGGTTCCAAGTATGGGGGTTTTGGCCACCAGGTTAGGTTGGAGAAACTGGGGTTATGCTTCTTCAAGCAAAGGAGATTGAGGGGAGATTGATAGAGATGTACAAGATTATGATAGGTTTAGATAGGGTTGACAAAAAAAAGCTGTTCCCATTAGCTGATCGTACAAGGGCTAGGGAAGACAGACATAAGGTTTTGGGCAAGAGGTTCAGTGGGGATGTGAGGGAGAACTTTTTTACCACAGCAAATGACAATGGCCTAGAACTCGCTGCCATGAGGGTGGTTGAAACAGAGATGATCAATGATTTTAAAAGGAAATTGAATGGACATTTGAAGGAAATAAACCTGTAGGGATACGGGGACTGTGTGGGACAATGGGACTGACTGCTTTGCTTTACAGGGAGCCAGAATGGACCCATTGGGTGAAATGGCTCCGTCCTATAGCATAAATAGCCCTATGGCTCTATGACATCAAAACAATGTAGTCACACATTATTTTGCACTCTTTCTTTGAAGAAAAAGTTCTGCAAAACATTTTCTCTGCTCAGAAGGGAAACTCAGAAGGGGAATTTGTTTAAAGTTCCATTCTACATTATTCACCAGGTTGCTTTCCGTGGTAAAACATTCCATATTCTCAGCAGCAACACATATTTGGTCATCACTATCTATACTTAGCCTTATTATCTTCTATCCTTTCCATCATAAGATTTTGTACTCCACAGCCCACTGTGCTACACGCCAGATTTTGTGGTAAAACATTCCCTTTGCCTCTAGCCTGTTCAAGTTAGGGGTAGGATCTCCCATTGAACAATTCAATATGTTCTACCCCTGCATAATGAATGCATGCCTACCAATACCAGTGAGCATTAATAACCTCAATCTGCCAATATTTCAAAATGGAATCTATTACCTAGTTATTTCCTTAAAGTAATAATAATATTTATTATCAATGATTTTCTTTATAACCACCGTGAATCCAGTTACTAGAGAAATTTCTGAGTTAAAATTTAAAAAGCAGGAGACTTACATATACTAGTAAATTATTATATAAGAAATTTATTTTCAAAATGGTTGAAAAGTTCCAGACTGCAATTCCAATGAGTCACTGTGACTGGTTGAATAGTCCAAAAGAAGGTGATTGGCAGCTGGTGACCATAAAACCCAGTTTACTTGGATTCACAAAAATAGCCTGTGAGTAATGCCTTGTACAGCTGGAAACTAATTTCCTTAAACTAGCTTCCTTTGGGCATATAAAGAAAAATGGTTAGACAGTTAACCTGCAGAAAGAATGAACAATTTTCACTGGTAGATAATGATAGATTCAGACACGATTTTATTTAATGGCATAATACCCTTTAAAATACTTCTGTCCCTATTCTAACCTTTCAGTATGCCATGAAGCTACCTAGGTTTCTGAAAGATGAATTATCTGTCAGAAATAATGTTGCAGCGCTGTTTTGCTTTGATGTGATCTTGTCTTTGATTTTTATACTTGAACTCAACTATGTTGGTATGGCTAAAAATCCTTTGATGACTTTATTAGGGCACACTCATATTAAAGGGGCCATTGTGTTCTGATTGTATAATGCGTTTTACTTAAAGTGTTGCACTCTTTGAAAGATAGATGAGAATGAAAGATTTACCATTTGTATAGAGGTTACAGGATGTGTGGGAGTGATTTGCAAGGAAATAATTCAGCTTAGACATTCAGATGGTATAAAGGCTGATTCTGTGACCGTGTTTCTAACGCTCAAATGTACACCTACACTAATTACTGACAGGCTGACCTGATTGGATTTGGTAGGGTCACATCATTTACAGAATTACTGTGTGGTTTTCTGTGGACAGGGATCGAGTGTCATTGCATCTGTGTGGCAAAGGACTCAGATAGGAAAGAGTAGAGCAGTTTTAAAAGGAACATCTAGATTTTGCTGTTTAACCTCATGACAGGAGGAGCTCCTAGAACTGTCCACTTGAGCAAAGAGACCATGCAGGAGGTGGCTCTGAGATATAGCACTATATTTGGAGCAGAGGAAATGTTTCCATGTGCAGCCAATCTGGAGAAAATATGGAGGGAGTTAGTCAATTGTGTCAATTCTGTCTAGGTGAGTTATTTGTGGGAGTGAATTAAAACAAGTTTTCTGAATTGAAGAAGAATGCCAACATAGGGAACACTATTGGATGCCCAATGAAAACAAGGTGGTGCTTGCAATTGGACTAGCCATGTTAACACTGTGGCAACAAGAGCAGGACAGAGGATATCCTGTGACAATTGTCACACCTTCAACCCCTCAAAGTCTCCCCACCACCAACAAAGCTGAAGTCAGGAAATCATAAAGGAGTGCAGATGCAAATAATCTTGGAGACTTTCTCAGGCTGTAGAATAGACATTGGGAATGGTTTGTAACATCCTAATAAGCATGGAAGTAGTTGGTAGAACATAAAAATTTCATAAGCATTGTCCCCAGAACCAGGCTAAAGTGAAGGAAACAATTTAATGGTCTCACCAGGATGCCAAGGTAAGACTTCCTTCATATCACAGACCAGCTGATCCAACTTCAGCTCCAGCACTAATCCTTTCCTTTCCTTTCTTCAAGTCTCAATAGAATAATTCACTGTGCCTGCTTCTGTTTGCATTCACACTCTTAAAACCTGCTATTGCCCTCAGTCTTGGATACACATACTGCTTCTCTGTTATTGTGGTGTTTCCATGGCCAGAATCATCCCAGATTTGCACTAAGTGCGGTAGCGGGCGGGAAAAGCAACATTTTACCCATCGGCCGCAATGGCAGCTTCTCACACCATATCATCCCAATTCTGCCTCTTCCTGTGCTTTGTGCAGCCTTCAGATCGAAGTGATGTTCTGGTCTCACACTCCCTGGAAACATTACTGATGCCTGCACCTCAATGGTTCTTGTCATTGCTGCCAGAATGCCATGGGCAGGTGTCACTGAGTTCCGTCATTCTCTCCGGGCAGAATTTTATGCCAGCAGGATATTATGGTCCCGCCAAAGTCAATGGACTTTTGAATGGCACACCGCATTTTATGGACCCGCCCCCGCCGAAACAGGACCCTAAAATTCTACCCTCTGTGTGCTCTCAGCACCTGTAAAGTGAGGCTGGCCTCCATACCTTCAGCATCTGTGACCAGTGATACTGTGGTCTCAAAGGACTCAGGTGCTGAAGGCTGACAAAGGATCAGGTACTTTTAAAGATTCACGACTGCATCTCTATAATATGACCCTGATCACAGAGTGCAAGCCTTCGGTCAGACATTCTCAGAGGCTATGTGAAGACCCATGGAGTGTCCTCACTGCATGTTGTCATCATCCCCCTGCAATTGAGCGACTATTAGGGCCTCCACTGCACCTCCATGACAGCAGCATTCTCACAGAGGGTATTCATGCTGCCATAAGCCAGACTGGAGTCAAACCTTCACAGATCCAATATGAGGATCTATGGTGTCTCCTTGCTGCATGTCGTCATCATTCTCCACAAATCTAGCAGTTAGGAGGGCCTCCCGGCTGTGCCTGCTGCATTTGGCCAGTGCAATGGCCTCATCCCCTTCATCATAGCCTATGAGGACGTCCTTATCCTCATCACTATCCACGTCCTTCTCATCAGAGGAGACCTCCAGTTCCTTCTTCTCCTCCTCAGCCAGCTCCTCCCCCTGTTGCAGGGCCAGATTGTAAAACGTGCAGCAGGTGACGACAATGCGTGACATCCTCTGTGGACTATATTGCAGGACTCCACTAGACCGGTCCAGATACCAGTACCTCATTTTCAGAATCCTGATGATTTGCCCCACCAAGGTGTGAGCTGCAGCATGAGCCTCATTATACCTTCACTCTGCTGTGGTCTGAGGCCACCACACGGTGTCATTAGACACAGCCTCTGCAGGTAGCCCTTGTCCCCGAGGAGCCAACCCTGCAGCCTCTGTGGACCCTGGCAGATATCAGGGGCAGGATTTTATGACAGTGGGATTTTACGATGGGGATTATAATAGCTTGCTGCATTTTACGGCCCCGTCCCTGCCGAAATGAGGCCGTAAAATTCTGCCCCAGGAGTCTGTGACTGACTCTGAACACTCCCTGGAAAACGTACGCAGACTTGCAGAGTATGTTTGTGATGGCCGCACGCCAGCTGTGGTTGACATAGTTGACTGCTTGTTGCAACAGAGATCTGAGCACCACGTCAGTGCAGTCGATCACATCCTGCACCTGTGGGAACCCTGAGATCTGGGAAAATCCAATTGCTCTTGCATCCTGGCTGTCCTGGTCCCGGGCGAAATGCAGAAAGTTGTGTACCCATGCGAAGATGGCATCCGTGGCCTCATGGGCACAATTGTAGGTGGAGGCTTGGGATATCCTACAGAGGTCACCTGTGGAGCCCTAGAAGGAACCTGCAGTAATTATAGTTTTGGGAAATGTAGGACTGTAGCTTTAAAAATAAATAATCTTGTGTTGTAAGATCACATGATTTGTATAAACCAATGTGTTAAGAACATGGGGAACCTCTACATGAGAGTTCTTCTTTTGTTATGGAGTTTGATGCACATATGTATTTGCTGCTGCTGTCTTGTAAATAAAGTTCAATGTTTCCACTAAGAGAAGTTGTCTGGAAGATCAACTCTATAACAAACTGGCAATAAGGATAAATCAGATTCTGTGCTGTACCTCGCCCAGCAATTGTGAGTATCTAAGTTCGTTAAAAATAAAAGATGATATACTCATTCAAAATGCCACAGTTTGGCAGAATCAATCACTTTGAGCCAGCCACAGATGACTGGTCTCAATATATAGAATGGCTTGCATTCTTCTTTCAAGCAAACAAAATAACAGGGGAGGAAAAGAGGAGAGCAATTCTTCTGAGTATTTGTGAGAGCAAGACCTACAGTTTAATTTGAAGCTTGATGTCCCCCAAAGCTCCAGATTCAAAGACTTTCAGTGAATTAGTAGACCTCATTAAGGAACATTTTCAACCTAAGCCCTCAGTCACAATGCAGAGGTTCAGGTTCAATTCACAGAATAGAGCCCTGGGAGAGACAATTGCTACTTATGTGGCAAAATTAAAACAACTAATGGAATATTGTGATTTCAGTGAAACCCTGAATGACATGTTCAGAGATCATTTAATATGTGGCGCACAGGAAGACATTATTCAGCAAAGGTTGCTGGCTGAAGTGAAACTGGATTTTAGGAAAGTGTTAGAAATAGCGCTAGTGATGGAAAGCACTGTAAGGGCTTCACAAGTAATTCAAGGGGCACAAGATGGCACCGTTCTCCTAGTCAAGCATGAAGAGTCAGCCAACAAAGCAGGAAATGACTAACAACTAACCGGAAAATGAGAGGAAACAGCTTATCAGCTAAATCAAAAAATAATTTTCATTGATGTGGAAACAATCAGTCTTCTAGCAATTGACAATTTAAAAAAAATAGAATATTATTTTTGTCACAGAAGTGGACACATAATAGGACAGTGCAAAGCGAGAATGAAATAGACCTCCAAACAACAAACAAAGCCCAATGAAGTCTATGGTGTAGAAAAGCCAGAAACAACTAACTCTGACATTTATTCATTATTAAAAGTGGAAGTAGACATGGGTGCTTCTACCACTATAATAGGAGGACACACTTTCAGGTATTTAAATAAAGATGATCAACAATTAAATTTGGAACAAACATCTGCCAAGTTGAAAACATAGACAGGCAAAGAAATCCAAGTAAAGGCTATCACCAGAGCAACTGTTCATTATAGACACCAACTGACACAGCTATCTGTGATGGTATTAGAAGGCAGTGGACCAAGCCTTTTAGGTCAAAATTGATTGAGGGAAATTAATCTTGATTGGCCAGTGAGATTGCAAAAGGAAGCAGGAAGAGTTTCTGAGTTGCAAAAGGAACAAGGCAAGGTACTTCAGAAAGAGCTTGGAGAGTCCAATAACCGCAATAGGATGAAAAAGGAATGTGTAGCCATTCAACAACCTGAAGAAATTAAGACTGTCTTAAACAACGACATGGAAAAACAGCAGAAGAAAATCAGGCAGACTCTATTGAATTACAGAGCTCCAGGTGAAGTGAGTGAGCTTTGCAAGGAAAAGGAAAACCTGTTGAAAGACCTTCACATTCTATAAGATTCCCTCAGGTCAAAGGTTGTGCCTCTGAAAAATTATGAAGGGAAACAGGAAGAATTTAATGTCTCTTTGAACAAAATAAAGAACAAGTTGGCAGAGAAGACACAGTAATATTCAAGTTTCTAGGAGGAAGCCATTCTCCAAGAATGAGACAGAAGAGCTGAAGAATCAGCTGAATGAAGATAAAGAGGCTTTGAAAGCAAAAGTCGCAGAACTTTCCAAGATACGAGTAGGTAATGAAATCATGGGTATCCCATCTACAGCAGTAAGGCAAGTTGAGATACAAGCAAAATACTGCGGATGCTAGAAATCTGAAACAAAAACAGAAAATGCTGGAAAAATATAGTGCTATATAGTGCAGCATCTGTGGAGAGAGAAACAGAGTTAATGTTTCGAGTCTGTATGACCCTTCTTCAGAACTGAAGAGAAGTGGGAATCTGATACTGTTTAAGGGGGGTGGGGCAGCTGGAGCTGGATAGAAGACTAGCGATAGGTGGGGACAAAGGAGGGATTGACAAAGATGTCATGAACTGAAGGGCAAAGGGAGTGTTGATGGTAGTGGTGGTGCTTTAAAAAGGTCCTAATAGTGGCATAAAGGTAAAAAAAAGTGTGATTATAGCAGAACAAGGGTAGCATTATGTAAAAGAACAACATGGAACAAGTAACAGATAGCCCTGTAAGGAATGGGATGTGGGGACGGGCTGGTGGTGGGGAAAAAAGGATAGAAAATGGGATAAAAAGGGGATAAAACCGTGGATACATGAATAAAAAACAAGTGGATAAAAAATAAAATTGCATTTAGAGAAACAGGGGTGGGGATGGAGGAGAGAGTTCACAGCCTGAAGTTTTTGAACTCAGTGTTAAGCCCAGAAGACCGTAAGGTATCTAATCGGAAGATGAGGTGCTATTCCTCCAGTTTGCGTTGGCTTCAATGGAACATTGCAGCTGGCCAAGGATGGGCATGTGGGCATGAGAGCAGGTTGGTGTGTTGAAACAGCAAAGTGGTTACCCAGTCTGCATTTGGTCTCCCCAGTGTAGAGGAGACTGCTTTGGGAGCAGTGAATGCAGTAGACCAAATTGAAAGAGATGCAAGTGAAGGGCTGCTTCACCTGAAATGAGTGTTTTGGCCCTTGGATGGTGAGGAGGGAGGAGGTAAAGGGGCAGGTGTTGCACCTTCTGCGATTGCATGGGAAAGTGCTGTGGGAAAGGGATGAGGTGTTGGGGGTGATGAAGGAGTGGACCAGGGTGTCCCAGAGGGAACGGTCCCTATGGAATGCCGACAAGGGAGGTGAGGGGAAGATGTGTTTTGTGGTGGCATCATGCTGGAGTTGGCGAAAATGATGGAAGTTGATCCTTTGAATGCGGAGGCTGGTGGGGTGAAAAGTGAGGACAAGGGGGACCCTATCATGGTTCCGGGAGGGAAGGGAAAGTGTGAGGGCAAAGGCATGGGAGGTGGGTCGGACATGGCTGAGGGCCCTGTCAACCACTGTGGGTAGGTCATCTTGGTTATGAAGAAGGAAGACATGTCAGAAGCATTGTTTTGGAAAGTGGCATCATCAGAACAGATGCGACAAAGGCAAAGGAACCGAGAGAATGGGATGGAGTCCTTACAGGATGCGGGGTGTGAGGAGCTGTAGTCGAGGTAGCTGTGGGAGTAGGTGGGCTTATAATGAATATTGGTGGATGGTCTATCACCAGAAATTGAGACTGAGAGGTCAAGGAAGGGAAGTGTAGGAGATGGACAATGTGAAGGTGATAGAGGGGTGGAATTGGAAGCAAAATTGACAAATTTTTCCAGGTCCAGATGAAATGACACCGAAACAGTCATCAATGTACTAAAAAAAGAGTTGTGGGATGGGGCCTGAGTAGGACTGGAACAAGGACTATTCCATATACCCCATAAAGAGACAGGCATAGCTGGGGCCAATGTGAGTACCCATAGCCACACCTTTTATTTGGAGGAAGGGAGACAAGTTTAAGGAGAAATTGTTCAGTGAGAGAACAAGTTCAGCCAGACGGAGGAGAGTGGTGGTGGATGATGATTGTTTGGGACTCTGTTCAAGGAAGCAGCAGAGAATCCTCAGACCATCCTGGTGGGGGATGGAAGTGTCAAGGGATTGGACGCCCATGGAGAAGAGGAGGCAGTTAGGGCCAGGGAACTGGAAATTGTTGATGTGACGTAGGGCATCACAGGAATTGCGGGTGTAGGTGGGAAGAGACTGAACAAGGGGAGAGAGAAGGGAGTAAAGATAGGAAGAAATGAGTTCCATGGGGCAGGAACAGGTTGACATGATCGCTCTACTGGGGCAATCCTGTTTGTGGATTTTGGGAAGGAGGTAGAAGCAGGAGACTATGAGGTTGGAGGCTGTGGAGGGAAGATCTCCGGAGGAGATGAGGTCAGTGACAGTCCTGGAAATAATGGCTTGATGTTCAGTGGTGGGGTCATGGTCCAGGGGTAGGTACGAAGAAGTGTCTGAGAGTTGGGGTCAGCCTCTGTGAGATAGAGGTCAGTGCGCCAGACAACAACAGCACCACCCTTGTTGGCAGGTTTGATAACAAAGTCAAGGTTGGACCTAAGAGAATGGAATGCAGTGAGTTCAGAAGGAGGCAGCTAAGAGTGGGTGAGACAGCTGAGAAATTGAGACGGCTGATGTCACGCCGACAGTTCTCAATGAAAAGTTCGAAAGCAGGTAAGAGGCCAGAGGGAGGGGTCCAGGTGGAGGGAGAATACTGGAGGTGGGTGAAATGATTCGTGGAATGGGGGGAGGACTTCTGCCCAAAGAAGTGAGCACAGAAACTAAAATGGCGAAAGAAGAGTTCAGCTTCGTGCCAAGCCCAGAATTCATTGAGATGAGGGTGTAAGGGTATGAAACTGAGTCAAGACAAGTTGAGGTTGCGTCTGAGAGAAGTCCGGCTGACAGTGAAGTTAAAAAGAAGGTCAAGACTAAATTCTGTGGTAAAAAGAAGAAAACACGTAGAAAGAGGATGCAGAATTACTGATGAGGCACTGTCTTCGGACAAAACAATGTCTGTTACTTGCTAATTTGGAGGCAAAGATGGAGATAAGTCAATGAAACCAAGGATAGACATGCCCGATGTCTCTGTCAGAGTCGAAGATACTGAGCTGCATGTGCCTAAGGAGGTACCTGATGTTAATACAATTCCAGAGAATGTGTTTCCTGCAAAAAAATCTGAAATCGTGGAGCTGCAATGTTCCACACAGATCCGGAAACCACTGAGAGTCTGGACGTGTAATTTTATGACCTGTATAAATATTGTAATTTCATGAGATAAATATCCTTGTAAATACAAAATGTACAGAAAAATTAAAGTGGGAGGAATGTAGTAATTATAGTTTTCGGAAATGTAGGACTGTAGCTTTAAGAATAATCCTGTGTTGAAAGATCACATGATCTGTGTAAACCAATGTGTTTACAGTGCAGGGAACCTCTACATGAGAGTTCTTCATTAGCCATAGAGCTTGATGCACATGTGTAGTTGCTGCTGCTGTCTTGCAAATAAAGTTAAATGTTTCCACCAAGAAAAGTTGCTTGGAAGATCAATTCCTAACAGAGCCACTGGCATAAAAATTGAGAATTGCAGTAACTTTCACAGCCACGGGCAGTGGATGCCCCCATGTCTCTGTGATGCCAAATCCTGCAGTAGCTGGCAGATGTGACCCACCAGTTCCCTAGACATGCTCACTCTACAGCAATGCTGGTAGTTGGTCATCTGCAGGAATGAAAGGCGGTGTCTATAACCCCTGGTCTAGCTAGGCACCGACCAGTGACAGCTCGCTGTGACCTGTCGGCGGTGTATTCGGTAGCCCCAGCTGCCCCTTCTTGCTGATGATGCTGCTCTGCCCTCTGCGCAGCCAGGCACCTCAGTCACTCTCTTCTCCGTCTTCTTCACTCTCTGTATGCCAAGAGGCATGCAGCTAGTTCACCAGGCTCCATGCTCCTGATGTACCCCTCCAGCAGGATGAAAGAGAGAGATGCTTGGGTGTTCGAAGAACCACTTTTGGTTAAGTCTGAAGGTCCCTTAACACATCCCGGAGAGTGCTGGCCACCACTTGAAACCCCAACCTCCTCCGCCCCACTCCACCTGACCGATTGGCGGCAGCTTTGCCCATTGGATTGCATGCTGTGGTCTCAGCTTAGGCGCAGGCATTCTCCTAACCCGCACTGCAAGGCTGCACTGTTAGCTTGAACCATGGGGGACACTGGTCCAAACTGGGCTGATGACATTTGAAGGGGCTGTGAGCACCTCCACCAGTGATTGCTCAACAGCTTTTGCAAGGAGATTATACAATGTGCCCAGTCAGCCAACTGTTCTGCAGTCGACTAAAATGATGATTAGTTTTCAGTCTGTGCCCGAGGAGTGAAAAGCTCTGGAGCACTTGGTGGCATTTTCATGCCTTTGCATTGCTTGAGTGGGCAGATAAGCTAGAGACCTGACTCCACGCATGTCATTGTGGCTGCATCTGAACTGTGTCAGCTATGAAGGAATGGTCACTTTATACAAGGTTTCCCTGATGTGTGGCTGCTTCCCTCACCCCAACCCTGCACATACATGTTCATTACCTTCAACTGCAAGGCAGCCCTCTCTCCAGCACTTGTCCCTCTAGGTTTTACAGGTCATCTATTTGGAAGGTGCTGTCGAAGAAGCCCTGGTAAGTTGCTGCAGAGTATCTTGTAGATGGTACAAACTGCTGCCATTGTGTGTCAGGAGTGGAGGGAGTGAATATTGAAGGTGGTGGATGGCATGCTGATCAAACAGGTCGCTTTGTCTCGGATTTTATCCAGCTGCTTGAGTGCTGTTGGAACTGCAATCATCCAGGGAAGTGGGAATTATACTATCAAACTGCTGACTTGTGCCTGGTGGTCAAGTTTTTGGGGGTCAGGCGATGAGTTACTTGCTGCAGAATTCCCAGCCTCTGATCTGCTATTCTCACCACATTTTTTGTAAGGCTAATCCAGTTAATTTTATGGACTGGACCAGCCACATAAATGCTGTGGCTACATGACCAGGTCAGAGGCTGAGAACTCTGCAGCAAGTAACTCACCACCTGACTCCCCAAAGCCTGTTCACCAGCTACAAGCACAGGTCAGGAATGTGATGGAATATTTTCCACTTGCTTGGATGAGTGTGGCTTCAACAACATTCAAAAGCTTGACACCAGTCTGCTTACAGTCATAGAGTGATAGAGTCAGAGAGGTCTACAGCACAGAAAAAGACCCTACGGCCCATTGAGTCTGCGCCAGTCAAACAAGTACCAAACTATTCTAATCTTATTTTCCAGCACTAGGCCCATTGCCTTGTATTCCATGGCATTGCAAGTGCACATCCAAATACTTCTTAAATGTTATGAGGGTTTCTGCCTCCATGACACTTTCAGGCAGTGAGTTCCAGATTCCCCCCACCCTCTGGGTGAAAAAATTTCTCCTCACATCCCCTCTAAATCTTCTGCCCCTTACCTTAAATCTATACCCCCTGGTTATTGATCCCTCCACCAAGGGGAAAAGTTCCTTCCTGTCTACCCTATCTATGCCCCTCATAATTTTATACACCTCAATCATGTCCCCCTTCAATCTCCTCTGCCGCAGGGAAAATAACCGCAGTCTATCCAATCTCCCTTCATAACTAAAACCCTCCAGCCCAAGCAATATCCTGGTAAATCTCCTCTGCACCCTCTGTAGTGCAATCACATCCTTCCTATAATGTGGATTCCAGAACTGCATGCAACACTCTAGCTGTGGCCTAACCAGCATTTTATACAGTTCCAGTATAACCTCCCTGCTCTTATATTCTGTGCCTTAACTAATAAAGGCAAGTATCCCATATGCCTTCTTAACCACCTTATCTACCTGTTCCGCTACCTTAAGGAACCGGTGGATATGCACACCAAGGTCTCTCTGATCCTCGGTACATCCCAGGGTCCTACCATTCATTGCGTATTCGCATGCCTTGTTTTTCCTGCCCAAGTGCATCACCTCACACTTATCCGGATTAAATTTCATTTGCCACTGATCAGCCCATCTGACCAGCCCATCTAGATTCTCCTGTAATCTAAGGCTATCCTCCTCACTATTTGTCAACCCACTAATTTTCATTTCATCTGCGAACTTACTGATCAACCCTCCTACATTCAAGTCTAAATCGTTTATATGTATCACAAACAGCAAGGGGCCCAACACTGATCACTGTGGAACCCCACTGAACACAGGTATCCAGTCACAAAAACACGCCTTGACCATCACCCTCTGCTTCCTGCTACTCAGCAAATTCTGGATCCAATTTGCCAAATTGCCTTGGATCCCATGGGCTCTTACCTTCGTTATCAGTCTCTCATGCAGGACCTTAACAAAAGCCTTGCTGAAGTCCAAGTAGACTACATCAAATGCATTGCCATCATCTACACACCTGGTCACCTCTTCAAAAAATTCAATCAAATTAGTCAGACATGACTTCCCCTTAACAAAACCATGCTGACTGTCCTTGATTAATCCCTGCCTCACCAAGTGTAGATTAATTCTGCCCCTCAGAATTGCTTCCACTAGTTTCCCCACCACTGAGGTTAGACTGACTGGCCTGTAGTCCCCTGGTTTATCTCTTCCTCCCTTCTTGAATAACCACATTGGCTGTCCCCCAGTCCTCTGGCACCTCTCTTGTGGCCAAAGATGTATTGAAAATTATTGCCAACGCCCCTGTTATCTCCTCCTTTGCCTCACCCAACAGCTTGGGATACATTTCATTCAGGCCTGGAGATTTATCTACTTTTAAGCCTGCCAGATCACTTAGAGCCTCCTCCCTTTCTATACTAATTTCTTTCATTATATCACAGTCCTTCTGCCTGATTTCCATACCCATGTTGTCCCTCTCATAGTGAACACCGAAACAAAGTATTCATTTAGAACCCTACGTACGTCTTCCGGCTCCACACACAAATTACCACTATGGTCCTTAATGGGCCCTACTCTTTCTCTAGTTATCCTCTTACTCTTAATGTACTTGTAAAATAACTTTGGATTTTCCTTTATTTTACCTGCCAATGTTTTTTCATGCCCCATTTTTGCTCTCCTAATTTCCTTTTTAAGTTCCCCCCTACACATTCTATACTCCTCTAGGCCTTCCACTGTTTTGAGCCCTCGGTATCTGCCATAATCCTCCCTTTTTCTCTTTATCCAATCCTGTATATCCCTCAACATCCAGAGTTCCCTGGATTTGTTGGTCCCACCTTTTATCTTACTGGTTTATGTTGGCCCTGTACTCTCCCTATTTCCTTCTTGAATGAGTCCCATTGCTCGGATGCAGATTTACCCAAAGCTGGCTGCTCCCAGTCCACTCTGGCCAAATCATATCTGATCTTATTAAAATCAGCCTTCCCCCAATTTAGAACTCTGATTTCTGGTCCCTCCTTGTCCTTTTCCATAACAACCTTGAATCTAACAGAGTTATGATCAATATCTGCAAAACGTTCCCCCATTGATACCTCTACCACTTGCCCGGCTTCATTCCCTAAAAGTAAGTCCAGGATCGCCCCCTCTCTTGTAGGACCTTCTACCTGTTGATTTAAAACTGCTTGATCAGCATCTGTCAACCACCTTAGGCATTCATTCCCTCCACCATTAATGCACAGTGGCAGCAGTTTGTACCAACTACAAGATGCACTGCAGCAACTTTCCAAGCCTTATTCGACAGTACTTTCTAAGCCCATAACCTTTACCACCTAGAAGGATGAGTGCAGCAGACGCAATGGGAACACCACCTCTGCAAATTCCACCCAAGCTATACACCATCCTGACTTGGAACTATGTTGCCGTTCCTTAATTGCCGCTCAGTCAAAATCCTGGAAATCCCTTCCTAACAGCCTACCTACACCACATGAAGTGCAGTGGTTTAAGAAGATGGTTCACCACTGACCATCTCAGGGGCAATCAGGGATAAGCAACAAATGTTGGCCTTGCCAGTGACACTCACATCCTGTGATAGATTAAAAAAGCGTACTATGCTTGCTGGTTATTACATTTTGAAAGCCCTTCAACAGTGCACATACTAATTAACTTTGATTCTGAAAGGAGATGCTGACTCATATCAAAAGGTCAAATACAAGGACAGGAGGCGATCCAGCTTCACTGGTGATCACCAATGGAATAGCATTCCTTTTGACACCATTGACAGAACAAGGGTACAAAATACTGGAGATAGCCAGACTGGAGGCCACTTACTGAAGCATCTTTGGAAGCATCTCTTCCTCCCTTTTCTCTTTTTATTTAATCCACTTACTCATACATTCACACACCCAGCATAAAAACTTGGTGGTGCATTGTGCTGCCATACATCTGCTACTGTAACATGCTAACTCTTGTCATTCTCTCTCCATTTTTAGCTCCATTTGATATGTTGGGCACATAAATCATCCTTCGTATGGTGCAGATAATAGGCTAAAGAAGCTCAACTATTTCCTCCACCTTGGACAGGCTGTGAGGCTGAATAGATTGATGCTTCAGTTGGATAATGGCTCTCCTACAGTCTGTTCTCCCACAGTTTTGTAGATTTTCTGGTTATCATTACTGGTGGTCGAAGAGTAGAACAGGCAATGGACCAGGAAATTGAGGAGCAATCTCCTTCACCATTGTGTGTTCATCCATTGTGTGCCAGGCAATATTTTCAAGGTTGACCTAAAATGCTCAGAAAGCTAATGAAATCTAAATGAGTGCAGGTGTAGTTCCCAGTTTTTGGCATGGGAATGCATAATATACTCAAGCTGTTCCCAGAAAACAAGCAAACAGGGCTAGGCAGGGTTTGGGCAAATACAAAGTCATTGTATCAAGCAGCACTGGTCACGTTTCTCATTGCTGCTACATTCACAACTTAGGGTATTGAAATTAGAGTCAGTAATTGTGAAATCAAGCAGCCCATGATTCTTGCATGCTGTCCTACACATATAATTCTCTAAATGTTTGAGGCTTCACAGAACTTATGAAATATTCCAAATGTTCCTTAGCAAATTATGGTGCAGAAATTAGTCTCTCAGTTAAGCTAAAAAAAAAACAAGAAACAATTGCGTTACCTCTGAAGTTCATGAGAACATAAAGTTTGGTTGTGCCTCACACTTATATTGAGTTCTGTCAATACCTTCTTTCCGGCACAAGTCTTTCTGCTTGATAATTACCTGTGAAATATCAGCAAAAGTGAGATCTATCTATGAGTAGCGTTCTGACAGCTGCCACATTTATTTCATGATTCTTTCCAAATTGTAGTTTGATGATGATGCAGACAATATGGAGGCTTCAGCAACAACTTTATAGTTATTCATTGTTTTTCTTATCAGGATCAGGATGGAGAAACAGTCACAGCCACAGGGAATTGTTTGAATAGTAGTCCCACGACACTGATCTTCTGCACGACAGGCTCTTTTCAGTGCCTCAGCTAATTTGAAGTCCAGTGAAAAAGTGAAAAGCCCTTTCTTGCAGCTGGTGTTTTTTCCTTTAGATGGAATCCTTCTGCCTGGGGAAACAAGGCATCAGTGGCAGCATCAGTGGTGCATAGCAGAATGGCCGAGCTAACAGATGTCAAGCTGAGGCAGATATGAAAGGGTTGGAGTTAGTGGACACTGTTACACCACACTACCCTAATGTAAGTTAGTGGACACTTTTACACCATGCTTCCCCATTGTAGGTTAGTAGATACTGTTGCACCACTTTATACCATTGCAGTAAAGTGAACACTGTTAAACCACACTACTAATACTTTGTGGTATAGTAAACATTGTTACATCATGCTACACTTATGTAGGTCAGTAGATACTGTTACACCGTGCCCCTCCATGGTGTTGGTATTTCTTCCTTTTGAAGGCTAGTGTCTGCTATAAAGTAAGAAAAGTTCAATATTTATTTTACACCAATTGTTTCAAGGACAGGGACAAAGTCAGCTGCATGCTTGGACTAATATGATTGCTCCTTTGTGCTCATCACCTTCATGAACACCTGGAGTCCGTGCAATTTGACCTCAAGCATTATTTTCCTACATTTAAACACCCTTCCACATTGTCTTAACATTTCAAGCAGCCCTGTCTTTGCTGTCTCCATTTTATAAGGCAGGCTATCATGGAGTTGCACCATTTTCTGCAGAATGACCTGCAGTCAACATCTAGATCAGAGACTGCTGTCTCTGTGCAAGTGAAGTTACCACAACATGAAGTTTTTATACCAACAGAACCTTCCAAACCACCCTAGGCAACATTTGCCACTTCAAGTAGTTTGCATTTCACACATGCAGCAAGCATATGTCAAATACTATATTTGTAGGAGTCAATGCGTTCATCATTTCCCCCGTGAAAAGGAGGCATCAATTGGACAGTTTTCAACTGGTGTTTGGTTTCTGTAAGTGCAGTGCATCATAAGTGTGGGCATTAGGATTCCTCATATCAACCTGACAGCTTATGCCCTGGCCAACATTTATTGCTCAACCATCATCACTAAAATAAGTACCTGGTCATTATTACATTGATCTTTGTGAGACTTGTCTGAGTGCAAACTGGCTGTTGTGTTCCCTACTTTATAACAGTGACTTAATTTGCACTAAAGCACTTTGGGATATCCTAAGCTTGTTTGTGCAGAAAGGTAATACACTCAGTTAATATCTGTAACTATAATAAAGCCTGTCACAATTGAATCAATGTCTGGTATATCCTTTGCTGGAGTCACTGCAGGGTCATTTCTTTTTAATATGCTACCAGCTTTCACTTGGACAGAGTTATGTAATGGCACAGCACTGCCACTGACTTGAGTGCCAAGTTGATGATCCCCTGTTAAAGTATGTGTGCCGTTGCTAGAGGGCATGCATTCACCATCCCCTTATCTGTCTGAGCATAGAACAATTAGAATCCATGAGGTCTCAGAATTGCTTCCAGATGATAGTTTACAATCATTCTCCACATGATTTGCAACTAATCATGACAACAGCTTAGAGTTTGAACCCCAACATGTCTGCATGGCTTGCTGTTTTTACACTAGTTATTCTCTTTGCATTCATTGTCACTGGAAACTCCAACAGGCATCTACCCATCTAAAAGCAGGGGTCAAACATAGAACTCTGGTCATTGTGCTCGGACATTCCAGCATCATGTGTTGAAAAGTGATAGCCTCGTCTTCAGTAGATGCAAAAAAAAGATGCTAAGGTTCAAATAAATCAATTGGTAATTTACTTAACAACAAAAATGGGACTATATTCACATCTTTCGCTGCATCCCCAATTTTATTGCTCCGCTATTGGCGGCCGTGCCATCTGCTGCCTAGGCCACTAAGCTCTAGAACTCCATTCTTGAACCTCTCTGACTTGCTACCTTTCTCTTCTCCCATAAGCTGCTTGTTAAAACCTACCTTTTTGACTAAGTTTTTCGGAACCTATCCTAATATCTCTTTATGTGGCTTGGTGTCAAATTTTGTCTGATAACATTCCTGTCAAGTGCCTTGAAGTATTTTAGAATGTTAAAGCCGCTATATAAATGCTAGTTGCTGTTTTTGGTGAGGGCATACTTTGAAATTTTCGCTGTTGTTCTGCTCACTAATGCCAGTTCTGCCCAGATATAAAGAGTACATTTTTGATTTCTTTGTGCAGCTACTTAATGGAGCTTCAGTTCCTCTGCAATGACTGTAACCAGAAAACATTGACCGTTTTTCTCATTCTTCTATTTTTTGAACCTATTTTTATAGGTGGTAGAAACAGTGCCAACTTCACTACACCCAGATGAATAGCTCACGCATAATTTCTACCTCTGTCGCATCACTTTTTGCTCATATCTTTATTGCTACAATTAGCAAAAGCAGAAATTAATCCCCAACAGCTTTGTCTGTAAGTATTGTTTCTGTAGCACTGCTAAATACTTTTGATGCTGTCAGCTGCTCCTGGTCAGGTCTGCGTGGAACACTACGTTGAAAATGCTGTCACACGGGCATTCCTTATGTGTGCTAGAAGCAACTAATTTGGCACTATCTTCACGTCACACAGCCCTAGCTACCATTTCATGTGATGCCCATGTTCCACATATGGGCCACGCACGTCAATCACAGAAGATCAGGAGTTCAGTTGCAAGATGGGCCCTCCACTATCATTGCTTAAAGTGCCTGGCACCCAACTTGCAGGTAAATTAATTCCAATGAACTTCTGCTATTGCAAATTGCCTGAAAGTACTCTGGAGTGTTTTCAGAGTTGTTGTGGTGAATCCTGGATTTGGCAGGGATTGTTGCTATATCTCCACAGTGAGGATAGAGGGATTGGTGATTTGTCCATGCAAAGGCTACAACAGGTATGGGAACTGCAGTTGTACTGTCTCTGCAGTTGTAGCATAACAGGGAGATGGAGCAGAAGTGGGGAGGGCATGCTCTGCATGATGCCCTTAGCCAACTTGGAGCTAGACTCCTCCATGTTTTTTGAATGTTAGGTTATCTAGCAGGCCAGCCAATGCACCCGGGGTATCTCTGTGTGCATGTCTTTCAGTGTTCTCAATTATACTGTCCCATCCAGGTCCTCATCTGAGTGCCCTCTGGCAAAACTTGCTTGTGACATTGCCCTTCAGAAAGATGCACACAAATAATCCATTAATCCTGGCCCGTCTTCAGCCCATTCATCCCCAGTGACTCACCACCTGGTGATCCCACCTCTTTAAAGTACCAGTGTCTGAGCTAGTGGATGCAGGTGTCAGATCAAGTGACAATGTTTCTTTATTAGTGGTGTGGTGTTACTCTCTCTCTTTCTCCTGTGGCTGCTGTGACTTCGGTGTCTGAAACGAGAAAATCAGAGGGGAATGTTGGGGTGAGGGAAATGTTGGGGTGGATTCTAATGTAAGAATTCCACCATCATACTATCAGTAGCTTGCTCATCATGCCATTTAGCAAGACGAGGGTGAGTTGGGCGTTGAGAAGGGGAATAAGGCAGGATCATATCGTTATCCTCAATGTTCTCAATGACACCAGATGCTGTGGGTTCTGCCACAGCTGGACTTATATATGGAAAGTCTTCTCTTTCATAAGGTTTAGGTGATGCAGGAGCCTTGTGCCCTGACAGGTCTCCTCTGTTCATTTCTATTGTTTGCCACCTTGCCTCACATGAGAGAGAACAGAATGTCAGTGATTGTGTTGCACTGTGTTTGAGTGATGTGCCTGCTATAGCTGAATTGCTGAAGGTACGTGGAGGCAGTGAAAGGTTGTTGTGAGTTTGGAAACATTAGTAGGTTTGTGAGGGTGAGGCAGAGTATCAGGATGTTGGCGTGAGTCCAGAGTGCCATGGAGTGCTGCTGGGTGAGCGATGGGGAGTGGATGGTGGAGGGTTGTGCATTGAGCAGCATGAGAGACCTGATGGACCAATGGGTAGGAGATGCCATGTAATTATAAGTTCACTGACCTTGATTTCCCCTCGCCTCACCACTGTCCCCTACGTGAGGTCAGTAGGCTTAATGTGACATTGCTGGCAGGATCTCGGGTCCAGACTCTGGAAATTTACCTCCCTGATTATCTGTTTCTATTTCTTCTGAGAGTGGACCTTGAGGGCCTCAAGGCTTCCTGAGAAAGAATGGTATCTCCCCTCAAGTCCACTACCGTGACTAGGGCCTCCAGAACTGTATCAGTGACCCTGAAGTGACCCCAAAGCCCTTCTCTGCCCCGGTGTTTCCTTTTCCTTGTTTAGAATTGCAGCAATAGTATTCAACTACAGCCTCCTACCATTCAGTGCAGCTTCCCTCTATGAGGATAGACATCTTTTAAGTACAAAAGGCTAGCTGAACAACATGCAGTCAGCCCAATGCTTTTGGTTCCCCTTGCTGGGCACAAAGGCAGCCGGCAGTGTGCAGAGGCAGCCAGCAAGAAGGAACATACTCAGCCCATGAGACTATCATGTCATTGAGCCGTCTTGACGAGGCAGCATCAAGTTCCTGAGCTGTCCATCTCCACTGGAACTGCCGCGGGCATTTGACGAATCGAGATTCTCCCATGTCCAAATAAAGGCACAATCTAATTTTTAACTTTTCATTTTAGAATGCTTTTTGATTGCTTAGTGATTCTATAACATCCTAGCAAACACCACTTTAAGCACCACAAGAGAAATCATTTACAGATTATTTTGGTTTAGCATTTCCAAATTTGAGTCAGAAAGCACAGGGTTTGAACTCAAGAAAAATCCCAGCAAGTGGAGCTCTAGCTCTCAACTCTGAGTTGTCATCCAATGGAATACTTGCATCCAGTTGACCGTATGGGTTATGGGAGCCCAAAAACTTGCCTGGGATGAACCACCCTATCTGTCGGTATAAAGATGGTTATGGGAATAGAAGGTGTGTTCAGATTGTGGTTTGTCGGGCTGTTAATCGACCTGTGAATACTTCCACCACTTTACAGTATTTCCCAAGGGAAGTGTGTAAGGTATGAAAACAACAATAATTTAAGGTGATATTGCTGTGATTTGTGAATGTTGTCAGAGCCTATCTGAATGCCCATGACCCTAGGAAATGAGCCAGCATCAGGTGTACAAATATTGTATTTAAGTTTTGCTCCACTGTACTTCCTCTGATCAAGCTGGAATGTAATAAGTTTGGCCCAAATGTATTCCAACAGTTAGTTCAATAGCCTATATTTCTATACACAGAAAAGAGTAATGGAACAGACAACAGGTTAAGTAAAATATGTGCAGGAACAGCTAAAGCTAGATAAGTAGGGAGATATGAAAGATAGCTGAAGAAGATGAAGATCAAATACAATGACTTACCCCAGAGGTGAAACTACAACATCATAGAAAATAGTGCAACTACCCAATGCTGCAACCAACCTTCTGCCATATAATTTTACGATAATATATCTTATGGGACAACTTTAACACTGAAGGTGTACCAAGGATACATTGAATTTAGATAGTAAATTTAATCTTGATAACATAATCTTGATAATTGAATTTTATTATGTTATACTTTGATGGTGATAGTCAGCTAAATGAGATATGATAAGACTAATAATTAAATGCACAATTCTCATGATAATTTAGATTATATTGATTAATTTTTAGCATTAATTTTAAGCATTACTTTTACTGTTATCTTCAATACTGGATTTTATGATGGTACTAACTGTATATTACTGATGAGTCAAATAAAGTAACATTAGTAATACAGCTTTGTATCTGACTTAGTCTTGCTCATATGCTTCAAGCATAGAAAACTTGCATACAACTTAGTCGTGTACTATGGCCCTACTATTGACATACCTGGCTTATTCATTGGGGGTGGGGTTGTGTTATTTTTAAAGTTTGGGAAGGGCAATAAGCATCCTTTGATGTACTGCTAGGTGTAATGTGTCTTAGAAATAAAATTCTATTCCCCAAGAAAAAAAAGCTGTAGCTGTGGCAAAGATGCGTTGAAGAGATGAACAACAAGAGTGTAGTGCTCCATATCTGGATTCAGGAAAAAATGTAATCACCCAAGCAGTTTAGGGAAGATGAGCACGGTTGCAGATTCACCTCCATCCTGTTGTGCACCTCAACTCACTCTGTCTTGTCAAACGTAATCCATCAAATCACTCCTCATATTCACTTAGTTTTGGAAACACCCATTGTTTAAAAGCACTTTGTCACCTCCCTCTTCTCCAACTATTGCCTCAATACTCATATGATGTGATGTCAGCTCACTCAGTTCACTGAATTCTCAGTGCACATCCTCAGAAGACATGGTCAAATGTGCCCTCAAATGCATGCCTGCACTGCATGTGATGCATCTACCTGAAAGCCACCCTTTTGGAATGCACTGCATTTGTTGAAATGCCATAAAACAACTTATAGATCTGTCATGTCCCCTTGCAGGAAAAGAGAGTGCAAAATACAAGGGGGAGAGAGAGAGAGGACCGGAAGTGGGCTACCAAAGATTGAACGGTTGTCACCTGCAGAACAGGAAGCCATGGAGATAAGTGAGATACCCGGGTCTCTGAGCATTGAAGGTGGCAAGGCTGGGACTTCACTGCTGCATTATGACAGCATTAAATACCTCCAATGCACGTCTCATAAAAGAGTAAGTCATGCTGACTTGGTTTCAGCACTGAATGAAATTTGAACACCTTAATCATGCTGAATTTCAACATTTTACACTCCTATGACTAAATCATGTCTGTACCTTTTCTTCTCTGGGCTATCATGTGAAGAACAGCAGCTTGTGACCTTTGTGGATGACATTTCCTCAGAGAAGATGATTCGTTCTGAGGGTGCATCATCATAGGACAAAATCTTACCAGGCACTAACTCAGATATGAGCACTTTGTTGTATCTTGTGAGGAGAGTTATATGGGAACTCAATTGATGAATCACAGGTCACAAATGAGAATACGCAGAGAGTGATAGTAAAGACAGCTGCGGAGAATTTTAGAGTGCACTCTTGCACTCTCTTCCAAACTCTGATCAGTTGGACAGAGACGTTGAGCCTCAGGGGCCATCAGTGTAAAAAAAATGATCAAGGGTCAGCAACAAAAGTGCAAGGCATATGTTGTCTTGTCAGGCACAATTTCCACAGTAGCAGAGAGGATGACAGAGTCCTGCTCAAGAATTTGTGAGTTGACATTGCAGCCCGTTGCAAGGCCGTATTCCATAGGTAGAGTGGCCTTCTCCGTGGATCTTAAATTGTTGCACCCTAATTAATCTGTGCACCCCCTGACAATGGACATGTAAATTATGGATGGTAACATTTCTACCACCTTAAGTACAATGATAGATATGATATCTGTAGCTTGACAGGGTGTCACTGATTTCGCTCCAGGAACACTCCCACAGAGAGGTAAGGGGGATGTACCTCCAGCCAAGAGAAGGATGGTGGTGAAAGGGAACATGCTGTAGAAATTTCACTCAAAGCATTCCTACAACCCAGTCATCATCTTCATTCAGTCAGCACCCAACATGCTGCCTCCTCTCCTTTGCGCCAATTTATTCCATCACAGCTGCAGTTGGATCAGTCTTTGGCAGAGGCCTCATGGGCTCCAACATCCAGAGGTTGTTGGCCGTAAGCATCTCAGGAATCAGAGCAGGTATCAGTGCATCCTGCCTCTACCTTTGCTGAAGCCAAAGGGCTGTACCATGTAGATGCAGTACAGAAACAAAAGGAATAGCTTTGTAGCTTCCTAGGGGTGTACAGATGAGTGTTCATAAATTTCATTTATTTAGTTACATAAAATTCATTGCTTTGCACCACGCTTGCTGTTCACCATTCTTGGTGAGTATCAAGTCAAGTTGATTGGTGATGAATGTGAAAACATGAATTGACAGAGACCAATTGATTCATGTGCAATGAATGGGTGATTGGTTGCAGGATTGTTTTATATCATGGGGCTGGTGGGGATGAAGGGGTGGGTGTATGATAGCATTTTGATCCAAATTGAGTAACTAGATGAATTGTTTAGCTATTAGGACGTCACTGGTATCCCGAGCAGCAACGTGTATTGGCATTGGGGTCCCATTTTCAACTTCCTCATCATTATTCTTTTCTCTAATGGAAACCTCATCAGATAAAGAGTACTGAGTAACTTGTTCTTTCTGCATATTTAGTTCTCACTACTATACTATGTTGTGCAGAACACAGCACCATGATTATTCTAGAAATCCTTGCTGGATTACCGACAGAAATGCATCTTGAGAATGCTGATAGTTTGCTTAATGACATATCTGGTAGTCATATGCTTTGTGATGTAGTATTCTTGGTGTTCACTGGTGGGTTCCTCAGAGGTCTCAGCAGCCAGGTAGTAGGAGGTATACTTCATCTCCTAGCAACAGTCACTTAATACCGGTTTCTTCATTTGAGCTATGGTGCTGGCACCATGTGTCTCCTGTGTGGTAAAACAAGTCAAGAGTAAATGCTGTAGTTTGAAAAACTAAAATGGTGATCTACAGCTTTGTATCAGATTGCTTTTAGAGGTCAGGGAGAAATTTCACAGGACATTATATTCACAGAGGTTTTATTTGTGAAAGATAAGTCTCCTTCAGGAGATTTGTAGGGCATGGCCGTCAAAATGTACTGGGACTGTGGAAAGAACATGTTTTATTAGCTTTTCCCCATTCCATTCCTTCTTATGTTCAAAACAATTTCATATTTCCGCTCAAATCCTTTAGATAAGCACTGCCATGATTGAGAGAAACTGCAATTAAGGCTAAAGAATCACAACTTGAAAAAAGTGCTTTTTTGATTTGTGTGCATATGGCATAATGGCTCTCTGCTGCAAATCTTTTGTTTTTCTTATTGTAGAATTGTCATACATGAAAGGAGCAAGATCTTTCAAGCATGTAAGCTCTTTGTTTCTCTCAAAATGAACAGAAAAATATTGGAAAATATAATAGGAGGGTAATGGTCCCTTAAATATTAGCATTCTGTGCAGCCATTCTTCAACAACTCCACTTCCAAAATGGAAATTTCAGCATCTGAGTCTGGTGGAAGCCAAGTTATCAGCCAAATAAAGTATCAAAATTATGCTGCTTAACCACATGGCGCAAAGCAATATCAAATAATACTTCTGTGTCAAGTTATCACTTGTGCTCAACATTCAAATTAAGTTTTCTGATTTTTAATTACTTGTAGAACTCAAACAGATAACATTAAAACTATGCATTTGTTCATGAATTACAACTCTGCACCTGAGAAGATGCCTTGAGATCATTAGAGACATCAGCAAATGATGGAATTGCCAAGAACTGACAGTGGAAGTAATGGCAAGATAACAAATTATATTAAAACAGTTATAAATACCTTTAAAACTCTGTATATTAGGGAACATAGTGGAAATCAAGCTTAATATCAATTTGCAGTTAAGTTGTGGAGGAAGGGAGTAAGGACAATATATTGGTAAAGTCCAATGCATCATAAACTCTCCAGTTCGAAAATCCATTGTTTGGTAATGCCAGTTGTTGGGAGATTTTTGAACAGATCCAAGCAACTCATGGACTCGTCACTTGACTCTGCAATGAATTAAGAAGGCACAGGATCCCCTGATCTATGGAAACACGGGGCTTAATGAACTGAAAGGCTTTGTAACCTCGTGCTGAGTTTTCCCATGCTACACAGTCACTGCGTCATTCCATCACCTGCCATTTTCTGCCCTCAGTCAATTTGCTGTGGTGCTTTTGAGCAGACCTAAGCATTCCCAGGGTATAGTTTGGTTTTTTAAAACCTCACCATGGCATGTAAGGAAGTGCAGAAAAACATGAACATGTTATGCTTATAATATTGGAGAAGGTGGAAATCATAATAAAACTAGAAAAGGGTGTTTCCAACTCTGAGCAAGAGTAGGAGACTTAGGACAGTTCCACACAACTTATCCTGATAGTTACCCAGGAAACGTTCGACAGATTAAAACCTGGTCCAACACCTGGGTAACTCCACAGCTGACTCCCCAGTTATCCACCCTGACCACTAGACTAGCCCCCCAACCAGCCCAACTAGCCCTGTAACCTCCTGACTACCACCCCACACCCCTGACCACCTGACTACTCCCCAACTACCCAACTACCCCCACCTGACTCAACTACCCCTGACTACCTGACTACCCCCTGACCCAAGCCAACTACCCACCAACCGTAACCCAACAAGACCATCCAGTACCCACCTACCCCCCTACACCCCTCACTCACCTCATCATCTAAGCACCTCACCCAGCTACCAACCCATCCATTCCCCACTTGATCCATTTACCCACTTAACCATTTCACCCACCTACCCACCCATTCACCCATTCATCCACTCAAGCATTCACTCATCTATTCAACTACCCACACTTATTAAAAGACTGAACTTTTTTCAACACTTACCAGAATACGGCAGCTAGAACCATAAAAAGGGGCCATGCGTCCTGCGCTAATGCTCTTTGCGGATCCTGCGTGGATTCCTGCACTGAGTATGCTGCTTCGGAAGTTTGGCCTTTTTAAACATAACTAGTTAAATACACAGTTTTCTGTCTGATCATAATTGGTTGCAATGTTCCTGATGCTGATCGGAAGATTTGGGCCAATGTTCCCATGGAAAAGATGAAAATGGAGGAGGGGATAAATCTGGCCTCCCACTTCATTCGTTTTCTAGAGCAACAAAGTTTTATAAGCTAGTAAGATATAATGGGTGGACACAGGATCCAAGAGAAATTAATAATGCAGCAGCCAAAATACATGAAACAAATGACGTTGCAGCAAATGTTTGATAAAGTTGGAAAACCCTGTGCACACACACCATTGACATCACCATCAGCAGCACCAAGCCCAATCACATCAACCAGCATACTGGACAAAACACAGGACCCAGAATTCCAGAACTAGTTGCTCCTGCTGTTGATGATCAGTCACTTTTTTCTACACCCTTGCAACTATCGGTGACATAAAACAATGTATGGAATTACCCGTTCCCTCAATGTTATCAACACCCTTTTAATGCAGTATTTTGTGATTGGAAACATGAAACATGGAGTACTTAGATAAGTAAAGTAATTTTTATTACTGCTTTATAATGTTTTATATTTCAGGTAAATATTTATGTCTATGGTACTTTCTGGTTCACACACTTGTGGTTAGGCATTCTAATGTCAGAAATGACTTGGTCCCAAGCATTTCAGACTGGAGAGGTTACAGTATATTGCATGACTACTACAACCTAACACAATCTGCTTTAGGAGCATGAGATGTTTATAACATCACTGAAATAAAATACATGCTGGATATGAATATTGCTATTGATTCTTATAATTTATTTTAGAACCATCCATAATGTACATAAGACAAAAAATTAAAAAGGAGCCTTAAAAAAAGACCAAACCAGAAGGATTGTCATTGTGTAAAGTAAGCTCTTGATAAAAGTTCTCTTTTCTGAATCTCTTGCTCATTCTCATAATCTTAAAACAAGAACATTGATTAGTTCAATGTCCAAGGCTGTTTGACTGAGGTGTTTAATCAGCTAATACGTTTTTTTCAAAAGCAGCAAATTACATTCCCATTGAGGAGGACCTGAAAGCATTACTAGTTCTATTGAATTCTGAGAGGATGACATTGGACTCAGTAATACCTGTTTCCTGTATGCTACAGTGCCAAGCTGTTAGGGTTCCAAAATGGTGTCTGTAGCATGCATGTACTCCTGATATGAAGTGCACTAGACATCATCTTAATAAAGGGGTTTGTGCATTTAAAGTCTGCCAGTAGTATACAGAGCAGGCAGATTATTACATCAGTTAGTGTGCAACTCTTATTTGGCACAAGCACTCCCATTTGGAAGCTTTGCACTCCAACTGCCTATTAGCCTTGCACAGCTGAACATGAAGTTAGCAGTAAGAAGGACCACCACACATGCCAGCACTATTTAAAGGGATCATCAGTTACTTACAGGTTAGTTGCTAGTTGATTTCTTCTAGCTGTTGCTATAATTCTACATCTTTTGGTGTCATCCATAGTTGTTTGGAGTTTCAAAAGTTTACAGGGGGCGATGTGGCAGTTCCTGAAGTACTTTTTGTTGACGTCAAGGCTTCTGCACCAGGCAGCTGCTCCCAGACATGGGTGTACTAGTCGACCTTGTCAATCCTGCTTGCAGATAAAAGTTTATCTCTCTCTCTCTATCTGGCTGGAGGCAAGTTAACAAAGCCGCAGTCAAAAAGGAAACAGAACAATTCCTTCAGCTAATCTGCAGAACCCAGTGTCTTCAAAACAACTACTCAACTGCCAAAGTCAGCTCTATTGGAATCATCCACAATGTTTCGCCATCTACTCCTCACGGACAAGCCAAAGACTGATTTGTATATCTTCTTTAACTTTTATTTTTGAACTCAACTTCTCATTTCTGATCTGTGTGTATGTATGTTGTGTTTTTATTATTTTTCCTCAGGTTTTTAGTAACTAATAAACTTATTCTTTCTTTGACTCAAGAAAGCCTGGTTAAATTGACTACTTCTAAAACATAAATACATTTGCACTGGGAAAAGGTATCCATAAGGGAATTGATCCCTTTTAAATTAAATCTTGTTGCAACCAGTCGAGGGGATTGAAAAAAGAAAGGGAGCCAGCTCATTGCTCCTCACCCGGGAACATAACAAAATTGTGGTCCTGTTCAGGAAGTTAACAATTTGGGGTATCTCGTCCGGGATCATAACAAATTAGGGGACGCCACCTGGGGACTGGTTGTAACACAGGCAATAACCACCTCCAATGAGAGAGAATCTGACCATCTATCCTTGACAGTCAATGGCATTACCATCGCTGAATCCCCCACCATCAGCATCCTGTGGGTCACCATTAACCAGATACTGAAATGGACCAGCCATTTAGTACTGTGACTACAAAAGAATGCCAGATGCTGGAAATTCTGCTGCGAGTAACTCATCTCTTGGCTCCTCAAAGCCTGTTCACCATCGACGAGTCTTAAGTCAGGAGTGTGATGGAATACTCTCCAGTTGCCCGGATGAGTGCAGTTCCAAGAACACTCACAAATTTGACGTCATCCAGGACAAAGCAGTCTGTTTGCTCGGCACCCCATTTATCACCCTCAAAATTTACTCCCTCCACCACCAGGGCACAGTGACAGAAGTAGGCACCATTTAAAATATATATTTCAGCAACTTGCAAAACCTCCTTAGACTTCATTTCCCAAACCCACAATCTCTACCATCTAGAAGGACAAGGGCAGCAGACACATGGGAACACCACCACCATGGGGTTCCCCTCCAAGCCATATACCATCCTGACTTGGGACTATATGAGTGCTCCTTCACTATCACTGGTCAAAAATCTGGAAGCTCCTTTCTAATATCACTATGGGTGTACCTATACCAGGTGGACTGCAGCGATTCAAGATGGCAGCTTACCACCACCTTCTCAAGGGCAATTAGGAATGGGCAGCAAATGCTGGCCTTGCCAGTAATGCTCACATCTCATGAAAGAATAAAGATATGGAATTATGACTGAAATTCTTCCAACATGTAGGCATCTAATTAGGAAGAAAGGTTTTGCTGATTCTAATCCTGACCTTACCTGTATTGCCAGACTAAATTAAAACTATGGCCAATGAATCCTCAGTCAAGCTGACTGCTTCTGAGGGTGCCACTCACAAGAATCATGCTTACCATGCATTATCTCAGATACTCACTCTTCAGTGGGTCCAGTTAGACAGATGGTTAGATTTCCACCTAGTGACTCACAGTTCACAATTGGACAATGACAGCAATGGAGAGTATGCATCAAAGGGTGAAACACTCACCAAGCTCTGCTCATGGACACAAGAGCCTGGGAGCCATCAACAAAAAAGAGAATGATGAAAGGGACAGCAGGAATGCTGTGATGCAATAACAGGCTTCCATGCACACAGTCCAATTACAGAGAGAATGGAGGACTCAAGCATGAGTGGATTGATGCTGCAGGGTATTGTGAAGATATCTTCTTCCATGGATAGAGTGGCCAATTCTGTACAACAGCAATAGTGGCTCTCAAATGGGTCCATGCAGACCTTGATCTGGCTGTGCAGGAACTGGATTCAATCATGTCTGACACCTTCAATAGAGTGATAGATATCTTAGTCTTAGCCTTACAGTGCCTCACTGATCTGTACAAAGCTGCTGTCCAGCAGAGTGTTAGGGGTAAAGTTTTGGATGGTCCATGAGAGGGGTGATGTTGAATAGGTTTGGATGGTGTTAAGAAATAACAAAGGAAAGAAGTCATTGGTGGGATTAGTTTATAGGCCTCCCAACTGTAGCAACACTTAGGAGAGAGCATAAATCAGGAAATAATGGGGGCTTGTAAGAAAGGTGCTGCAATAATTATGGGAGATTTTAATCTTCATATAGATTAGACAAATCAAATTGACAAAAGTAGCCTGAAGGATGAATTAATGGAGAATATGTGGGGCAGTTTCTTAGAACAATATGTACTGGAAGCAACCAGGGAGCAGGCTATTTTAGATGTGGCAATGTGTAATGAGACAGGATTAATTAATAATCTCATAATAAATGATCCTTTAGATAACAGTGAACGTAATATGATAGAATTTCACATTAAATTTGAGGATGAGAAACTTGGGTCTTTACCTTAAGTAAAAACAATTACAAAGGTATGAGGTCAGAGTTGTCTAAAGCAGAAAGGAAAAATAGGTTAAAAGGTAAGAAGTTAGAGAAACAGTGGCAGGCATTTAAGGAGATATTTCATAACTCTCAACAAAGATATATTCCACTGAGAAAGAAAGATGATACTAGAAGGATGCACCATCCTCAGCTAACTAATGGGCAAAATTTTTACCTTGGTGGGTGGGCGCGCCGCTAACCCGCTCAAGCTTAAAAAGACACGTATTGATGTTGGGCGAGTGTCCCAACGTCAAAGCAGTCGCACGATATTTCGGTTGGTGGGCATGTGCCGGAGTCAGCAGCGTGCTCGCTGACAATTAAAAGGCCTATTAAGGCCATTAACAAGGTATTTAAAAGAAATTTTTTGCTTACGGTTGCCGGGCAGGTGAAAAGGCCATGCAGCCTTTGCACTTTTTAGGAAATCTCATCCACTGGTGGGATGAGGTTTGCTAAAGCAAATAAAAATAAAATTAAAAAAGTAAAAGGTAATTAATAACATGTTCCTGCTCATGTGGCAGAGTCACATGAGGGGACATGTTTCATAACATTTTTAATTTCTTTATTATTTTTTTAAAAGCCCTTCATCTCATTGAGGCAACTCTGTGCCTCAGGGAGATTACCAAGTGCACACTGGCGTGCATGCGCTCGCCCTGCTCACCCCGCTCGCCCTCCACCCCCACCCACACAGGCAGCGCTGAGAGCTATCGCTCATGTTTCACGCTGGGCGGGCCTTATTTGGCCTGCCAGCATGAAATCACATTCCGACCACCCCTGCCTGCCCCCACCGAGCCCGCCCGACAAGGGCAAGATTCTGCCCAGTGAAGTTAAGGATGGAACCAAATTGAAAGAACAAATGTACAATGCTGCAAAGATTAATGGTAGCTCAGAAGATTGGGAATATTTTAGAAACCAGCAAAGGATGACTATAAAAAATACAGAGGGAAAAATTGGATTATGAGAGAAAACTAGCAAGGAATATAAAAACAGACTGTAAAAGCTCCCACAAGTATATAAAAAAGGAAGAGAGGGTGAGACTGGGGAATTAATAATGGGAAGCAAGGAAATAGCAGAGACTTTGAAACAATATTTTGTATCTGTATTCACAGTAGAAGACACAGAATGCATCCCAAGGATAATAGGAAATCAAGAGGCAAAAGGGAGGGAGGAATGTCTCACTAGGGAAGGAGTACTAGGAAAGTTGATGGAACTAAATGTTGTCAAGTGCCCTGGACCTGATGATCTACGCCATAGGATCTTAAAGGAAGTGGCTTCAGAAATGATGGGTGCATTGGTCTTAGTCCTCCAGAATTCTGTTAATTCTGGAAAGTCCCAATGGTTTGGAAAACCGCAACTGTAACATAGCTTTCAAGAAAGGAAGGAGACAGAAAGTGGAAGACTATAGGTCACTTACCCTATCATCTGTCACTGGGCAAGTGTTAGAATCATTATTAAGGGGGTAGTAGCAGGACATTTAATACATCATACTACAACCAGGCAGAATCAGCAAGGTTTTGTGAAAAGGGAATCATGTTTGAGAAATTAGTTAGAGTTTTTGTGTATGTAACAAGCAGGATAGACAAAGCGGAACTATTAAGTGTTGTGTATTTGGATTTCCAAAAAGCATTTCATAAGGTACTTCATAAAAGGTTACTGCACAAGAGAAGAGCTCATAGTGTTGAGGGTGATATATTAGTATGGATAGAGGATTGGCTAACCAACAGGAAACAGAGTATCAGATTGCAACAGTGGAAAGTTGAAGAAAGTAAAAGGTAGGACAACTTAAACAAATGGAATCAGTGTGCCAAGGCAACATACTGCATCTAATAAGGGCATCTGGAGACAATATAGCCCACTGGCTGGGTTTCTATCTGAACACCTGCCTTGCAATGTTGTCTTGATCTAAAAAATATTATGCAAACTTAGATGTTCTCCATTACACTATCTATATTGACAAACCAGAAACAGAATGATTCTGGTACTCTTGGGAAAAAATTATCATTGATATAATGCAAAGAACTGAGTAACTAGTATGACACTAAAAGATGTGATTGATTTGTCTAAATTCGTTGCTCCGCAACTGCACAACTGGAACGAGAAAGTTCATTGGTTGTAGTGACAAAAGCTGATTGGCACTGTGGAGGTCCGTCAACTCCACACATACATGTTTTATAGTTTTTATTTGGTTAAATTATGTCAATGTCATGTGCATCAGATTCAGTTCATCATATTATGTAGGATAGGTTTGCAATCATTTTGACATGCAACCACGAATATTAGCTGAGAAACAGTGAAAAGACAGCACTGCATTCAGCCTCTTTTATTGTGCTACAGTAGCAAGACAGACAAAATGTAAATGGTTTGTAACATATTTTAATAGAAAAATGCCCCTCTGTGCACACACAGCTCCATTGTCTCCGGCCTGTTAGTAGTTTCCCACTATCGTCACAGCTGGTGAGCAATGACTGCAGCTTGAGTGTTGTGCAAGATGAAGAGGGAATTGCAAATTTAACAAAAGGATCGAGTAGAGGAAGGAAAGTTTTGAAGGATTAACTAAATGTTTTTAGAGCAATACAAAAAGCATTGGGAATATTTCTTTGGAATTCAAAGTTTATGCAGCCATTGAAAATATTGAGATTGAAATTATGGAGATGTATCTGTTAGTGGGGAGATAGACAAAAAGTGGAATTAGAGTTGTTTCATGTTGATAGACCTGGGGAATTACATGGAGAAAGTTATCTGAATTGTGACTTTGATTTCCTTTTGTTTCTGTCAATCTACCACTTTGAAACTCATTTTTAACTCCTCTTTTCTTCTGAAAGCGTTGGTTCCTGTTGTGAGGGTAAATTCAGAAATGCTGTGTTGCCAGTGTGGAGCCTCATTGGATGAAACCATGAGTTGCAGATGTGTCTCTTATCACTATAGTGACAATTCCATTGCCTGAGTTCCCAAGGCTTGTGCTGGGACTTCTGCATCATTGAATTAACCCTACGGTTAGCAGACACCAATAACTCTCCGGTACTCCATGCAAATAATGGTACTTCATGTGCGGGCCTGGACAATGAATGTCAGTTGATGCTTGTCTAAGGAGACCATCACATTAAATCCAGATCCTGATTTCATCTGATGTTGAAACAGTTAAAAATGAAACCTAAAGAGAATGTTGAACTACATGGTTATAATAATATATAAATCTGAGGAAGTCATGATTAAATGATACAGTCCTCTGATCAACCTGCACATTAAACGTTGTATCCACATCTGGTCAATGAGAGGCAGGGAAAGCACTGAAGCGCTGGGACCTCCTCTATTCATTAAGGTGGAGAAACTCTAGCTTTCGGGGCATTACAGAGAGCAGGTAGTGTCTGCCTTCATATTGAAGAATGCCATGTGGACACTGTGGGTAGCTGCCCACAGGTCTGCCTGCTCTGGAGAATCGATGTACACCTGCAAAGCACCAGTATAAGTGGCACTACCCGAATGAATTTCTCCTCCACATTTATTAATGGCTTAGCTAACACACCAGAAACACATATATCGATGTTTGCTGATGACACAAAGCTTTGTGGTATAATAAATGGTGCAGATGGGCACATAAAATTACAAAGAGACAATGATAGAATAAGTAAGTAGGTGAAATAGTGCCAAATGGAATTTAATGCATATAGGTGTGAGGTCATCCAGTTTGTACCGGCAGAGGATAGAACCAAATATTACTTAAGGCCTTATTAGGTACCAACGTCGAGGTTCCAAAGCCCATAGGAAAATCCTGCCCATAAACCCTGGTTATTTCTCCACAAATGTTTCCTGATCTGTTGACTATTTCTAGTATTTTCTGTTTATTTTAGATTTCTAGCATGTGCTGTACTTTGCTTGATGCATCCACCTGAAATATTAACTCTGTTTCTCTCTCCACAAAGACATTTCCAGAATTTTCTGTTTTGAAACCACAATTTTGTGATTCACAGGCCATTAAATCTCTTTGGAGCTACAATGCTCTTAGCCTTTTACCATTTAAGTAATGCCCCCACTTGCTGGGAGGAGCTTTTTCCTGAAGGTGGCCTATTAATGGGATGCCTCCCAACTCTTCATTTAATTAAGGATGGCAGAGGGGCTCAAAATCCTGCTAGCCCAATGAGAGGGCTGGCAGCTCTGGAGCCTTGTCAGCCCTAGTGGGAGTGGTGGGCACTCTCAAAGTGGACATGCCATCGAGGTGGTGAGTTTGAAATAAATTTCAGAGGGGCCAAGGGGGCAGGGCCCTCAATCAGAGGAGAAACCCTTCTGGATATCTCATTGGGCAATAATGGCAGCCTTCCCTGTTTGCAGCCCCTTCTTTGGGAGATGGAGCCTCTGCTCCAATGGTCCCCCAGACAGCCCAGCAAGCACCCCAGGACATCTGGTTTCTGTAGTGCCCTCTCCAGTGCTGCAACAGATCTGAACTTTGCACCCCTGATGTTTAGATTTCACTGAAGTTTGATAAAATTGTTATAGGGCAGTATTGTCCCAGATTTGCACTAAGTGCGTAGCAGGCGGGTAAAACTATGTTTTACCCGTTGGCCGCAATGGAGGCTTCTCACGCCACATTGTCCCAAACCCACCGCATTAATTATGCATTCCCAGGAAACACGTTGTTTCCATAACGTCATCACCTCACCAGTTTATCACGCTGGGTGCTGTGTTTAAAGTGCAGCTGTATGCATACCTCTCAGTGCTTCCAGCCCAGGACTGCTGCACCAAAAGGCAAGGCCCTGCAAGGCAAGAAGACTGCAGACACCTAGTTTAATGATGCGTCCCTCAAGCACCTTTTGGGCATGGTGGAGGCCCACCGTGATGCCACCTACCCCTCTGGCCGTAGGCTGGACAGCAATATCATTAATCGGGCTTGGGAGGCGGTGGTCAGCGCAAACGCCCTGCAAAAGAGGACCGCCACCCAGTGCCATAAAAGGATGAATGATCTTCTCCATTCTGCCAGGGTAAGTCACTTTTCTCATCACTCTCAGCTCACACACTCACAAACCCATCACACATCCACAGGACCCTCACTCACTGCCAGTTCAAGGGACGTCATTATTCACTCTCGCACAAACCTTCAATGTCCTCATCCTGTCCATGGGACCACTCACCACCCACACATGCCAGGCATACCTATCATCTGGTTTGGCAGGCATCCTGCCTACACTCTTTCCATCTCTATTCATGCAGAACAAGTTGGCACACAATAAAAGGGAGAGGTCGCAACTGGTGGAGAAATGCCCAAAATCAATGCCTTCACAGACTTTGAAAACAGTGCCATCCAGCTGGCTGGCAATGACCTGTGCTGATGGTGAAGTCGGCACTGCTCTTCCAAGTGAGGATCTAGTGGTGCAACATCCATCACACAACCATACTGTAAGTGATGTGTCCTCTTTCACAGGCCAGTGCCATGTGCTAGTTATCTCTCCTTGCTTTCACAGGCACATCTGGGAAACAGCCGACAAAGTCTACCATCCAGGGCCTCCAATTAAGATCCAAGGGAAATTCAGAAGAGGAATCCACTGAAGTCCTCCCTGAAGACCCATCACAGTGCTCACCCACACCCTTGACCACAGCAGGCAGAGACACACACCTCAGTGGGGCCTAGCTTTAGGGCGGCCTAGGGATCACAATCTAAGAGCACATCACATTGTCTGATCCAGCAGGCGGCAGGGAATTCCCAGGTGCCTGGCCCTCAGAGGACTGCTGGAGGCCAGCAATTTGCTGAGTTCGAGTCAGATAACAAGCCCCTGGACTCGGTCATGTCACAGTTGCTTGAGCTGCAAAGGCAAGCTCGGGAACATCAGGAAGGGATGTTCGCTGCACTCCTCAGATTGCAAGGCATAATGGAGGAGTCTGTCTGCCTTCAGTCTGAAGTGATAATGCCGGCATGCCAATACACTGAGGTCAACACTGGCAGGATGGTGGCTGCCATGGAGACCTTGGTCCAGGACACTGCTCCTGCACTGCTGCGCATTTGCTACAATCTTCAGCCATAAGTGCCGAGTGGATAATCCATCTCGGCCTCCTCCAGCGGTCCCCAGCATCACGGATGCCAGTCTTCAGCCAATTCGATTCACACCACATTATATCAAGAAATGGCTGAAGGCACTGGATACTGCAATGGCAATGGGCCCTGACAATATTCCGGTAATAGTACTGAAGACTTGTGTTCCAGAACTTGCTGTGCTCCTAGCCAAGCTGTTCCAGTACAGCTACAACACTGGCATCTACCCAGCAATGTGGAAAATTGCCCAGGTATGTCATGTACACAAAAAGCAGGACAAATCCAACTCGGCCAATTACCGCCCCATCAGTCTACTCTTGATCTTCAATAAAGTAATGGAAGGGGTCATCAACAGTGTTATCAAGCGGCACTTGCTTAGCAATAACCTGCTCAGTGGCACTCAGTTAGGGTTCCACCAGGGTGACTCAGTACCTGACCTCATTATAGCTTTGGTTCAAACGTGGACAAAAGAGCTGAACTTCAGAGGTGGGGTGAGATTGACTGCCCTTGATATCAAGGCAGCGTTTGACCAAATATGACATCAAGGAGCCCTAGCAAAAGTGGAGTTAATGGGAATCAGGGGGACAACTTTCCGTGGGTTGGAGTCATACCTAGCACAAAGGAAGATGGTTGTGGTTGTTGGAGGTCAGTCATCTCAGCTCCATGACATCACTGCAGGAGTTCTTCAGGATAGTGTCCTAAGCCCAACCATCTTCAGCTGCTTCATCAATGATCTTCCTTCCATCATAAGGTCAGAAGTGGGAATGTTCACTGATGGTTGCACAATATTCAGCACCATTCACCATTCAGAAATTGAAGCAGTCCATGTCCAAATGCAGCAAGACCTGGACAATATCCAGTCTTGAGCTGACAAGTGGCAAGTAACATTCTCACCATACAAGTGTCAGGCAATGACCATCTCCATCAAGAGACAATCCAACCATCGCCCCTTGATATTCAATGGCATTACCATTGCTGAATCCCCCACTATCACCAGCCTGGGGGTTACCATTGATCGGAAACTGAACAAGACTAGTCACATAAATATGATGGTTACAAGAACAGGTCAGAGGCTAGGAATTGTGTGATGAGTAGCCCACCTCCTGACTCTCCAAAGCCTGTCCACCATCTACTAGGCACAAGTCAGGAGTGTGATGGAATATTCCCCACTTGCCTGGATGAGTACAGCTCCCACAACACTCAAGAAGTTTGACACCATCCAAGACAAAGCAGCCTCTTGATTGGCACCACATCCACAAATATTCACCCACTCCACCACCGACGCACAGTAGCAGCAGCGTGTAATGTCTACAAGATGCAGGAATTCACCAAGGCTCCTTCCAAACCCATGATCACTACCATCTAGAAGGACAAGGGCAGCAGATATATGGGAACACCACCACCTGGAAGTTCTCCTCCAAGTCACTCACCATCCTGACTTGGAAATATAACACCATTCCTTCACTGTCGCTGGGTCAAAATCCTGGAATTCCCTTCCTAACAGCACTGTGGATGTACCTACACAACATGGACTGCAGCGGTTCAAGAAGGCAGCTCACTACTACCTTCTCAAGGGCAACTAGGGATGGACATAAATGCTGGCCCAGCCAGTGAAGCCCACATCTTGTGAATGAATAATAAAGAAAAAACCCTATTACCGATGCCATTGTTGGCATCCAACAGTGTGAAAGCGAGAAGGGTGCGGGATAGCTTAATCTCACTCTAGCAACCCTTCTCCTTAAGGAGTCAAAGAGGGGCCCTTGGGCACCCAAAAGCAGGAGGATAATCAGGTGTTCCCCCCACCTCAGGGCCATCCATCCAGATGACTCCGGGAGTATCTGGCCAACTGAATCCCCTCTTCCTGTGATCTCAGCAGTTTCATCTCCACATGGCAAGGAAGGTGCTACTGCCACACAGCAGGACCCCAAAAGCAGGTCTTGGTCCTCCAGACGACGCCTGCCATGGTCATCACTGACAGAGCATAGCAGTCAGCAGGCTGCCTCCATCTCTGCTGCCTCCACCTCTGCTGCGAGGAGCACCAAGACAAAGCAGCAGGGTTAGGAAAGTTAAGAAGAATTAATTGCACAGCCTGGGTATGGGTGTTAATCACTTGTAGATAGTGTTCATTATTGTTAATAAACTCCCACGAATGTCTCCCTGCCTGTGGCTCTGATGAGCTGTGTTCTTGTCACTCACATGAAACCTTTCTGCACAAGATAAAGGCAAGTGTCTCAGTTCAGGGCCTCTTCCCTGTCCTTTGTTCAGCCTTCAGACCAAGTCATGGTCTGGCCTCACAATCCCTGGACACATTACTGATGCCAGCACCCCAACTGTGCTTGTCATTGCTGCCAGAATGTCATGGGCAAGTGTCACTGAGTTCCGTCCTTCTCTCGGTGTGCTCTTAGCACCTTTAAGGTGGGGCTGGCCCCCATCCCTTCTGCATCTGTGACCATTGATACTGTGCCCCTTAAGAGCTCAGGTGCTGAAGGCAGACAAAGCATCAGATGCTTCTAAAGTTTTATAGCTGCATCTCTATGATATGAGCTCTATCACAGAGCACAAGTGAGCTGCCCTTGGCCAGACTGGAGTCAGACATTCTCAGAGGCTATGTGAAGATCTGTGGAGTGTCCTCACTGCACGTCGTCATCATCCTCCTGCAATCAAGCGACTATTAGGGCCTCCACTGCATCTCCATGACAGGAGCATTATCACAGAGGGTATGTGCGCTTCCATAAGCCAGGCTGGAGTCAATCGTTCATTGATGCAATGTGAGGAGCTATGGTGTCTCCTCACTGTACGTCGTCATCATCCTCCACAAATCTAGCAGCTATAAGGACCCCCCAAGCACAACTGCCTTGTCTAGCCAGTGAGAGGGCTTCATCGCCATCATCATCATCATCTTCGCCTTCGAGGCCCTCCTCACCTTCATGACCTTCAACATTCTTCTTATCGGAGGGGACCTCCAGCTTCTCCATCTCCTCCTCAGCCAGCTCCTCTCCCTGTTGCAGCACCAGGTTGTAAAGGGCGCAGCAGGTGATGACGATGCATGACACTCTCCGTGGACTATATTGCAGGGTTCCACCAGCCTGGTCCAGACACTGGAGCCTCACCTTCAGCATCCCGATGGTTTGCTCCACCAAGTAGGAGCATGAGCCTCATTATACCTTTGTTCTGCTGTAGTCTGAGGTGGCCGCATGGGTGTCATCCGCCACATGCCCTGTGCGTAGCCCTTATTCCCTAGGAGCCAACCCTGCAGCCTCTGTGGACCCTGCAAGATGCCAGGGATCTGTGACCGATTGAGAATGTAGGAGCCATGGACACTCCCTGGGAACCATGCGCAGACCTGCAGGATGCATTTGTAAGGGCTGCACAACAGCTGCACATTCATCAAATGGGAGTGCTTGCGGTTGACATAATTGACCCCTTGTTGTGATGGAGATCTGAGCACAGACTGCGACTGTGCGTGGAGTCGATCACATCCTGAACCTGTGGGAAACCCGAGATCTAGGCAAATCCAATTACTCTTGCATCCTGGCTCTCTTGATCAGGGTGAAATGTGCAAATTTGTGCTTTCGCGATGATGGATCCGTGTCCTCATGGATTGTTTTGTGGGTGGAAGCTTGTGATATCCCACAGATGTCACCTGTGGAGCCCTGAAAGGAGCCACGGGCATAACAACTGAGCGATGTGGTCACTTTCATGACCACTGGCAGTGGATGCCCTCCATATCCCCATGGCAACAAATCCTGCAGTAGCTGGCAGATGTGACCGACCAGTTCCCTGCACATGCAGAGTCTTCGTCAACACTGGATGACTGTCATCTGCAGGAATGAAGGGTGGTGCCTAAAGACCCTGGGCCTGGCTAGGTGCCGAACAGCAATGGCTCACTGCAGCTCTTCAGCGGCATGTGCAGGAGCCGGAGCCGTCCCTTCTTCCTGAGGGTACTTCTCCTCCCTCTGTCCAGCCAGCCTCCTCCATCGCTCTCTTCTCCGTTATCTCTGCTCTCTGTGTGCTACGAGGCATACAGCTAGTTCACCAGTCTCCATGCTTCGGATGTACTCCTCCTGCAGGATGAAAGAGAGAGACATGTGGGTTAGTCCGAGGATACTAAGAATCTCTCTAGGTTAAGTCTGAAGGCCCCTTAATGCATCCCAGAGAGTGTTGGCCACCACTTGGATGGCCAGATTTTAGCGTGCTGCATGGTTGCACAAAACCCCACCCACCTCTGCCCCACTCCACCTGACCGATTGATGGCAGCTTTCCCCATTGGACTGCATGCTGTGCTCTCAGCTCAGGCATTCTCCTAACCTGCACTGCAAGGCTGCACTGATGGCTTGAAACATGGCAGTCTGGTCTAAACTGGGATGATAATATTGCAAGGGGCTGTGAGCACCTCCACCAGTGACTGCTCCACATCCAGCTTTAGCGAGGAGATTGTACAATGTACCCAGTCATCCAACTGTTCTGTGGTCCACTAAAACACTCATTAGTTTGCAGTCTATGAAAAGCTCTGGAGCACTTTGTGGCACTTGTATGCCTCTTTGTTGCTTGAGTTGGCAGATAAGCTAGAGTCCTGACTCCACGCATGTCATTGTGGCTGCATCTGAACTGTGTCAGCTGCAGAGGAAGAGTCATCTTATACAAGGTTTCCCTAATGTGTGGCCGTTTCCCTCCCCACCCACTCTGCATGTGCTTGTGCACTACCTTCAACTGCAGGGTAGCCCTTGCCCCCGCCCCCAAGTCATCTCAATGGCAGGGCAGCCTTTGCCCCCACCCCCAAGTCACCTTAACCATAGGGCAGCCCTTGCCCTCACCCCCAAGTTGCCTCAACAGCAGGGCAGCCTTTGCCCCCAAGCCTCCAACACGCCTCCAACATGCCTCCAACACGCCTCAAATTTGAATTCTACCAGGGGACATGGACAAGCGCTGTACAATGTTACTATGCACTCGCCTCTGAGTTCCCCTCAAAGTGCAGCCTGCCAAGTGCTCGCCTTATATTTGCTGTTGTGAAACACATTGGCATACAATAATGTTGATGTGGGTGGACAATCAAGCAGCGGAAGATGATTCCGGCAGGCTGGCTTTATAATGATATGCATATGTGTTACAATGAAGTTCCCGACCTCCAATGGCTGGAAACGTGGCCCGTCATCAACGGGCTGAGCGGACAATCGCAAACTGGTATCATGACGTCATGAAATTGATTTTTGGCCTTCTTGCCATATTGTCCGCTCACGCCGCCGAGCATACCCGATGCCAGCGGGCATGGATGATTCCACCCATAGAATCCTGAAAGATGCACAACAATTTACCAAGAGCAGTATAGAGTTATGCAATGATTAATAGGCTCCTGACAGACAAGATTTCTACTGCACAGATCAGACTAAAGGAAAGCCAGAAGCACCCAGAACTTTGATTGACAAAATTTACCCATGACAAGAAAAGGCAGGAGACCTATACACATTTCTAAATATGGAAAATATATCCGCATGTGTGTGAAGCAACAAAAATTAAAAATTATGTCTCTCTAAGTAAGCCATTCGCTTTGGAAGTGGAGTACAGAATTAGAGGATACTGGTTTAAAATGAGCAAATCTCTTGCGATGCTATAGGTTTAAAAAATTCCCTGGCATAATATTAGATCTATGGAACAGATTCCCTTGCAAAAGTAATTAATGCTGCATTGATTAAATCCCTCAAAAAAGAGCTGATAACTGTTCATCTGAAATTAGATTACTGTTTAGAGGGATGGGTACAGATAAAGATGACCAACATTTGGGAGAAGGAAGGCTGAAAAGGGCTGTAGACTAAAATTTAGTCATGAGGTGTGTGAAGAAATAATCTAGAATTACCTTTAGGGATTGGGAGATATTTAAGCAGAACTTTCTTGAGGAATTTAATTACTTTATAAAGTAAATTGCACATGACCTGTGCAAGAAAAGCCTTGATAGGCTGAATGGTCTTTTTAATTCCACACTTTCTTACATTCTTAGTACATGAGATAGGTTTATTCTAGCCAACATTTGAAACACTTTTTGCCATACTCAGTGGAGGGAAATGTAATGGCTTTAGGTGACTTAGATCCAACTTTGTTTTAACAGTTTTGAAACAATTAGATGGGAAAAAATGACAATTTTTCCCCCCAAAGAGGACCGCAAGATTGGCTCAAGAAAGTCAAAAACCCTGCAGTGTTCTGGATACATTTCTGTTCCACTGGTGTTTTTGTATCAAAAGTGAAGTATCTTGGTTGTCCTTCCACTAGTTTGAGGGAGTTTTATTTCACAATGTAAAGGTTGGGCTAATGTGCTTTGTTAGCACCTAAGTTAAAATTGTCATTGGCTTTGCATTGTTTTACAAGCTCTGTTATTAAACATCACCTGGGATAACCAGGGTTTGGGACTAGGTGACCCAATTTTGTAAATGTGGGGCAAGCCTTTCATAATTATTCTTAAGAAATAGGGCTTTGTTCCCTATAATTAAACAAGAAACTGAACAGGATATGAGGTAGGGAGTAAAGGATAAGGAAGGGAAACTGAAAAGCACCCAGAAGTAGAAGATGGATAATTGAAGAGAGATAATAAGTATAATTATGAAATGCATGAAAAAGTGAAACAGCATCTTATACAAATTTTACAGTAATGTAGCAATAAGTGATACCATTTCTTGATACGAACATACGAATTAGGAGCAGGAGTAGGCCACTCAGCCCCTTGAGCCTGCTCCACCATTCAATATGATCATGGCTGATCTGAGTGTAACCTCAATCCCACATTCCTGCCTACTCCAATAACATTTCACCCCCTTGTTAATCAAGAATCTATCTAGCTCTGCCTTAAAATATTCAAAGACTCTGCTTCCACCACCTTTTGAGGAAGAGAATTCCAAAAACTCACGATCCTCTAAGAGAAAAAAATTCTCCTCATCTCTGTGTGGTTTCTCTAATTGCTTCAGTATAGAAGATAGTATTAGTAGCATTTTCGATCTGACTCTGAACCTTGTTCATTCATTCCCAATGTTAACATGAACAATTATTCAATGATTCTGACTCCCCTTTGTCAGGCCCAAGATTTGTTGCTGCTGTAGCTAAGGTTTGCTATATTTTTACATCCCATTCATTGCATTTAATGAGATGCTATTATTTATTTCACCATTACTAATATCCATGTTCTGAAGCTTGTTTCAAAATCCATTCAATCGATGACAAAACGTGCCCCTTGTGTCTCCTCTCAGTGTGCAGCATCATGCATTATTAAACAAACAACTTCATTTGATAACATTTGGAAATCTGTACGCTTTGCAAAATGTAGATATATTTTCTACAACTTTATTGGGTTAGTAAAATAGTATATATAAATTTAAAAACATAGCCTGAAAAATTTGGCTCTGTAGTGTTGCTGCAGCTGGCGCAATGGGTGCCAGAAATCCTTGAGTGGGGGCGCAGTGCTTCTGCTTGCTTTTGGCAGGCCTGTGTGTTACCCCACACTGTAAGGGGCGGTCACTTGATGGTGCCGTGTGTACATCAGAAACTTCCCAACTGGCCGGAGAATGTTGTTAAACAGCTGTTCTGGTTGATTTATCACATGGATTTCTGAATGGATTCACTTGTCACTCACTAACGAACAGGCTTTTTGCTGCAGAGGTGTAGTGATTGTAGGTATAATCTTTCCTAATGCCTTTGCGTGTCATGTGATTGTACTGACGAATGAGCCCTAAGCATGGGTAATCTTAGGGGTTGGAGCTTTCTAGTCGTGGACCTGGTTCAAGCATGTAGCTTCTAAATGAGCTCTGTAATAACGTTATCTGTTTCAAGTAAGAAACCTGTCTGGTATATCAAGTTCATTACAATTGGCGATGAGGATAATGTGAGCACATCAAGTCATAAGGAAAGAAAGAAAAGTATTCTCACCAATCGTGTCACTCTTCACCCCTTATGACTCATCCATGGAAGACTGGAGCCAGTACATAGAGGTTTTTATTTCATGGTGAATGAAATAATGCAGAGGAAGAATGCAGACTGAAGAATTCTTTCAAATGCCTGTGGTGGCAAGACATATAACTTTATCTGCAGTCTGACAGCCCTGAATGCACCCAATTCTAAATCTTTTAATGAATTAGTAGAAAATGCATTTCCAGCTGAAGTCATCGGTAATTATGCAGAGATCCAAGTTTAACTCCAAAGTAAGGGCCCCGGGAGAGTCCATTGCAACTTATATCGCAAAGTTGAATCAGTTGACTGAGCACTGCGACTTCGGAGATACACTCAGTGACATGTTGTGGGGCCGGTTGGTTGGTGGCGTTCATGACAGTGCCATTCAGTGTCATTTACTTGCAGAAGTTAATATTGATTTGAAGTGCGCCATGGAAATAGCGCTAGCAATGGAGAGTGCTGAGAGGGGCTCGCAGGCTTTGCAGAGTGTGCAACATGGCGCCATTCTTCCGCTGGGGGTGGGAACCTACCGCTGGGTGTGGCACAAAAACCAGAGAGACAGTAGCGAAGCAGGAGACAGTCTCTGCTACTCGAAAAATGAAAAGGCTTAGTGGAGTCATCTCAGCAGCGATTCAGAAATTAATCCGTTACAGGTGTGGGGGTAACCATGTATCGGAAACCTGCAGGTTTAAGGAGGCAGAATATCATTACTGCCACAAAAAAGGGCACATAATAAAGCAATGCAGGGTGAAATCAAGATAGCCAATCAAACAGCAGACCAAGATGACTGAAGTACACAATACAACAGAACCAGAAGCTGCTCATACTGATATCTATTCCCTGTACAATGTCAAAGCAGTAAAAACTGAATCAATAACTGTCACTCTTCAAGTGAATGGGAATCCTCTGGTCATGGAGGTAGACACAGGAGCCTTGACCACAGTGGTGGGAGAACGCACAGTTAAATGCCTAAATGAAAGTACCCAGCCACCAAATCTGGAGCAGACCGTGGCTCAGCTGAAGACATATACTGGAGAGTCCATACAGCTAAATGGCATCACCACAACACCTCTGTCCAGCTTCCAGTGAGCATTGTAGCAGGTGAAGGACCTGGTCTTTAGGCCGTGATTGGTTACAAAAAATTAAGCTCAACTGGTCCGAAATATTTCAAGTGAGAACAGGAAGAATTCATGACCTCTCCCCATAACCTTTCAACCCATTACTAATTAAAAATCTGTTTATCCCCTCCTTAAATTTATTCAGTGTCCCGGCATCATTGCACTCTGAAGGAGTGAATTCCAAGATTCATGACCCTTTGAGAAAAGTAGTTCCTCCTCATCTCTGATTTAAATCTACCATCCCTTAGCCTAAAACTATGACCTCTCATTCTAGAATGCCCCACAAGGGGAAACATCCACTCCACGTCTACTTTGTCTCTCCCCTTTAGCATCTTATATACCTCAATTAGATCTCCTCTTTTCCTTGTAAACTCTAGTGAGTATAGGCCTAAACTGCTCAATCTCTCCTCATAAGACAAGCCCCACATCTCTGGAATCAATCTAGTGAGCCTCCTCTGAACCGCCTCCGGTGCAACTACATTCTTCCTCAAGTAAGGGGACAAAAACTGTGCACAGTACTCCAGGTGCGGTCTCATCAATGCCTTGTACAGTTGCAGCAACACTTCCCTATTTTTATACTCTATTCCTTTAGCAATAAATGCCAAAATTCCATTTGTCTTCCTTATTACCTGCTGTACCTGCATACTAGCTTTCAGCAATTCATGCATGAGGACACCAAGATCCCTCTGCATTGAAGCATTCTGAAGTTTCTCTCCATTTAAATAATAAGCTGCCTTTTAATTCTTCCGAACAAAATGGATAACCTCACACTTATCCACGTTAAACTCCATCTGCCAAATTTTGGCCCATTCACCTAACTTGTCCATATCCATTTGTAAATTCCTTATTTCTTCATTGCAACTTACTTTCCCATCTATTTTCATGTCATCTGCAAATTTAGCTATAGTACCTTCTTTCTCTGAATCCAAATCATTAATATAGATTGTAAATAGTTGGGGCCCAAGGACCAAACCCTATGGCACCCCACTAGTTACAGCTTGCCATCCAGAAAAAGACACATTTATCCCGACTTTCTGCTTTATGACCTTTAGCCAATCCTCTAACCAAGCTAATATCTAACCCCTAACTCCGTGTGATCTTATCTTGTGCATTAATTTTGTGCGGCACCTTATCAAAGGCCTCCTGGAAGTCCAGATATACTACATCTACAGGATCCCCATTATCCACTTTGCTTGTCAAAGAAATCTAGCAAATTAGTGAAACACGATTTACTCTTCATAAAACCATGCCGACTCTGATGGATTGCATTTTGACTTTCCAAATGTCCCATTACTATTTCCTTAATAATGGATTCCCAATGACAGACGTTAAACTAACTGGTCTAAAGTTTCCTACTTTCTACACCCACCCCCCCCACCCCTTTTGAATAAGGGTGTTATATTAGCATTTTTCCAATCCACTGGAACCTTTCCAGAATCCAGGGAATTTTGGAATATTATAACCAATGCATCCACTATCTCCACTGCCACTTCCTTTAAGACTCTGGGATGTGGGCCATTAGATCCTGGGGACTTGTCACCCTTTAAAACCAATAGTTTGCTCAGTACTTTTTCTCTAGTGATGATGATTGTTCTAAGTTCCTCCTTCTCTATACCCTCTGCACTACCTGTTACTATTGGGGTGGTACTAGTGTCCTCCAATGTGAAAACTGAGGCAAAATATTGATAAACCATCTCTGCCATTTCTGCGTTCCCCACTATTAGCTCCCCAGTCTCGTCCTCCAGGGGACCAGCATTCACTTTAGCTATTCTTTTTTCTTTTACATACTTGTAGAAGCTTTTGCTACCAATTTTTACATTTTGTGTTAGTTTTCTTTCATAATTTACCTTTGCTCTTTTTATTATTTTTTTAGTATTTGTTGATCTTTAAAAATTTTCCAATCTTCCAGCCTGCCATTGACTTTTGTAATTTGGTATACCTTATTTGTTGCCTTTATGTTATCTTTAACTCCCTTGCTTAGCCATGGATGCTTTTTCCCCCTCTTACCATCTTTCTTCCTCTTTTGAATATGTTTTATTTGGGAGGAATTGAATATCTCCTTAAATATCTGCCACTGTTCATCAACTGTCCTATCTTGTAGTATTCCTGCCCAGTCCACTAGGGCCAAATCTGCCCTCATAACCATATAGTTACCTTTGTTTAACTCCAGAACACTAGTGTGGAGCTCAAGTTTCTTGCTCTCAAACTGAACTTGAAATTCTATCATGCTGTGATCACTCTTCCCTAGAGGATCCTTTACGATGAGATCATTAATTAATCCTATTTCATTACACAATACCAAATCCAGAATAGCCTGCTCCCTGGTTGGTTCCACAACATATTGATCCAAGAAACAATCTCTAATACACTCTATGAACTCTCCCGCGAGGCTACCCTTGCCAATTTGATTAGCCTAGTCTATATGCATATTAAAATCACCCATGATTATTGCCGTGCCTTTCTTACACGCTCCCAGTATTTCCTGGTTTATACTGTGCCCTACTGCTGAACTACTGTTTGGGGACCTATTGATTATTCCCAACAGGGACTTCTTTCCCTTGCTATTTCTTATTTCTACCCAGACTGACTACATCTTCCTCTCCAGTGCCTATATCATTCCTCACAATAGCACTGATCTCCTCTTTTAGTCACAAAGCTACACCACCTCCTTATCTTTCCTGCCTATCCTTCCGAAACACTGAGTACCTTTGGATATTCAACTTCCAAACCTGTTCTCCCTGTAACCACGTCTCAGTAATCGCCACTAAATCATACCTATTTATCTCTATTTGCGCTGTTAACACATTAGTTTTATTCCAAATGCTACGCGCATTCAGATACAAAGCCTTTAAGTTTGCCCTATTATCAATTTTCCCTACTCTTATATGATTCTTTGGTGCAATATGTTGTTCACACACTCTGTCCCTTCCTTCCCTTTTTAGTAACAATCAGCCTCATCATTAACCCACACTCTTACCCTCTCCTTAAATTTTGATTTTTTTATATCTCCAAGCAACTGAATCACCCCACCCCCCCCCCCCCCCCCCCCCCCCCGCCCCATCCCACTATTTAGTTTAAAGCCCTATCTACAACCCTAGTTATGCAATTCGCCAGGACACTGGTCTGAGCTTGATTCAAGTGGAGCCCGTTTGAATGGAATAGCTCCCTCTTTCCCCAGTACTGGTGCCAATGTCCCATGAATTCAAACCCATTTCTCCCACACCAACTTTGAGCCACACATTCACTTCTTTAATCTTATTGACCCTGTGCCAATTAACTCATGGCCCAGGTATAATCTGGAGATTATTACCTTTTTGGTTCTGCTTTTTAATTTAGCCCCTAGCTGCTCATATTCCCTCAGCAGAACCCGTTTCCTCATTCTACCTATATCATTGGTACCTACATGGATCACAACAATTGGATCTTTCCCCTCCCGCTCCAAGTTCCTCTGCAGCCCAGATGAGATATCCTTAACCCTGGCACCAGGTAGGCAACATAACTCTCGATCCTGGCTACAGAGAACAGTATCTATTTCCCCAACTATACTATCCCCAATTACAACTATATTTCTCTGTTCTCCCCCTCCACTTGAATGGCTCCCTGTACTACAGTGCAATGGTCAGTTTGCTCTTCTTCCCAACAGCCCCTGCTCTTGTCCATACAGGGAGCAAGAATCTTGAACCTGTTGGATAAGGGCACAGGCTGAGGCTCTTGCACTGCTACTTCCTGGATCCCTCTTCCTGCCTCACTCATAGTCACACCCTCCTGTCCCTCACCACTGGCCGAACTTAAGGTAGTTAATCTAAAGGTTGTGACTGTCTCCTGAAACACAGCATCCAGGTAACTCTCCCCCTCCCTGATGTGTCGCAGCGTCCGAAGCTCAGACTCCAGCTCATCAGCTCTGAGCCAGAGTTCCTCGAGCAACCAACATTTGCTACAGATGTGGTCACTAGGAACCACAATGGGGTCCACCAGCTCCCACATCATGCAGCTACAACACATCGCCTGGCCCTGCATCTCTATTTTATTTAATTAGTTTTTCAGTTTGATTTAAATTTCCTTCTGGCCTTTAAGTTTTCTCCATTTTAATTTTAATCTGAAAGCAAGTTAGAATAGAGATTCAAAATACACCTCTTAAAATCAACTCTCTCCCTGCTGAGTTGAAGTTGAAGTGTTAGGCCTCCGATCCTGGCCCCAGTAGTCACCTTTAATCTGAAATCAACTTAGAATAGGTAGTTAAAACTAGCAGTTACTTATCAACCAATGAACTTACGGTTTCCCTGTGATGTCACTCTTTTTTTCACTCGGTCACAGTGACTGCAGAGGACACTCTTCCCAGACTGCTTCCCGGCGACGGTGACTGCAGAGGACACCCTTCCCAGACTGAGAAGAACCAGAGTAGTCAGAAATTGAATCATGATATTCATAGCAAAGCTTGAAGGCTTACTGTGGGAGATATAGTTTTCATGCGGAATTTTCGAAATGGACCTATTTAGGATGCTGGTATAATTGTCTCTGAAACTGGGCCTTTGTCATTCCAAGTCAAAGTGGAAAACTGGATTATTCGAAAACACATGGACCATTTAAGGAGTAGAGAGACATTCAAACAACCAGTTAATCTGCCTGTAATTGATGTCGAGCCTTTAATCCCTGAGGTGATAAATCAACCTAGAATAGACATACCTGATGTCTCTGTTGAATTACCTAATCCTGAACTGCCACTGTCTCAAACTGTCCCTGATGCTGCAGTCCCTGATCATGTGGATCCAGTAGGAGAATCTTAAGTGGTGGAGCTATGCTGCTCTAACCGAATTAGAAAACCACCTGAGAGGCTTAAACTTTAATCACATGACTTATGTATATACATATATATGTATATATTGTGGATTAAAATATTCTTTGTAAATAAGAAATGTAAAAAAAAACTAAAGGGGAGAAAATAATGATCGTAGGTATATCCTTTCATACTGCCTTTCGGGGTCATGTGATTGTACTGATGAATGGGTCCTAAGCGTGGGTAATTTTAGAGGCGGTGCTTTCAAGTTGTGGATTTGGTTCAAGCATTTATCTTCTAAACATGCTCTGTAATAAAGTTATCTGTTTTAAGAAAGAAACCTGTCTGGTACATCAAGTTCATTACAAGAGAGAACCCCCATTGACATTACTTAAAGGACTAGACATCCAACTTGCAGGTAAGGTGATTTAGACTAACATTTGTTCTTGTAAAGTTTGTGGAATTATTGTGGGGTATTTTGGGGGGCATTGTGGTGAGCTCCTGGATTCAACAGAGAGGTTTGCATCCTCACCTGGAAGACATAAGAGTAGAAAAGCTGCAAGAGGCATGGGAGCTGCAAATGCTGTGCCTCTATTACTGCAATATGACAGGGAGATGGGGCAGTGCCTGCAGAGAGGGGAAGCTCCGTGCTTTGGGAGGAGGAAAGGATGAGGAAGGGAGGAGGCACCTGGACATTTTCACTCCAGATGGGCTACCCATCAGCAACTATTCAGACCCAGTTGCCTTCGCCATCATTGCTCACCACCACCTTCTCATAGTCAAGAGATGAGAAACAAATCATCAACAGCCAACAAATGTTGCCAGCAGCACTCACACCCCATGAAATAATGAAAAAAATATCTTGGTTTTATTTGTGTCATAGTCAGTCATAGTCAGACAATCACCTGCAATGGCTTTTCTTCTCACTCCCTCACCATTACCTCTGGTGTTCCCCAAAGATCTATTCTTAGCCCCTTTTCTTTTTCACCTACATGCTGCTTCCATGTGGCATCATCTGAAATCCTGGCATCAGTTTCCATATGTATGCTGACAATATCCAGCTCTCTTCCACTTTTCTTGATTCCTCCTTCATTTCTAAGTTGTTAGACTGCTTGTCCATCATCCAGTACTGAATGAGCAGAAATTTTTCCCAACAAAATATTGGGAAGGCCAAGCCATTGCCTTCAGACCCCTTCACAAACTTTGCCCCTTCATCATTGATTCCAGCTTTCTCCATGGCAACGGTCTGTGGCTGAACCAGACTCTGAATGAGCTTTCTATCACATATATTTACCATTTCTAGAATTGTCTATTTCTACTCCCATAACATTCCCTGACTGACCTTGTCTCAGCTTTACTTCTGCTTAAACTCTCCTCCATGCCTGTGTCACCTCTAGATTCGATTATTCCAATGCACTCCTGGGCAGTCTTTCACATTTTATCATAGTAAACTTGAGGTCATTTAAAACACTGCTCCCTGGGTTTTACCTTGCACCAATCATCCTTCATCCTTGGGTATGCAAAGCGATGCCTTGATATTAAAATTCCCATCCTTATTTTCAAATGTCTCCATGGCCTTGTACACCAGCCCAATCTCTACAATCTCTTGCAGCCCCTTAATCTCCCTAGAACTCTGTGCTCCACAGATTCTGACCTATTAGGCACCCTGATTTTATTTGCTCTACCACTGGTGGCCACGCCTTCAGTTGCCTAACACTAACCTCTAGAATTCCGTCCCTAAACCACTCTGCCCCTCTCTTTCCTTTTTCAAGTTGTCCCTAAAACCTACCCCTTTGACTATAAGCTTTTGGTCATCTGACCTAATTAGCTCCTTAAGTATCTTGGTGTCTAAATTTGATCCATAATGCTGCTGTGAAGCACCTTGGAAAATTATACTCCACTAAAGGAGCTATATAAAGTTGTAGTTGCTGTTGTATACCACAACTTCCCATTCATCCGTGATGTCCCATAACAGCGTATTCTTGGCCACAATCTTACAATAAAAGCCACCAACAAAAACTCTCCCCTAACTTCTTCATCAAACCACACATGCTCAGATACAATCAAAATGAACTATTCACCCTTGTGCATATTTACTTAGTGCCTCTTTTCCGTTTGCCTTTGCTGTCATTGTGTCCTCATGTGATGCAATACCCCAGTGGCTGCAGCATGGCTGGTGAAAGACTTTCTCTGGGGGCGAATACAGATGGTCTTTCAGGGCAATATTGAGCAGCTTTGAGCCTTGAGGACTGGGATTTGGCCAGCACCATCTCAGCATGTATAGCAGCAGTCTTGGCTGATTAATAGCAGCAGCACTGCTGCAGTGGCAGTGGTGGGAGCATAAATGCTGTCATCCTAAGAGGCAAGAGATTTGTGCTTCATATTTCCACTATATCACTGCCACCAGGTGATACTAGCAATTCTAGCAATCCACTGGAGCACAGATGGCTGGACTGCTGTGAGAGCCTGAGATCCTATAGCCATTTTGGCAGCAGTCTGAACTAGCGTGGTAGCAAGCATGGATCTCATCACCTCTGTCTGAGCTCCTGCTGAAGCACTGAGACTTTGAGTGGCTTTTGCCATGGAGGCTGAGACAGGACAGCTGAGTCTGCAAGTGCTGTCATGGAGTTAACTACCACTTCCACAGCTGAAAGGACAGACTCGAAGCTCTGTGTGATCCCCTCTGTCAAGCAAGTTGCAACTAGTTTTCTCCATTCTCTCGGACAGTGACAGGAGGCTTTCCGGCATGCTTGTCAATGTACCCAGTATCTCAGTGTGCATCCTCATCTGCATTATCCTGAATGCTGCCCCATTTATGTCCTCATCTGAGTCTTTTACAGCAGAATTCATCTGTGATCTCACCCGCTGATGAGCTGGCACAAAACTATCTACCCTAAAATAAATATAGATAATGCTGGAAATACTCAGCAAGCCTGGTTGCATCTGTTGATAGAGAAATAGAGTTAATTTTTTGAGTCGAATATGACTTCTTCAGAATTTTGAACACTGTGAACTATGGCAATAGTCTTGAGAGTACGGTCTGAGGCAGTGGCTATTCAAAAGCTTGAAATTACTCTATAATGGAGTTGATTCTTTAGAAGCATCTTTATGATTTTCTACACCCAGGGCTGGATCTTCAACTTGCTATTAGAGTGTTAAACTGGTGTTGCAAATTGATCACAGTTGACCGAAGGAAAATGAAAATTAGCAGTTTCTCTAACAAGCAGCTAATTTGCAATATCAGTTTTACACCAGGGTGGAAAGTTGAAGAGATAAAAATAAAAAACTGCGGATGCTGGAAATCCAAAACAAAAATAGAATTACCTGGAAAAACTCAGCAGGTCTGGCAGCATCGGCGGAGAAGAAAAGAGTTGACATTTCGAGTCCTCATGACCCTTCAACAGAACTCATCCTAATGACTAAAGGAAATGTTCCCCTAACCTGACAAAATATTCTAAAAGTGGGAAGATAGTGCAGGATATCTTTTATGAAGAGGCAGGGAACTAATTTGTATAGAAAATTCCCCCTCTAACCTTTCCTCTGAGTGAAATGAGGTATGACCCAGTACAAGATACCAATACATCTTGTTTACAAAAATATTTTTTTTGACATTTATAAGAACTGCACAGGTAAAACAATTTATAGAATTCACAGATAATGTTGGTACCAGTTGATCTCGATTAATGAATAACAAGGTGTTCAGCTGACCCCATTTGGAAGAACAATTAACAGATTAACATGTGCAAAGGTGACATTTAGAGCTACTAATTTAATGCCTAAATGTGTTTTGTGCATGGACTACAAAAGTATGTACTAGGAAATGAATTGTCATTATCTATGTGGCACAGTCTCACAAAGTTCATTTGCTAGATGAATTGATACGTTATCATATTGTGATTAGGGGCATGCTGATTTCTGTAAAATGATAACCAACTCTTCAGTAGCACTCCAAAGGTGTGCTTTTTAAATATTTTGCAGCATTTATGCTATTGAAGCTGAAGGTTATAGCTGTGTATTTTAAAGCAAGAACTCAGTCTGTAGCTGACGGATCATATGCTGTGGGCCCTGAACCCTAAAAATACTGCCTTTGGAACGCAATTTTCTCCATTCTCTATGCTTATATTTCTTATCATGGGGCAGAATTTTCTGTCTACTAGGCGGGCGGGCCCGACCCAATCTCCGGCAGGCGGGGAACTGATCCCCACCGGAGAAGCGGGCCCTGCCGCCATTTTAAGTGGGCGGGCAAATTAAGGCTCACCCAGCATGACGCCTGGTGGGAAGCGCTATGCACTCCCTGTGCGGGCGGGGTGGGGGGGGGGGGTGGATTCCCCAAATGCGAGAGTACGCTCTTTTGCGCATGCGCATGAAAGAGCGCACATTTCCCTGAGGCTAGGTGCTGTCTCAGGGAGATCACTGAAAGTTGTTCAAACATTAAAAATAGAAAAATAAAAAAATCATTAACATGTCCTCCTCATTTGACAATGTCACAAGAGATGAGACATGTTGATAAATTTCACTGAAACTTTATTAAAATTTTTTAAATCCCACCAGTGGATGAGGTTTCATGCTTTTTCAGAAGCCCGCCGGGGCTCCTGGCCTGCCCACCAACCTTAAGGTTGGACGGGCAGATCCTTTAATTGTTTTAATGATCCTGTCAATGGCCTCAATTGGCCATTGACAGGTCGGTGGGCACACAGCTGATTTCACTGTGCCCCCACTTTCCTGAAGGTGTAAATGGGGCGGGATGACATCGGGGGTTCCGCCCAACAACATCTCGCGTCATTTTGTGCATTGGTGAGTGGGCCCCGCCCCCTGCTCGCCAACGGCAAAACTCTGCCCATGGTTTTGTTCAATTTGAATTTGGGGCTTGGAAAAGGTTTTTCTTAAATTGTTTCCATTTGGTCTAAAATCATGACATTAAATCTGATGAGCAGCTCCTTGGAAATTTAAACATGTAATGTACTTTGCAAGACAGAATTCTATTCAGGTAAGTAGTGCACAAGTACAAAAAATTCAGTCATTCCTATCTAAGTAGGCTTGGTGCAGTGAGAGACTTTTCAGGAACTCCTTAAAAAAGATCAAATAAATGGGATAGATTGCATGATGCAATCCTTCAGAGTGCCATTCATTGCTGCAAGTACTCAACTGACAACTCAGCCCTATGGTCTGTTGAAGGCAACAATGTGATGGGTCAGAATTCACATGAACATATGGTGTTTTCTTTGAGTTTTTCTTTTTCTTTTTCTTTTTCCCTTCCTCTTTAAGTTAATGTGAGCCCCACACATCATCCACACATGCTCTTTTTGACCACAAAAGCAGGATATTCACCAAGGCTCCTCAGACAGCACCTTTCAAACCCACGAGCAAGACTATCTAGAAGGAAAAGGGCAGAATACACATGGGAACACCACCAGCTGCAAGTTCCCATCCAAGCCACACACCATCCTGACTTGGGAATATATTGCTGTTCCTTCACTGTCGCTGGGTCAAAATCCTGGAACTCCCTTCCTAACAGCACAGTGGGTGTACCTACACCACATGGGTTGCAGCGGTTCAAGAAGGCAGCTAACCGCCACCTTCTCAAGTGCAACTAGGGATGTGCAAGAAATACTAGCCTAGCCAGTGATGCTCGCATCCAGTGTAAGAGTAATAAAAAAACAGGAGTTTGCTGGACAGCTATCAAGAGCAACTTCTTTGGCTCCAGTGAAACCAGTGCAGACTGAGAGTGGTTCGAACTAGGATAAAATTTGCAATTTTCCTGGTCTGATTTTCTCAGTCCTGTGTATATTGTTCATTAGCTTATCAGATGCCATGGCAGTTTTCAGAAACATGCAAGTGTGCAAATTATGCTGCGGAACATTTGAGGCATTCTTCCTAATTTATTTTATTGGTATTATTTTAATTGATGCTAAAATTTCACATTTAAAATAAATGGTCAAAGATATCTGTCAAAATAGCTGAAAACAATTTGGTAGGAATCATATGATAATTTGCCTTTCTGGGTTGAATTTATGGGTGGGTTTCAGCAGTGGTCCTGGAAGCAGGTGCTGGCACTGCATGGGAGAAATGCAAATGGCTGACTGTGATGACGTGGCAGCCAGCCAATTAATGCTTGGAGGTTCAAGGCCTGTCAATTGCTATTGTAGGGACAGTCCATGTGATCTACTGATCTTGGGGTCACCTCATGTAGAGGCAGTTGTCTGTCAGACCTACATTCACTCATGCCTTGAATGCTGCAAACGGTGCAGCAACACTCCAGAGAGGGCACTTACTCTGGAATGAACCATCCAAATCTGAAGGATGACCATTGTATAGTCAGTGACCCCAGATGGTGACCATCATATAATCCAATGGAAGGCTTGTGACTCAACAGGTGAGTCAAGAAGATGACCAGGAGGGTGCAGGAGACATAAGAGGGTAGAACCAGAATGCCCCAAGGTTAGCGATGTCTTCCTGCAGGTTCTCCTTCAGGCTCCAAGGGGAAGGCAGGAGGTTCTCTTCCCAAAGGACAGCCAGACAGACCCTCCTGCCTGACTCAGCCAGGCTGGATATTGCAGAGGAATTTGGTGGCTGTGGGGTTAACTCCAATCCTGGGTGTAGTGCTGCAAACAGCTCATTGACCTCCGCATCTCCTATATACTTAGTGAGTCCTACATAGCGCTCTCCTCGCTGAGGCTTGCACATGACACTATTGGACGTAGCACTATATGAGGTGGGAGTGACCACCCAGGCAGTGGCAAGTGGGAGGGCAGTACCAACTGTCTAATGATGAAGATAGCACCTTGCGGCAACCAGCCATCTGGCTTTGCTGACCCCTCACCACATCCACTGCAAGCTGACTTATGGAAGGGGCACTGGGGAAACCCCACAATGGGTTAAAGGAATGCCACCAGCATATGGGTTATGCTAGTCTTTGTGCGGAAACTCAGTGTCCCTCCTCTGACTGCAGGGGAAATGGGTCCACAACAATAAAGAGAGATCCAAGACTGGTGGCAGAGTTCCCAACATCAATACCCTGACATGGGCAGAGGAGGGGGCCCTGGAACTAATGGAATCACAGGACAACCAAGCAATTGCTGATGGCGAGACTGGAGTGATTATATCTCAAGAGAGTGTGGAGACATCGAGCCCATGGGCAGAATCTTCTGTTTGGTGGGCATGGATGGGCCCCACACGCCGACATGTAAAATGACATGTGGTGACATCGGACATGCGTCTGACATCACTGCACGTCATTCCGATCTTTAGTTTGGCGGGCAGGCACCGGAGTTGACTGTGCACCTGCCGAACTGTCAAAGGCGTGTTAAGGCCATTGGGGAACTAATTAAAGTGCTTGTCAGGGCTGCCCGTCCAACCTTAAGATTGGTGGGCAGGCGAAGAGCTCAGGCGACCATCACATTTTTGATGAAACCTCATCCACGGGCGGGATGAGGTTTCATGAATGATTTATTAATGAAATAAAATTTTTTATCAAAATTCATAAACATGTCCCAGCTCTTGTGACACTGATACATGAGGGGACATGTCTGAATATATTTTTTTCTTTTTTTCAATGATTCATAATGAAATTAATCTCCCTGAGGCAGCTCTGTTCCTCAGGGAGATTTATGCGCACGAAAGAGCTCAGTCCCTGACTCTCCCTCCTCCCCTTGCCCACATAGGTAGTGCTGAGTGGGTGCACGTCACACTGGGTGGGCCTTAATTAGCCTGCCCACGTAAAATGGCAGCGCATAGCTGATCATGGGCGGCTATCAGCTCCATGCCCGCCTGTACCCTATCCCAACTGGCCTGCCCGATGGGGAGAAAATTCTCCCACATGTGTCCACTCAGCTCCTGACCTCATTCTAGCCTTGGTTCAAACATGGACAAAAGAGCTGAACAGCAGAGTTAAGGTGAGAGTGACTGCCCTTGACATCAAGGCAACATTTGACTGAGTGTGGTATCAAGGAGCCCTAGCAAAACTGGAATCAATGGGAATTAGGGGGAAAACTCTTCACTGGTTGGAGTCATACCTAGCACAAAGGAAGGTGTTTGTGGTTGTTGGAGGTCCCGGGACATCACTGCAGGAGTTCCTCAGGGTAGTGTCCGAGGCCCAACCGCCTTCAGCGCTTCGTCAATGATCTTCCTTCCATCGTAAGGTCAGAAGTGGGGAGGTTCATTGATGATTGCACTATGTTCAACATCATTCGCGACTCCTCAGATACTGAGGCAGTCCATGTCCAAATACAGCAAGACCTGGACAATATCCAGGCTTGGGCTGACAAGTGACAAGTAACATTCGTGCCACACAAGTATCAGGCAATGACCATCTCCAACAAGAGAGAATCTAACCATTGCTCCTTGACATACAATGGTATTACCCTTGCATTTCAACATCCTGGGAGTTACCATTGACCAGAAACTGAACTGGACTAGCCATATGAATACTGTGGCTACAAAAGAAGGTCAGAAACTAGGAATCCTGTGGCGGGTAACTCACCTCCTGACTCCCAAAAGTCTGTCCACCATCTACAAAGCACAAGTCAGGAGTGTGATTGAATACTCCTCACTTGCCTGGATGAATGCAGCTCCCACAACACCCATGAAGCTTAACACCATCTAGGACAAAGCAGCCCATTTGATTGGCACCTCTTCGACAAATATTGACTCCCTCCTCCTCCGACAAACAGGGGCAGCAGTGTGTACCATCTGCAAGATGCACTGCAGGAATTCACCAAGACTGCTTAGTCAGCACCTTCCAAACCCACAACCGCTACCACCTAGAAGTACAAGGGCAGCAGATGGGAACACCACCACCACCTTGAAGTTCCCCTCCAAGTCACTCACCATCCTGACTTGGAAATATATCGCCGTTTCTTCACTGTCACTGGGTCAAAATTCTGGAATCTTCTCCCTAACAGCAGCAGTTCAAGAAGGCAACTCACCACTGCCTTCTCAAGTGTAATTAGGGATGGGCAATAAAAGCTGTCCTAGCCAACAATGCCTACATCCGGTAAAATGAACAAAAAAATTACAATGCTTCATAGTTGGAACTGACTGGGAAATACCTGAATATAGCTACATGCATGTTAGTTCAAAATGCCAGCAGAAAATAGGACAATACATATTTTGATAGCACTCTTATGATAATGATTTTCTTTTTACATTGTTTATAGTCTATTCAGCTAGCCTTCAATAGTACTTCTGTGTACTGTACATGTCTTTCAAATTGAGAGCTGTTCAAAAATGTAATGTAACAACAAGACTCTGAAAATTGCAACTTGATACACTCCCTTATAAGCAAGAGTAGAGGAACTCACTGCCTACTTGTATTGTGCACTATCTTTGTTGTCCATGATCTGTTCTGTTGTCACTACCTGTGATGTGTACTGCTTGGACCCAATGAAGCCATCTTGTTGAAGTTACAAAGAAGTCTTTATTAACAGTACTGAACTATATACATATTTACAGTAAAGCTTAGAGGTATGGAGAGGATCTCATATAGGTCCTTACATATTGTTACCTGTAGACTGGCCTCGCTCTAGGTCATGTGCCTTCTTACATCACTATGTGGGTGGTACAGTACTCAGTCCCGTGTTAACCCTTTAGGTACCAGATTCTTCTGTTACAGTCAGCATTTTGGACACAACAATGTTGGCCATATGATCAGTAAATATCAACATAAACATCCACCATTTCTATCCATACTAACCAAACTTTGTACAATGCATTTTAGTTCAATAACACAAACTTATATTTAGATAGCACCTTCAACATAATTAAATCTTCCGGGGCTGTTTACAAGAGCATCATAAAACAAAGTATGACACCGAGCCACATAAGGAGATATTAGGTCAGATGGCAAAAAAGCTTAGTCAAAGTGATAGATTTTAAGAAGCGCCTATAAAGAGGAAAGTGAGTTGGAGAGGAGGAGAGGTGGTGGGGGGTGGGGGCAGGTGTGGGGGGAAGAATTCCAGAGTTGGTGGCCTAGTCAACCAAAGGCACAGTCACCAATGGTGGAATGATTAAAATTGGGGATGTCCGACTGGCCAGAAATAGGGGATACAAATACCTCATAGGGCTGTGGGGCTTGAGGAGATTACAAGATAGGGATAGGCTTGGCATGGAGGGATTTGAAAACAAGGATGAGATTTTATAAGCAAGATGTTGTTTTACTGAGAGCCAATGTAGGTCAGTAAGCACAGGGGATAGAGGGAAATGGGACTTGCTGTGATTTAAGACATGGGCAGCAGAGTTTTAGATGACTTCATATTTACAGAATGTGGGAGAGCAGCCAAGAGTGAATTGGAATAGCTGACTCTAGAGGTAACAAAGGCATAGATGAGGTTCCAGCAGCAGATGAGACAGGGATGATGTTACACAGTTGATCTTAGTGATGGCTTAGTGCTTCTTGCCATTGCAGAGACAGAATCCAGGAACGAATCATGGAAAGCTCAGCTGCTGAGAGGCGATAGAAGCAAAAAGAAAATTCTGGAAATGCAATGTAGGTTTCCCAGTTTCTGAAAGAGATAAAACAGGGAACAGAATGAGATACTTTATTTAATGGGATGGTTATTTGTCATGTGCATCACCAGTTCTTTAAAGATCCAAAGCAAATTATCAATCCTGGAGGGTGGGTTCAAAGGAAACTAGATAGAGAATTCTAAAATTCCAGGGTTCCCATTTACAGTTATAAGGCAGAAGTCACTGACTTTCAATTAGTTAGGCTACACTAACTTAATGATAATGATGTACATAAAAATCAACCAACTCAACCTTAATAATTGCAAAGTTTGAAGGAATAGATGCACTAATATGTTCCCGGAGATGCATCAGATGCAGCTGCATTGCCTCAGGGCTACATGTTGTATTTATAGGATGCAGAGGCAGGAGTTCCTATCAAAGAATAGGAGGCTATAGTCAGGTTAAAATATATAGAGAAACAACTCAGAGGAAAAAATGTACAATTGTCCCTTTGCAAGTATTATTCAATGGTGGTGACAATTTGATTAACTTGATTTTAATCAAACCAAATGACTATTAGTTTTGTCCTTCATAAAGTACTACTTTTTCCTTAACTAGAACTTTATCAGCTTGAGAGTGGTAATTGCAATTTTTGAACTAGTAATTATGAAATTAAATAATTAAGTGCTTTTAGTTTCAATTAAATTATAACAAATTATTATTTTTATTTTAAAATTGCATTTATTGCAGGCATAATGTTCCAAAATTAAAACTAGATTTTCTTTTTAATGATTTTACTTATGTCCAACTAAATTAAATAATCACATGATAGCACTCTTGACAACTTTTTTTTTAGGTTGATAAATGTTCAATCTAAATGACCATACCATAAACAGATACATGATTTGAAAAGTATTTTAAGATGTACATTTTATCAGGTGATTTGGAAGTTATCTAATATTGCACAGGAAAAGCATAGGGAAAGCAAAAAAGTGGGTTATGGTAACAGGGGTATTTCAATTTTAATAAACAAAATATTGCTCATTGGATTCCTCAGTTATTTAACTGCCTCCTGCTTATTTTCACTTCAACTGACAAGCTAACTTACAAACATTTTTGGCACCATCCTAAGAGAGCATAGGAAGCAATAAAAAAGCAATAATATCTTGCATTTATATAGTGCCTGTAACATAGAAAGAAAACACTCCAAGCTCAATAATTTTGGAAGTATTTTGTTTTGTTTGATGCTAGAGATTTACTTGTTTGCTTTGACATGTAATTATCAGGTTGCTCATATACATTTTAGCTTTGTTACTTTTTGTAATTGTCAATTTCTTCCTTTGTTTGTTACAAACCACTTCATGCAGCTGTTACACTTTGCTACCTTATTCTTACCATACCAGTCACAGCTGGTTAAGGTTGTCTGTAAACATGAAATATAATTAAAAATTTCTAACAACTGCAACAACTTTTAATGAAGGAAAAGAGTAACTGTTCGTATAAGAGCATAGGAAATAGGAGCTGTAGACCATTTGCACCTTCGAGCCTGCTTCACTATTCAACAAGATTATGGCCGACCTTATACCTGAGCTCCGTCTTCCTGCACTATCCCCATATCCCTTAATTCCCTTTGTACCCTAAAATTATTCATTTTAATTGAAATGTTGATCATGTTATGAACATACAAACATACGAATTAGGAACAGGAGTAGACCCCTCGGCCCCTCGAGCCTACTCCGACATTCATAAAATCATGGTCGATCTGATTGTAACCACAATTCCACATTCCTGCCTACCCTTGATCACCTTTCACCCCCTTGCTTAGCAAGAATCTGCCTTAAAAATATTCAAAGACTCTGCTTATGCCACCCTTTGAGGAAGAGAGTTCCAAAGACTCATGATCCTCTGAGAGAAAAAAAATTCTCATCAATTCTATTTTAAATGGGTAACCCCTTATTTTTAAACAGTGATCCCCTAGTTCTAGATTTTCCCACAAGAGAAAACGTCCTTTCCACATCCACCCTGTCAAGACCCGTCAGGATCTTATATATTTCAATCAAGTTGCCTCTTGCTCTTCTAAACTCCATTGGATACAAGCGTAGCCTATCCAACCTTTTCTCAAAAGAAAACCCTCTCATTCGAGGTATTAGTCTAGTAGACCTTCTCTGAATTGCTTCTAACACATTTACATCTGTCCTTAAATAAGATGACCAATACTGTACACAATACTCCAGATGTTGTCTCACCAATGCCCTGAAGCATGATCTCACTATTTTTGTAATCAATTCCCCTCACAATAAATGGTAACATTCTATTAGCTTTCCTAATTACTTGCTGTACCTGCATACTAACTTTCTGTGATTGATGCACTGGGACACCTAGCTCCCTCTGCATCTTAGAGCTCTGCAATCTCTCACCATTTAGATAATATGCATCTTTTTTATTCTTCCTGCCAAAATGGACAATTTCACACTTTCCCACACTATACTCCATTTACCAGGTTTTTGCCCACTCACTTAATCTATCTATATCTCTTTGTAGCCTCCTTTTGTCATCTTCACAACTTACTTTCCTACCTATCTTTGTGCCATCAGCAAACTTAACAACCACACCTTCGGTCCCTTCATCCAAGTCATTGCAAAATGTTGAGGCCCCAGCACTGATCTCTCTGGCACACCACTCATTACATCATGCCAACCAGAAAATTACCCTTTTATGCTTATTCTGTGCTTCCTGTTTGCTAGCCAATCTTGTATCCATGCCAGTATGTTACCCTCTACAGCATAAGTTTTTATGTTCTGCAATAACCTTTGATGTGGCTCTTTATCAAATGCCTTCTGGAAATCTAAGTATAGTACATCTACCGGTTCACCTTTATCTACAGTACGTGTTACTTCTTCAAAGAACTCCAATAGATTGGTTAAACAATAAGTGATCATGTTACAGTGGTTTGATATGTGAAGTTCTCCAATTGTTTGTTATGTGCCTGTGTGCCTTCATTAACCATGGGTTGTGTGACAGCTTGGCAAATTGAAATCGGTTGATAGACAACCTATGATTGGAATTATAGGCTACGTACTTGTCCATGGCACTATTGTGTCGTCTAACTTTGACAGATTCCTCAGAAAGTATCATCGATTTTTGCATCTGTTCCCAGATTCTGCAGTTATTATAGACCGTGTTGGGCTTAGTCATTTCCTTCTGTGGTACCAGCTATCCTCTGAGATGACACACTGTATTACTAAGCATCTCTCACAAACACCATCTCCACATCACCAACCATCCAGCAGGAGATCAATGGCACTCTGCCATCTGCCTGCAGCAAAATTTGAAGCTTTTTTTAAGCATTTAATAAAAGGCTCACTTATTTTATATTTCGAACAGATACTTTTATCCCTTCAAAATAAATGGATGAACATCTACATTAAAATGGGGGACAAAGAAATTTCTATGAATGCTTTAAGCATCTGTCTGCTAATATCACCGAGAGTAATTTTTAGGGAACTGTCAGGGATCCATAGTCCAACATTTTCTCAGGGTTTACAAGCTGAAGGGGTTCATAATTAAATTGCAGTAAAAACAGGAAATGATAGAAATCTATAACAGACAAGCAATAACTTGAAAGATTAGATTAATTTATCAGAATTCAATTTGGTTGAAGATTCCCAACTGATTTATTAATTTAAAAACAAAAAAACTGCGGATGCTGGAAATCCGAAACAAAAACAGAATTACCTGGAAAAACTCAGCAGGTCTGGCAGCATCGGCGGAGAAGAAAAGAGTTGACATTTCGAGTCCTCATGACCTTTCGACAGACAAGGTTCTGTCGAAGGGTCATGAGGACTCGAAACGTCAACTCTTTTCTTCTCCGCCGATGCTGCCAGACCTGCTGAGTTTTTCCAGGTAATTCTGTTTTTGATTTATTAATTTGTTTGATCTGAGGTGATTTTCAGCATGCTTTGCTCCTAATTCAGATTTCCATGCTTAAAGTTCATTTTTTAACCTCTACAAATGAATCATAATACAGATATATTTTCTTCCTTTTGGATATATTGGCAAAAAAGCTGGTATGAGTGTAAAAGTCTGCTTCCTCCCACTTCACTCATGTTAATCCCTTCTGAATATCAGAAAACAGATGATAATATATTTGAAAATAAACACTAGTACAAAGTGAGTGCCTGTCGAGATTAATAATATGTCTCTTCCAATCACCAATATGAATGAAAAAAAGATGGTGTGGATGAAAAACTGGGGAATGTTTTTACACTTGCACCAATTTTTTCACTCGGTTTAGTGACCAGAGGAAAATATTCTGCAAAGACATGGAGCTTGGCAAAACTGCTAATGTGAAGACTTCCTTCAGGATTCATGACAACCATTGTTATGTTTGTGGGGTTAAAGATGTAAGTAAGCCTGTTGGTGGTCTCAGGATTGTAGTGTGCAATTACCCTGCACCAAATGAGGTGATAGGAACAGTATGCAAACTTTGTGCCTGCATGCTCATCCCAATGATTGTGACATACAGACCAGTGAGAAGCATGCTGCTGACTGGCTGCACATCCAGCAAAGGACTCAGGTGGGTAACTGCCTTGGTCAATTTACAGCTAGTCTGCACTTCTTAAAGGCAGCCTGTCCCAATTAAGCAGGAGGTGCATTCAGGCTGCAGTAGCTGACTTAACTATTAATCAAAGTTACTGAGGAAAGTTAGGAGACTGCCAATGGAGCAACATGGCAGAGAGCTCCCAGATTCTCTGATGTGGCACTGGTGGCTGAAGTCCAGGAGGCTGAACAGAGGATAGAGGTCATGTTTCTGCAGGGGGCCAGTAGGTCCTTCAAGGAATAGGAACAAGTGGCCATGTAACTCTTTTAAGCACAAACCCATTTCCATCTGTTTATTCAGATGTAGTTACATTGTTTCATAGTTTGCCATTGTGAGAATTGAACTCTTGATCTTGGGGTTACAAACCCAGTACCATAACCACTTGGCTACTTAGGCCAAGCACAAGTGGCCATGTAGGTGAATTCTATGTAAACTCAACACTCATGCTGCTTAATGCACTACAACCCCATCACAGAGCAATCAGTAATCAGGAATTATGCTTCATCTCACCCACAAACACTTACCAATGCTGCCAGTCTCACATCCACATCTTGCAGCTCTCACATAATTCTAGCTATGCATCTGTAATAGGCACACCACCCAAACATATTTCAATGCACTTATAAACTCTCTTCCCTCTGTCTTGTATGAGTAGGTCACACATGACAGAAAGGAACAGCAGAAAACTGGCAGCGGACAGACATGCCTGTATTTCCTGAGCCCTTTGGAGGTCCCCTCATTACAGGCGTCACCGAGAACAGTCAGGTTAAAAGACAGAAATGAAAATTAAGAAAGGAAAGAATGAAGGAGAGATGAATGAATGGATGGATAAATGCTTTCATTTTGTTTAGGGTGGTGGTATGTTCTTGCCTTATGCACCTTCTCAAATCACACTTCACTCTTGTCCTGCTATGTAACATATAGTGCAAATTGCAGATGTTGTGACCATGTACCTCTTGCTTTCTAGCCTTACCCTCTTCTCTCACCACAATCTTTCCATTCTGCATTTATGCTTTCAGATATCCAAGAACTGCTGTACAAGCTCACCATTAAGGGTAAGACCTGATGCCTGATGAAGGAGCACCATCATATGATCTTGCAGTCAGCAGCTCCTATATTGACGCTGAACTTTAGGGGGAGAATTTTCTCCCCGTTGGGTGGGCCAGTCAGGAGCGGGCATGGACGGGTGCGGAGCCGATTGCCACCTGCGATCAGCTGTGCACCGCCATTTTACATGGGTGGGCCAATTAAGGGCCGCCCAGTATGACGCATGGCTGGTAGCACTCAGCGCTATCTGTGCGGGCAGGGGGAGGGGGGAGGGAGAGTCGGGCCACGGAGCTGCCTCAGGGAGATTAAGTTCAGCGTTAAAGATGGAAAAAATAAAAAAATAAAATTATTCAGACATGTCCCCTCATGTGACAGTGTCACATGAGCTGGAACATGTTTATGAATTTTCATAAAAACTTTTACTTAATTAATAAGCTCTTCACGAAACCTCATCCTGCCCGTGGATGAGGTTTCATGATAAATGCGAAGGCCGCCTGGGCTCTTTGCCTGCCCGCCAAAAAGGTTGGATGGGCAACCCTGACAATTGCTTTAATTAGTTTATTAATGGCCTTAACAGGCTTTTGACAGTTCGGTGGGCGCACAGCCGACTCTGGTGCGTGCCCACCGAACAGAAGATCAGAATGATGCACGGTGCTGTCAGGACGCGTGCCTGATGTCACTGCACGTCATTTTACACATCGATGTGCAGGGCCTGCCCCCACACGCCAAACAGAAGATTCTGCCCTAGAGAGTAGTAGAGATGGAATCTGCCTGTGTTGAGTCACTAAGCAAAAGTGGGCTGCAGCCAAGTTAGTGGAAAGGCATGTACCAGCTTACTTGAGGGAGTTCCACTGCAGAGGGCTCAGATGAGGACTTCAGTGGGGTGCCATACAGGAGAACACTGAAGATCATGCTCCAGTGAAATGCTTGGTGCATAGGCAGGCCTGCCACAAAGCCTATTGTCACTGTCAAAGAACATTGGCAAGTCCGACTCCATGCAGAGCTTCGTGCAGAGGTTAGGCCCCATCCTTTCCAGAGTGGAAGTGGTGGTCAACTGCATCACAGCAGTAGAGGGCCCATCTGTGATGCAGAGCCTGGTGAGCAATATTTCAGCTTCTGCTGCCGTGTTTTCCAAACTTTCTCCCACTGTGACACCAGTTTGAAGCTTGAAAATTGTCATGACCCCAGAGTGAGGGCATAGTGGGGTTAGGGTAGAGCTGTGAGAATGAGGGTTGGGTAGAGCTTAAGAATGGGGGTGGTGGTGTTTGGGAGTTGTGAGAGGAGGCAGCTGTGAGGGGACTGGAACTGTGAGAGATGGGGTTAGATCTGTGAGGACTGGGTGGATATCTGAGAGTAGGGGGTGGAGCTGTGAAAGCAGGGGGGAGCTGTGAGAGTGGGGAATGTGTTGGAGTACAGGCAGCAAAGTCTTTTTCACCTACTGTTTCGCAGGCTCTGTTGGAGGTAGCGATCAGGCCTCAGAGCTGATCCCAGGCTGTCCCATCTGAGTCTCCGCTCCACAGTTACCATTGCTGCCATGTAAGATAGGGAGCTCGCAATCCTAATTGCAATCCTAATTGCAACCCCACTGAGGGCCGTGACCTCTGTTCTATCGTAGCAGAGGCAGAATCCATCTAACATCTCAGTGCTGTGTAGGAGCTCAGAATTAGGTCATGAGATCCATGGTTCTTGCCAACCAGCTTGGTGCTGTGCAAACTCAGATTGCTGCCATCAGGACTGCAGGAGCCATTGTTCACAGGGACAGAGAGGCTTTCCAGCAGACTGGAATCTATGCTCCAAGATTGCTAAGGTGCCACCCTGAGGGAGCTGCAGTGGTTTCATGGCACACACGCCTACTATCCACCCTCAGGATAAAAGCATTTGTGCTCTCACCACTGCTACTCCACCAGTGCCCTTGCTGTTGTCTCTCAGCTAGCCAGCCTAGACTGTTGCCACATATGCCGAGGCAGTGCAGTCAGAAGCTGGGCCTTCAAGTCCCACAGCTGCTCGAGGGGCTCTGCAAGGCCATCGGTGCTTGGCCCACTGAAAAGCCAGCAGCCTTACATCAGCCATGCTGCAGACACTAGAGTATTGGAATGCGCAAGAGTTAATAGTTCAATTTTGCATGCATTCCTGAATGTGCCGTTAGTAAAGTGATTTTTTTGTGGTGTCTTTTATTTCAAGATTATGGCCTGGAGAAGAGGGATGGAAAGGTGGGAAATTGTGAAGCAACAGTGGCATGGGCAGGTGTTCAGGGAACTGAAGGCTGAATAGCCGCTCATGAGTGGACCCTCTGGAGTGCTGGTATCCTGGATTCCTCCTCCCTTCATCCTCCTTCACTTTTCCCCTCACATCCTCCTCCTCCTTCCAGAATGCTTGCCGAAGGCGAGGTGGCAGGGGCTGTCCTCATGAGATCCTGTGGTGTATTACAATCCTAACCCCCTGTGGGAGCTATTCTGGATTAGGTGGACCTCCCGATTAGCCCCCTTCAATCAGAACCCAAGGACACTTACTGCGCCTGCAGAGTCTGCCCAGTCTCTCCCTGAAGGAAAACAGTCAATCAAGATTATTACCTTCTTCCCGATAGCCTTTTATTTTTAATTACCTTTTAGCCAGATTGTAATTTTTTCTGGATATTTTAAAGACCAGGGTGAAATTCTTCAGTTAATTATTCCCCCACCAGAAGGGAATAGGAGTTGGGTTCTTTGAGTTATTGATACAGAAACTAAGTGAGACTATTTAAATTTTAAAAGACAAAAGTTTATTAAAATAAGCATATGGGCAATTCAGTATAAATATGGAAAGCACAAATCTCAAAACTAGACACATTGAGAAAAAGAGAGGATAGCTAGTTCTTATTTCTGACAGAGAATTGGAGGTTTTACAGAGACAAAGGGCTGGATTTTATGTGCCCCTGCTGAGCGTGTTTTCAATGGGAGGGGGGGGGGGCATGTAAAATAGGGCGGGTGCCAACCCCACCACCAACCTGCCCAACCCAGAGCTCACTCCCATGACATGGTAGGTGGGCAGGTGCCAAAATTGGGAGCCCACCCATCATATTTAAATGAATAATCAAGGGTCAATTGAGTTTACAGACTGTTCTTCTGAAAAAACATTTTAAAAGGGCGGGAAGGAAGGGGTGGTAGCATCTTCAGGGGGTACCTTTACGCATCAGGGTCAGCCCCCCTCCCGCAAGATAGTACACACCCTTTCTTCCTTCCTGCCTGCCACCCAAAACCCACATCCCCCACCCCACTTGCCCCCTCCCTAAACTGGCTGAACACTTCCTGTCCAATATCCCAGGCTTGCTTCACTCCAGATCCACTGGGCCTTCTTCTTGGGCCTGCTTGCAGTCCCGACAGCATCCACAAATGCACTCTTGGCTCTGTCGGGACTACTGAAGCTACTGGCCAATCTGATTCCTCCCCAGTGAGGGATGGAAGTCCCACTGTTGGGCAATTTAGCCCACCTGCAGTGCATTATGGCTGCAAGGCGGTGTTGGCTTCCAGCCAACTTTGCTGCCTGGGGTGAGTGGGGACTGGGGGTGGGGTTGCAGTGTGTGGCGGGGGGTGGTGGCAAGCCGTCTGCCCCCCACCCTCCAATATCTGCAGCCCAATATTTTAAAAAGGAAAGGATGTCCATCAAATATTAAGGTAAGGTTACCTTAATCCTAAGTGAGTGAGACTTGTTAGGTTCAAAACAAATCTAAATCTACACTTATAGTAACTCTTGGGGTTTGTATAATTATTTTTTACACGGAAAAGTGTTTCTTGAATTCATAGGAGACAACGCCTTTTAATTTCCCAAATTTGGTAAAATGGCCATCTATTATAACGACCTGTTTAATTCTATGAAACGTTGTTTTGAACTATTATTGGAAATTTAGACCTTAGGTAATAATTATGTTGGTCAATGTTTTTTCTTAGTCAGAGTATACTTTCAAGCAAGATAATAGGACTTGGGGCCTAATATTCCTCTATCTGATTGTGGTTTTAATTAACAGGTCTTGCATTGTGTGTTTACGTGCTAGTGTAAGAGAGAGAACTATCTAGTACCATGTTTTGGGTGCATGTATTTTCTTTTCAGCGAATTCACATAATTGTGCAGGGAGACAACAGTTCTGACTCTTTAAAAAAATGTTTCTCTGTGAGTTTTACAGAAAGTAACTTTTTAACCTAATATTCCTGTATATACCATAGCGTTTGTCCCTTTTTCCTTCACAGGCCAGGTTATGTATAATGCAGCAGACTACAACAAATTCGGAGACATGCTTCAGGGAGTGCTGTAGGGATCCTCCCAAGCAGCGTAGGCAGCAGAACCATTGCTTTAGGGTGTTCCTGGTGGCAGCATGACTCTCATTGCAGGTGTGCTGATCATATGTGGCTCTTCAGGCAAAGGGACATGGAACTGGGACTTGAACTCTTCCTAAAAAGCTGCTGAGGTTTGGTCAATTGAAATTTCAAATCTGAGACTCATAAATATTTGTTAGGCAAGGATATTATGAAGCCAAGGCAGGTAAATGGAATTTAGATACAGATCAGCAAAGAATCTAATTGAATGTCAGAACAGGCAGGCTCACAGGGCTAAATGGCCATCTCCTGTTCCAATGTTCCCATGATAAGATTTGGTTAAGTGTCTTCCTGGCCAGAATCCCGTAAACATTGAATAGTTTGTTTGATATTTGGATCAGACAAAGGGTGAAATAGTGTGGTAGTGGACAGGAAAAGGGACATTTTACCCACCTGCTGCAATGGTGGCATTTCTCCACCATGCCTCCTGGCACATTAATAGTGCATTCACGGGGAACACACCAGATCACTGGCAGGGGGACTCAGATTTGCCACGACCTCAGTGCTTCCTTGCGCCGAACACCATACTTAAAGTGCACCAGAGCGCATGCCTACTTCATGCTTTCAGACCAGGACAGCTTTAGCTGACAGATGGACCCGAAAGCAAAGAAGGCAGAAGTCCCCAAATTTAGTGATGCCTTGCTGGGGCCCCTCTGGGCACAGTGGAAGGCCACCACAATTTCCTCTACCCCTGCTCTGACCGCAGGAAGTCCACAAGAGTCACCAATCCGGCTTGGGAGGTGGTGGAGTGGTGGTCAGTACCACCGGAGCATAGAGGAGGTTAGTCACCCAGTGCAGGAAGAGGATGAATGCTCTCGTCTATTCCACCAGTGTTAGTCAACCGCCTCATCACTCTCAATTCACACATTCACAAACCCATCACACATCCACAGGGATCTCCCACCTCAAGGACAACACCACTAACTCTCACACACAACCTCACACCTCCATCAGGCTCATATCCTCTAGAGCTCGCTTCCTCATCCTGTCCATGGCTCACCACACAAACTTTCCATGCAGTGCCATCTGCCCTGCTCACACTCTCTCCATCTGTTTTCATGCAGGAGAAACTGGCTCACAACAGCAGGAAGAGGTCGCAGACTGGGGTTGGAGTGGCCCACATTAGACCCCTGACTCACTTTGAGGAGAGTACCATCACGCTCACTGGTGAGGACATGGACCGTGTCTATGGTGAAGGTGAGGTTGGCGGTGAACACCCTTCTAATGATCCTGCACCCCATTATCCCTCTCTCAATGCAACTGTGAGTGCTCTCTCTCCTGCTTTTGACTCTGCTGCCATGCATTAATTATCTCTACTTTGGTTCACAGGGAGCTCTGCCAAACGACCAATACCCCCAGCCAGCCAGTCCCTCAACTCCATCCAGGTCCCCACCTCCAGCCAAGAGGACACCTCCTCCATTGAAGAGCTGGAAATAAGCAGCCAGGAAGACCCATCACAGCGCTTATCCACACCCTGCACCAGTGCAGACACACTCATGTTGGTGGAACCTAGATTTCAAGCAGGCTTGGGTTCACAATCTGGTGGTCACCATACGGACACATTTCCACAGCAGGAGGAGGCAGATTCAGCCGAGCTCCCTGGCATTCGGAAGACTGCGGGGGAAGATGCATCTGTGAGGTCTGAGTCAGATGATGAGCCTCTGGACTTGGCCTTACAACTTTCGTGGAGAGTCAGAAAAAGGCAGTGGAGCATTACACAGAGCTGTTGGGAACCCTCCACAAAGTGGCCCGTGAGTCAGAGGAATGCATCTGCCTGCTCTCTGATGAAGTGGTGCCCAGATGTGTGTGCACGCATGTCTCCACGGGAAGGATGGTGGACACCACAGAGACCCTGGTACAATAGAACACGGAGAATGAGCATCACCTTCCACCTCCCTGCCGTCACTTCCGAACTCCATCCCTTTTCTTTCCAGGATGTCGAGGCGAACGTGCATGTTCCCTATCTTCCTGAGAATCCCACCCCTATTCACATTGACCTCCCTGACCCCCTCCTTCCCACCCCCAGGGTCCATGTCTGCCTCCGAGTCCCCACCACCCTTGCCTTTCCTTCTACCGATACCGTCAAACCCTCACCTGCCCACTCTTCTAGCTCACTCTGCCCCCTCTCATATTCATCATTCCCTCCTACCATGCCCACCCTCACTTTGGTCCCCAGGAGGCAGTCATTGACTCCACAGACCACTTCCTTCATGTTCACCTGACATTCCCCCTTAATCCTTCCTCCATCCTTACTTCCTCCTTCCCACTTACTCCCTCCTCCACCCTTACTCCATCCCCCCTCCAAACTCCTTCCCCAACTCTGAACTCCTTCCTGCCCCCAACCCCTTCTTTTTGCTGAATTCCTTTCCCCCTCCAAACTTCTTCTCCCACTCCAAACTCCATCCCTTACACCTACCTCCCCACTTGTTGCATTCTCCCCCATTACACCCTCCTCCGCTGTACTCCCCCCTCCCACTCCCAACCTCACCCCTGCGACATCTTTGTTCTCCCCCTCCCTACTTCATGTCCCGACAACTTCATTATTGCCCTCACAACCTGATGCCCCGATACCTTCGTTCCCCCCCTTCCCAACCTCACCAATATCCCTGACACACCTTCCTTTCCCAGTCAAATCTAGACCTTCCTCTCCCACATCACCCACTCTCACCCCCACCAGTTTACTTTCCTCTCCCACTCACAGCTGGACATTCTTCTCCCCGCCCCCCTCACTGATTACGTGTAGCAGCCCACGGCCAAGACCGTGATGTTCCAATGCAGACCCAAGATATCAATGGAGACCTCCCACTTTTGTGAGCTGCTTTGCAGCAGGGCCATGTCCATGAGAATCCACTTAGCATACGATGCACCTGTCTCTCCAGGGTCTGGTAGCTGTGGGGTTCCAGCATCATCTACTCTTTGGATATCCGCAATCTGAGCAAGGCCCTAAAGGGAAGTCCTGACTTCTGCATGTCACACTTGTCCAAATGTGTTCTGGGCTGGCGTGTTTTCCCGCTGGCGCGATGGTAAATCTGGCGTGGGAGGATGATTCCAGTCGGGCCTTTCTTCGCATCTGATTAGCGGGATGCAAAGCAGGTTCACGCCAGCCTCCAGTGGGATTGGGGTTCCACCATGTTGGGCAGCATTGGATGATCCTACTTTGTTTTCCTGATGGCGTGAAATCAATCCTTAGCCTTCTCGACATATTGTCCCCCCAGCCTGCCAGGATGCCCAACGCCAACAAGGCCGGAAAATTCCGGGCAAAATCTTTTTCATAACAAAACAAGTTGTTTTAAATAAATGATATTCCATGTCATAAAAAAACTGCAAGAATTAAACATGAGGTTAGGATTATGATGGACTTTATAATGAATGTGAAATCTATGAGCCTGTACATGGGTTGGACATGCCATTCCTTGTCACAAAGCAGAAGCATGGGAGATAAACACACTCTAAATCATCTCCATCATACACAGTTAAGGGGAATAAAATTTTCATAACTGTAACTATGGTTTTTCATCAGCTTTCAGCTGACATAAATAACAATTAGGTACAATCGAGAACCAAAGCAGGGAAGCTTTTTTAACCCTGAATCTTCATAAAGTTCTGGTGGCCACAAATTGAATATTGCACCTAGTTCTGGTGACTACATTTTAGGAAGGATGTGGATATCCTTTAGCGGGTGCAGAGAAGATTTACCAGAATGGTCCCAGGAATGAGGGATTTTAGCCACAAGGCCAGGATTTTTCATGAAGATTGTGGCCGTGTCCCCGGACTGAAAAGTCAGAGGCAAACCTGCCTCAGCAAGACTGGGAGAATACATATTTTATAGTCGTCGAGTTGCTAAGTGGCTGAGGTAGTGATTTCTGCCCCAATCTGGGAGGATGACCCAACCAGAAGGCCAGCAGCTCTCCAGTCCCAGCAGCACTATCAGGAATGTGGCCATTGCTAGGACTACAGCAGTTCACCATGAGGAGCAGCAGGGAGCTTGGATTCAAAGGCGAATTGAATTACATCACCAGAGCCAGTGAGTTATGTCATCCCCACTGCTGGTAAAATACCATTAATTAACCACTTAAAAGTCACAACTGGCCCAAGGATACGTGGCCCACATGCCACCTAGCCCTACCCTGCAACTAAAATACCAGTGGAAGCAGGTAGGCAACAGGTACAATTACCCCTGCCATCCCACCTGATTAAATATATATATATATATATTAAAAAGAGAACACAGTAAGAATTTGCCGAACATACTTAAAATCTCCAGGCAGCCATTGATGCTAAACATATTAACAGTTGAAGAAAACCAGATGGACATGGCACACAAAGAGGCACACAAAGAAATCCAAAACTTCAGAACAAGACTGCTTTTTGCAGCCCAAGATTTTTCAGGCTTGACTGGATCGTTGATTCAAACTGCATATTCTCCCAGCCCGGAGCTGTTTCCAGAGTTTTTGTGTGATTTACACAGAAGTCAAGAGATGAGCTAATGTCCAGTAACAGAGAGGACAGCCTCTGTCTGGCAGGGCAATTCAAGTTGGGCAATGATGCAGTGCAGCCTTGAGATCTAGGCTGGATATAAAACATGGCTTGAAATTAGATTAAGTGTACTCCTCTCTCAGATAGGGAAGGGGCAGATGGTTTTAGCTTAGATATGGGAAGATGAAAAATGGACAAAGAAGGGGCTTTGATGAAACACAAACAGTCTTGAGTTGTAAGAACCAAGGTCCTTGTGTTTGTGTTTTAATTTTGATTGGATAGTATAATTATGTATACATGCTTTAGAATAATTGGTTAGCAAAATCACATGTTTATGTACTAATAGGATAGAGATAGTATGGAACTGATGTGTCGGTTACTAATTGGATGCATTCAAATGTACTCAAATGTGTTATGATAAGAAAAAGTACAAAAGTAATGAAATGTAATCAATCAGGGAGCTGGGTCTTCATTCTTAGGAATGATTGCAGCTCCCTTGCACACGCTTGAATAAAATCGGTTAAAAGGAGGCCTGAGTCTCATGTAATCGTTGCGGGATCGGAGAGTGTAACATCTCCTCTTCACACCCTTCCCCCCAGTGCCTGGCAGCCTGCTCCTAGTGGGGGGATAAAAGTTTTGTCAAGATTAGATTGGAGAAGCTGGGTCTATTCTCCTTGGAGCAAAGGAGGTTGGGGAGGTTTGGTTGATTTACAAAATTATGATAGGTTTAGATAAGGGAGTTAGTTTGTCATGAAACTAACATTTTTTATTATGGTATTGTGGTTTATTGTAAGGTAGGTTTATGGGTGTGAGTGTAGATGGTTCTGTCTGTGTGATTTAACTGAATTAGAGTCAGATAAACTGCAAGCTTGAAATTATCAAAAGAAATTAGGGGTAAAAGGCATTTGATATGCTAATGAGTAAACATGAATGAGGTGTTAGCATATAATGTATGAAAGATATTTGCATTTTTAGATATGTGAAGGGGTTGTTTAGGTTTCAAAGGGATGATAGGGTGTTTACAACTAACAAGATAAGCAAGGCCAAGCAGTGTGTTTATTTTTCCCAAAGATACTGACCATATTGGCAAAGATTTTTATATTATGGGAAAAGTAAATTTCCAAAGGCATATAGAACAGTGGAACTTACAGATTAAAAAGAGAGGAACATATATAAAAAGAATGGAAGGCTATATTAGGGGGGGGGCATGTAAGATCTAACAGCATCATATAAAATAGCCTTGGGGAAGCCTCCAGCCACTTCTGCAGAAGTCTGCTGTGTCCAGTAATCAAAGGTGGAGGAAAGCACTCATTGTCGAGTAGGTGCTGTGGTAAACTTGGTGGCTTGCTATTTAAATTTAAAATCTATTTTGAACAGCTGCATTAATAGGGGTGTATAGTTGGGAGTCAAGAAAAGTAGGAATTTTGGGATTTGGTGTAGTATTAAACAACTAATCTTTTGTATGAAATCTTTTCTTTTGTTAATAAATGATTTAATTCAGTTTTTGAAGTCTCAAAAGGTGTTAGTGGACTCATTACTTCTGAATTCAGTGCACAAATCTTCTCAATAAATACACATTGCAAAACCATTGTGATAGCATAGCCAAGTTTCCCTTGTGGGTTTGGTCTTCCTGGCATGTACCACCTGCCATGTTATAACAAATTCCTGTGAAAATGGATGCTATTCTTTTAAAAATATTTTTGGGGAATATTGTGTTAGTCGGTGAAGAAGGCTGCATATCTGTATGTGCATGTGTGTAAATTAGTGAATTAAGCTGGGGAAAGGTTACTAGAGGCAGGTTGCCTGGGAGGTCTAGGACATGAAAGTACAGAGGCGTTAGGTTTGTGCACTTGTAATAAGATATTATGGGGTGGGGGGAGGGGGGGGTGAGGGGGGTTTGAGATACGAGCAGATAAGTTGGATCTAACATTTACATTTTTAGACAAGTTGAAAGTTCATTTGAATATCAAAGGGAAGTCAGAGCTGACAAGAAACAGTTTAGTATTTTACAGGAGTTCCATGGGCTAATAGGAGATGGCATATTATATTTTATTGACCCAAAAGCAGAGGCAAAATAGAAACATGAAAGATTTTATATTTGGAAGGATTTGAGTTTCAAAGAAGTGAGAACAATGGAACCCAAGTTGAAAGGGGAAAAAGGTATTTTAGAGTTGCTGTGGTGAGCTTGGGGGTAGCTGTTAGCTGTTGGCTGTTGGTTGTTGGCTGTGTGAGGAATATCTCCTGGAAACAGCTCCGGGCTGGGAGAATATGCAGTTTGAATCAGCCATCCAGTCAAGCCTGAAAAGTCTTGGGCTGCAAAAAGCAGTCTTGTTCTGAAGTTTTGGATTTCCACAGCAGAGTGGAGCAGAGTTTAATAGGTTGTGTGGTATGCCTTTATTAAAGCTACAATAGTTTGCCTTGGGTAATATTACTGGATTTTTATAGTTAAACATCTAAAACGGAGTTCATTACAAGCCTACCGACTCCCACAGCTACCTTGACTACAGCTCCTCACACCCCACTTCCTGTAAGGACTCCATCCCATTCTCAACCCTTCGCCTCCGTCGCATCTGTTCTGATGATGCCACTTTCCAAAACAGTTCCTCTGACTTGTCTTCCTTCTTCCTTAACCGAGGTTTTCTATCCATGGTGGTTGCCAGGGCCCTCAACCGTGTCCAGTCCATCTCCCACGCATCCGCCCTCACACCTTCCTCTCCCTCCCAGAACCATGGTAGGGTCCCCCTTGTCCTCACTTATTACCCCACCAGCCTTCACGTTCAAAGGATCATCCTCCACCATTTCCGCCAACTCCAGCATGATGCCACCACCAAACACATCTTCCCTTCATGCCCCATGGTGGCTTTCTGCAGGGATTGTTCCATCTGGAACACCCTGGTCCACTCCTCCATCAACCCTACATCTCAATCCCCTCCCACGGCACCTTCCCATGCAACCGCAGAAGGTGCAACACCTGCCCCTTTACTTCCCCCCTCCTCACCTTCTGAGGGCCCAAACACTCCTTTCCAGTGAAGCAGCACTTCACTTGCACTTCTCCTAATTTAGTCTACTGCATTCGCTGCTCCCAATGTGGTTTCCTCTACATTGGAGAGACCAAACGCAGACTGGGTGACTGCTTTGTGGAACATCTTTGGTCTGTCCTCAAGCATGACCCAGATCTCCCTGTTGCATGCCATTTCAACACACCACCCTGCTTTCATGCCCACAAGTCCGTCCTTGAACTGCTGCATTGTTCCAGTGAAGCTCAACGCAAACTGGAGGAACGGCACCTCATCTTCCAATTAGGCACTTTACAGCCTTCCGGACTTAATATTGAGTTCAACAATTTCAGATCATGAACTCTCTCCTCCATCCCCACCCCCTTTCCAATCCCCTTTCTCCAATAATTTATAATTTAAAAAAATATATATTTTTCTTTTCCCACCTATTTTTACATTTATTTTGATCTATTGTTTTATCTCCACCTTTTAGCCCATTTCGATCCCTTCCCCCCTCCCCACCCCCACTAGGGCCATCTGCTTGTCTTGCTTGCTACCCTTAATGTCCCCGTTAGCATATTCCTTAGATAATATCACCACTGTCAACACCCCTTTGTCATTTTGTCTATGACATCTTTGGCAATCTCTTCTTTGCCTTCACCGATCAATGGCCCCCTATCCAGCTCTACCTGTCCCACCCCCCTCTACCAGCTTATAGTTCACCTCATTTCTCTACTTCCTTAGTTCTGATGAAGAGTCATACAGACTCGAAACGTTAACTGTATTCCTCTCCGCAGAAGCTGAGTTTTTCCAGGTATGTTTGTTTTTGTATCTAAAAGGGAGTGTTGCCTGGAAGGAGTTTACTAGTGGGTCTGATTAAGTAGGGAGTGTTTTGGGGATATGTTTTGTAAGACTAATTTTAACCGTGTAGCTGTAATCTTGTATGCTTAATTTTTCTTTTCTTCATGTTAATAAAACTTTTACTTTTGGTTTTTAAAATCCAATAAGTGTTAGTGAATTTTTGCTGGTGAGATCAGTATGCTTTCTTCTCATTTTCAGAATACAAAAAAAAGGGTATGGCACATAAGCCAAGTTTCCCTCTGGGATTTGGTTTGCTCAGCAATTAATATTGGCTGTTGTCATGACAGTCCCCATTAGTTGCTGGTACAAAGATTAGGGGACATAGATTTAAGGCTTTGGTGAAAGTTGCAGGGGAGATGTGATGTAGAACTATTTTAAGCAGAATGTGGTGATGAACTGGAACGAGGTGCCGATAAGTGTGTTGGAAGTGGAGATGATCAATGATTTCCAAGTGAAATTTTGATGGCCAGTTAAGGGAAATTAACTTGCAGGGCTACAATGATGGAACAGGGGAATGGGCCTGACAGAATTGATCTACAGAGACCCAACATGGACTCAATGGGTCAAATGGCATCATTCTTTGCCATAATGACTCTATGGGTGGAATCATCCCAGATTTGCACAAAGTGCAGTAGTCTTTTCACAAACTGCAAAAGTCATTTTATCTGCCAGCCCCAATGCTGGGTTTTTGCGCTTTATCACCCCATTCTGCCTCATTAATTATGCAGCCACAGGAAACATGCCATCTTGCTGGCGGGTGGCCTCCGATTTGCCCGCCATAGCGTTACCTCGCTGTTTCCGCATATTTAAACTGCAGCCACGCGCACACTTTTCAATTCTTGCAGCCCTGGGTTGTTCCGGCGAAAACATGGCCCCAAAAACCAAGAAGAGTGCAGCCCCCTGAGGCAGTGATGCATCCCTGGTACGCCTTCTGGACACCGTGGAGGCCGCAGGAGGCTCATCAGTCTCACTTGGGAGATGGTGCAGAGGTGGTCAGTGCCAATGCTGCAAGCAAGGGGTTGGCCATTCAGTGCAGAAAACGGATGAATGATCTCACCCATGTCACCAGGGTAAGGCAACCATCCCATCACTCTAAACTCACACACTCACAAGGCCATCACACATTCACTGGCATCTCACTCATTGTCAGCTCAAGGAACATCAATACTCACTCTCTCACACAAACCCTCACACCTCCATTTGCCCCCATTTCCTCTGGAGACTGCCTCCTCAGCCCTCACCATCTTGAGGCCACTTGCACAGATCAACATGTGCCCCCTCACACACAGCCTGTGATACCCTCCTTCCCCAGTACTGCTCTTGCCTCTTTTTTTTTCCTCAGGTCACTTCTCCCCCTTCCCCAAGCAAGCTCTAGCCCTGCAGCCTTTGATAAGCCATCCCTGCCTTACAGCTGGCCTGGTAGGTAGAGACCTGTGAGTCCCCCCTAAAAGTGATGTGGTGCTGCCTGTGAAGCCTGGAGCTGATGGCCATGAGTGGTGCCCCAAGCAAAGTAGGCAAAAAAATCTCGAAGTTCTGAGCAAAGTGGAGCTCGCCAGCAGCACGTTGCTTATGTACAGTTGTGAAACATGTCAGCGTGCAATCACACCGATGTGCCCAGATGATCCAACATGGGGATGAGGGGGGGATAATTCCGGTGAGCAAGGTGACATGTGGCAGTGGGAAATTGATGGATGGAGCAGACAATTGCAAACAGGTTTCACGATGGCGTGAAACCGATATTTAGCTTTCTCGCCGCGTTGTTCCACTCCCCCATGCGCCATGATGCCGAACACCAATGGAACTGGAAAATTCAGGCCTATGATTTTAGGGCCAGGATTTTTAGGATGGAGTCTAATTTCATTTCTCGAGATGTCGAGAGACCTAACTGAATGTTCTTAATAAGATCGTTATTGGCGTCTCCAAAAAGGCAAATTGTATCCAAGGGGTGTTCCTCCTGGCCAAACAAAAATCTTCTAGCCCACTATCAGTCTGTGCCTTCCCGCTTCCCCCATTGGCCAATAGATGTCACCTACCCACCAGCTACATTAGTGTTCAGCCAATTTTCCAGCAAGCGGTCTCCAGCCTGCCAGTCACAGGAGTTTTGGCTGACTGGAAAGTAGGCAAAGGTGAAACAGCACTGGCTGGAATGGAGGGACCGCAGGCCAATAGTTAACCAACAGGAAACAGAGAGTCAGGATAAACTGTAACTAGCGAAGTACCACTGCTGGGGCTTCAACTGTTTACAATCTATATTAATGACTTGGACGGAGGGACAGAATATATACAGTAAGCTTGCTGACGATAAGAAGATAAGTGGAAAAGCATATTGTGAGAAGGGCACACGAAAGAGTCTGCAAGGGGATATAGTCAGGTTAACTGAGAGTGCAAATAATTGGCAGATGTAATGTGGGAAAATGTGAGGTTGTCCACTTTGGCAGGAAGAATAGAAAAGCAGAATATTATTTAAATAGAGGGAGACTCCAAAATGCTGTGGTACAGAGGGATCTGCCTATCCGTGTATATGAATCAGAAAATGTTAGCATGCAGGCATAGCAAATAATTAGGAATACAGATGGAATGTTGGTGTTTATTGCAAGTGGGATCGAGTATAAAAGTAAGGAATTCTTGCTTATAACTGTACAGGCCATTGATGCGACCACACCTAGACCACCGCACACAGTTTTGGCCTCCTTATTTAAGGAGGGATATATTTGGATTGAAGGCTGTTTAGGGAAGGTTCAGTAGGCTGATTTCCGGTTTGAAGGGGTTGCCTAATGCGGAAGGATTGAAGAGGTTGGTCCTATACTCATTGGAACGTAGAAAAATTAGAGGTGATCTTCTTGAAACATGTAAAATCCTGAGGGGACTTGACAGGGTAGATACTGACAAGATATTTCCATTCATAGAGGAATTAAGAACGTAGAGGCACAGCTTCGAAAGAAGGGGTCCCAAATTTAAGGCAGAGATGAGGAGGAATTTCTTCTCTCAGAGGGCTGTTAACCTTTGGAATTTACCACCCTGAAGAGCAGTGGATGTTGGGTCTTTGAATGTAGTCAAGGCTGAGCTAGACAGATTTTTGATCTATAAGGGAGTCAAAGGTTATGGAGGCAACCAGGAAAGTAGAGTTGAGGCCATAAACAGATCAGCCATGACGTTATTAAATGGCGGAGCAGGCTTGAAGGATCAAATTGCCAAGTTGCCTACTCGTTCTCCTACTTCTTATGTTCTTATGTCCTTAAATAGACTCGGCCTAATCTAACCCCATCTGCACGCCATTCACACTGAGATAGGAAGGTTTAAATTGAGACCATTTGGACTTTAAAATAAGTCTTTCCTGGCTGTCCTTGATTAGTTATGAGGAAAAATAAAATCACCCTTGGGACATAGCTTTCAGCGGTCTTCCATCTTCCCTCAAATTATGGTTTAACCTCTCCTTTCTTGCCCCACAAAGTAAGCTAAAAACTTACTGAGCATGCCTCTTCACCTTCTTCAAAAAGCCACAGTTGTTTACCCACTCAGACTGAAGTTAAAATTTTTGGGTCCACAGATATTAACAGATTCTGATTAGCATATGCAAATTAGTACCCTATCAGCATTGGTTGTGCAACTTAGTCACCTGTCCAGAAACATCAAAATTGGAAGCAATGAGATATGGGCAGCTTTCCAGTGAGTAAGCAACCCATGAATTTTCACTGCTTAAATCCACAGGCAGAATCGTCACAGATTTGCATAAAGCACGGTAACAGGCGGGGATGAGGACGTTTTACCCGTCGGCTGCAATGATGGCTTTTTGCGCCACATTGACCCATTCCTAGTGCATCCTGTCCCATTAACAATGCATTCCCGGGAAACACACCGGGTGGCTAGCGGGGCAGGCTCTGATTCACCAGCCCTGCTGCCGCCTCTAGCCTTCAGCAACCTGGGCGCCATTTTGAAAAGCTGCCCCTGCACAGAGCTAGCACTCTCTTAGGCATCAGTAGCTGCTGCAAAGTCATGGCTGCCAAAGGGGGGAAACATGCTCTCCACAGATTTAGCGATGCCTCCCTTGGGTGCCAAGCGGACACAGTGGAGGCCCGCCGTGAAGTCCTCTAGCCTGCTCTAGGCGAAGACCAGCAAGCAAAGTCACCAATCCAGCATGGGAGGTAGTGGCATCAGTGATCAGCGCCTACACCCTTCCAAAGGGGACAATCACCCAGTACCGAAAGAGAATGAACGATCTCCTCCGTTCCACCAGGGTAGTTCACTCTTCTCATCACTCTCAACTCACACACACAAACCTATCACATATTCACAGGGACCTCACTCACTGCCAGCTCAAGAGGCATCACCATTCATCTCACACATGCCGTCATTTACCCTGTGGATCATGTCCTAATTCTGTCCATGGCACCGTCCACCACCCAACCATGCCAGACACCCTTATTATCTGGCCTGGTAGACATCCTGCTTATACTCTCTCCATCTGTCTTCATGCAGGACAAGCTGGCACACAGCAAAAGGGAGAGGTCATAGACTGGTAGAGGAATGGCTGACATCAAGGTCTGCCCAGACTTTGAAAATAGAGTCATCCAACTGGCTGGCGACGATCTGGACTGGTCCTGTGCTGACGATGAGGTCGGTAGTACTCAACCAAGAATCCAGCAGTGCAACATCCATCAGACAACCATGCTGTGAGTGAGTTCCCCTGTTCTGCGGTCCCCTACCATGCACTAATTATCTCTCCTTGCTTTTGCAGGCATTTCTGGGAAACAGCCAAGGGGGTCCACAAGCCAGGTTCTCAACTCAAGCCCCAAAGACACATCAGAAGAAGAATCGGATGACAACCTAAATGAAGTCCCATCACAGCGCTCACCCACACCCTCCAACAGCACAAAGACACACACCTTGGTGTCTCCTAGTTCTAGAGTAGCCTCAGGATCACAATCTGGTGAGCACATCACTCTGTCTGATTCCCAGTTGGCAGTGGCAGGGACTTCCCAAGTTTCCAGCACTTGAAGGGCTGCTGGAGGCCTGAAATCTGCTGAAATCGAGTCAGATGACGGTCCACTGGACTTGGTGATGTCTCAGTTGCTGGAGCTGCAAAGACAAGCTCGGGAGCATCAGGAAGGAATGTCCGTTGCACTCCTCAGATTACAAGGCACGATGGAGGAGTCCATGTGCCCTCAGACTGAGCTGATTGCGCCGGCATGCCAAAGCATCAAGGTCAGCACTGATATGATGGCCGCTGCCATTCATAGCCAGCTTGGTTCAGGACATCAGTCCTGCACAGCTGCATGGGCCGAACTCCATCACTGACACCGTAGTTGGCCTCCAACAGTGTCAATGTGAGATGAGTGTGGGGCATCTTGAGCTCATTCCAGCTTCTGCTTCCCCTCAAGGAGTTAGACAGGAACCATCGGGCACCCATATGGGGGGAGGATTAGCAGGTGCACACCCTGGGGCCATTCATCCAGGTGACTCCAGGGGTGTCTGGCCATCCAAATCCCCTATTCCTTTGACCATATCAGCTTCAGCTCAACAGGCTGGGAAGGTTGCCACTGCTATGCAGCAGGACCTGAAAGCAGGCTGGGGACCTCCAGCTTTCAGCCCACCACAAGATGCCCACCAAAGTCATCACAGACAGGGCGTAACAGTCAGCAAGCTGCCTCCACCTCTGCTGTGGATGTCAGGGGAGCACCAAGATGTAGCGGCAGAGTTAGAAAGGTTAAGAAGATGAAGTTGCACAGTCCGTGCATGGGTGTTAATCACTTGTATTTAATATTCACTATTGTAAATAAGCTCCTAAGAATGTCTCCCTGCCTATGGCTCCTGCTAGGATGAGCAGTGTTTGTGAAAATCAGATGTGAAATCTTGGTTCCTGCACAAGATAAAGGCAGGTGTCTCAGGCCAGGGCCTCTTCCCTGTGCAGTGTGTAACCTTCAGACCAAAGTGGTGGTCCAGCTTCACACTCACTGGGCACATTAATGATGCCTGCATCTTGATGGTACTTGTCATTGCTGCCACAATGTAGTGGGCAGATGCAACAAAGTTCCGTCATTCTCCCTGTGCTCTCAGCATTTTCGAGGTGGGGGCTGGTCCCCCATCTCTTCAGCATCTGTAACTCTGTGCTCCTGAAGTGGTCAGGTGCTGAAGGCTGACAAAGGACCAGGTGTGTTTGAAGTTTCACGGCTGCATCTCCATGATATGATCCTGATCACAGAGCACCAGCAAGGTGTTCTCAGCCAGACAAGAGTCAGACATTCAAAGAGGCAATGTAAAAATCTAGGGAGTGTCCTCACTGCATACCATCATCATCCTCCTGGAATCTAGCGACTATTAGGGCCTCCGCTGTATCTCCATTATATGAGCCTGAGCATTGAGGTTTGTAAGCTACCATGAGCCATCAGGATACATGCAGCTCTTCCATTTCTTCCTCAGCCAGGTCCTCTAACCATTGCAGCACCAGGATGCATGACACCCTCTGGGGACTGTATTGCAGTGCTCCACCGGTTCTGTCGAAGCACCTAAACCTCATTTTGAAAATACCTATGGTTTTCTCCACCAAAGTCTAGGCTGCAGCATGAGCCTTGTTTTACCGTCACCGTGCTGTCGGCTGAGGCTGCCACCTGGGCATCATAAGCCATGTCCTCTTTGGGTAGCCCTTGTCCCTGAGGAGCCAATCCTGCAGCCTGTGTGAACCCAAGAAGAGGTCAGGGATCTGAGACCAGCTAAGGATGTAGGAGTCATGGGCGCTCCATGGGAATCATACGCAGACATGTAGGATGTGATTGTGGTGGTTGCACACCAGCTGAACATTTAGCGAGTGGGAACTCCAGTGGTTGCCATGTAGATCTAAGTGGCACCCTGCACCTGTGGAAAACCAGAGACTTGTGCACATCCCAGTGCTCCTTCCTGGCTTTTCTGATCCTGGGTGAAATACACAAAGTTCTGTGCCTTCGCGAAGATGGCGATCATGACCTCCAGGATACACTTGTGCATGGCGGCTTGTGAGCTCCCACATAAGTCACCTGTGGAGCTCTGGAAGGAGCCACTGACATAAAAATTGAGTACTGCAGTCACTTTCACAGCCACTAGCAGTGGATGCCCTCCATGTCCCTGTGGCGCCAAATCCTGCAGTAGCTGGCAGATGTGACCACCCAGTTCCCTAGACATGCGCAGTCTTCAGTGCCACTGGTTCTTGGTTATCTGTAGGAATGACAGGTGCCGTCTGTAGACCCTGGGCCTAGCGAAGCACCTATGAGCGATTTGAGGGAGGTGCTCCTCCCTTTGCTGAGCCAGGTGCCTTTGCTGCCCTTTCCTTCTTCTTCTGTGGCCTTAATAAGCCATGAAGCATACTGCTAAATCACCATGATCCTGATGTTCTCCTCCTGCAGGATCAAAGAGAGAGATGTGTGGGTTAGCATGGGTGTACTAAGAACCTCTCTTGATTAAGACTGAAGGCCCCTTTGCACATGCAGGAGAGTGCTGGCCACCACTTGGATGTCCAGTGTGCAGTATGCTCCTTGGTTGTCCGAAACCTCACTCACCTCCACCCCCACTCCACTTGACCCATTGGTGGCAGGTTTGCCCATCAGACTGCATGTTATGCTCTCTGCTCAGGTGCAGGCATTCTCCTATAACCCGCGCTGCAAGGCTGTGTTGTTAGCTTGAACTATGAAAGATACTGGTCCAAACCTTAATAAAGACATTGCAAGGGGCTGTCAGTGCACCTCCACCAGTGACTGCTCCATGGCCAGCTTTCGCATGGGGATCCTACAACTTGCCCAGTCGGCAAATTGCTCTAATGCCCCCTAAAATGCACATTAATTTGCAGACTGCGCCTGAGGGATGAAAAGTTCTGGAGAATATGGTGGCATTTTCGTGGTTTTGTGTTGCTTGAGTGGGCAGAAAAGCATCAGAGGACAGACTCCAAGCATGTCAATGGAGCTGCAGGTCAACAGTCTTAGCTGCACAAGAATGTACACTTTTGACAACCTTTGCCAAGTGCGTGGCCACTTCCCTCACCCTCCCTCTCTCCGGCCTTCAGTGCCTTGCCCCCCTCACACACCTCACCACCCTGCCGGCCTGACCCGCACTGGAGTCCTTGCCCTGGCCCTGCACTGAAAGCTAGCTGGGGAAAAGCAACCTGTGCCCGCCCCTCCACAATGCATCGTATCGCTTCTTTGATATCCAATGGGCGATGCTCGTGAATACTGTGCAAGGTTGTGTGCACTCAACTTTAGTTCACCTCAAAGTTCAGGTCGTCAGTTGCATGCCTTTTAGAGGCAGTCGTTCTGAAGTCATGCCAACGTGGGCGGTAAATTTGATCTGTGGGTATAATTCCGGCGAGCAGGGCTTATGATTAGATGAAAATGTATTAAAATTACATGGGTGGAGTGGATGATTGCAAACTGGTTCAACGACGGTGTAGAACCGTTTTTTGGCCTTCTGGTCATATTGTCCACTCCTCACCTGCCATGATGGCCGATGCCAACTGTGCCAGAAAATTCCAGCCCACATCTCAACACATGAACTGATAAATGGAAAGGCTTAAAAATATATCAGCCATTAATGAGTAGAGAAAAAAAAAATCATTATTGGTAAGCAACAAATTATGACATTACCTAAAGATCATGAGAGTAGCTTGGTTGACTCATAGCCCAAAAGGAAAAAAAACAGAAAAATAATTGGTTTGAATCATTACAATTGCTGACTCACATAGACAAACCAGAAAACACTAACCACATAATACAACAGATCAAGATAAGTTGCTTGCATATTCTCAGAACAGTACTTCATGAAGCACTGACAAAGTGATTATGACAGTGAATTAATTAAGTACGTAAGCCAAAAGGAGCTAAATCAGGCCTGGTAATATGCTTGTTTGAATTCTATGGTTGTTAAAATGACGTGGCTTCATTTTGTAGGAGCAAGTGTAGCATAGACAGAAACCTTAGCTCCAAGCCAGAGACCCCATCCCAAATTTCAGAGACCATTTATCACTCTCAAATAGAAGTTTGGAATCATTTTGTGGACTTCAGCTCTCATCTGGCATAAGTATTTCTTTGTATTATGGAAGGCTATAATAATTTTATGGAGCAGCAGGTTGGTGAAGGAAAGGCGACACTTTATTTACGAGACATGGGGCTGAATTTTCTGGTTGGCAGAGGGGCAGAGTGGGAGCAGATGCGGGCCCGATCGCCATTCGCGATCGGGTCCGTGCCACCATTTTACGTGGGCGGCCCAATTAAGGCCAGCCCAGCTTGCTTCATGACTCCCATGCATAGCGGGATTGGGTGGGCAGTGGCGGGCATGCTCAGGCCGCCGGGTCCAATGGCGACCCGGCGGCCTGTATAAAGCAAGGCCCTGGCAGCCTCGGAAAGGCTGCTCCTGATGGCTGGGCAAAAAGTTGTGTAGAGGGGAAATGAAGTTAATGCAAGTCCAGAGGGTAGGCCATTGGGGCAGGCCAGGCCAGTGGGTAGGACAGAGGGCCAGTGTGCCCCTCATTTTTCGAATGACTGCCTTGCTGCCTTCCTCGAGGAGGTGGCAACTTAGCAGGAACCACTGGTTCCCCAGGATAGGAGGGGGAGGCCCCCCCACCATGACGAAACATGCCTGGGAGGAGGTGGCGGAGGTGGTGAGCTCTCGTGATGTGGTGCGGCGAAACTGGATCCAGTGTCGCAAGCACTTCAATGACTTGTTGCACTTTGGCAGGATGAGTACCATATTGGCATTGGGCATTTAACCCAGCAGGTCGGCTTAATCCCTCGCTGCTGCACCCCACCACCCCACCCCCCCACCCAACCCCCGCCAACAAGTCTGAGTGTAGTGACTGCATTGAATCATTGATGGCATGTGTCCTTTGCCGGGTGGGCCAGCAGATACTGCCAATGCCGAGGTCAGCCTGAGAGTGTGGTGAAGAGATGTGTTTTGCCCCCACAGCATGTGGTACACGGAGACCCACATGACTTGTTTGGGGGCAACCTGGAGGAGCTGCACTCAAGAGCTGTGTTTAAACTCCAGGACAATTCCAAGTCAGGGTGATGCAATGCTGGAAGGGGAGCTACAATGAACCATCCACTGTGCTCTGCGCTCCATGTGCTTGTGCCTCCTTGCTATGGAAGGATATATCGTGTGGTGCCTAATGTGATGTAGGCAGCATGTGTCCAAGGGGGCGGTGGGGGGTGGTGGGGAACAGGCTTAGCATCTTTGTGTGAATGTTTGGCAGCAGCGGGGTGAGGAGGCACTGGTGCCCTGATATGTCCCACTCTGGTTGGGGTGGGCCATGCATGAAGAGAGTCCATGTGCAATTTGCACTAATCAATGTTCTTCTCTCATTTTCAGGCGAAGAATACTCAGAGCACGGCACAGCATGTGAGGACTGGCAGCGGCCAGGCGCAGATCACCATTCTTAGCTGCTTCAAGCAGGAGGCCTTGGATCTGGAGAGGCGCTATGCACCCAGGTCCACTGGTGTTGGTAAGGCTGGGGTGCCAATGCCAGGTATTTATGCCCAACAGTGAGGTCAGCATTATTCTCCCAACAGCCATAGCAGTGCTGAATGTTAATTGATTTAATCTTGCAACATGTCGTGACCATTGCTTATGGAAGGATGAGTGCATAATGATCTGGAGGAGAGGGGTGCACTTTGACATTGTCTCCACGTTAACGGATCCAATGTCCTTGTTCTTCCTTTCAGCATCAGCTGAGCAGGGTCAGGAGAAGGAGCAGCAGAGGCCCCCTCTCACACCTGAGGGACCTGAAGTCTCACCAGCATCACACCATCTCTGCCAGGCAGGTACCAGTGCAGATACCAGCACCTCGGTGGGAATTCAAACATTGGCTAGTGTCCCGGGGCACAGCAGTGAGGGCATTTTACAGTCGCTGGAGGAGCTGGCAGAGACAGAGAGTGCCATGGCATCAGCAGTCGGAGGACAGCAGGGGACCAGGCACATGCTCAGTCAGTGCCTGATGATGTGCCTCTGGAGTCATCCGCAATGCAGCAGGGGCAGGAAAAACGGGCAGGTGTGCGGGAGCATCTGGTGGGGATACATGAGGCTGTGCTTGGCTTGGTCTCCATGGTGGAGGAGTCTACGCGGACCATTGCCGAAGCAATGAGCCACATGTCCGAGCGCCATGCGCCATGCGCCATGCGTCCTCCATGGAGAGAGTGGCAACTGTCATGGAGAGGCTACTCCAGGAGACCCATTAGGGCTTTCTGGGGATGCACTCTGCCCAGCAAACCCTCACATCAGCAGTGACCTCAAGGTCATTGCCAGTTTGGGAGAAGGTATGGGCACCAAGTTTCCCAGCTCGGTATCCATCCGTCCACGATGAGCAGGGAGGTTCAAAATGAGCTCACGTCAGCGCAGCAGCTGCCTGCGTCTCTGCAGGCACCTCTCAGGGCACTCAGGATGATGGCAGCAGCTCCTCCACCCCTCTCCCAGTGACCATAGCATCTGGTGAGGCTGAGCCGAATGGGAGATGCCAACTGTAGAACTAGCAGCTCCCTCTCAGGCGGGGCCAGCACAGGCTCCACAGGCCAGAGGACGACCACCAAGGTTATCGAGACCAACAGGACAGCAGAGCCAGTGGGCTCTCTCAGATGTCACTCCCAGTGATGGGGCAGTACCAAAACGTAGCAGTCGGAAACGTAAACATAAGGCACCTTAGGCACACCACGGGTTTATCACTAGTGCTTTTGTGTTGGCCTGAGATGAGGTCTTTATCATTTCCTTTGATTTCGAATACCCTTGTCATTTTATTTCATTAATTTTCTTTGCCTGCGATATTAAATTCAGACATGTGACCATGGCTAAGGGTGCCTCTTTTCTTCTGCATGTGTTTGGTTTCCAAAAATGTTAGGAGTGCTTTGTGGGGCATTCAGCTTTATTAAAAAGGCCCTTATTTATTGTTCCTAAACTGTAAGATTTGGCACTTAGGTATCGAGTATGGATCCTACAGCCCAGGCTTGTCCTGGAGGTCGATCTGTGGTGTGCTAACTGAAGGTTCATTGGATTAAAGCCTCCCAGGTGTCCCTGCCTCCCTGCAGTATGCCCGGGTCAGCGTCTACCCCCTCAGCATTTCCCTGTGCATGCTCATCCTCGGGACCACTACTGGACTCATCGTGTCTATGTCTTCATTGTCCACAGCGTCCCCCATTTCCAGCATAAAATTGTGGAGAGTGTAGCATGCAACCACTATCACCGTCACACAATCTGGGGGTGGTACTGGAGTGTGCCACCTGAGCAGTCCAGGCATCGGAAGCGCATCTTGAGAAGACCAATGGTTCTCTCCACCACAACACTTGTGTTGCCATGGCTCCTGTTGTACCGCTGCTCAGCTTCTATTCTTGGATGGCACAGAGGCGTCATGAGCCACCTTCTGAGGGGATAGCCCTTGTCACCCAGTAGCCGTCATCCAGCCGGGCTGGAGCACTGAAGAGCCCCGGAACCTGGGAGTCTTTGAGGATGTAGGCGTCGTGGGAGCTGCCTGGGTACCTTGCACAGACTTGCAGAATCTGCATCCTGTGATCACACACTATCTGCACGTTCATGGAGTGGAAGCCCTTCCTGTTGACGAAGGCACTGGGCTCACCTTCTGGTGCCTTGATGGCCACATGTGTACCGTCTATTGCACCCTGGACGCGGGGGAAGCCAGCAATGGCCACGAAACCTCTGGCTCACTGTGTCTAGCTTGCTTGGTCCCAGCGGAAGTGGATGAAGGTCAATACATGCCTGAAAAGGGTGTCTGTGACCTGCTTGACACAAGTGTGGACAGCTGATTGGGAGACGCCACAAAGATCACCCACTGAGCCCTGGAAGGAACCAGGGGCATAGAAGTTGAGGGCAACTGTGAGCTTCAGAGCCACTGGCATGGGGTGACCACCCATACCTTTCACAGAGATCTCAGGCCTAATCATCTGACAGATGCAGTTGACTGTCTCCCTTGAGAGATGGAGCCTCCTTCGGCACTGCACCTCAGACATATTGAGGTAATTGTTTCGCTGCCGAACACTGGCAGCAGGATAGTGATGTCTTCTGCTGCCCCTTCTGTCTTGGTCTACCTCTTGGTCCTGTGCCCCTTGTGCCTGCACTTGTCTTCCTGGCCTCTTCCCCCTTCTAGCCCTCCTTTCCTCCTCAGAGAGCTGCCTCCAGTGGATAGTTCAGCTCCCATTCCCAGGCTATGGGAAGGCTTCCTGAAACTTGCAGGCCCAAAAAAGATTCCTCACTGCAGAGTCCTGACCTGAAAGTTAAGAGTCCAGATAAAGCAGCTGGTATGCGTTTTGAAGTATTGCAGATCAACAGGCAAGTTTCAAAAACTTTCAAAAATCAATATTTGAGAGAGCACACTCACGACCCCAGATCTCGCAACTCTTATCCCGCCCGTGGATAAGCTTGATACAAATGCGTCCTATACATTTGCCTGTTGCGCCTGTGCGCCTACCCGAAGATTGCACGGGCACCGAAAAATCAGCGTCAATTGATGAGTCAAGGGCCTTAAGTGGCCCGTTAATTAATGGCGGGTGTGCAGCGGATATCATCGCGTGCCTGCCCAACGAAATATCGTGATGGCACGCGATGACGTTGGGATGCTCACCCAATGTTACCGCGCATCATTTTATGCATGTGCGTGCAGGGCCTGCCCCAGGACTCCAATGGAAAAATTCTGCCCGTGTAGAAGTGCTTGCACATCATTGCGATCTCTTTGTCAGAAACCCCAACCACAGGATTACCCATGCAATAAGCTTATTGGTCAAAGCCCCCATAATTGCATCACATGATGAGTGATTGACAGGAGGGAGGGGCCATACATCTAGATACTACACTTCCACCCCCTTCAAGTTTCTTACATTTACAATAAAAAAAATGTCAGAAAAACCAGCAAATATTTGCACAGTCTCTGGTAATTACAAATCAAGTCTCCAAGGAACTCGGTGGAGATGGTTAGAGCGGCAAAGCTCTCCCAAAGGAGGTTCCTGAACAGGATTAATGGGATCTGGAGCTGCACTAGGAGATACATCGTTGGAACTGGGTAGCTCTGTATTTAGCAACTTATTAGATACTTCAGGAATATCAGCTTTCGGACAATCACACACCCAGAAGTTGGCGACAAAACATTAATCGCAGGTTGTTCTTATGTTTGTTGGGATGTTTCACTATGTTTGATCTCTGTGTTTACATACAATTCCAACTTTGATTTGCTCTTGAAAAGATAATGGACCAGTCTCTGAAATGATGGGAAACAAAAGCAGAATTACCTGGAAAAACTGAGCAGGTCTGGCAGTATCGGCGGAGAAGAAAAGAGTTGACGTTTCGAGTCCTCATGACCCTAGGTGAATCCCAGGAAGGGTTGAAATATAAGCTGGTTTAAGTTTGGGGGTGGGGGTGGGGGGGGGGGTGGTGGGAGGGGGGGGGGGGGGGTTGGGGGGATGTGTGGTGGGGGGGGAGGGAAGAAGTGGAGGAGGGTGGTGTGGTTGTAGGCAAAAGCAGTGATAGAAGCAGATCATCAAAAGATGTCACAGACAGCAGAACAAAAGAACACATAGGTGTCGAAGTTGGTGATATTATCTAAACGAATGTGCTAATTAAGAATGGATGGTAGGGCACTCAAGGTATAGCTCTAGTGGGGGTGGGGGGAGCATAAAAGATTTAAAAATATTTAAAAATAGTGGAAATAGGAGGGAAAAAGAAAAATCTATATAATTTATTGGAAAAAAACAAAAGGAAGGGGGAAGAAACAGAAGGGGGGTGGGGATGGAGGAGGGAGGTCAAGACCTAAAGTTGTTGAATTCAATATTCAGTCCAGAAGGCTGTAAAGTGCCTAGTCGGAAGATGAGGTGCTGTTCCTCCAGTTTGCGTTGGGCTTCACTGGAACAATGCAGCAAGCCAAGGACAGACATGTGGGCAAGAGAGCAGGGTGGAGTGTTAAAATGGCAAGCGACAGGGAGGTTTGGGTCATTCTTGCGGACAGACCGCAGGTGTTCTGCAAAGCGGTCGCCCAGTTTACGTTTGGTCTCTCCAATGTAGAGGAGACCGCATTGGGAGCAACGAATGCAGTAGACTAAGTTGGGGGAAATGCAAGTGAAATGTTGCTTCACTTGAAAGGAGTGTTTGGGCCCTTGGACAGTGAGGAGAGAGGAAGTGAAGGGGCAGGTGTTACATCTTTTGCATGGGCATGGGGTGGTGCCATAGGTGGGGGTTGGGGAGTAGGAGGTGATGGAGGAGTGGACCAGGGTGTCCCGGAGGGAACGATCCCTACGGAATGCCGACAGTGGGGGTGAAGGCAAGATGTGTTTGGTAGTGGCATCATGCTGGAGTTGGCCAATATTCCAATATTCTCCCTCCACCTGGACCCCTCCCTCTGGATTCTTACCTTCTCTTGATTTTTTCATTGAGAACTGTCGGCGCGACATTAGTCATCTCAATTTCTCTGCTCCTCTCACCCATTCTAATCTCTCTCTCTGAACTTACTGCACTCCATTCTCTCAGGTCCAACCCTGACATCGTCATCAAACCCGCTGACAAGGGTGGTGCTGTTGTTGTCTGGCGCACTGACCTCTACCTCGCGGAGGCTGAGCGCCAACTCACAGACACTTCCTCCTACCTCTCCCTGGACCATGACCCCACCACTGAACATCAAGCCATTGTTTCCAGGACTGTCACTGACCTCATCTCCTCTGGGGATCTTCCTCCCACAGCTTCCAACCTGAAAGTCGCCCAACCTCGGATGGCCCGCTTCTACCTCCTACCCAAAATACACAAACAGAACTGTCCCGGTAGACCGATCGTGTCAGCTTGCTCCTGCCCCACAGAACTCATCTCTCGTTATCTTGACTCCCTTCTCTCTCCCCTTGTCCAGTCCCTTCCCACCTACATCCGTGATTCCTCTGACACCTTACGTCACATCAACAATTTCCAGTTCCCTGGCCCCAACCGCTTCCTCTTCACTATGGACGTCCAATCCCTCTACACCTCCATCCCCCACCAGGATGGTCTGAGGGCCCTTAGCTTCTTCCTCGAACAGAGGCCCGAACAATCCCCATCCACCACTACTCTCCTCCGTCTGGCTGAACTTGTTCTCACACTGAACAATTTCTCCTTCAACTCCTCTCACTTCCTCCAAATAAAAGGTGTGGCTATGGGTACCCGCATGGGCCCCAGCTATGCCTGTCTCTTTATGGGGTACGTAGAACATTCCTTGTTCCAGTCCTACTCCAGCCCCCTTCCACAATTCTTTCTCCGGTACATCGATGATTACTTCGGTGCTGCTTCGTGCTCTTGTCGGGACTGGGAAAAATTTATTAATTTTGCTTCCAATCTCCACCCCTCCATCATTCTCACCTGGTCCATCTCTGACACTTCCCTTCCCTTCCTTGACCTCGCTGTCTCAATCTCTGGTGATAGACTGTCCACCAATATCCATTACAAGCCTACTGACTCCCATAGCTACCTTGACTACAGTTCCTCACACCCCACTTCCTGTAAGGACTCCATTCCATTCTCTCAGTTCCTTCGCCTCCGTCGCATCTGTTCCGATGATGCTACATTCAAAAACAGTTCCTCTGACATGTCCTCCTTCTTCCTTAACCGAGGTTTTCCACCCACGGTCGTTGACAGGGCCCTCAACCGTGTCCGGCCCATCTCCTGCGCATCCGCCCTCACGCCTTCTCCTCCCTCTCAGAAACATGATAGGGTCCCCCTTGTCCTCACTTATCACCCCACCAGCCTCCGCATTCAAAGGATCATCCTCTGCCATTTCCGCCAATTCCAGCATGATGCCACTACCAAACACATCTTCCCTTCACCCCCGCTATCGGCATTCCGTAGGGATCATTCCCTCCGGGACACCCTGGTCCACTCCTCCATCACCCCCTACTCCCCAACCCCCACCTATGGCACCACCCCATGCCCACGGAAAAGATGTAACACCTGCCCCTTAACTTCCTCTCTCCTCACCGTCCAAGGGCCCAAACACTCCTTTCAAGTGAAGCAACATTTCACTTGCATTTCCCCCAACTTAGTCTACTGCTTTCATTGCTCCCAATGCGGTCTCCTCTACATTGGAGAGACCAAACGTAAACTGGGCGACCGCTTTGCAGAACACCTGCGGTCTGTCCGCAAGAATGACCCAAACCTCCCTGTCGCTTGCCATTTTAACACTTCACCCTGCTCTCTTGCCCACATGTCTGTCCTTGGCTTGCTGCATTGTTCCAGTGAAGCCCAACGCAACCTGGAGGAACAACACCTCATCTTCCGACTAGGCACTTTACAGCCTTCCGGACTGAATATTGAATTCAACAACTTTAGGTCTTGACCTCCCTCCTCCATCCCCACCCCCCTTCTGTTTCTTCCCCCTTCCTTTTGTTTTTTTCCAATAAATTATATAGGTTTTTCTTTTTCCCTTCTATTTCCACTATTTTTAAATATTTTTAAATCTTTTATGCTCCCCCCACCCCCACTAGAGCTATACCTTGAGTGCCCTACCATCCATTCTTAATTAGCACATTCGTTTAGATAATATCACCAACTTCGACACCTATATGTTCTTTTGTTCTGCCGTCTGTGACATCTTTTGATGATCTGCTTCTATCACTGCTTTTGCCTACAACCACACCACCCCCCTCCACTTCTCTCCCCACCCCCAATGCCACCCCCCCCCCCCCCCCCCCCCCCCCACCACCACCACCACCTTAAACCAGCTTATATTTCAAACATTCCTGGGATTCACTTCGTTCTGTCGAAGGGTCATGAGGACTCGAAACGTCAACTCTTTTCTTCTCCGCCGATGCTGCCAGACCTGCTGAGTTTTTCCAGGTAATTCTGTTTTTGTTTTGGATTTCCAGCATCTGCAGTTTTTTGTTTTTATCTTTTTGATTTTATCTCTGAAATGATGGGCCCTGGTTTTAACAGGGTCCACTTCTAAAATTACACACATACGTAGGGTCGCCTACGTAGAACGTACGAGCCTTGCTGTGTAGATCATGGTTCAATTTTTGATTAATCTGGCTCTGTGTCATCTTCCCCTCTAAATTTGGAAATACCAAGTGTAAACATGCATGTAAACGGCGTTTCATCAGTAACTTTGACTGTGACAAACCTGTATTAGTAGTATGTGGTGTTGTACAGTAACGTAGGAGAAGTCTGGAAAGGTGAGACTCCACAGTAGCTCCAGATAAATTCTTCATACCAGCTTTAAAGGTCAGGGCAGCTTTTGCAGTGAGACCATCAGATGAGGGATGCCAGGGGGCAGTCTTTATGTGCCGGTTACCATTCAGGTCCATGAATCTCTGAACTTCCATGCTGGTGAAAGCTGTTCCATTATCTGAAATAATAATCCCAGGTAAACCATGTATACAGAAGGAAGGACGCAGCTTCTCAATAGTTGTGGATGAAGTTGCCGTTTTTACTTCGTAGACATCAAGCCATTTTGAATGTGCATCGATGATTAATAGGAACATGGTGCCTCGAAACAATCCCACATAGTCAATGTGAAGTCTAACCCAAGGTCGACCAGGCATTCCCTTAGGTGAAGATGAGCTGAAGCAGGTAGCTTCTGACGTTGCTGGCAAAGGGAACAGTGTTTTACCACGTTCTCGATGTCACTGTCTATTTCTGGCCATCAGACGTAGCTACATGCCAGCATCTTCATCTTTGATATGACTGGGTGTGCGCTGTGGAGCTCTGCCAAGTGTAACTCTCTACCCTGTGATGGGACCACGACTCTTGAACCCCACAGCAAAATTCTGTCTTGACAACTCAGTTCAGTGTTTCTGGAATAAAATTGTCATAAGTCATCAGACACAAGTGTACTTGGCCATCCTTGTAAAACATAGTCTTTGACTTTTGACAGTATTGGGTCTCTGTTTGTCCAATTCTTGATCTGTTTGGCACATACAGGTGATGAATCCAAGAAATTTAACAATAACACTAATTCTTGTGGAATGGGTGTGTGGATAAGACTACCCTGTCATGGAAAACGACTAAGTGCAATGGCATTGGCTATATGCGAGCCAGGGCAGTACAAGAATGTGTACTCGTAAACTGATAGCGTCAAAGCTGAACATTGGATTCTCGCTGAAGCTATAGGCGGAATAGTTTTGTCTTCACTGAACAAACCTGTCAGCGGCTTATGGTCAGACACAACTGTAAAATGTCACCCATGTAGTTATTGGTGAAACTTCTTGACACCAAAAACAACCGATAATCCTTCTTTTCCCAACTGAGGGTAGCCCTTTTCAGCTTGGGAAAGTGTTCTTGAAACGTAGCCAATGGGTCTTTCTGATCTGTCCTCCAATTGATGTGATAGAACAGCTCCTAAACCATAAGAAGAAGCATCACACATCAACAATAGCTGTTTAGATGGGTCATAATTTACCAACAAGCATGATGACTGAAGCAGTTTCTTCGCTGTTACAAAGGCTTCTTCTTGCTGTGAACCCCAGGACCACTGGTGATTCTCCCTCAGCAACAAATCTAGTGGTGCCAGTACAGTGGATAGATTAGATAAAACCTGGCTATAGTAATTAATCATCCCTAGGAAAGATTTAAGCTTGGTCACATTAGAGGGTGATGGTGCATCTTTCATTGCTTGGACCTCGTCTTTAACAGGATGCAACCCCGTTAGCGTCCTCTCTGTGGCCCAGGTAGGTTACCTCTGATGCTTGAAATGTGTATTTCTCTTGCTTCAAACACATACCTGCTCCATAAATCTTCTCAGCTCTTCCTCAAGGCTGGCTAAATGTTCAGCTTTGGTCAGTCCAGTGATGAGAACATCATCTAAGTACACGACCACAGGTGGAATTCCCTGCAGGAGACTCTCCATGGCTCACTGAAAAATAGCGCATAGTGATGAAACTACAAAAGCTAATTGGGTGTACAGATAGAGGCCTTTATGGGTGTTAATTGTCACGTATTCTCTTGATGTGCTATCCAATTCCAATTGTTGATCGGCATGACTCATGTCTAGTTTTGTACATGATTTGCCTCCTGCTAACTTGGCGTACAAGTCATTGATTCTAGGAATAGGGTATTTGTCTAACTATGCCGATTTGTTGACTGTCAGTTTGTAGTCATTGCGTATACGTATAGCTTGGTCTAGCTTGACAACAGGGAATATGGCTGTGGCCCACTCAGAAAACTGGACAGGCTGAATTATTCCCAGGTTTTCCAACCTGCACAACTCTGTTTCCACATTTTTTTTAGTGAGCAAGCACTGGTCTGGCCTTGAAGAAATGTGGTGTTGCGCAGGGAACAATGTGCGTTTTAGCTTGCATGCCCTTCAGTTTTCCCAATTCATTTTGTAAAAACTGTCATATTTCTTCAAGAGCTCTGGAATTCCATCATTCTTCAAATGGAGTATTTCTGACCAGTTAAGTTTTATTTTCTGCAGCCAATCTTGAGCTAAAAGACTGGGTCTCTCCCCCTTTACAATTATCACAGGCAGCTGGGCTGTCTGTTATTTATCGCAGACTGGGACAGCAGCAATGCCTTTGATCTGAATGGATTCTCCAGTGTAAATTCTCAGCTTGGTGGACATCCACTCCAATGTCAATGGCTGACTCCCTTCACTGAGGTACTTGAACGTGTGCTCCCCAACAACAGGAGTTGAAGCACTGGTATCCATCTCCATCTGCAGTTGCTTGCTATTCACTTGCACTGTCACTGTAATGAGCTCAGATTTAACAGCAGTCTCATGATACAGTAACAACCTTTGCATTATCAGTTAGCTCAGTCAGATTTGTTTGTTGTGTTGCTGTTTGCCTATCCTTTGTTCTGCACTGCCTAACCAGGTGTCCTTTCCTGTAGCAATAATTACATTCTGCCTCATTGAATCTACAAATGCCTGCTCCATAATTTCCTCCACATATGTAGCAAATGCGTATCTTATTCGCTGACATTACTATTAGGCTTCCTAATAGTCTTTGTGTAGTGGGCATAGAATCGCTTTTAAAATCTGCCCTTCTGTTTTTTGCACCATGCTCAGCGGCAAGTTCCCGCCCATCATGGAGTACGGTGCCATTATCCACATGCTGCAAAGCCTGCAAGCCTTTCACAGCACTTTCCATTGCGAGAGTAAGTTCCAGGGCACGCTTGAAATCGATATTGGATTCGGCTAGCAAGCGGTGCTGTATGGCATCATCCTTGAATCCACATATAAGTCTGTCCCGCAGCATATCATTCAAGGCATCCCCAAACTCACAGTATTCTGTGAATTCTTTCAGATTCACCACAAACGTAGCAATAGACTCTCCTGGTGCACGAACTCTCAAACTAACCTTTGAAGTGCTGCATGATCACAGACAGTTTGGGCTGAAAGTGCGATTTCACCAGTTCCACTAACTCTCTATTATTTAGAACTGGGCATGTTCGAGGCAGTCAGGGTTCAAATCAGGTTATACGTTTTGGTTCCACATGCACTCCAGGATAGCTTTCCATTTTACTTCAGCAGTAATCTCGTTCGCAACAAAATAGAACCTGAGTTGCTCGAAATACTGACACCAGCCTTCAATCCTAGCATTGTATGAATCGATTCTTCCAAACAGCGACATGACTGGAAAATATTGTTCAACTTTGTTTTGCTCACCTCAACCAGGGCGAAATACGCAGCAGTTTTATCCTTGTAGCCAAATGTAATAGCTCAATGGAGCAGAAGGTTTGGTGAAGAAAAGGCTAAACTTTATTTAGGAGACATGTAGAGGTGCTTGCACATGAAATGCAATCTCTCCAGCGGAAACCCTGCCCACAGGATTACCCGCACAATAAGCTTATTGGCCGAAGCTCCCGTAATCATATCACATGATAAGTGATTAATAGGAGGAGGGGGACAATACATCCAGTTACTACAAAGGCACAGAGGTCAGAATACCCAGTGTAACCTGGGAAGTCCTGTGGACACAGCTCTTTTAATATGAGGACATAGGCAGAAGGTCAACTTGTGGACTCCTAGGAAATGATGGAATGGAAAATATGGGACAGAATACTGGCAGACACATGTCTGCCTCATCTTTGATGCCTAATCTGGAAGTCTATCAAATTTCTACCTTGGCCCAGTTGAAAACGTAGTAGGCTTCGTAAGAACTTAGATTGAGTGGTGACATGGCCAGACATGTGACAGATTAAATTTAGCACAGATAAATGTAGGGTGATTCATTTTGGTCAGAAGAATATGGAGTGGAAATCTAAACTAAACAGTGCAATATTAAAGAGATTACAAGAGCTGAGAGCCCTCGGGTTGTACGTGTACAAATCATTGAAGGTGGCAGGACAAGTTGAGAAGGCTGTTAAAGGCAAATTGGACCTGTGGCTTTATAAACAGAGGCATAAGGCTGGATTTGAATGTACAGACATGCTAGAAGCGAGAGGGCCCCATACTGCATAAGAAATTGAAAATATATGAAGCCCATCTGTCGGTGGCTTTTTTACAAAGCCTGTATATTAACATATTATTTCTGGGTTTCTCTACCAGTTAACATCAGCAGGCATGATGAGGACTTGAAGGATGTGATTTCACCTCTAATGTTTTAAAGGACACTCCAGATATGCCAATTCAAGCTGTTGAATGTGGGAAGGAGAGAGAAAGAAGTGTTGCCATGGAAATTAGAAAGTCAAAGGATGCGCAGTACTTCAGTGATGCCTCCCTCGATGTGCTGTTGGGGCCTTGAGGACCCAGAGGGATGTACTTTTCCCTAGCAACTGGAGGAAAAGGCAGGCTTGGGATGCCAGAAAGGAGTATTTGGACATGGCATAAGTGATTAGCAGCACGTGCCATTTTCCAGGAGCAAATGCAGAGTCCAATGTTCAATGATCTAAGCAAGACAGCAATGAGAGCTATTGCACATTCATCTATATCCCGATGTGCATATCGCCCAACTCTCTTACCCTGCCTTCTCGCACCAACTTACCTTGCAGGTATTCTTATCTCCCTCTGCTTATGGTCCATTTGCCACTAACAGTCACCCTCATCATTATGTAATATTACACCTCTCCAGCATAGTGATGTTCAACAAGCGTTCTCCATTTATCTGTTAAACACATTCCATACTCTCAGGCAGGCTCTTTTCCTTTTGTCCTGTCCTCTTTTCTCCTGCAAAGATGGAAAGAAAAGGCAGTGCAGTAGAGGTGCCCTCCAATCACCTCACATCTAACAGCTGCAGAGGAAGAGGTGCTGAAGATCACTGGAGTCTCTGTGTGCCTAGTTATTGGAGATGGGGAGATATGTTCCTCTCAGCAGACAGAATTGAAATCAGAAAGCCACTTGGAATACAGCAGTCATATTGACCTGATGATTACAGCAAGTACAATATAATCATGAGCATAAATTATAATATCAAATGTTCTTATCTTGAAGTACTCATTCATGCCTTTCATCTTCCAGAGGGCTTTCATGCACCCTGCAGGAGGTGATCCAAGTCCCTGTCTCCGCAAATGACTCCTCAAAGTAGTTTACTCCCTCTGAGAGTGCACTGTCACAGGTCTTAGGAAGACCATGCAGCAGCTCTGATAAATTGGTGGAAGAACTTAGAGAGATAGTTTGGTGTTCATATGGCAATTTGCACTTTATAAGTGAGCAGGATCAGTGGTGGAGTCACAGACAGAAATGAAGAGTCCCCATCAGAGGGTGCAAGACACTACATGATATCCTCAGCTGGATGCAGGTGCTGTACCTTGAGGACTGTTGATGAACAGGATACAGTATCAACATGTAATATCCAATGCATTGTTTTGTGTTTCAGTTGCTCTGTGCAAGATTGTTGAGAGATTGGAGGAGATGGTCTCAAGCATGAGTGGCATGACATCGCAGACCTTAGCAGCTTCATTTTAAGAGACAGCCTGTCTTTGGGAAGAATAGGCTGGTTATACCATGTGGTCTGCAAACAATGCTGCCAGGGTCTCTTGCTTTGTGTGGAACTTGCTGGCAGCATTCAGAAGCAATGAGCAGCACTGGAATCATGCCAGCTAGAGTCACAATTATGCAGATGAGGTGGGTACATGAATTTTGTGTTTTACCAACCTCAATCTGAATGGGCATGAGCAGGTTGCATATTGCGACTCCCATGCCGAAAAATGTGTTTATCCAATATCTATCACGTCGTGTTTGGTAGCATTTTGGCTCAGCTTACTCTATTTGTTCATCACGATGGTGATCAGTTTGAGCACATATTGATACTCCCTTTTCTCAGAAATTGTCAAAGATTTAGGACAGATTTAGTGAATATATTTTTGATGTTCCCTTGACAGGAAGATGAATTTTCTGAAATGGCTGCTAGAGTAGTGACCTCATAAAGGAACAAACATAGCTCTCACCAATATCGCACTCAGCTGAACTAATGGATTTTATGATTACTCATTCATAGATATTTCCAATTCTCTTAAAGACTACAAGGAAAAAAATAATGCGTGTCCAAGAGGTGGAGTGATGATGAAGCTAGCAGAGCAAAAGCCTGCGTCAAGCTTTTTTGGGCTGTCAATAAATTTTAGGCAGCTCTGGCAACTTCTTGAAATGTGCACGGGCCTCATATCAATATGGGACTTTTGTTGAACTAGTCAGGTCTTGCAAGCTCCAACTAGTTTATTAGACCCTGCAGTAACCTAACTAATGGTCCTTAAAGGAACCACTTGAAAGCAGCAGTGTTGTAAGTCTTTACAAGTTATTTTAAAATGAGACTAGGAGCAGCAGGAGTGCTCCTCCTACCTCTGCATTCATGCTCTGGTCACTGATAATCAGTGCATGTCCTGCCCTCCCCATTTACCTTATTACCACCCTGAACTTTACCTAGAAGTCACCAAAATTTAGAGAGTCTGATCTTGCAAGCTTTCTTGTGATGCCTGATTAGTGTCTGCAGCTCAATGGATTCACTCCAGCGAGGTCTGAGAACAAATTTAGAATGGCCTTTGGGCCTTTCTTCTGGTACACAAGTCTAGTCTGCTGAGTATTATGCCCCAGTGTGCTACTGGACTGGACTTCGCACTCAGCAGCACTTTCTGCTAACCTTGAAGGAAGCTGCCCATAAAGCGATCTCTGTAACATGGATATATCCCCCTCCCTGACAGCAATTTAACTCTGACATTAAGTCAAGGGGGTCTCAAGGCATCCAACAACAGTGATGTCAGCAAATCAGGTAAGCAGACAATAACACAGAAGTATTTTCACAGACAGCAAAGAAGCAAGTTAAAAGTACAGACACCTTTTGTGTTTGATTTAAATTTTCAGATAGCAGAATAAGTGATTATAATTAGAATAAGACAAAAGCTAAAATATTATAAATGATCTTTAAAAAATACTTTAACAATGTGTTGTTTCTTTTTATTGTAATGGAAAATTTTGACATTCTACAAATATAAAATAGCTTTTCAAATATAGTGAGGGTGTTTAGCATCAATAATAAAGCCAATACATTATTAAACACCCAATTACACCTCATTCAAAAAAGTGTAACTTTTTCAAGGGTTGTTAGAGTGAAATGAATAGTTTAAAAGGCAAAGTTATTGTCAGTTAAATGGATTTCTAGCTGTTTGTGGACTGGGGGAGATTTCAACAGTGCATCCTACAGAGAAGCATAGAATCAGTACAGCAACTTCTAGATTCCCGTGTTTAATTGCACTTGGACAGGCTCCTGAATTTACTATCAGTTTCAATACAGAAATGGTGGTAAACGTTAACAGTTTTCCCATCATTGTCACTGCAAATCCAGGCCATTGAATTGAGGCTCCTGCGTAGGTATGTAAAGGCGCCGCTTCATTGTTGCTGTGGTAGAAAAGGAATCATGGCTGGAAAAGACTCAGAACAAATCCACTTTCAGTTGGGGCTTTGGAAGTGCTGACAGAAGGATTGTAACATGGAAGGGTTGCTGTCATCAAGGGGAGGCACCAACCCAACAAATACTAGCCACATATATATATATACATATGATACCACCTTTTCATGCACGTTATTTCAATTGTGTCAAGATTTTCTTTGAGTGGTGTAGAATAAGGCCATAGCAGATGAAAGGAATCTCTTGGTTGCTGAGTTAGTACAGAGCTCAGTGATGGTAAAGATGCTCTTAGCCACTGCACTATGCACAGGTATTGTGCCCGAGTTGAAAAGGAAAAGACCTGCATTTATTTAGCACCTTTCACAATATTACAATGAGCCAAAGCATTTTAAAGCCAATGAAGTACTTTTGAAGAGTAGTCACTGTTACAATGTAGGAAACATGGGAGCCAATTTGCATCTAGCAACTTCCATAAACAGAAATGTAATAATGACCAGATAATTGGTTTTAGTGATGTTGGATGAGGGATAAATATTGGTCAAAACACTGGGGAAACACTCTCCTGCTCTTCCTCAAAATAGTACCACTTGCTTTTTTTACATCCTCCTCTGGAATGGGATCTAAACCTACAACCCTCTGGCTCCCAGGGAAGGATCCCTACTGATCCACAGCCAGGGCCTTGTTTTTCTTGTTGCATGTGAAGTTGGTTCAGTTGGAATCTCTTCTGGTGCCTCACATTTGACTAGCTCTGTTTTTGGTTGTGGGGAAGATGTCCTCCCTGTCCACATTGGTAATGCTTATGCCTCTCAAAATAGTCATATTCTGGACTATGCAACATACTATGATAGTCTTGCAGTTTCTGATAGGACTGCATTGTTTGCCCCCTGACCTATCAGACATTTGAAGCACTGCTTTAAGATGCTTGTGCTGTATTTGACAGTGATCCTGGTAGCTGCATGCATCTTGTATCTGCACTTTGCTACTGTTTGTGGCTGTTTCAGACGTCATGATTCAGGGCTGAAATGGGTATCTTCAGTCTCCTAGCAACCATCTTTGTGCTCTTGTTTCTCTGTCAAATAATCTTGGCATAGAAAATTACCGTAAAAAGAAAATAACATGACTGTAGCTTGGCAAGTGGGCATTCAATTGAATGATCTGTCCAGGTAGAAGAAGCTCTGCTTTAGGATGCCTATATTATGTTTGATAACGGTGCTGATCGCTGCTTGCACCTTGTGTCATGCTATAGATTTTTAATAGTCAAAGACAACCAATATGTTGATAAAATGGAAGCCTTTACAATTCATGGAGGACATGGGATGGTATGCAGCAGTCCTGAGGGCTATATAGGTGCTACCAATGATGTTCTGGATCTTGGGGGCTCCTGCCATACAAAAAAAAATTCTCAGCTCTTCTGTTCCTTGCCCATGTGATAAATAACAAAATTGGAAACAGTGAATACATCACTATTATGATAGATCTGTGAATTACAGATTGACTTGTGGACAATATTCCCTGTGACAGCTCAAAATGAGTCAAATGCATAAATGTTCATGGATGTGGTGATTTTGACAGCTTATGCAGTGCTGTCTCTGTGATGAAGGCTAGATTGAGGTTAGATTCTAGGAGATAATACAGTTCTGACATTGTATCAGTTATGAAGAGTAGCCAGCAAAGGCAGTTTTCCTCTGACATTTCAAGGTGAGTGAGTTTTGCCATCTTTGTGGGTAGGGTCAGGTATGGACTGTTCACTTATTCTGCAGAATAACCTGCCTTGCATCCCTATTTTTGATCGCTTCAAGCAACACAAAAGAATGGCATACCCATTAGCAAAATTATATTTCCAGCAACTGAAAATTGCTGCCAATTGGCAACCAGCACTCTTAGTCAAGAAATTCAACAAATAAGTAGACAAAGATAAGTGCAAAAGTAACACCCAGTAAAAACTAATTAAAACGTGTTTCTTTCTGAGATTCTTCTCGAAGCACAACACATTCCCCCAGCCTGTCTGCTTAGAGTAAAATTTTCTATGGGTCAATTCAACATAAAGCATATTCATAGTGAAGAGCAACATGTTTCTGTAAAGATACATACTATATAGCAGAATTAAATATTAAAGTTTGACTTGCTTTATGGCAAAAGTTCTTTATGCCAAAGCTTATATGTAGTTACACAATGGGCAACGATCTTGCACAATTAATTTCTGCCTGAGATTTTGACTCTTCCCCTCCCACAGTATCCATTACATATACTGGTTTTAAACATTTCTGTGTGAATGAACAAACATGAGAACACGAAGGATAGGAGCAGGAGTAGACCACATGACCTGTCTAGCCCGCTCCACCATTCAATACAATCATGGCTGATCTTCGGCATCAACCCCCCCTTTCCCATCCACTCTCCATATCCTTTGATTCCCTGAGAGACCATAATTGAGGAAAACTATTTCAAATACTGACAAACTCAGAGAGATCACCTTCAAATATTGTCGCAATTCATAGGGCCCATCCTCATTTCTGAAAGATAAGTTGAAATCTTCAGATGATATCTGAATGTGTGTCAATGTTGACAGGGTACCCTAAACAGACACATTTGAAAATGACTGGCTTAGTGACGGCTTAGTTGGTGGCTGACACGTTTTTCTCACCATATTTCTTGACCTTTCTGCTGCCTTTGATTTGCTACACTGGTTGTCCACCACCAAGTATCTGATGACCAAATATTTCCTCCAATTAAATATTGGGACAACTCTGTTCATTAGTCCCTAACTCCATTCCTTTCACTGGCCAATGTCTAAGGCTGAACCAGACTGTTTCTAATTTTGGTGTGATATTTGACCCTGAGATGAACGTTTGACCCCGTATCCTTCTGTCACACTGCTTCCACCTCTGTAATATTGCCTGTCTCCACCCTTGCACTAGATCCTCTACTGCTGAAACTCATCCATAACTTTGTTACTTCTAGACTTGAGTATTCCACTGACCATGCACCTTGCACCCTATGTAAACTGGAGATCATCCATTATTCTGATGCCTGTATTTTAATTCACACCGAGTCCCATTCACCCATTACCCCTGTGCTTGCTGATTTGTGTTGATTCCTAGTCCTGCAATACCCTGATTTTAAAATTCTCACATTTGTTTTCAGATTTTTCTGTAGCCTTGCCTCCTTATCTCTGCAACCTCCTCCAGCTCATCCTCTGAGATCTCTGTGCATCCCTGATTTTTTTCACTCTACCATTGGTGGCTGTGCCTTCAGCTGTCCAGGCCATAAACTCTGCAATTCCTTCGGCAAACCTCTTCTCCTCTTGCACCTCTCATACGACTCTCCTTAAAATCTACTTCTTCCTGTCCTACTATCTTCCCATGTGGCAGTGTGTCCCACTTTCTTTGATAATCGCTCTTGTGAAGCACTTTGAGAATGTTTTACAAAGGGCACAATATAAATGCAAGTTGTTTTTGTAAAAAAAGTCATGAACATCAGCAGTGCATTTGAAATGGCTTTTAAAATTTATATGCAAGGCAGATATTCAGTGTTTCAGTACAAATTCAAGGATGACTACTTTCTTCCCTCTTAATTTCTCTCTTTTTTCAGTCAATTTGATGAATGTGTGAAAACCTATTTAAAGTAAATCAGCAAATTTTCTGCTTGAAGCCCCTGTACTTTTGAATGGTCAGGGTTTAATTGCAAAGTGCAAAATATTGATTCTACAGAAAATTTTACTTGCTAAGAAGTTGTGTTCCTTTTCAAAACTGATTGAATAATAATGGGAGGACTAGCAAGGTACCACAGAGTAGATTTTCAGTGGGTGCAGGAGTGATGCAAGAAGGGGCTGTGGGGTAGCACACTGTCAGACACTGAAGAGTCTGACGCCTGGGAAATTTGAGCTCCTCTCTAGAGGTGCTGACAGTGTCCCAATTGAACTCACCGGGATGAGGCAGCTGGTGGGGAGGCAAAAGCAGGATGCCAGGGAGCCAGGAGCTGCCTTTAGGGACCTAAAGGAATAGTGACCCAGCACTCAGATAAGTGGTTGGGAGGAATTCAAAACGGGCCTGGTGGTCTGGGGAGAGGAGGCAGAGGGAAAGCAGGGCAGGGGAGGCCTGATATTTTTTTTGGGAACTGCAGGAGCACTCCGACTCCCCCGGTCCCTTAGGAAAATTAAAAGTATAATAAAAACACAGTTTTTTTTTGAGCCCCTTCTGGCCCTAGCTCCTCAAGCCACCACCTGGGTTACCACAACGGTTTCCCACAGACCTCTGGTTAAAATAACACTTGGCAATCGACAGAGCCCAATCTATATTTGAAGGAGAGACCTGCTGGCTTCCAGCCATTGTCTCCCTTGACTACTGAAAGGAACAGGTCTTGCTCACAACCCAGTGGGAAGGCAGCAAGATTGGCAGCAAGTTCCATGGACTATTTGAACTGCCCACCTAGTTTCTGCTGGACAAGCAAGGTTTCAATCAACCTTCACATTTTGCAATTTTACAGATATAGTATAATTTATTTTCAATACATCTCATCTATTTTACATATTTTATCCTTGAAAACAGGTTAAAAGCACAGTCCTAACAGTAAAATCATACAGACGTGTGGTTGATCCAGGGGACTGCAGCATTTGAAGAGACAAATTTCACCATCAAAAATAATAGGCTTTCTTCACTGCCAACCTTTTTATCCATTGTCCTTGTTGTCACTGTTTAGGCTGCAATAAAGACACCATCTGATGTTTTCCACAGAGGAGGAGTTTCCATGCAAAGGGCACCAAGAGTGTCATATTAATGCTGTGAATAAATTTAAACCAAAGTTTCCATTTCAATAAAGCCAAGGAAACGTTCCTGAAAAACATTGATCTCTACTTCTTCAATGCCATGCTGTTAAAAACAAAACTAGCAGGAACCCCGAGTCAAGCAAAAAAATCTCAGTCTTAGCACCCTCCCAAAATCAAATATTCTTGTTGAGTATTTGCTGGACATTGATACTTACACACAGCAAACAGTTAAACTCTGCTAATTTTTCATGTCATGTCATACGTGAAAAATAAAATGCTGTCATGGTTACCACACTTTTCCCTTCCTGTAATGGTAATCTGCCTTGCTTCCACGTGTACCATGTGGCCTTGTGCTGAACATCACAATATTGAAAAGTCCATGGTATATTTAATATACTTCTATGATTCCAATAGTTACTTCAGGTATAAGGAGGTGAATGCTTTTCAAGTATTAATAAAACAAATCCATTGCTATAAAATGGGCCATTTCATGTTATTATGTAGGGAAATATTTCAACGGACAGTTCCTGTATGATCAAACAATGTTCACAGCAATGTGAATGTCTCTATATAAATCACAGTAATTGTTTCCTTATTTTGCTAAACCATCTCTATCTACAACAGGGTGCAATTAACATGACATCTGGTAAAGTGCTGGGCTTGAACATTGATTATCCCAGTGTTACTCATTATTTAGCAATAATGACTAATGAATAATGCAACCAATCAATGATTAACTTTTGAATTGGAAAGGTCATATCAGCTACTTTCAAGTCAACTTAAAACTCATAAGTGACTCAACTGAGATAAGAGAAACATTCACAGTTTGATTAAAGAGTATTAAATTATAAAGAAAGTGTGGTTGCGGGTGCCCACTCTTGGAACGGAATTGCCACAGATTTACACTAAAAGAAGAATTTTCTCCACGTTGGGGGGTGTTGGTTGGGAGCAGGCGTTGGCGGGCGTGCAGCCGATCGCTGCCTGCAATCAGCTGCACATTGCCATTTTTCGTGGGCGGGCCAATTAAGGCCCACCCAGCGTGTCGTGGACCCAGAAACGCTGAGAGCTCCATGTACGGGGGGGGTGGGGGGAGTAGGCTGAGTTGGGGCCTGTGCTCTTTTGCGCATGCGTGCGAAAGAGTGCAGAAATCTCCGAGGCACAAAGCTGCCTCAGGGAGATCAGTTTGAGTTTCCAAAATTTTAATAAAGAAAAAAAATTTAGGACATGTCCCCTCATGTGAGAGTGTCACATGAGCTGGTACATGTCTGGATTTTAATGAAAATCATTATTTCACTTATAAATCATTCATGGCAGGTTTTCATGCCTCTACCCCTGCTCTGAGCGAGGACCAGAAAGCAAGGTGACAAATTCAGCATGGGAGGCGGTGGCAGTGATGGTCAGTGCCAATGCCCTGCAAAAGAGGACAGCCACCAAGAGCCGAAAGAGGATGCGTGATTTCTGCCGTTCCATGAGGGTAAGTCACTCTATTCATCACTCTCAACTCACACTCACAAACCCATCACACACCCATCGGAACCTCACCCACGGCTAGTTCAAGGGACATCACCATTCATTCTCTCACACACACCATCTGCCCCGCGGATCGTATCCTGATCCCGTACATGGCACCACTCACCAACCACACATGCCAGACACCTTCCCCATCTGGCCTCGCATCCTGCTTACACTCTCCATCTGTCTTCCTGCAGGACAAGCTGGCACACAGCAAAAAGGAGAAGACGCAGACTGGTGGAGGAATGCTTAATATTAAGGTTCTCACAGACTTTGAAAACAGAGCCATCCAGCTGACCGGCGAGGAGCTGGACCATTCCTGTGCTGACGGTGAGGTCGGTGATGCTCAACCAAGTGAGAATCCAACAGTGCACCATCCATCAGACAACCACGCTGTGAGTGAGTTCCTCTGTTCCGCAATCCCCTGCCATGCGCTAATTATCTCTCCTTGCTTTTGCAGGCACATCTGGGAAGCAGCCGAGGGGGTCCACAAGCCAGGTTCTCAACTCAAGCCCTGAAGGCATTTCGGAAGAAGAATTTGAAGACATCCTAATTGAAGACCCATCACAGCGCTCACCCACATTCCCCACCAGTGCAGAGACACACACCTCAGTGGGACCTAGTTATCGAGTAGCCTCAGGGTCACAATCTGATGAGCACATTGCACTGTCTGATCTACAACAGGCAGCAGCAGGGACTTGCAGGTTTCCAGCACTCAGAGGACTGCTGAAGGCCAGAAATCTGCTGAGTTCAAATCAGATGTCAAGCCTCTGGACTCAGTCATACCTCAGTTGCTGGAGCTGCAAAGACAAGCTTGGGAACATCAGGAAGGGATGTCTGCTGTACTCCTTAGATTGCAAGGCACGATGGAGGAGTCCATCCGCTTTTAATCTGAGGTGATAGCGCCAGCATGCCAATGCACCGAGGTCAACACTAGTAGGATGGCAGTCGCCATGCAGACCTTGATCCAGGATATCGGTCCTACATTGCTGCATAGGCTGAACTCCACCACTGACGACATAGTTGGTCTCCAACAGTGTTAATGCGAGAGGAGTGAGGGGCAGTTTGATCTCACTCCAGTTACCTCTTCTCCTCAAGGAGTCAGCTAGGGACTGTCAGGCACCCATAGGGAGGAGGACAAGCAGCTCGACACCGCGGGGTCCATCCAGATGACTCCAAGAATGTCCATTGACGCGGTGCTGAAGTGGTATGGTGCTGAAGGCTTACAATGGATCAAGTGCATTTAAAGTTTCATGGCTGCATCTCTGTGATATGACCCTAATCACAGAGTGCCAGCAAGCTGCCCTCAGCCAGACAGGAGTCAGACATTCACAGAGGATATTTGAAGATCTAAGGAGTGTCCTCACTGCATTTTGTCATCATCCTCCTGGAATCTAGCGATTATTAGGGCCTCCACTGCATCTCCATGCATGAGCCTCAGCACTGAGGTACATGCGCTGCCATCAGCCACACAGGGTTCAAACGTTCAGTGATGCAAAGTGAGGATGTCAGGACTGTCGTCATTGGATCTCACATCGTTCTCCATGAATCTTGCAGTATGAGGTCCTCCCGAGCACCTGCCTTGCCTGGCCAGTGCGATGGCCTCATCACCGGCATCTTTGCCTTCAAGGACCTCATCACCATCATCCCCTTTGACATCCTCCTCATCGGAGGAGGTGTGCAGCTGTTCCATCTGCTCCTCAGCCAATTCCTCCCACCGTTGCAGTGCCAGTTTGTGTCATGCGCTGCAAGTGACGATAATGGGCGACACTCTAGTGGATTGTATTGCAGTGCTCCACCAGACCTGTCGAGGCACTGAAACCTCATTTTCAAAATTCCTATCATTTGCTCCACCAAAGTCCAGGTTGTGGCATGAGTCTTGTTGTATCGTTGCTCTGCTGGAGTCTGAGGCTGCTGCATGGGCGTCGTCAGCCACGTCCTTGTTCCCGTGTAACCGACCCTGCAGCCTCTGTGGATCCTGGAAGATGTCAGAGATCTGAGAGCTGCTGATGATGTATGGGGTCATGGGTACTCCCTGGGAATCATGCACAGACCTGTAGGATGTATTTGTGCTGGTTACACACCAGCTGAACATTCAGCAAGTGGAAGCCCTTGCGGTTGATGCAGTTGACTGCTTGTTGCTATGGAGATCTAAGTGCCATGTGAGTGCAGTCAATGGCACCCTGCACCTGTGGAAAACCAGAGATCTGCACACATCCCAGCGCTTTTGCTTCCTGGCTTTACTGATCCCAGGCAAAATGTACAAACTTCTGCACCTTCGCACAGATGGCATCCTTGACTTACTGGATACACTTGTGGGTGGAAGCTTGCAAGATCCCACACAGTTCACCTGTGGAGGCCTGGAAGGAATGACTGTTTATAAGTTGAGTGCCACGGTCACTTTCACAGCCAATATCACTGGATGCCCTCCAAGTGTCCGTGGTACCAAATCCAGCAGCAGTTGGCATATGTGACCAACCAGTGTCCTAGACATGTGCAGTCTTTGGCAACACTGGTTCTCAGTCATCTTCAGGAATGTCAGGTGCCGTCTATAGACACTGGGTTTAGCAATGCGCCTATGAGCGATGGCTCTCTGTGGATCTTCAGTTGCATGCGCAGTAGGCCCTGCCACCCCTTCATCTTGAAGGAGTTGCTCCTCCCTTTGCCAAGCTGGGCACTTCCATTGCTCTCTTCTTCTTCTTCATCTTAGGTCTCTGTAAGACATGAGGCATACCACTAAATCACCAGGCTCCATGATCCAGATGTTCTTCTGCAGGATCACAGAAAGAGAGAGACGTGTGGGTTAGCATATGTATATAAGAACTCTTATACTTATATACTAATAACACTTGGATGGCCAGTGTGTGGTGCACTTCATGGCTGTCCGAAACCCCACTCACCTCCGCCCCACTCCACTTGACCGATTAGCGGCAGCTTCGACCACTGGACAGCATGCTGTGCTCTCAGCTCAGGTGCAGCTATTCTCCTAACCCACACTGCAAAGCTGCGCTTTCGCTGGCACCATGATGGATATTGCTCCAAACCTTATTAAAGACATTGCAAGGGGCTGTGAGCGCCTCCACTAGTGACTATGCAATGGCTACTTTTCACAACAGGATTCTACAACTTGCCCTGTCAGCCAATTGTTCTGCTGCCCCCTAAAACACACATTAATTTGCAGTCTGCACCTGAGGGGTGAAAAGTTCTGCAGCATTTGGTGGCACTTTCATGCTTTTGCATTGCTTGAGTGGGTAGAAAAGTTTCAGAGGCCTAATTCCAAGTATGTTAATGGAGCTGCAGCTGAACGGTCTCAACTGCTAAAGAATGCTCACTTTTGACAAGCTTTTCCAAGTGCATGGCCACTTCCCTCACGTGCCGTCCCACCCCCAACTCCAAACCCCCACCTCCCCCCACAGCTCCAATATGGCTTGTCTCCTTCCTTCAGTCTGTGCTCCCTTGCGCTGCCACCCCACTTCCCGCCCACCCCAGCCTCACCTGCACTGGAGCCCTTGCCTCTTCCCCCAGCCCCCCACTAAAAGCCAACTGGAAAAAATCAACTTGCTTGTGCATCACCACCGCCCCCCACCCACCACCACCCCCCCCAATCCGCCTCATCCTTCATGTCCTACAGGCAATGCTCGCGAGCGCTGCGCAAGTTTTTGTGCACTCGCCTTTGAGTTCCCTTTGAAGTTCAGGTCACCAGATGCATACCTTTTCAAGGCAGTTGTGAAGCAAATTTGGTAAATTTGATGTGGGGGGATGATTCTGGCAAGCAGGGCTTATAATGAGATGCTAAAGTATTGAAATTAGATTCCTGAGGTGTGGCAGTGGGAAATGAGGCCCACCATTGATGGGTGGAGTGGATGATTTCAATCTGGTTGATGATGTGAAAGTGATTTTTGGCCTTCTTGTCATACTGTCCCCCTGCCTTGATGCCTGTTGCCAATGAGACTGGACAATTTCATCCTCTGTGTTAAAGATTGAAGGCAACTCCTCTGATGTAATACTGGAAATAGGCCTGGTTGACTCCCTATTATAAAGATACTGAAAATTAATTCCAAAATGTTTTTAATCTTCGAGAGATGCAGGCTGCAATCAAAGTCAACAGCTCCCAGTGGACACCACTTCTGCCAGATGGATGGTTGGTACACCTGTTCTCCTTTACCTTCAGCCTGCTGCTCTTTGCTCAGGCTGAAGATGAAGAAATTGCAGGATTTGGGGGGGTCTTCATCCCCTACCAGGACCACACCCCCATAACACTATGGCCCATATGTAGGGCAGATGGAAGTGGCACATCAAAAAGATCACATGGGTAGTGGCAGAGAACTGGAATGCATCTTAACCAGATAATGGCCTAATTTCTGGCTCCTTGCCTGAGTCTTGCTCTATTTACAGCAGGAATATGCTGGAAGAGCTGAGGATCTTCAGCCCATGTACATTTTCATTTGACACACCATAATGCTGAAAATAATATTATTAGTTATAAAACTATTCAAACGTTAGGATTAGCTTAACTATTAGCCTTAATCACAAACTACTGAAATAATAATAAGGGGTTGGGTTTCCCAGAGGGCATAATGCTCATTACCGCCTCCTCACCCTCGTTGGAATAGTCGGCCGGCAGCTAACACATCAAAGGAAAGCCTGCCCCGCAGCTGTAACACACTGCCTGTGGGCTAAACAAGCAGAGAATGTGACTTCCACCCCTCAGTGGGAGGAAATCCCACCCCCAAGAGTTGCTGGCTACCATATTATGGGGGACAGCTCAGGGTAAGTGGAAAGGCGGTAAGCTACGCAGCCTGTGTATGTTACATGCCCCTTCCCCACTGAAAACAGCCCTGTGGCAGTGGGGGAGTGGGACACAGGGTGCAAAATACAGCCCAAATATACAAATTTACATGAATAAAACAGAAATAAACACTTTACCTCTATTCACCATTTGGCCTTATCCTCCTAATTTCCCTTATCTTTTTCTTCCTTGTCTACTTGAAAAATGGACAAACAATTTTACTCTTCAATCAGCTCTACCTTTAGTCTACGTACTTCATTCCTTTTATCTTATGTAACATCTTCTGTGTTCCTGCTTCCACTGGTCAAAACTGAATTTTACAGGCAGTTTTAGAACCAGTGAATAGCCCAGGTTTGTAAATCAATACGGGTAATATGAAGTCACCTTTTCAAACTATGATGCACAAACTAACAGCAATGGCCCAACATACCAGTGACAGGCAGATAAATGAACTCTTTCAAGATGCTGTAAAGTTTAATTAAGATATCAAAGATAACTGCACTACATGTTTCTGTTAATCAACCTAAAAATACATTTATTTGAGGAGCGATGAGTTTAACAAAATTATGATGGGTTAGAAGACGCAGAATGATAACTGAAGGTCAAGTCCACCAATCTTCTGGTCTGTCCTCAAATTTAGGTAGACACTGTCTACAAAAAGCTAATTATTTCTATTCAATAAAACTTTAAATATTCTCAATTAGAGTTGTTACAGCTATCGTTTTATCTTTGTTATCCTTCCAACACTGTCTTTACCCGAATTCCAAAATCATTATGAGATCATAAATTACAAAAACTTGCATTTATATAGCACATTTAATACAGAAAAATGCCCTAAGATGTTTCACAGAACCATAATCAGACAAAGTTGGACACCTAGTGTGGAACTTAATGGCCGTGTGGGGGACCCGTCCACCAGAGAGGAAACCATTGGCAACTCCGCCACGGCCATATTCAGGAGGCGTGATGGATATCGTCCCAATCCAGCACTTATCTGGGCAGTATCGGGCCTCTCGTTAAATTAAGCCAAGTGCAGGATGGAAGTTCCAACTCCAAGAGCTAATTGGAGCCAGCTCTCCAGTACCGACAGTGCACATGGAGCAGTGGCCACAGCTGATATAGCACTTGGGCCTTCATCAGGAATCCCGGTAAATCCTTGGAGAGAAATGAACATTGGTTGGGGCGGTGGGGAGGGCAGACGGGCAGTGGTGATGAGGGTCAATACAAGGGCACGGACTTCCAGCCCCCAAGGGCACTTCTTCCCAATGTTGGGTTCTTCAATTAGGCACAGAATGTCTGAAAATGAGAGACCCCCACTCCCCACCAACCTAGTAGGCTATTGGCAAACCCAACAGAATTTACTTTGCAGTTGTCCTGCATAGCAAGTTCCCCTTCCACCACTGGCTTAATTCCAGCAGCAATGGGATGAGGTTCATATGTAGCCACTTAAGGTCCACTTGCTACATAAGGGCCTCAATTGGCCTCTGGGTAGGAAGGACATCATGCACTCCTTCTGACTGGAGTTTGATTATGGGGAGTCGGGAATGCAGCGAGATCCTCACCCCACTCTCTCCCGCCCAATGAAATGCAGCCCCCAACCTCATCTGTGAGCTTACCTCTGGGGTTGGGAAAGCAGAGGCATTAAATTCTACCTGTAGCTAAAGAAAGAAATATTAGAAGGTCTGGCTAAAAGCTTGGTCAAAGAACTAGGTTTTAAGCAGGGTCTTATCGGCGAAGGGAAAGGTTGGATTGGTCTGTGTATGTGATCCCACAGCATAGGTCCTAGATGGCTGGAGGCACGGTTGCCAATGGCGAGGTGAAGGGAAGGTGCTTGAGAAACTAGAGTCAGAGGAATTTGGCAGAAATTGATAATGAATTTGACATTCTTGCTCAGGAAGGCCAAAAAAATGGATAACGTTTGAAATGAAGATATCACAGCTATTGTAACAGGACTTATGTTAGTTTGAGTAAAGGCATTTTAAAGTAGACCTGTGATAATAATTCTTGGAGCACAAAATGCCTCCATTCACAAAAAAGAAATAAGTTTTCTCTGCTGTTAACTTTGCTCATGTATAGATCAGGATGATTGATTTTTATAAAAGCAAAATACTGCGGATGCTAGAAATCTGAAACAAAAACAAAAATTACTGGAAAAACTCAGCAGGTCTGACAGCATCTGTGGAGAGGAAGACAGAGCTAACGTTTCGAGTCCATATGATTTGTCACCTGGTGGTGGTGGTGGTTGGGGGAGGAGGGGGGTGGTGTGAGGGGGTGGTGGGTGGGTGAGCAGGGTTGGGGCGCGGGTCCCTCATTCAAAGGCACTCAATGCCTGATCGAGGGATTCGACCTAGGTATAGACGGGAGGGCCCACTGAGAGCCAGCGAGCCTTGGCAATCCTAAGCCTCGGGTAGATGCATTGCCAGCAGCAGCCCCAGCTTCTGCTGGCACTGCCAAGCATTGCATAGCTGCCGGCCTCTAATTGGCCGGCAGTTCACAGGGGGACGAGATTTCCACCCCTGGGTTCCTTGATTCCAGTGAAGGCCTGCCACTGCCCAGTTGGCACTTAATTTGGTGGGACCTTTCTGAAAGGAGGCAACACGGGGCTCTCACTGGAACCCTGGGGGCCCCCAATAAATTCCACTCACTTAGGACATCACAATATCACAACAGTAAAGATACTTGTAAAACTAACAATTTAATGAAGTGTGCATCCAGAAGTAATTTCAAACTGTGGTAATGTTTACAATAAAACAACTTTGATAATTAAATGTTTCATATTACTAAAAAAATAGTTTTTTAAGAAGGACATAAAAAATAAATCATCCCCACTGGGAATTCCAGTGGCAGCAGAAAGCGGCCCTTAAATGAGTATTAAGTGCCTACTTATGGGCTTCAATTTGTGGCAGGGCAGGAAGGTCATCCACAAGTCTTCCCACTGCAGAATTCATTGGGGCAGAGGTGGGAAGTCGGCAGGGTCCCACCTGATTGAATGAAACCCTGCCACTAAACACATCTCGGGAGAGGGTATTAAACTTTGCCCACGGAAACAAATTACAGGCGTCATATTTTAATTCATACATAAGATATTACTACAGCTGCCGAAGAAATGACCAGATTTTTGTTACTCAGTAAAGGTATTTTAGATGTTGTAGACAGTGAGGACGATTTTCCTCCCTGCCTTGCTTGAGTGCTAGTCAGATACCTGAACTCACAAGATTAAGAGGTGTGAAGAGTTTGAAACCTTTGTTATTGTTATTGTAATGTTGGGAACAGTATTTTTTTCCAGAAGGAGATTTGTGAATGGTTGTTTTTTTCTGAGCAGTTCCACACATGCCATTGTTACTATATGGTTCATTGGTCCTGTACATAGTGTATACTAGGTAAATGGGTATGGAAGGGCCATGAATCATCAAGGAGGCTATGAGGGGGCATGGAGGTGGGTGGGGGACATGCGTTGGCATGAGTTGGCAGTAGGGACATGGAGGTGGCATGGGAAGTGGATGGGTGGGTGACCAGGTGTGGTGGGGGGTCATTAATGATGGCAACCTCATGGGAACATTAGGGGGAGTGTGTCCAATTGTATGTATTGCCCAGTCAGTCAAGCTGCACCCAGGCATTTGTAAAGGCACATATCCTGGATCCAACAGTCCTTGCCTCAGTGCAACAGTTAGATTTCCCAAGGCTCAGGAACCCTGGCTATCCATAGCTAAGTTCAAAAAGTTGAATGATAATGAGACTCGTGGCCATATTATAATAGTTCAAGTGCCAGCCCACTTCTTTGATCATTGCCCACCATCCCACCTCTGTTAAAACTGGAAGCAGGTGGATTAGAGGTGGATTGGTGTTGGCATATCGATTTTTAACATTATAACTTACCACCTGACTAGGAACTCAGATGTTTTTGAGGTTAAAATTCCTCTTCCCACTCCTCCCCCCCCACCACCCAACGTTATTGCATTTAAGATAAACTAGGTAAATATCCTCTGTTAAAATAACAGCCAATGAATTGCATTTGAGTGCACTAAGCATTTGCTTGCTAATATTTATACAGTGCAATATCACTATCTGTGCTTTTGCTATCAGATTTTAAATTGGCATAGAGTCGCATGTGGGAAGGGTAATCCAACAGATATCCTAACACATGATATCTAGGAAGGGAGTAAGTGTGAGTGAATATTAAGTATTATTTATCTACTTTCTTAGTTTTGGAAACTCAACAAGATATTTTTTTCTTCAATGTCTTCCAATTACAGTTTTTCAGAATATTAATATAATCTTTTGCACCAATCATTATAATAGGGCAGTTGCATAATCAAATTGATATTGATTTTTTCTCTGCTATTGGTTTTTAATAAAGCATATTGATTTTTTTTTCTAGTTTACTTGTGCGAAGAAATGTGCCAAATTACCCTTTCTCTACATGACATTACACTCTGCCAACGCTTATTGATGCATTCTGTTTAAAGAGCAGGATGAGTAAGGGATCTAAGTACATCTGTTTCTCACACTCAGAAGCCATCAATCAGCCTGCTCGATTGTGTTTGTGATGGTAGATTTAATGAATTGAAGTAATGATTTATTTGCTTCTAGGAGAATATCAAAAAGATATTGAGCCTTTCTACCAAATTTACTTTTGCAGTAACTTTGTTGATAATGGCACTGTTACATGTAGAATCCCATTTTGTTTTTTTAAATTTATCTCTTCAAGACAATGAACAATTGTAGTAATCTGATGTGTAATATACCTTTAAGACAATTGTTCTAATGTAAGACCACATGATCTTGATACCCAATAGTAGAGCAGCACGTCTACCTCTGTAGATAAGTCTTGAGTTAGATTCTGAAGAGGAAAGACAGAGTATTGAGTTGCTAGCACAGAAGCGAAGCTGCTGAGTTCCTTTTGTAAATGAACAGAATGTGTTTCTTCTAAGAATGGCCTACTGATCTTCTGTGTCTTGGTACCGGCTCAGTCAGCCTGAAACAAGTGTGCAACCCAGATCCTTTAGCCCAAACAAACCAAGGGCACTGGATCCAACAACAATCTAACAGGTTCAGTAATAAAGGAAAAAAGCTTTCTCACAGGTTTTAGATTATCTGATATGCTACCAGGCTGTCCTTGAATCCTTTCCAAGTAGGAATTTCCTGAATAGAGGCCTTATTTCAAAATTTTGAAAGCAAACCTGTTTGCTTTGCTATTGTTCAGGGAAAAACAATATATGTTGTATATACCTTGATCTTTACTTGCAAATTCATTCTAAATAAATATTTTGTTTTCACATAACGTCTTTGCTCCCATGTAAACACAAGTCCTTTTGTTCTGTGCTGTCTGAAATGGTTTCTTCAGTAATTAAAACAGTCATCTTGGGATAACATCTTGCCACAGCTGCCCAGAAAAGGAAACTTGAAATCTTAAAGAGCACAGGGTTATTTGTTTGTACAATTTTACATTAAAAAAACATATAATTAAAAAAACATCATGGAATTCATGACAGGGTAGATGTACATAGGATGTTTCTCCTGCTTGGTGAGTCTAGAACCAGGGCACACCATCTCAGAATAAGGGCTGAGCCTTTTAAGTCTGAGACCAGGAGGAATTTCTTCACTCAGAGGGTGGCTAATCTTTGGAATTCCATCCCCCAGAGAGCTTTGGAAGTTCAATCATTGAGCATGTTTAAAACTGAAAATGATAGATTTCTGGATGCTAATGACATCAAGGGTAATGGGGATAGTGCGGGAGGTTGAGGTAGATGATCAACCATGATTTAACTGCATGGCAGGACAGGCTTGATGGGAAGAAGAACCTACTCCTGTTCCTATGTTCCTAAATTTGGAGACCCAATTAGCAAATGTATACATCTCTTCTAAGGCTATCTGAACTCTTTGTGCATTGGGTTTTTGACAAAAGAAATCCCCTGCTGCAACCTATAAACAATTTTGATGCATATGTTGTGCTCGTAACAGGCAGAAATATTAATGAGGGTAAACAGAGGATGACTGTGCATGGCTGATATTGAGACCCAAATAAGTATTGATGCAAAAGTCACTACAGATTTGTCTGCTGCATTTCTTTGTGCCCCTAGTTCAGTGCTTACCATGCTCCCATTGCTAAAACATGGTCATGGAAAGTGTTTTCATAACGATGATCGACCTGAAAATTCTTCCAACATACACCAACAGCAGGCGGTAAAAGTGGGAGAGATTCCCAGTCAGCTATATGATGGAAAGAAAGCCTCTACTATCAGTATCCATTGCTCCAGACTACAACGTGCATGTTGCCACAACAGCTCGGACTTCCTGAGTGATCTGTAATACACCATTACTAAAATGCACAGCTTTTTTTATTGTTTGTTACATTTTGTGATAAATGTCCCTCATACTCCCTCTTAGATATTTTTGTATTTATTCGAAAATGCAGCCATTTTGTGAAGATGCTGTACAATTTTGTTGTACACTGCTTACAAAGCAATACAACGACACATTAAAATTATTCGTATTTAAAAATTTTTAGGCGGTCTGACCTAATAGTATGCAGTCAAAATCAGCTGTAAACTTCAGTAGCAACAAGTCAAAAAGATTTTTTTTTCAAAATTTTCAGGTCAGAAAAATTCAAAGCCTACAAAGACCTCTTTTTATTTGACCAGGTGATACGAGTCACTGACAGGCTGTGCAATAGCAGAGCAAAAACTAGGAAATCAACAGCTGCAGCTCGATAATTCTGACTGGAAGCTAGATGTATGCAAATGAGGCCAGTAAGATGCTCAGCAGGCAGATGGTGGGTAAGCTCTAAAAGAGCAGGAAGTTTGGGGGAAGAGAGCGTTACAGGTGCACAAGCTGTGGAATTGATTTTGACATGAATTTCCTTGCCAGAAAATAAACTGCACTATTCAATTAAATCTGATAAAACATAAACAAAGTTCACATTAAAAAAAAGCTTTACATTTAAATAGCATACCTTTCATGACCTTAGAATGCTCCAAAGTTTTTGAAGCTTTGGCTGTTTTGAAGCAGTTTTCTTAGGCTTTGAGTTTTGTGTGTTATGTAGCTTATAATAATTAACTCTTCTCACATATCTCCAGCCACAGATGATCACTAATTAAGTAATTTCTGGTATAATATTAAGTTGGTAAAATCATAAAAAGAGATTTTTAAATCTTTCTATGCATATAGCTACAACCTTGTTTCTCTTAACATTTCCTTTCCTGATCGCATTTAGCCCTGGGAAGATGCAGTTCTAAAAACACTGGTCAGCCTCCACTAACAAACTCAATTGGACATTCTTCACATATAAGCTTGGACAGGGAGTTTTGATTTGCTGTTTAATATAGAGAAGGGAAAGAATATCACAGTTGAGTCAAATAATCTCAATTCACACATATATGTGAGGTATCATAATAGAAATGTTTTTCTGACATACTTTCTTCTCCCTAACCTAGTGATGCTGAGATTAGCTAACTTAGCACAGTGTGCTGATCACTGGTCCTTCTGTTCTACATTACTGAATTATGTGCTAACTTTACCAACAGAGCCATCAAAAGCATTGCTGTATCCGTCAATTTAACAAGTCAATCTAATCCAAAATGCCTAAGTTTGATAAGAATTTGCATGTTTCCAAGTTAGCTGAACTGCCCCAATTCTGGTTATATTGGGTTGGGAATTAGTTTGGTCATCTTTCCTACTCCCAGTCCAGCTATTCAACTGGGTGACAAAACTGAAAAGAACAATTGCAACGTTAAGTGTTTTCATTGCATCCTACCATATGCATCGTAGCAGATTAAAATTCTCACCTTTAATTTTAAATCCCTCTTTGGCCTATTCTGTAATCTCCTCTAGCCCCACGACCCTCCAAGAATCTGCACTCCTCTAATTCTGGCCTCTTGAGCATCCCTGATTTTAATCTCTTCAGCATTGACAGACGCCTTCAGCTGGCTAGGATCTAAGGTATGGAATTCCCTCTCTAAACTGCTCCACCACGTTACCTTTCATCCTTTTAGATGCTTCTTAAAAACAACCTTGACCAAACTTTTGGTCATTAGCCCCAAAATCTCCTTACATGGTTCGGTGTCAAATTTTGCTTTATAGCAGTCTTGTGAAGAACCTTGGGACAGTTTACTATGTTAAAGTGGAACAAGGTGTTGTTGTTGCGTCTCTTTGTCCATGCATGTCACTACAATGCTACACTAGTGAACTTTTTACTGCAGAGCTGATGTCTTGCTTTAGGTTTGCATTACTTCCCTAAACCCTATTACCTGTGTTTCCTTCCTGTAAATGAGCACTGAACATTACTCATTATTCACTATACTCTGCTTTGTAGGCTTACAGACATACTTGTCAACTTTTATGAGGTGATACGTGATGTCCTCATCAGACATGACTACTAAGCTATGCAGTGTTGATAAAATACCTCCAGTTGATGAGGTTTTCATCAATTTAGTCCACAGAGCTTAATGCTGTATTGGAAATCTGTTTTGGATGCCTACTGGAGAATATTGCTGAAGTGCATCGAATTGTGGTATTTATTTGTCCATCATATTATTGGAATTTGTCTGGTCCTGTACAATGTCAGTAAGAAATATCAGTAGTCTGCAGTCATGGATTTCTGGGTGCTGTGCATCACATTAATGATGTAAAGTCACAACCAGCTTTGAGATGAAAGCATGGACAAGGTGATCTGACACCAGGAATGTCAAATGCAATTCTCCAGCATTAGTCAAAGGTCTAGGAGGAAACTGTTGACTGGTAAATACTCTAGCCACAGTTTTAACTCAGGTTGAAAATCTGTGTTGGGGATGTAAAAATGTCTGAGAAGCTTTCATGACTTCAGCAGTGTGATGTAGTATAAGGGTCTGACGCATATAGGGTTAATGTGTGACTGGGTAGACTAGGTAGCCCACACAGTGATGAAAGAGAGTACATTGTTGTGATATTGTATGCATGCCAATGCAGACAATGACATAAACCTTTAAGAAGCTGCACAGTGACACCACTATGACATTACTTTGTGTAAGGCTGGAGGATAAAAGCTACAGTCTCCATGTTAGATGTTCACTATTGCCTGTGATCTCCACTGCAGATGTTCACTACTGTCTGTTACTCTGTATCTGTAAGACTTTGTATACTTTATGAATCAGGATAATTAGTTGACTATATGCCTATGTAATTGTTAGGATCCAGGCCAGATCAGGGCCTGTGCAGAGGTGTATATAGTTATTGCTGACAATAAACTTCATGTAATTGTGTTCAACAAGAGCCCTCGTCAGTCTCAATATCTTGCTTAGCATATAAAGCATAGAGACAGATCCCTTGAGGTCTACATTGAGACCGTCAAAATATATATTGAAAGCAAGAGACCATGACACACTTAACCCGCACCCAAGTTTGGTCTAATGTTGGACAGACCCATATGTACCAGCATGCAAGGAGGCAACTGCTTGTTTGTAGTTCACTGTATATTTGTAACTAGTTCTAAGAGTCAATAAAGACTTACAGTTAGCCTACTTGTGACTACAAAGACTTCTTCAGGCCCGCTGAACTGTAACCAACACCCTACAACATGTGAGACTGAGCAATTTTTCACTTGGGCCCAATCTGAATATGATAGAGGGCAGCTCATGTGTCGAATCGGGCAGTCTGCCCACATGACCTGAGTGGTTTCCAATGTGACTCTAGAGGCCAATTCAAAGCAGTGACAGACCTCAAAGCAAGGTTGCACTCCCTGCTTGAAATTATGATTGTACAAGTCTGGAAAACTTGTTGTCAGGATAATGCATCTGTGCCATGTTTTTCAGAAGCCTTTCTTCAGGGTCTAATGGAGGAAGTCAGTGCAAGGAAGGAGCTGTTCTCAAAAGTCCGCAAGAGTGTCAATAAAACGCTGAGATAGTTAAAAGGGTCAGTGTCACTCGCACCACCTCCAGGACTTGGGTTCAATATAGATAAAACTTTAATAGCCTTCCAAGTGTGACAAATGTGACTGCATCTCCATCTGTTCACTTCTCTCAGGACGATCTGCCAATATTTGAATCACACCCTCTGTCACCCCTATCTCTCTCAACAATTCCCACCCTTCCACCACATCCTTTACTAAACAGTGACAATGTCACACTACCTTCTCACACTTATCTCTTTTTCTCCCTTCATAGCACACAGTCACATTATTTTCTTACATTCTAACATTTACACAACCATCAACTCCTTCCTTACTTCATTCAGTTATCTCTTCATTTTCATTCCATCTTGCTTCTTCTCCATTCTCATCACGCCTACTATATGACAGAGCTCCACAAACCTCTGTTTAACTTTCCAAAAGCCTCTCAGTAAGGTTTACATTTGTTTCCTTTTTTTGGGAGGTCAAGACTGCATGTAATTCCAAGGAGAGGACTGAGGGAAAAGTAGGAACCCAACATCGTTGCCATCACCCAAGCGGCACAGAAGTTCAGTAGCTCAGACAGAGTGAACAATTTTTGGGAAGGAGAGCCTTTATTTTTTTTCTTGCCTTTCATTCATATCATTAAACAGGCAGCAAGCTTCACAACTTTGAGTTGTATTCTCAAGATTGTCATTTGAAAATATTTAGCTCCTATCCACCATCCTAACTCTGTCCTTTTTCACTTCCTCATGATCCTTCTTGGCAGCAAAAGGTTTCTCCACAGCAAGAGCCCACAGAGCAGGAAAATTCCATGGGTGCTCTATCACTTGTTGCATCCTCATAGGTTTCACCTTAAACATCCAAACTTCATGTGGGTTAGATCATAAGTCAGAGGGCTCCGCACATATTCAAACACTCAGCACTGGTGAGCAGTAGCAGGTACTGACAGCAGGGGCAGCCCAGAAGAGAGCCTGCCAGGGGCTAGGTCCTCTCCCTGATCTGGAAGATAGAGATGAGAACATCATGGGCCATTCAAATGAAGAAAATTGGTGGCCTCACAAAGGTAGTTGCAAGACTTATTGGAAGACATGTCCTGACATTTAAGTATTGTGGGTGAGAACCTGGAGGAGTCAGTTTCCAGCCAGTATGGAATAATTTCACATGCACGCGACAGTCTACCACCAAAGATGCTGCAACTGGTCTCTTCCAATGGAAATCAAAGTTCATACGCTTTGAAATTTTGACAGAAGCTCAATGACTGTCATGTAAGCTCCGTGCTCTACATTGAAGAGACAGATGTCCACCTTGGACAGATCAGTACATTGGTGCAAGGGATCACTCATCTTCTGAGCTGTTCTCCCTGCATATCTGTGGAATCAGCGAACCCAGTCCTACAGGAGTGGCAGGAGTGTGCTGGGAGTGGCATATTTTGCCCCCCCTCAAGATATAAACACACTTGCACCATCACTAATAAAGGATCCAGTATTTGCCATAATGCCAGCAGTCAACTAGATCAGACTGCCCTGGCAGCAGCTGAGGTGTGACAATCTGCAGCCAGATCGTTAATCCTGAGAAACACCCACAGCAATTCCTATATTCAGCATTTGGAATGCAGCAACTAATAATGCAGTTTAACATTCTTCAGGACCAGATTAGCACCAGCTTTATTGCCTATCTTGCATAGTGAGCTGAGTATACAGAGCGTTCTTAGTGAGATCCAAAAAATCCTATGAGTTCTCATTTCTATCTCATTTACAAGAAAATTGTCATTTAAATGAAGCTCATATACTTAAAATGGCTTAAAAGACTGACTGGAGACTCCCACATAGTGCAATTTGACTAGACAAGATGGCTCCCTATCTAATATTCTGATCTATGTATCATACTGACAGGAAGCATTTCACTGGTTGGAACATCTGTGCTCTGTCTAAGAATTGAAGGGAAGGTTTGTTTAAAACAATGCACACACATTGCAAAATGCGGGCTAGGCAAAAGGACAGAAATAGTGTCATTTCCCTTATCTGTGTTTCTGAATCTATTTTTATTACTTATTGCTTATTCCATGTTTTGAGAAATGTTCACAGATGCTATAGATATTTAGGCCCAAAAAAGGTGAGTGCCATGCAATGTTCCCTCTAAGACACATGGGTAATTGGGAATGTGCTGCACAGAGAACAAACAGGCCAGCACAACCAACGTTTCCCTTAAGGTGTACATGTCATAAGATACGGCCGCACATAAATCTTAAAGGAATCACACAGTGCAACACGCCAGCATTGCACAGCAAACCGATATTAGAGGGAACAGAGGTACCACGGAATAATAATATATATAGTGAATAGCGGCAGTCATTTGCAGAGTGGATTTTATTAGGCTCAGAAGGGACCAACACACTGCGATAATTAATTTGAGTTCTGAGAATGTTAAATATATTGTCCTAAATTTCCCCACAGGCATTCAGACTATGATGTTGGGACTATATAAGAGTCCTGAGCCCACACGTGGTTTCAGTATGCCCACCAGAGCAACTTTACATGAGGTGCCTCCTAATTGTCCGCCGCTGCATTCGTTGACCAGTTAAGGATGGTGGATGGACCAGGAAAGCAGGAATCCCAATAACAGAACCTGCAGCAATGGCCGGATGGTAATCCCACCAGAAAATAAGAACATAAGAAATAGGCATAGGAGTAGACCATTTGCCCCCTCAAGCCTGCTCCACATTCAATAAGATCACGGCTGATCTTCTTAGGTTTCGATTTCCACATTCTCATCTAACCCCGATAACCTTTGATTTCCTTGCCAAACGAGAATCTATCTACCTCTGCCTTCAATATATTTAAAGATTTCAACTCTACCACATTCTGAGGCAGAGAATTCCAAAGTCGCATAACCCCCTGAGAGAAAAAAATTCTGCTCATCTCTGTCTTAGGAGGGTGAACCTAATTTTAAAACAGTGCCCCTTAGTTCTGAACTCACCAACAAGAGGAAACATTCTTTTGACATCTACCCTGTCAAGGCCATTCAGGATCTTGTATACTTCAATCAAATCACCCCTCACTCTTCTAAACTATCTGAGACTAGTTTTAACATGAGAGAGACTTGTAACTTTACTCCTCTTACCCTCTTGAAGGTCTTAAAGACAAGCATCCTCCAAGGGAACTAATGACTTATAATTTCTGAGTGCTTCTATTTATTGCTGTTCACTTGTATTAGGTGCCATCACATTGTACAATCAGAAAAGGAGGGTCATTTAGATTTTTTGCGTTGGTGTAAGATGGGTTACAGCTAATAGGCTACTCATTTTACATCTCTACCAATTTTTAATTCCATATTGCCCATTTCACACTAATGCACACAGTCAAAATTAACCTCAAGCTCTCTTGACATTTAGTAAGTTGAAGGAACGCATGCACAAAGGCAGAAATGTGCATACCAGAGATAAGCTACAAACCGCTGTAAGTATAATGATGTAGCAATGTAGAATGTGGAGTTGTGATATATTGCTTTTATATTGGGAAACCCTTTGAAAATGTGAATGTGTTAAGGTTTGCAATTGTAATTTAAGATTTTAGTGCACGTGTATATTCAACATTGAAGGAGCTATAAGGTTGCCTGAAGAGTTGACATGAACAAGCAGTGAAATACAGCATGTTTCTCGGCATAATTTTGTGGCATGCATTTGGGCCATATAAACTGGTAAATTAAACCAGGTAGGCATAAAAGCAAAATACTGCGGATGCTGGAAATCTGAAATAAAAACAGGAAATGTTGGAAAAGCTTAGCAGGTCCGGCAGCATATGTGGAGAGAAAAACAGAGTTAATGTTTCAGGTCCATATGACTTTTCTTCAAAGCTAAAGAGAAGTAGAAATGTGATGGATTGTATAGTGTTTAAGGGGAGTTGGAGGGCCAGAACAGGTAGACCAGAATAGGTCAGGGATACGTGGGGGGTTCAGGACAGATTGACAAATATACCATGGACACAAGACAAAGGGAGTGTTAATGGTAGCGTTAAAGACTAAAGAAGGTGCTGAGAGTGGCATAAAGGTAAGATAGCAGAATGTGTGAATAGCATAACAAGGGGCATCATGCTATGAAAGCATAACATAGGGTAGAATCTTACCTATGTTGGGCAGGCTGGGTGGGAGCGGCCAGGGATGGGCACGGAGCTGATTGCCGCCTGCGATCGGCTGCGTGCCGCCATTTTACGTGGTGGGCCAATTAAGGCCCGCCCTGCTTAACGTGTCCTACCTGTGCAGGCAGGGGGAGGAGGGAGAGTTGGGCCCTGTGCTCTTTCGTACATGCACCCGAAAGAGCCTCAGGGAGATTAAGTGCACAATAAAAGTTTTTAAATAAAAGTGAAAAATTATTTAAACATGTCCCTTCATGTGATGGTGTCACATGAGCTGGGACATGTTTGTGAAGTTTACCAAACTCATTAATTTTATAAAACCTTCAGGAAACCTCATCCTGCGCGTGGATGAGGTTTCCTGGAAAACGTGAAGGCTGCTTGGGCTCTTTGCCTGCCCGTCAACCTTAAGGCTGGACGGTCAGCGTTGTTAATCAGGTAAATTACTTTCTTAGTAGCCTGCTAAACACAATGTCAAAATAATGCATGATGACATTGGGACTCACGCCCGATGTCATCTCGCGTCAATTTATGCACGGCAATATTCTGCCCTTAGAAGAAAGTTACAGATAGCTGTGTGAGGGGAGGGTGGAGGGCTTTATGGAAAAAGATAAAAAAAATAAAAATAAAAATGAAATAATTGGATTAAAAAAAAGGGGTAATGATGGAGTAGCGAGTTCATGGTCTGAAGTAGTTGAGCTCAATGTTAAGTCCAGAAGGCTGTAAAGTGCCTAATCAGAAGATGAGGTGCTGTGCTTCCATTTGCCGTTGGGCTTCACTGAAATATTGCAGCAAGCCAAGGACAGCAAAGTCGGCATGAGGGCAAGATGGTGTGTTGAAATTAGAGGAAGCAGTGGCGTAGCAGAACAGCAATCCAGAGACTCAGGGTAATGTTTTGGGGACCCAGGTTTGAATCCCATTGCGGCAGATGGTGGGATTTGAATTCAATAAAAAAATCTGGAAATAAAAGTCTAATGATGACCATGAAACCATTCTTGATTGTCACAAAGACCCATCTGGTTCACTAATGCCTTATAGGGAAGAAAATATGCTATCCTCACCTGGTCTGGCCTACATGTCACTCCAGACTCACAGTTGACTCTTAAATGCCCTCTGAACAACAGCAGTTAGTGAAAGGTAATAATTGCTGGCCTAGCCAACGACACCCAGATCCCATGAAAAAATAAAATAAAATGGCAAGTGACAGGAAGGTCCGGGAGGTCTGGGTCATGCTTGTGGACTGAGTGAAGGTGTTTGCAAAGTGGTCACCCAGTCTGTATTTAGTCTCCCCAATGTAGAGGAGACCACATTGAGAGCAAGCAAATATAATAGACCAAATTGAAGAAGGTGCAAGTGAAGCACTGCAGGGGCCTGGGGTGGTGAGGAGGTAAAAGGGAAGGTAGTGGAGGAGTGGACCAGGGTGTCACAGAACGGTCCCTATGGAATGTTGACATGGGGTTGATGAGGGGAAGATATGTTTGGTGGTGGCATCATGCTAGAGTTGGCAGAAAATGACCCTTTAAATGCAGGGGCTGGTGGGGTGACAAGTGAGGACAAGGGGTTTCCTATTATGGTTCTGGGAGGGAGGGGAAGGGGTGAGGATACAGTTGCAGGAGATCGGTCGCACACAGTTGAGGGCCCTGTCAACCACAGTAGTGGGGGATCCCTTGGTTAAGGTAAAAGGAAGACATGTCAGAAGTGCTGTTTTGGAAGGTGGCGTCATCAGAACAGATGAGATGGAGGTGGAGGAACTAGATAGGCATACCTTGGTGACCTCCTCAAGCTATAGCACCTTCTTCTGTGAATTGTTCCCATTTTTGCTGATACTGCATGGAGAATTCATTCTGGCTGCCATCTTCTGACAGACAGGTAATCTGCTTTTCTATTTGGAGAAAAAACCTTAAAGTGGAAGTGAAACACTTCCTGATCTATCATCTTTAGCCTATAGATGCTTTTCTCTTGCTCCACATTTATCGTCAACAGATTTGCCAGCATTTCTTGTATTATCTCAAACAGCCTTTGGAAAGGCTGGAATTTGCTTTAAAGCTTAACATAAGTTTGATACCGTAGATAGCTACTTATCTTTAAATACACATCAGATCAAATTTTCCCTTAAGTTTGTTGGCAGCTTGTTATGGACTGTTGCATACAATTACATGTCACCTCCACACTCTGCACACTCATAGCAATAGGCCCAATTGTGGGCCAGCAGATCATTGCAACTGTAAATTTTAGATTGACCCCAGCCATTCCCCAGGATCAGCTTTTTTCCAATTGAGTGGTACAAATACCCCTGTGCCCACCAGGGCTGAAAATTTACCCTAGTATTTTCAGATGATAGATGCACCATTGTGATTCCAATGTTTAAAGCCACTATTTTCTTCCATTGCTGGCAAATGAAATTTCTTACCCACAGGACCCAAATAAGAATACAGTGTGTCATGGTAAATGCTGAGTCACTCAAATCCCAAAGGGAAAGTTGAAACAACTGCCACAACAGTTTTGCAATTTGTATAAATTTATTGATGCGTGCCTTGAATTCAATAGTAATAAGACCACCAAGTCTTATAAGTTTCTTACAAAACTAAATTAAACCTTTATTAATAGAATAAGTGATTTTAAATACATACATAGATTTATAAATTACTACTATGATAACTTCTAAATCCCCCATTTAATCCAACTCTTTGTTACACTTTTGTTGAGGCAACAGTAAGGTACAAAGGGGAGAATTTTTAGCTTAGTGGGTGGGTGTGTGCCCGACCCGACCGAGCATAAAATGACGCACGATGACATCAGGCGAGCGTCCTGACATCATCGCGCACTTGTGCGATATTTCAGTCGGCAGGAGTGCGCCGCAGTCGGCAGTGCACCCACCAAAAATTAAAAGGCCTATTAAGGCCATTAACGAGGCCATTGAAGCAAATTTTTTGCCGCCTGTCCAACCTTATGGTTGGCGGGAGGCAAATAGGCCAAGTGGCCTTTGCATTTTTTAGGAAACCTCATCCATGGACAGGGATGAGGTTTCCAACAGTAAATAAAAATAAAATAAAAATGTTTGTTTCATTTATAACATGTCCCTACTCATGTGACAGAGTCACATGATGGGACATGGTTTATAACATTTTTAAAATCTTAATTTCTAATTTTTAAAACTCTTCATCTCCCTGAGCCAGCTCTATGCCTCAGGGAACTTTTCCAGCACGCACCTGTGTGCATGCGTGAAGTTCACACTCGCCCTCATCCCCCAGCCCGCACAGGTAATGCTGAGTGTTGCCGCTCGCGTTTCATGCTGGGCAAGCCTTTGCCCGCCAGCATGAAATCGCAATCCGGTCCCAATCACGGTTTCCCAACCGCTCCCTTCTGCCCCCTCCCCCAACCCCCCCTCCCGAGCCCGCCCAACAAGGGAAAAATCCTCTCCATAGATTTTTAAAGACCCAGACAAAGAAACATGATACCCTGAACAATCCAATTCAAAGTGAGTTTCCTTAACTTCAGTTCTTTGTATACAGCAGCTTGAGGCGTAGATGCTGAAGGCTTTTCATGCTTGTTAGATCTTAGAATGCCTATCCTTACACTCAGTCTTCACTCCTTTGTACATATTTTCCGCTTTGAATGCAAATTCCCATTGTTTCACTTTGTCTTTGGACTTTACCTTTCTAATAATACAAATCTCTCATAGTACCAAGTTCACAAGTAATCTTTTGGAAAAATAAACAAACTGTTTCTTAACTTAATAGGTGTAATATTTCACTCCCTCTCTAGTTCCCAGCTTTGATCTCTTTGTAACTATGTCTCCATAATGGCTATAAGATCATTTGCATTAACCTTGATTTGTGCCATTAATTAATTAATTTTGTTCTGAAGAGCCATTAATTTTGCCCTTTTTTTCCCCTTTTGACCTTATTTTTATTCATTCATGGGATGTGGTCTTCACTGGCTAGGCCAGCATGTATTGCCCACCCTAACTGCCTTTGTTCAGAGGGCATTTAAGGGTCAACTACATTGCTGTGGATCTGGAGTCACAGGTAGGCCAGCAGGTTTCCTTCCCTAAAGGACATTAGTCAACCAGATGGGTTTTTACAACAATCAATGGTTTCATGGTCATCATTAAACCTTTAATTCCAGATTTTTATTGAATTCAAATTCCAGGTCCCGAGAGCTTCATTCTGGGTCTCTGGATGACTAGTCCAGTGACAATACCACCACACCATTGCTCTCAACGCCATTGCTGCAGTTTTATTATGTTTGTTCACTGTCCTTTCCTGTGACACTCTGGGTGTCATTACCTGAATAGCTGCCCTGCAATGCTGCCATATCATTTTGCTTTGTAGGCCTACGTGTCCCCTCTCCAGAAACCTCCCCTCCCTCTATTTAGTTTAAAGCCCTCTCTACAGCCCTAGTTATTAGATTTGCCAGGACATTGGTCCCAGCGTGGTTCAAGTGAAGCCCGTCCCACTGGAACAGCTCCCTTCTACCGTAGTACTGGTGCCAGTGCCCCATGAACTAATACTCCATTCCTCCCGCACCCTGCCATGCCTACCAAGCCACAGTGGTAAGGTAGCAGCATCTCCTGTGGCATGAGCAGAGGTAGAGGACATCACAACGGGGCTCCATGGCACTCAAAAGGTACCCAAGGGCTGCAGTTTTCTTGCCTTTTGGGACCATGTCTTTGCTTCAGTCCTGGGCTGGAAGCATTAAGTGCGGCTGTACTTTAAATGTGGTGCCTGACGTGATGAAGCAACGAGGTGGTGGCATGGTGGGCGAATGAGAGCCCGCCCACCATGGAAACGGCATGTTTCCCAGGAATGCAAAGTAATACAGCGGGTTTGGAACGATACGGCGTGAAAACCCTCCATCGCGGCTGGTAGGTAAAATATCGTTTTACCCGCCTGCTACCGCACTTAGTGCAAATCTGGACGATTTCACCCTCAGTGTCAGTGCCAGAGTGTCAGCTGGCAGCATTAAAAAAACAAGTTGGCTTGATACAGACTAACAATAAAGGTCAAATTACCAAAAATATTTTGGCTGATCCAAAACTACCTACACCTGACAGGAATCATGTCTGCAAAGGTTTTATGGAGACCTGGCAATGTTAAAAGACAGACTTATCAGGCTAAGGAATTACTCCTGATACAGCAAATGTAGCAACTATCTTCCATGCAAAGAATTGTGCAATTCACAAAACTCTTGTTTGATTCTTTAAGGCTGATGAACTGAACAATATATGGTGGATACAGGACATAGGATACAGGGAATGGTAGTTTTCAGATACGAATCATGGAGTAGTTGGCTTCAATGCAAATAAAAATCAGGGGAAATGTAAAATGCCCTGCTGATTCGCTGTGACCTAATTTACACGATTGTACAAATTCAAAATTAGCCTCACTGTTTTCACTAAAATTATTTGGCAAACTTGTTTTGATTATCTATGAACGTATGAAATAGGAGCAGAAGTAGGCCATTTGGCCCCCCTGTGCCTGCTCCGTTATTCAATAAGATCATGGCTGAGCTGCTGTCTTTTGAGTTCTACATTCCAATCTACACCCAATAACCTTTGATTCTCTTCCTAACAAGAGGTGATGACATGGAGGCCAAATGAGAACCTGCCATCTATCTACCTCTGCCTTAAAAATACTCAGTGACCCCCTCTTCCACTGCCTTCTGAGGCATAGAGTTCCAAAGTCACACAACCCTCTGAGAGAAAAAAATTCTCCTCATCCCTGTCCTATAGGGGCAATCCCTAATGTTAAAACAATGCCCCCTAGTTCTGGACTCACCCACTAGAGGAAACATTCTTTCCACGTGCACCTTGTCAAGACCATTCAGGATCTTAATTCTTCAATCAAGTCCCTCACTCTTCTAAATTCTGTGGAACTAAGCAAGCCTGTCTAACCTATCCTCATAAGACAACCCGCTCATTTCAGGTATTTAGTAAACAACCTCTGAACCAGCACCAGCGCGTTCACCTCCTTCCTTAAATAGGAGACAAAATTACACGCAGTATTCGAGATGCAGTCTCACCAATGCCCTCTATAACTGAAGTATCCTTATTTTTAGGTTCAATTCCTCTCATAATAAAGGACAGCATTCCATTGGCCTTCTTGATTACATGCTGTACCTGCATAGCAAATTTTTGTAACATAAGCATGAGAACACTTAGATCCTTCTGCACCTCTGAATACTGCAGCCATTCTCTGTTTAAGTAATACTCTACTTTTCTCTTCCTGCTAAAGTGAACAACTTCACATTTTCCCACATTATACTCCATCTGCCAGAATTTTGCCCACTCACTCAACTTATCTTTCAACATCTGCAAACTCCTTATATCTTCTTCACAATATACTTTCCTGCCTACCTTTGTGTCATCTGCAAACTTTTCTACCATGCCTTTGCTTGCCTCATCTAAGTGATTGATGTAAATTGTAAAAAGTTGAGGCCCCAGCAGATACCCCGGTGGGACCCCACTAGTCACACCTGCCAAACAGACAAAGATCCATTTATAAAAACAAAAAAACTGCGGATGCTGGAAATCCAAAACAAAAACAGAATTACCTGGAAAAACTCAGCAGGTCTGGCAGCATCGGCGGAGAAGAAAAGAGTTGACGTTTTGAGTCCACATGACCCTTCGACCGAACTGAAGATCCATTTATGCCCTGCTTTCTGCCAGCTAGCCAACCTTCTATCCATGCTAATATGTTAACCCCTTACATCATGAGCTTTTATTTTCCACAATAATCTTTGATGTGGCACCTTAACAAATGTCTTCTGGAAAGAACAGTATGTCTACAGGCTCCCCTTTAACCACAACGCATGTTACTCCTTCAAAGACCTCTAATAAATTGGTTAAACATGGTTTCCCTTTCAACCATGCTTACTCTCCCCGATTACTTTGTGTTTTTCTAAGTGCCCAGCTATAACCTTTTTAATGATCAGCTTTAACACCTTCCCCATGACAGACGTCAAGCTAACTGGCCTACAATTTCCTGTTGTCTGCCTCCCCCCTTCTTGAACAAAGGGTTTATATTTGCTACCTTCCAGTCTGATGGAATCTTTCCAGAATCTAGGGAATTATGGAAAATTAATATCAATGCATCTACTACCTCATTAGCCACCTCTTTTCAGACCCAAGGATGAAGTCTATCTGGACCTGAAGATTTGTCAGTCCGCAGCTCCATCAGTTTGCTCAGTACTGCTTCCCTAGTGAATGTAAATTCACCAAGTTCCTCTCTCCCCTCCACCTCCTGATTTATAGCTATTACTGGAATGTTTTTTGTATCCTCTATAGTGAATACAGAAGCAAAATATTTGTTCATTTCATCCATCATTTCCTTATTATCTACTATTAACTCCCAATTCTCACTCTCTGGAGGATCAACACTCAGCTTACATACTCTTTTCCTGTTTAAATACCTGTAGAAACTCTTGCTGTCTGTTTTTACATATCTAGCAAGCTTCCTCTCATACTCTAACTTCTTTCTCCTTATCAACCTTTTAGTCATTCTTTGCCATTCTTTATATTCTGACCAATCATCTAACCTGCCACTCATCTTTGCACAGTTATTGCTTTCCTTAAATTATTTACTTAACCACAAATGGTGGTCCTCCCTTTATAAATTTTTCCTTGTAGTAGGAATATACTTATTTCGAGTATTCTGAAAAATCTACTTATATGTCTGCACCTGCTTCTATGCTAGTTAACTTCAGCCAGCTCAGCATTCAGGCCCCCATAATTTCCTTTATTTAAGTTTAAAATACTAGTCTTAGACCCACTCTTCTCCCTTTCATACTGGATATAAAGTTCAATCATACTGTGGTCACTGCTACCTAGGGGTGCCTTCACACTGATGACATTAATTAATCCTGTCACATTACACAACACCAAGTCTAATATAAAAACAAAAAAACTATGGATGTTGGAAATCCAAAACAAAAACAGAATTACCTGGAAAAACTCAGCAGGTCTGGCAGCATCGGTGGAGAAGAAAAGAGTTGACGTTTCGAGTCCTCATGATCCTTCAACAGAACTGAGTGAATATTAGAAGAGGGGTGAAATATAAGCTGGTTTAAGGTGGTGGTGGTGGGGGGGGGGGGGCGGTGGTGGTGTGGTTGTAGGGACAAGCAAGCAGTGATAGGAGCATATAATCAAAAGATGTCACAAAGGAGCAAAGAAGTGTTGAAGGTAGTGTTATTATCTAAATAAATGTGTTAATTAAGAATGGATGGTAGGGCATTCAAGGTACAGCTCTAGTGGGGGTGGGATGGAAAGATTAGCAGGACATGCAAGATTTAAAAATAATGGAAATAGGTGGGAAAAGAAAAATCTATATAAATTATTGGAAAAAACAAAAGGAAGGGGGAAGAAACGGAAAGGGGGTGGGGATGGAGGAGGGAGGTCAAGATCCAAAGTTGTTGAATTCAATATTCAGTCCAGAAGGCTGTAAAGTGCCTAGTTGGAAGATGAGGTGCCGTTCCTCCAGTTTGCGCTGGGCTTCACTGGAACAATGTAGCAAGCCAAGGACAGACGTGTGGGCAAGAGAGCAGGGTGGAGTGTTAAAATGGCAAGCAACAGGGAGGTTTGGGTCTTTCTTGCCGACAGATCACAGGTGTTCTGCAAAGCGGTCACCCAGTTTACGTTTGGTCTCTCCAATGTAGAGGAGACCACATTGGGAGCAACGAAAGCAGTAGACTAAGTTGGGGGAAATACAAGTGAAATGCTGCTTCACTTGAAAGGAGTGTTTGGGCCCTTGGACGGTGAGGAGAGAGGAAGTGAAGGGGCAGGTGTTGCAGCTTTTGCATGGGCATGGGGTTGAGGAGTAGGGGGTGATGGAGGAGTGGACCAGGGTGTCCCAGAGGGAATGATCCCTACGGAATGCCGCCAGGGGGATGAAGGGAAGATGTGTTTGGTGGTGGCATCATGCTGGAGTTGACGGAAATCCTCCACCATTTCCAATCTGATTTTTCCAGTTTTCAACTCGATTAAAATCATTCATGATTATTGCCGTTCCTTTATCATAAGCACCCAATATTTCTTCATGTATATTTTGTTGTACATTGTGGCTGCTGTTAAGGGACCTATAGACCTTGCTAGTGACTCCCACTAGTGAGTTCTTTCCCCTACTATTCCTCATCTTTACCAAAACCGATTCTATATCCTGATCTCCTGAACCAAGGTCATCTCTAAGTATTGCACAAATACCATCCTTGATTAACAGTGCTACCCCTCCACCTTTACTTGGCTTCCTATTCTCTTTGTCATTCTGTAGTCATGTCTCCCTAATAGCTATCAGATCATATTTATTTACCTCAATATGCACTTTCAATTCATGTTTACTTTGTTATGAATGCTACGCACATTCAGATACAGAGCCTTTAGTTTTGGCTTTTTAGTATCTTGATGGCATCTAGTCGTGATTCTTGGTGCATTCTTAGGCTTTTTCTCCCTGTGCCTTCCTGTTCTCCAGCCCTGAGCAGATGTCCTGAACTGTGACACCAGGCAGACAACATAGCTATCTGGATTCTCGCCCTTTGCTGCAGAGAACAGTGTCAATCCCCCTCATTATACTGTCCTCTGCAACCACTGCATTCCTTTATGCTCCCCCAACTTGACTGGCTTCCTTTACCACAATGCAAGGTCAGTTTGCTCACCCATCCTGCAACCCCCGGACTTATCCAAACAAGTTGAGAGAAGCGCAAACCTATCGGACAATTGCAGAAGCTCACACTCCTGCCCTCTGGGTCCCCTTACCTGCCTCACTCGCAGTCACACCCTCCTGTCCCTGACCACTGACCAAATCAGAAGACCCTATCCTAAGTAGTGTGACTGCCTCCTGGTACTAAGCATCCAGGTAACTTTCCCCTCCCTGATGTGTCACAGTCTACAGCTCAGCCTCCAGCTCAATGGCTCTCAGCCTAAGTTCCTCAAGCCGTAAGTACTTACTGCAGGCATGTTTGTCCTGGATCACAATGTTATCCAGGAGCTCCCACATGCTGCAGCCTTGACACATCACTTGTCCTGCCATCCTTAACCTGTATTAAACAATTACTTAATTATATTATTCACTTATTTATGTTGCTTTTGTATATATTCTATTAACCTTACCACCAATTTGTATTCTATTTTAAACCTCAGAAATAGAATAGACCTTAGCCACTCACCAGATACTCAGCAAACAGTTAGCTCCTTTCCTTGTAGTAGAGCAAGAACCAATTCCTATGGAGTGAGAAAGATAGAAAAAGGAAACAAACACCTTCTTTGCTGCCCCCCTTCACTTAATTCCCCTTTTAACCAAACTGCAAGTCTGTATTCAGACTCCTCAGCTGCACTCCATTTGCCATGGCTCCACTAAAGAGGCCTGTATTTATAGGCAACTGAGCTGGGGCTAGAGTAACTAGATTCAACCAGTTACCTAATTAACTACTCAGCTCTCACAACAGAGAGTGAGTTTACCCTGTCTAAGCAGCTTGGCCTAAATAGCCAAGTGGTTATGGTACTGGGCTTGTAACCCCAAGATCAAGAGTTCAAATCTCACAATGGCAAACTATGAAACAATGAAACTTCATCTGAATAGGAACAGATGGAAATGTGTTTGTACTTGAAAGAGTTACCCTGTCTAAGCTGCATGAAAAAAATAATTTAGCCTGCTTACACAGTACTTTCCTGTTACTGCTAATTATAGATTAAATTAGATTTTAAGAGCAAACTTTAAGAACAAAAGTAACACTTTAAACTTCTCCTCTCACCAAACTCCAAACCTGCACTCAATCTCCTCAGCTGCACTCTGTTTGCCTGTAAGTATATGATGTAATAACCTCAATTGCATTAAAAACAAGTCATTACCTAATTTGTGCGTGAACTTACTGTGATGAAAATGACACAGTTCATAAAGTGGTTTTCTTTTAGAGAATGATGTAACAGAGTATTTTGAAAAAAATTAATTCACCTGGCCAACAGTATATCAAGGTAAAATTGCTCAAAGAAACACATTATTTTCGCTATACATAGGGCTGAATCTTCTTTTCTGAAGCCTGGGTTTGCTAGTGGGAGTGGAAGTGAGAGTGACTGCCGGTTGTGGGAGGGGAATGGCTGGCCACACATGATCTTGCACTGTTCAACTCATTAAATATGCATCGACGAGGACCATAGCGAATCTCACAGCAGTGGTGAGCAGGATATTACCGTCCCTGCTGTTACCTCATGGGGTTGAAAGTCCTGGCACCATATTTAAAGGCACCCAAACAGCCATTCACGCGCTGCATGCCAGGAGCTCTGGATTCTGACTATCACAGTGTGCCCCAGAGAAGACAACATATGGCCCCACAGTTCAGCAATGCCTCCCTGCAGGTTCTTCTCCAGGCTGTCCGATAAAGGCCCAAGGACTCCGGCAGGAGGAGGTCGTAGCGGAGGTTAGTGCCCATGGTGCCCACAGGAGAACTGCCCAGCAGTGCAGGAAAAGGATGAGTGAATGCTGTGTTCCGCCAGGGTAAGTGGCACCGTATGTTCACTGAAAATTGAGGGAATTATAAGGGAATCAGGCAGTGTAAGTGTGCAAGTGCACAGGGATGTCACACAGGGGTTTGGGTTGCAGGACTCAGCAGCAGGTGGGTCATGTGCACTGAATATGTGGCAGCCACTTCATGCTCTCAGTGTTCTATCAGTTGCGGGACATCCTGCCAGTTAATCAAGGGAGGGCTCAGGAGCTGGCATAGGCATGCATGCTCCTAAACTGCTCATGCACCCATTGGGATGGCAATTAATCCTCTGTCTGTCTGCAGATCACAAGTACCCACAATAAGAGGGAGTGTGCCAAGACCAGCAGTGGCATGCCTGATATTAGAATTCTAATGAGCTGCAAGCAGGAGGTCGCAGATATTACCAGGGAGGAGCAGGCTGTGCTTGTACTGATGCCATGACAGGCTCCCCCAGGAAACCAGCGAGGATGCCTTCAGTCTGAAGTTGTCGGGTGTGCCCACAGAGTGAGATATAGATAAAGGAGACTGCTTAGCATCCACTAAATCTTTTTCTCCATTCTAGGTACCAGCAAGACAAGGGGGAGGAAAAGAAGGGAGACCACCCACAGACCCAGCTTCAAACTCACCTCTGAAGATAATGCCTTGGAATCCTCAGAGGATCCACCATTATGATGTTTACCTGCACCCTCCACCAGTGCAAATACATTCACCTTCTAGAGCAGGCTCAATGTCACAATCTGGTGAACACATTATGGACACAGGTCCACAGCTGGCAGAGGAAGTGACAGTCGAGGTCCCTGAAGCTCAGAGGACTGCAGGAGATCAGGCCCTTGCTGAGTCCAATGCAGAGGACGAGCCTCTGGACCCGGCCACAAAACAACATGCAGAGACAGGCAGGGGAACATCAAGCAGAGATGCCAGAGGCCATGTGCAGACTCGACCGAAGGCTGGAGGACAACATGGTCCATCCATGTTCTGTTGTGGCTATGACATGCAAGCACTTGGTTGTCTCCATAGAAATGGTGGCGGCCATCTTGGAGGCCCAGGTATCAGACACTAGCTCTAGCCATAGGGGCAGTGCAGCAAGTGGCTAGGTGACAGGGGGACAGGGCACCTGACTTCCCTCCAGGTGCCCCTTCTTCTCAAGGAGTCAGTGCGGTGTCATTGAGTACCCACAGGGTGGTACATCGCCAGCAAGGCACCCTAGGGGCTTCATCCCATGACACTCCAGGGGTGCCCTGCCACTTAACCCCCTCTGCTAGTGATTCCATTGCCTCCGGCAATTCACGCTAAGAAGAATGCACCTTCACCTGTGCAGGAGACTGTAGCAGGCTGGGGTTCTCTAAGCCTTGAGCCACCAAGGGACGCCTGCCAAAGTCATCACAGTCAACAGGGCATTGCAATCAGCAGGCTGCCTCTACATTAGCTGTGGATGTCAGGCCTACACCTAAATGTAGTAATAGGGAAGTAAAATAAAGAAACATTAAAGGCACAAATGTGACACAGGTGTATGATCACTGTAAATATCAGTCATAACTGTAAATCTTTGTAGAATTGCACTATGTTTATGCTGGTCATATTCTCATTGTGCTGCTAGCTGCTGAAGTGTGTATTTAAGGGCATTGCACTTCATTGCTGAGCACCCATGGATGATGTGGGCCAATGCAATCACCATTTATTGTCTCCCATCATCCACTTTGCAAGGTAAAAGGATCTTGAACTGTGGAGGAGGCACGCTTGGGCATCGCCAATGAAGTTAAGGCCTTGGTACGAATCAGTCCACCCTCCAGGTACTGATGATCCGATTAGGATCCCTCTGAGGATGCTTTTTGAGCAGCCTCTACACCGGCTGCCTCTTGCTGCTCTGGCCGTTGCTGTTCCTGGAGCCCCCTTGTGCCATTTCCTCCTCACTTGCACCATGGCTAGCAAGGTTGCCTTCAGCCATCATTCAGGATGCCTGAGGTGCTCTGTGAACTAAATGCAGTGACCCATGTAGTCATCACTTTGTTTGAAACTTTCCCTCTGTCCCCGAACAATTCAGCCAGTGGGAAGGCCTGTAGCTAGCATCGGTCTACCCATGGCACACCCTGCCCCCATACATACCCCACCAAGGTGAAGTCCATTTGGAAGAACAAGATGAATTCCCCTTTTGTTCAGACATCCATGTGCATGGATACATGCTGCCTGGACTGGAGTAATGAAAGCCATGTCCGTGTATCTTCTCAGACACCATTGAGCTTCCCTCCAAAACCCTCAAGACACAGTCGGTAGACCCTGTCCTTGCCATCATATATGTAACACCCACCCCCTTATCCACCATCATTATCAACCCAGATACCTTGAGGTGGCACACTGGGGCCATCCCCTACCAGGGGTCAGTGGAGCTCCACTTCCATCTCTCACTCTGGCCATCCCTGCCTCAGTCAAGAGGAGATGGCTTCACTGCTGCCTTGCTGGAATGTTGCAGCAAACAGACCCACAAGTTGTGGAGGAATGCTGCTGTTGTCTTGGGGGTTTGACCATAGAGATGAGAATGCACTTGAGCATGGTTCTCCAACAGTTGAATAATGATTATTAGGGAGCCCCTTTAGTTGGCCCACTAAGCACAGCAGTCACTTCGCCCAGTGCTGAAAACCTTCTTCCCACTGCGAGTCCTGGCTCTCACCATGGACTACATTGTGATATTGCAAGTAAAACAAGGTTGCGCATTTTGTACAAACAAGTGTCCAACACCTCTGCCATCCTCCTGTCACCCATCAAGTTCTCCCCATCTTCCTTCACCAACACCACATCATCCTTCATCTCCCACTGCTACCCTTAACCCTATAATACTTTATGTCTTAATCTCTGCTCTTCCCCGAGCCCTTAACCTTCCAAGTACAGATGCCCATTCTGACCCTGACCCCTCCCATCCTTGAAGCCACTGTTAACCTGACTTTTCATGACCAACCCCCATGGAAACCTACAGTACCCAACCATGACCTTGCCACTACCGCCCTATCAGACCCACCTCACCTTGTCACAGTCACCATACCCCCGCTTCTCAGTACCCTAATCTTAACCAAACCTCGACATCCATAGCTCCACCCTTTAGACGCTTTCCTCTGCCGCCATCCCTACCCAGACAGCCCCTCCCCCAACCAAATGAATGACCAACAGCTGTGTGAGTGGATCAGCCTGTAGTAAACCTCCCTGGACAGCCCAGACTATCCCTTCCACCTTTACCCAGCCACTGCTCCACCCTTCCCGATTAATCTTTCCACTTTTGCCCAGCCACTGCTCCACCCTTCTTCACTAAACCTGCCTCCCTCCCTCACTTTGTCATCCTCCACGCAACTTACACTGCCACCACCTGTTCTCAAATCATAGGCTGGCATTTACAAATGCTCTCCAGAGAGGACACTCAGTGGCAACTTGCTGGTAGTTATGGAAGATATCAGTCTTGCCAGGAGCATGCCTCTTATGTGCAGCTGTAAATGTGAATGTTGTAATTTCTCGCTGGTGGGGAACTTAATTTGGAGGGGGATCTTAATTCTGGAGAGCTGGCCTTTTAATGAACATGCATGACATGCTAATGCATACAAAAGGACTTCCTGACATTGTTGGTCCAGAAGATTGTCTGTCCTAAATCCTGGGAACGTTAATGCAAACGTTCATCCCACCGTTGGGAAACTGATTTTTGGCCTCACAACAAATTAAGTTCTCTCGCCTGAAGATTCTGGCCATAGAATCTAGAATGATACAGAACAGGAGGTGGCCATCAGGCACATCATGCCTCTGCCCTGTGCTGGTTCTCCAGTTAATGCCACTCTCTTTCTCCTTCCCCGTAGCCCTGGAAATTTTCCAGTTCGCCTGTTTAGCCAATTCCTTTTTGACTTTTTCGAGTGAATCTGCTTCTGCCAGATTCTCATGCTCATTCCAGATTACAACAGCTCAGTGTGTTAAAAAATAATTCCACATGTTGCCTGTGATTCTTTTGCCAATCAACTCAGATCTGTGTACTCAGTTTACTGACACTTCAGAATTGAAGGGTAAGGAGATCTTGGGTGATAGAGGGTGAGCTGAAGTTTCAGAGATAGGGAGGAATGAGACCACAGAGGGACATGAAAACAAGGAAGAGAATTTTTAAATTGAAACATTGTTAACAGGGGGATGATATAGGTCAGGGGAGATGGGTGAACAAGACTTAGTGCAAGTTAGGATCCAAGCAACTGTGTCTTGAATGACCTCAAGTGTATGTAGGATAAAAATATCAATTCCAGAGACAACAAAGGCATGAATGAAGGTTTCACAGTAAATCAACGTATCGTTACAGTGCTGAAGGAGGCCATTCAGCCCATCAAGTCTGCATTGGCTCTCTGAAAGAGCATTCCACCTAGTCCCACTCCCCTGCCTTATCCCTGCAACCGTGCGCATTCTCTCTTTTAGGGCAGCAATCCAATTCCCTTTTGAATACCTCGATCGAACCTGCCTCCACCACCCTCTCAGGAAGTTTGTTTCAGACTCCAACCACTCTCTAGGTGAAAAAAAAATCTTCATATCATATTTATTGCTTTTGCCAATTATTTTGAACCTGTGCCCTCTAGTTCTTGATGTTCTTTTGAGTAGAAACAGTTTCTCACTATTTACCCTGTCCATAGCCCTCAGGATATTGAATATATCTATCAAGTCTCCTCTCAGCCTTCTTTTCTCCAAGGAAAACTCAACCTCTCCAATCTATCCTCATAGCCACAGGAATCAGGCTTGTAAATCTCCTTTGTACTCTCTCTAATGCCTTCACATCCTTCCTCAAATACGGCACCCAGAACTGGATGCAGCACTCCAGGTGAGGCCTAACTAGTCTCTTATATAAGTTCAACATGAACTCCTTACTCTTGTACTAAATGTCCCTATTAATAAAGGCTAAGATACTATATGCTTTATCAACTGCTCTCTCAACATGCCCTGCCGTCTTCAATGGCCAATGTACGTATACATACAGAGGTCCCTCTGTTCCCGCGCCTCCTTTAGAGGCTTTCTCTTTATTTTATACTGTCTCATCATATCTTTCCTGCCAAAACGAATCACCTCACAATTCTCTGCATTGAACTTCATCTGCCACTTGTCTGCCCAATCCACAATATGTCTATGCCCTTTTGAAGTTCAAGACTATCTCCATCACAGTTGGCAACATTTCCAATCATCGTATTATCTGCAAATTTTGAAAACATGCCCTGCACACCACAGTCTAGGTCATTAACAGATATCAGGACAAGCAAGGGTCCCAACACTGACCCCTGAGGAACTCCACAACAAACCTTCCTCCAATTTGAAAAACAACCATTTATCACTACTCTCTGTTTCCTGTCACTCAGCCAATTTCTTATCCAAGTGCCTACTTTCCCTTTCTCCCTTGACAGAAAGTAAGTTTTCTCTTTAGCCACAGGCAGGCCTCAAGAATCAGTGAGGGGAGGGGCTTCCTTATTTCACTGGTGACGCTATGGCCATGGGGCACTCATTGCCATGGGTGGACCCCTCCATGGTGCGGTCATAGATGAGAACCCCACAGAAAACCACTGGGAGACAATTAGGGTTTAAATGGCAGTCTCCCCCCATGACAGCGGCCCCTCCTGACTCGGCAAAATACCGCCAGGGGCAGGAAGTGGTCCTAATTGGGCATTTAAGTGGATCAATTGGCTGTCTGGTGGGTGGCTGTGCCACTGAGGTTGTCGCTGCTGGTAATATGCATTGCAGTGGTAGACATTGGGGTCCCCTCCCAATTTCACCTGCCACATTACCAGACCAGCATTGCAGGGCTTGTAAAATTCAGCCCGTGCAGTTGCAGGAAAAATGAGCACAGATCTGGGAGACACCGATGTATTCAAGGGCTCTGTAGTGGAAAGGGAGGTTGGAGATGGGGTGCAAGGACAAGGGGACCAAAGGTGGATTTTTTGAGGAGATGGGTGAGATGGCAGATTTGATGGTAAGGGGGACAGTATCTGAAGAGGGAGAGGTGTTAATTGAATGGAAGTTAGGTGGTCAGCAATTTTATAGGAATAAGTTTAGGGATTATGAGATGGGCCTCATGGGTAAGATGAGTCCAGAGAGGGTATGAGGGGAGATAGGAGAGAAACTAAAGAAATATGCAAATTGAGGGCTAGGACAGGGTGGAATCTCGGGGGGAATTCATCCTGGCTGCTCAGAAAGGGGGAAAGATAGTCTCAATCTCAGTGATAAAGAAGACCATAAACTGCTTGGATTTATTGTTGGAGGTGAGATTGGAGGTGGCATAGGAGAGGGGTTTAAGATGACAGTTTGGAGTGGTGAACAGAAGCTGAGGGTTATCTTTGCATTCCTGAAAAATCCTGGAATTGTGAGAAGTTTTGTCAGAGCAGGCTCTGTCCTCAGTTCTGATCAATGTGGAATCTCAAGGGCAGTCTGTCTGCTTTAGAACCTTACAATTGTGGTTCACCAAAACCTCCAGAATGTGTGGTATTAGTGTCTGTATTTTTGTACTTCACTGCAAATCAGCAGCTTTTATACAGCTCCTGTAACTACAGCAGTTCTACACATGACTGCAGTGAAGTGTTGAATCAATCCTGCAGCCAATAAGTCACAAATTTATCCAATGAATCACTTACATTGCTCCTACACATTGTGTGGGATGTCTTAAAAATAGCCAGCATCTTATGATCCTACTGTTCATCAGTAATCTTGATTACATTGTGCGTCATTTACATTGCAATAACATGTTGCCCTATGAATAGTCAGGATCCAATAGTCCTATCCCTTGTCAGGTTTGATTTACATTTTACCATAACAGCATTACAGAAGTGGAAATGGCCATTTGCTCCATTGTGCCAGATCTCTCCAATTTATTCTGTACAATCACAGTGTTATGAATTCCACCTACCCCAATCCAAAAATTCTTTAGGGATGTAATTTAAACCAGATAAACCTTTCAAAAAGCTAAAGTAAGGAAATTGCTACCATCCACTCAGTAATAGAGCATACATGCTCCATAAACTAACTAATCACTGAAAAAAATGTTTACGGGATGTCCAGAATTTAGCAACATTCGAGTTATTTAATATTAAACTGTCTACAATAACATGAATTAATAAGAAAGTCATACCACCAGCTTATGAATGCTTACATGGATTTATATTTCTAATGTTATTTATTCAGTCTTGGCACATGCAAAGATAATTTGCTCTCAATGTGTTGATCACATCAGTTACAATAGTCTGCAATAGCAGCTATATTTGATTAAATGCCATAATTCATTTCAACATTAAAGTACATGACTTCAAATTAACATGTTCAGCATTTGGTTTTGAAATTTACAGCAAGGCTGCACTTCTCAGTTTGCTAACTGCAGAACAGGTATTATATCTTGTGCTTACATTTAAGTTTGTGCCACTAGTAGAAAGCTTTATGACCTCTTTGCACCAGAAGTAATCACATGACCAAAGATGACTCCAGCTCTGCAGCAAATTACTTCCATCTCTCTAGGGTGACATGTTGGCTGTGCGTGTGTATCTCTCTCTCTGATGTGTTGGTTCTGGTATCAAGGTAATCATGATTCATTCCTTGTTCATCATGGTCTCTTTTTAACTGTTATTTAGTTCTTGCATTTGCAGAGGTTTAGTTACCATATTTGCCCAGGTCTTCTGAGGAGCAGCAATCATCGACGGATCTGCTCCGCTCGAACGTTCCCCGATTTAACGCTACTCCGCATTTCTTGCCGGGTCTTCCGAGCACAGATTTCCCAGAAATGCGGAGTGCAGCGTCCCTCAGCGAACGCTGTCGCAGTGGAGTTGAGTGGGGGGAAGGCAGGACACCCCCCCCCCCCCCTTTTTAGTTAAGTTTAAAGGTCCACTTTGAATGCTACTTAATGGATAACTGGATGAATGTTGTTGAATGGGTGAGTGAATGGATGAATGAGTGAACGGGTGAGGTGCTAAATGGGTGAGGTAGCAGGTAGGTGAGATGGTAGTGGGCAGGTGGGAGGGGGTGAGGTAGCAAATGGGTAGGATGGCAAGTATCCGAGGTGCTAAGTGGGTAGTGTGGTAGGTGGATGAAATAGCAGGAGGGTTAGGTGGCAGGTGGGTGAGGTGGAAGATGAGTAGGGTGGAAGTTGGGCAAGGTGGGTAGGTTGGTAGGTAGGTGAGATAATAGGTGGGTAGGGTTGCAGGTGCGTAGCATGGCAGGTGGGTGGGACAGTAGGTGGGAGATATAGTAGGTGGGTGGGATGGTAGCTGGGAGATATGTTAGGCGGGTGGGATGGTAAGTGGGTGAGGTGGCAGGTGGGTGGGATGGTAGGTGGGAGATATGTTAGGTGGGTGGGATGGTAAGTGGGTGAGGTGGCATGTGGGTGAGGTGGTAGTGGGAGATGTGATAGGTGGTTGGGATGGTAGGTGGGTGAGGTGGCACATGGGTGAGGTGGAGGACTTCCGCTGGATCCCCGCACGCATCTCTGGTTGTACACCTGGTGTCCAATGGATATGGAGACTGGAAAATTTGAGCTGTTAACTTATAATGATAGCTGCTAAACTTCTCCCTTAACTGAATTGAGCTTTCCTTACCTCTTAAGACAAATGTTCAGCTTGGTCATTTCCAGTTAAATTATGATCACATCTTTGCTCCATCAAGTTGGAAGGATGCAGACTGGAGCCACTTAAGTGGTCAACTAAAGGCCATTTCCCCCTCTCTGCTGACATTTTACTAGCACCTGGGGTGGGGTCCTCTACTGCATAGGGAAACCAGCAGGTAAATTCTGATGGTCCCCTGGAGGACTCTGATGGGGGTTCAGGCATTCTTTGGCCCACTGTGGGGGGCCACCAGTGGCACTGGCTTCCCTGTAGCAATGATGCTACTTGGTCTCAGTGTCACCCCCTCATTTGCCTGCCTGATGTCTTTGGCATCCCCAGACTGCACTTACCATATTTTGAGGGTGCAAACCCATTGATCCCTCTTCCTCCATGTGCAGCCCCTGTAGTGGACACCACTAGGAATGGCGCTGCTGAGACTGCTGAGTTACCGGCCCTCTGATTGGCTGTAATTGGTTGCCACTAGTAAGATGTGGCCCTTGGTTTCACTGACTATTTGAAGAAGGTTGGTCCCCATTTTTGGCCCTGGCAGTGGATTCCTTGTTGCCACCATAAAATCTAGTCCCATATTCACCATAAGTAAGGGAATCAAAAAATAAGGGGTTTGGGTGGGAAAGTGGAGTTAAGGGAGAAGATCAGCTATGATCATATTGAATGGTAGAGAGGGCTCGAGAGGCAGTATGAGCTATTCCTGCTTCTATTTCTTATGTCTTAACTCCAAGTCTAATCTCTCCAGTCAGGTTTCTGCCCCTGCTACAGCAACAGAATGACCCCAATCAAAGTCACAAATAACATCCTCTATGACTGTTAACATGGTACACTATACCTCTTCAGCCTTTGACATGATCAACCATACCATCCCTCTCCAATGTTTCTCCTCCGCAGTCCAGCTCACTGGGACTGCCCTTGCTCACTCCACTCTTTACCGATCCAGTCATAGCCAGAGCATCTCCAGCAATGACTTGTCTCCTTGTCCCTGCATCATGAGTTCTGCAGTCCAGGAATTAATCTTGACACTCTTCTCTTCCTCATCTACATGCTGTCCTTTTGGAGTAAGAAATATGGATTGTTGGCGCTTGTCTTTTTTTTCGGTGTTAGCAGAGGCCTTAAAGCTCCAAAAGGTTATGCATAATATACACGCACATGCATAGTTTTGTGGTGAATCATACCAGGTGCAATCTTGGTGAGGGTATTAGCCAGGAACAGCTGCCAGAAGTATGCAGAGCAGATAGGTCATAACAGCTTGCAACAGCCATTTGATGCCAGCAGTGCCATTTTGGAGCTCAACCCTCTCTTGACCTTGCACTGCTGAATATGCACTTGGCAGCAGGAAAGATCCTCCCCTCACCAGTGCTATTTAAAGGATCATCAACTAATTACATGTTAGCTGCTGGTCAATTTCTTCCGGCTGTTGAAACAATTCTGCAAGTGTTTGCTGCTTTCTTTAGTTGTTTAAAGTTGCAAAAGCCTACAGGCATTGGTAGTGGTACCTCAGTGAGGAACAACGTCTGAAATTTTGGGACATATGTAACGATATTCTCACTGAAATCTGTCACCTACTCCATGAAGCCACTGCCAGCCCCTTGAGGTAACACCTCAGCAATCCAGTAAAATGTTGGAGGACACTTTGGTGGACTAATGTGAGACCAGTACTGAATGACCTCTTACTTCAAGAATTTTATGCAAACCAGTTACTCCCAGACCTGGGTGATTTAGTAGGCATTTCCCTTGGAATTTGGCATGGCTTGGAGAATGAACAAGGGCCACACAGAGGAGGATATGCTGCTGGGGCAAGAAGGAGGTGGAGGGGGAGAAAGCTTGAGTAGGAGGTCATATCTGTCTAGGGTGTTCAGGGAGCAAATCTCTTCCCTGAACCTCAGCAAGGAACAATATGTGAGATATCCACAACATCCTCACTGAAATATGTCACCTACTCCATGGAACCACTGCCACCCCATTGGGGTGACACATCAGCAATCCAGTAAACTGTTGGAGGACACATTGATGGACTGATGTGAGACCCTGCAAGGCACTTTGCACATTATAATTTGCAATCACGATAGCAGCAGACTCTGTTTTCATGGCAGTAAGCTGACCTTGCATAACAAAAGTACTGAGCTTTCACTGCTGCACCATTCAGATGTTGGGTGGCTGGTGCATGTGCTGCAATGGATGCTGTGAAATAAGTCAACAGGCGTTGCCTTGAGGTTAGGTCCACAAATGTGTGAACAGAGTTGGCCAGCATTTCCACACTAGAAAGGATGGGCCTCAAGCTCTACACAAAGCCCTGTGCCAGGTTGGTGCCGAACACTTCCATTTTTCTTCACATTGAATGCAGACTTTCAAGCCAGCTTCCCAATGCATCAAGCTTCCATTGTGCATATCCATCAGTGTTTGATCATATCCAGTGTTTGTGCATGCCCATCAGTGTCATTGAGGTACTCGTCTGAATCCTCTGCAATGGAATCCTTGCATGACCTCATCTTCCAGTGAGTTGGCACCTGCATTATCCTTGTCTCCTCTCCTGGTTGCAGCATGTTGTGCTCAATGTCTAATCACATGCAGAATCCGCCTTCTAACTTAGCCTGTAAAATACACACGCTGTCAATACCTGAGCTGGTGGCTATATGTGTGAAATCAAGTGACAGTGCTGTGTCCTTATCAACACTCTTTAGTTGATGTTCCTCCATTCCAACTTCCGAGCACAGCTTTCCCAGAAATGAGGAGTGTGGCGTCCCTCAGAGAGCTCTGTCACAGTGGAGTTGAGTGGGGGGATGGCAGGACACACCCCCTTTTTATGGCACTAGTTGCCGTAAGGTAAGTTTAAAGGTCCAGTTTGAATGTTAGTGAATGGATAAATGGATGAATGTTGTTGAATGGGTGAGCGGATGGATGAATGAGTGAATGGGTGAGGTGGTAGGTGAGTGAAGTGGTAAATGGGTGACGTGGCAGATGGGTGAGATGGTAGTGGGTAGGATAGTAGGAGTTGTGGTACATGGGCAGGCTGGTAGATGGGTGAGATAATAGGTTGGTAGGGTGGTAGGTGCTTAGGGTGGCAGGTGGGTGGGATGGTAGATGGTGGGATGGTAGGTGGGAGATGGGGTGGTAGGTGGGTGGGATAATAGGTGGGTGAGATAGTAGGTGGGAGATGTGGCAGGTGGATGGGATGGTAAGTGGGTGAGGTGGCAGGTGGGTGGGATGGTAGGTGGGAGATGCGGTAGGTGGGTGAGATGGTAGGTGAGTGGGATGGGAGGTGGATGAGGTGGTAGACGGGCGGGATGGTAGGTGGGAGAGGTGGCAGGTGGGTGGGATGGTAGGTGGGTGAGGTGGTAGGTGGGCGATGTGCCAGGTGGGTGGGATGATAGATGGGTGGAGTAGTAGTTGAGTGAGGTGGCAGGTGGGTGGGATGGTAGTTGGGTGAAGTGGCAGGTGGGTGAGATGGTAGTTGGGTGGGATGGTAGATGGGGGAAATGTGGTAGCTGGGTGCAATGCTAGGTGGTGAGGTGGTGGCTGCGCAGGGTGGCATTGACCTGTAGGGATATTTGCTCTCACTGTCACTTTTCTTGTGTCTGGAATGCCTCCTGGCCTTCTGTGGGTACAGGCCATCTCTCCTACTTTCCATCTCCACCAATGCCTCTTCTGCAGCATCCAAAATCCATGGAGTATGCTTTCTCTGACATTATGCCATTTTGTTTCCAGGGTCAGAGTTACTTCCAGCACATCCTCCAGTGTCATGTTATTATAATGATATGGTCCTTGGTCATATTTACTGTATTAAATGCAAGGCACCTATCGATCATAAGGGGTTGAGTAAATACGTTGTGCGTTCATTTATTAAGACCAGGTATGTGAGAACAGTTATACATGTTGTAAAAGCTGGTGTTTCACGGAGAGGTCAGGAGGCTTGTATGGTTGAGCTTAAACCATTTAGTGTTAACTCATAACTATATACCTACCCAAGGTACTGCCATGCATTGGTGCTGCTTCCATGCTGGCTCCTTCTAGACTCTACTTCACAGGCAGTCTACTATCATGTGACTCTCTACATCATGCTGTGTGTAGTACTGTTCTCCAGCCCCCACAATAACCCTTACTCTGCCAAACAGCCTTATTCTACACCTGCCCCCAAGTCCTTACCCAAATATATTTACAATACAAACTTTACTTGCTACTTCTTCTCCCCCGTCAAGTCTCTGACTTTCTAAAAGCAGAAAGTCTGGAGGTTTGACAATTCTTCCAGATCCCTGTCTGTCACGTTTGGAGGAATGATAGTTTTAGTTGTTTTGGGTTGACTTTGTCAGTTTGGTGTTGAAATTTAGTACTGTATGTTTCTGACACTTGGTTGTCTCTACTTGATTCGCTCTTTGCGCTTCTTCGAGTTGCGTTTCTCTTTATCGACAACCCATCTGCTATGGTCGGACACCGTGGGTTTACCCTGTTCCTTCCGAAGGGAATGTGTGCTCTGTTCATTCCTAGAACCATAGAACCATAGAACACTACAGCACAGAAAACGGGCCATTCAGCCCTTCTAGTCTGTTCCGAAATATTATTCTGCTAGTCCCATTGACCTGCACCTAGTCTATAACCCTCCAGACCTCTCCCATCCATGTATCTATCTAATTTATTCTTAAAACTTAAAAGTGAGCTCGCATTTTCCACGTCAGATGGTAGCTCATTCCACACTCTCACCACTCTCTGAGTGAAGAAGTTCTCCTTAACGTTCCCCCTAAACCTTTCCCCTTTCACCCTAAAGCCATGTCCTCTCGTGTTTATTTCTCCTATCTAAGTGGAAATCTAAGTTTATACCCCTCATAATTTTGTAAACTTCTATCGTATCTCCTCTCATTCTTCTACGCTCCAAGGAATAAAGTCCTAACCTGTTTAATCTTTCCCTGTTACTCAACTCCATAAGATCCAGCAACATCCTAGTAAATCTTGTCTTCATTCTCTCAATCTTACTGATATCCTTCCTGTAGTTAGACGACCAGAACTGCACACAATACTCCAAAGTTGGCCTCACCAATGTCTTATACAACATCACCATAACATCCCAACTCCTATACTCAATACTTTGATTTCTGAAGGCCAGTATGCCAAAAGCTTTCTTTACAACCTTGTCTACCTGTGATGCCACTTTCAGGGAACTATGTATCTGAACTCCCAGATCCCTTTGTTCCTCCGCACTCCTCAGTGCCCTGCCATTTACTGTGTATGTCCTATCTTGGTTTGACCTTCCAAAATGTAACACCTCACACTTTTCTGCGTTAAGTTCCATCTGCCATTTTCTGGCCCATTTTTCCATTTGGTCCAGATCTCTCTGCAAGCTTTGAAAGCCTTCCTTGCTGTCCACAACACCTCCAATCTTAGTGTCATCAGCAAACTTGCTGATCCAATTCACCACATTATCATCCAAATCATTGATATAGACAACAAACAATAATGGTCCCAGCACAGATCCCTGAGGCACACCACTAGTCACAGACCTCCAGTCTGAGAAGCAATCATCCACTACCACTGTCTGTCTTCTCCCACACAGCAAATTTTGAATGCAGTTTACAACCTCTCCATGGATACCAAGTGTCTGAACCTTCTGAACTAACCTCCCATGTGGGACCTTGTCAAAGGCCTTACTAAAGTCCATGTAGACAACATCCACAGCCTTTCCTTCATCTACTTTCTCGGTAACCTCCTCGAAAAACTCACAAGGTTCATTAAACACGACCTACCACGCACAACGCCATGCTGACTAGCCTTAATCAGCCCTTGGCTGTCCAAATAATTATATATCCGATCTCTCAGAACACCTTCCAATAATTTACCTACTACTGATGTCGGGCTCACTGACCTGTAATTACCTGGTTTACTTTTGGAGCCTTTTTTAAACAACTGAACAACTGAGCTACCCTCCAATCCTCCGCTAAGGACATTTTAAATATTTCTGCCAGGGCCCCTGCAATTTCTACACTAGTCTCCCTCAAGGTCCGAGGGAATATCAATAGAGTGGACTTGGGTTTTTTTCTGTGGGGTCTGCCATAATCACCATGAAATGTTGACATTTGCGTCACCACCAACACACAGTAGCAGCAGTGTGTACCATCTACAAGGTGCACTGCAGGAATTCACCAAGCTGCCTTAGACAGCATCTTCCAAACCCACAACCACTACCATCTAGAAAAACAAGGGCAGCAGATAGATGGGAACACCACCACCTGGAAGTTCCCCTCCAAGTCACTCACCACCCTGACTTGGAAATATATCGCCGTTCCTTCACTGTTGCTGGGTCAAAATCCTGGAACTCCCTCCCTAACAGCACTGTGGGTGTACTTACACCACATGGACTGCAGCACTTCAAGAAGGCAGCTCACCACCACCTTCTCAAGAGCAACTAGGGATGGGCAATAAATGCTGCCTAGCAAAGCCCACAACCCGTGAATGAATTAAAAAATTGAACCTTCATTTCCATTTGTTTCACAATTTCAGCCATTTCATTTTTCAGCTGCTCAATGGTTCTCAGTAAATTTGAGGCATCCAGTGCTTTTTCTTCTAGTTCCTTGGGCTTCATCATCAGATTTACATTTTCCGATCTTATTTCTGTCTTTTCCTTTTCTGTCTGCAGAACTTTGTCCTTGTCCTTTTTCGGTTTCAGAATTGGCCAGGTCTCTCTCCAGCGAAGTCTTAACCTGTTTCAGTTCTGTAACTGTACCACTCATGCCTTCATTATCCGCTCTTAGCTTGGAAAGTTTGATAGCTTTTCCTTTCAATGCCTCCTCTTTTCCATTCAACTGGATCTTCAGTTTCTTTCTTGTATCTCTTCGCTTCCTCCTGGAATATAGAACATTGCTGGGTCTTCTCTGCCAATTGTTCTTCAGTTTGTTCAGAGTGACATTAAGTTTATATTGCTTCACTTCATAATCTTCCAGAGGAACAAACTGACCTGAGGCATTCTTGTAGTATGTGAAGGTCCATCAACAGAATTTCTTTCTCTATGAGAAGCTTAGCTGCTTTGTCTTGATTTTTCTTGTAATTCAACAGTCTCCTAAAGTTTTTTCTGCTGTTCTTCCATTCGGCTGTTCAAGACAGTCTTCATTTCTTCATGCTGCTTTTGCATTTGACCTTGAAGGGCAATCAGCTGTTCTTACAACTGTTTATTTTCTGTTGACCTCTTACCAACTCACGCTGAGCTTCAGTGCAGTGTTTTATTGCTACTGAAAGCTCCAACACTGCTTATGCTGAAGTGGCTAGGTATTGATTCTTCAAAGGGTCATTAAGGGCAGTGAATTCTTTGAATGCCTATTCTGCCTGCTGTTATGCTTGCTTGTATTTCTGGTTGACTTCCTTCAGCTCAGATTTGATATGAACATTTTCCAGTGGAATAGCTTCCTTTTCTTTTTGCAGCTTTTGTTTCTTCTGGCTTTCCTTCATTCACAGCCGGCTGCTCAATCAGCACTGTCACCTGCTGTTGCTGTTTGGGTAATGTGTTATGGTTTTCAAAAAGCTCTGTTTTTAAGCCCTTCAGCTGCTTGTCAGCCTCTTCTTTTTCTGCATTAAACTCTTTGGCCCATGCACTTCATTACGCTGACATGGTCTGTGACCATTTTGTGGTTTGCTTGAGTAATGTCTTCCTTGGCCTGGGGTCTTTCTCTCTCCCTCACTCTGGGGTGCTTTGTCTCCCTGCCTCTAGGCTCTTCTGTTATGCTGGCTCTAGGGTCTTTTGTGTCCCTCACTCTAGGGTTTTCTATCTCCCTTGCTCTGGGGTCTTCTACCTCCTTTGCTCTGGGGTCTTTTGGCTCCATGGCTCTGGTGTCTTCTGTCTCCCTTGCTCTGGCGCCTCATGCCTCCCTTGCCCTGGGGTCTACTGTCTCCCATGGCATTTTATTGCCGGTGTCCTAGACATTCTTTTATGGTATGTGCTCTCCACAACTTGGGGATTAAAATATTTGTCAAAAGCTTTTAATGCCTCACCTAACGTGGTTGAGGAGTCACCTATACCTTGGTTTATGATTACTTCACCCACAAATACACCAAATAAGTATAAAAACATATTAACTTGTATTTCTTATGGTTCCTTAATTAATCCTGATGTACTCCTGTAATCTAAGGATTTTCTTCTCCAAGGCTCCTAATCTTAAGTCAACTTTAGACCTTGTCTTAGCGAAAATGGTCTGATGGTTTTAACTTTCTATCCATGGCCATTTAATATTTTTTCCAGTTATTGCTTTAAATGTCATTGCCTTTTTAAAAATGTGCAGGAACCATTTTTGTTTTTTCAACATGGCTCCATAGCTGCCGTTTTTTTCCCCCCTCTGAACTTCCCACACTTGGTCAGGTGCAGCGGGTTCCCATTTCAATCACTGGTCATTGTTTTTATTAAAATTTTAAAACTGCAGCAATTCGCTCCTCTGAAAGTCAATTTCAGAGCTAGTCTTTTTTGTATTACTCTGCCTGCCATTTTTATAACGTCTTTTTTTACTTCAGATCAGCTTGGCCGCTTCATGTTATGGTGCCTTTGTAGACTCCTTTGTTGCAGATCTCCTTCAGTTGTACTCTGGATGTGCTGAATCTGAGACTGCTGCTTATTTTAAAAGCTAAGTACAGCTTTTTTTAACTGTATTTTTTCTCAACATTCTTGTGATTTTGCTAGGTCTGTTCACTTTGCATTCACTCAAGTCTGGATTTTCATCTACACAGTAGATTCCTCTCTACACTGGATTCTTCTTGTTTCATCTCTTTTTCCTTTTTTTTGAAATTTGTTTAGCATTTTTTTATAATCAGGCCAGGTTCCTTGACTGCCTTTTTTGGTCAGGTCAGATAATGAACTTCCATGTGCTCTGGTAGAGTCCTTCAGTCTCTACATCTAATGGAGCTTTCTATTCAGGCAAACTGGATGATTGCAGCTCCCACAACAATCAAGAAGCTTGACACCATCCAGGACAAAGCAGCCCGCTTAATTGGCACCATATCCACAAACATTCACTCCTTCCACCACTGACGCACAGTAGCAGCAGTGTGTACCATCTACAAGTTGCACTGCAGGAACTCACCGAGGCTCCTTAGACAGCACATTCTAAACCCATGACCACTACTATCTAAAAGGACAAGGACAGCAGACACATGGGAACACCACCACCTGGAAGTTTCCCTCCAAGTCACTCATCATCCTGACTTGGAAATATATCATTGTTCCTTCACTGTCGCTGGGTCAAAATCCTGGAACTCCCTTCCTAACAGCACTGTGGGTGTACCTACACTACATGGTTTGCAGCGGTTCAAGAAGGCAGCTCACCACCATTTTCTTAAGGGCAACTGGGGATGGGCAATAAATGCTGGCCCAGCCAGTAAAGCCCACATCCCATGAATAAATAAAAAGAAATCTCCAACTATGTCTTCAATTTAGGTGTACTTCTCTCAGATCAGTCTTCGGTTTCTTTAATCTTTCATACCTTGGGATTCTGAGATCCATCTCCAGCTACCTTTTAGATCTGGCTTTATTTGATTAGCTGCCAGCATGTTGTAAAGTTTGTTTGGTGTTTCATGGAGAGGTCTGGAGGCTTGTATGGTTGCACATAAACCATTTATTGTTAACCCATAACTATGTACACATCCCAGATACTGCCATGTATGGGTGCTGCATCCATGCTGGCTCCTTCCAGACTCTACTTCACAGACAGCCTACTATCATGTGACTCTCACATCATGCTGTGGGTGGTACTGTTCACCAGTCCCACATTAACCCTTACTCTGCCAATCACCCTTATCCTACAATACATAGGCATAAAGCCTTATAATTGAAATCTTGTCTGGAGGTTTCTTTAATTGCTCACAGTGGTTTGTGGGATTGTCATTTGTGGATATTGTCACTGGTTGCATTTGGGATCTTGTCCTAGATGCAATAAGACTGTATGGTGGTTGAGGAGCTGGAATAGATCAATTTGTCCTAGTTACGCCTAACCATTGCATCTTTGTGCATAATGACTTGGTTGCATCTGAACTTATCTTTGTCACCTTGGCTGTGGGATCTTCTGTGGGATCCTGGATGTGAATCTAAAGTTGGCAATTTTTCACCTGTGTTTCTATTGTGCATGTTGGTTGCTCTCTAGTTTTTCAGAGAGTAGAATGGGCAAGAGTAAGTAAATTGGTTTGCTTTGGTCTGCCAAACACGAACTCTGCTGGTGATGGAACAGTTGCACTTAAAAGGTGTCACTTTCAGAATCACAGAATTGTTACGCTGCAGGAGGAGGCCATTTCTACACTGGCTCTCTGAGCATTTTAACTTGGTGCCAATCTCCTGCCTTTTCCCCGAAACCCTGCACGTTGTTTCTATTTAAGTAATCATCCAATGCCCTCTTGAATACCTTAATTGAACCTACCTCCACCAAACTTCCAGGCAGTGCATTCCAAACTATTCATTGTGTGAAAAAGTTTTTTCTCAGATGTAACGTTGCAATGTGTAGGTCTTGCTTGGTCTGTCTATCTTTGAGAATTAGGGATTTTGCCCTATCACCCTATGCAAATCACCCTATCAGCTAGGCCATTAGATCTAGAGTAATGAGCAAAAGTAGCCTGATCGATATTCCACTTCGCACACATACCCTGAAATGGCTAACCAATAAATTGCGGACTGTCATCTATAATGACCTTTCTAGGTACAGCAGACAAACTGAAGAAAGCACTTAGTGTGTGTGCAACAGTTGTGCTTGAGGTATTGTGCAATTGTCGAATAATGGGGTACTTGATATAAGGACGATGAAGTCAGTGCCATGGATATTATCATGAAGCGCTATTAATGTATATAATATTTTGGAAAATATTTTTCTTTTAAAATAGAAGTTTACTCTGTGGATGTGTCTTAATTGGATTAAAGCCAGCTAGTTTAGGTGCTTTGATGAGTGGTAGTTTTGATATGAAAGAGAGAGAGCATGCATTTGCATTATTTGAATAGAGCATTAAAGAAGTGGGGTGAAAATTGACGCCTTCCTAACAGCTACGAAGAAATATGTTTATATTACTAATAAAATTGGTGTTATGAAAGGGGTTTCATTGATAAAAGGTGAAGTCCAAAGAGGTTGTTGATACAATGAGAATTAATGTTCAATGGGGCTTCAGTAGTTTCAGGCGTACAGGCAGAGGCAATGTAAGATCAAAAGGCAGCTACAAGCTTCCAACTGGCTCCACAGTGAAAAAAACCTCATTTTGATTTCGTAAGGTGAAAATACTTTGCCTGGTATTTGGTTAAGTCTATAGGTTGTTGCCTTAATGGAGATTATTTTGGGAATTTGTTAAAAGTTACGATAGTAGTAATTTGTAGCCATGTGTACGTATATTGTAACCTGTATAAATTAATAAAATGTTTTAATTAGTTTAATGTAAAGCCTCAAGAACTGATGGTCTGGTTCCTGTTTAGAGTTGCATCTCAAATATAACACTTAAAATTATAGGTTATGACAGTTGTTTAAAGTTTCCATCTGAGAATTTTTAAAAACTCAGCTGTACCGACTGCATTGGTCATAACAATTGGGGGCTGTGCCGGGATAAACTATATTTCTAATTCCTTGATTGGTTAGGAATCGGTGGATATTAAAGCTTATGAGTACGAGAGGATCTTTGAATTCAGGAGTTCATGAGATATTTTAGAAGCGGTGAGACTGCAAAATGGCTTTAGCAATTGCTAAGACTTGTCTGGAAGTAGAAGAGGTAACTCTAATTGGGTTGGAGAGAATAACCAAAGGTAAGTTAACAGAGTTGGCGGATAAGTTACATTTGGGGTTACCTGTCGAGCTAGGGAATCTGATATTATTAAAAGTATAGCACAGTATCTACAGTTGGAAGTGAAACCTGACACTAGTGAGTCGCAACTGGAGGTAATGAGACTTCAGTTGCAAATGGGAAAGCTTGAATTAGAAGCAAAGGACAGAAAAATGGCTTTTAAAGGGGAATTAGAAATTGCAAAGTTGGAGGAGGAAAGAGAGATAGAGAATTCCAACTGAAAATGTTGGCAGTTAGAAAAGAGATTTCAAGAGAGGAAGGATTTATCTCTAGAATAAAACCCAGTGGGGATATGTTTAAATTTGTACAAGCTTTTCCAAAGTTTTAGGAAATAGATATTGAAGCATTCTTTATCTCATTTGAGAAGCTAGCTAAACAGATGTAATGGCCACAGGAAAACTGGACTTTATTATTACAGTCTAAGTTATTAGGTAGGGGGCTTGAGGTGTATGCTTTGCTTTCAGAAGAGATGTTGGTGAATTATGATGTGGTTGAAAAAAGTTATTTTGAGTGCATATGAGTTGGTTCCTGAAGCATACAGGTAGAAATTTAGGAATATGAGAAAACAGCCTGGGCAAACTTATATTGAGTTTGAGAGAGTAAAACAAAATAATTTTGACTGTTGGATATGAGCATTAAAAATAGAGACATTTGCAGCTCTTGGGAAGTAATTCTTTTGGAAGAATCTAAAGATTCAATCCTTCTAAAAGTGAGAAGTCATGTGGAGGAACAGAGAGTTGATTCTGTAAGACAAGCAGCAGAGATAGCTGATGATTTTGAGTTAGTTCATAGAGCTAAATCTTTCTTTCAGCACCCTTTCGAATTGGAAAATGATAAAGAGTGGGAAGGTGAAAGGAAGGCAGGTAGTCAGGGAAGAGAAGGAGTAGCTGGAAGTTGCCAGGAAGTTTTTTTTCAGAACAAAAAGGAAGGTGCTGAAGGTAGAAGTGACATTTGAAAATTGATGTGTTTTCATTGTAATAAGTGGGACACATGGAGTCGGTGTGTTGGAGGTTGCAGGAAAAATCTGTAGGAATTATTGGGGTGCAGAAAAACTCTGGAAGTAAAAGTATTATGGGTTCTGAGGTTCAGGCACAGAAGAAACCAGTACTTTGTGTACAGGTGAAACAGGGACAATCAGTGAAAGGTAAAGAAGTGGGAATGTGTACACAGTTTACTCAAGAGAATACTGAGGAGCAGGTTGCAGAAATGTTTAAAGACTTTGTGTGTGAAGGGAAAGCCTTTCCATGTGTATAGAGTGAAGTAGGTAAAGATGTTAAAATATTAAGAGACACAGGGGCCAGTCAATGCTTAATGTTGTGGGATGGTGATATTTGTTGTTCAGAGGGACTGTTGCAAGAGAAGGTAATAATAAGTGGGGTTCATGGAGATACTAAATCTATTCCATTGTAAAAGGTAAATTTAAAGAGCAAATGGAAAAATGGTGTGGTTATAGTTGGAGTAGTGGAAAAATTGCCCATTGCAGGAGTTCAGTTTATTCTGGTTAATGATATAGCTGCATCTCAAATGTGGATGATGCCTATGGTAGTTGAGCAGTCTGTAGAAGTGTTTTCAACAGAAGTGCTACAGATGGAACATCCTGGATTGTTTCTTGATTGTGTTATAACAAGATCAAAATCCCATAGGGAAGAACAAAATAAACAAGATAAGCAGGCAGTTCAAAGGCAAGAAGATGGTGTTGAAATCCAATTAGCTGGCACTGTACTTGATAACATTGTTCAGGAGGAAGGAATGCAGTACAGTTAGTTGAAGTGTTTAACTCAACGAGGCCAGTGTAGTTACAGAAAAATGATTTGCAATTAAAACAGTTATATCAGAAAGCTTATTCAGAAACCGAAGCAAAATGTATTCCAGTATGTTATTGTCTTCGAGGGGATGTATTAATGAGAAAATGGAGATCGGAACACGTCTCAGCAAATGAAAGCTAGAGGGAGGTGCATCAGATTATTATCCCATTAGTTATAGAAATGAGATTCTGAGGATTGCTCAAGAAGTTTCAATGGGGGGACAGTTAGGAAAACATAGAAAAAGATACAGAGGTTTTTTTTTGACTAGGATTGCATAGGGATGTAGTCAAATTCTGTAGAACCTGTCACATCTGTCAAGTAACAGGAAAATCACAAGCAGTGATTAAGCCTGCACCTTTAATTCCAATACCAGCATTTGAAGAGCCTTTTACCAGGGTCGTGATTGATTGTGTAGGACCCCTCCCTAAGTCTAAAAGTGGAAATCACTTTTATTAACAATAATGGATGTGTCTACTAGGTTTCTTGAAGCAATACCTTTAAGAAATATTACAACTAAGAAGATTATGGAGGAGTTAATTAAATTTTTCACAAGGTATGGTTTACCTAAAGAAATACAATCAGATCAGGGGTCAAATTTCATATCACAGCAAGTGATGAAAGTGAAAGCAGATAAAAAGGCTAAAATTTGCAGCTTTGTTTCTGGAGAGAAAGTATTAGTTTTGTTCCCAGTGCTAGGTGATTCATTAAATGCAAGATTTAGTGGACCTTACAGGATTGAAAATAAATTGAGTGAAGTATATTTAATAAATACTCCAGATAGAAAAAAGAAGCAGAGGGTTTGTCATGCAAATATGTTTAAAAAGTACTTTGACAGAGAAGAGGAACAAAAAGAATTGATAGTGAAGGTGGATGATGAGAAAGAGGTGGAAATGTAGGATTCTGAAATTGATTTTCCTCTAATAAAATTGGACAATGAGGGGGTGCCTGAAAATTTAAATGAAATATTGAGTGATCTTCCAAGCAAGTGTCAAAGTGATTTGGAAAAGTTATTGCAGTTACACAAACCTATTTGTGGAAATAAGTTGGGAAAGACACATTTAGCTTTTCATGATGTATGAATACAAATATCTTATTATGTGAGTCAACAACCTTATAGATTAAATCCAACAAAGTTATCACAAGTACAAAAAGAAATTGATTTCATACTTCAAAATGATATCGTTGAGTCCAGTTGTAGTAACTGGAGTTCGCCTGTTGCACTGGTACCAAAACCGGATGGAACACAAAGACTGTGTGGAATATCGAAAGGTGAATGCGGTGATGAAAGCAGATTCATATCCTATATCACAGTTGGAGGATTGCGTTGAGAAAGTGGGACAATCAAAATTTATCACAAAGATTGACTTGCTAAAAGGATATTGGCAAGTGCCATTGTCGGAGAGGGCAAAGGAGATATCAGGTTTTATAATGCCAAGTGGACTATATCAGTTTAAAGTCATGCCATTTGGTATGAAGAATGCACCTGCGACATGTCAAAGACTGACAAACAAAGTAATTGCAGTTCTTAGCAATTGTGCTGTTTATATTGATGATCTGATTGTTTTCAGTCAGATGTGGGAGAAGCATTTACAGCATCTGGAAGAATTATTTACTCGACTACAAGAGGCTAATTTGGTGATGAACTTGGCTAAAAGTGAATTTGTAAAAGCACAAGTTACGTATCTAGGCCATACCATTGGACATGGTAAGGTGGCTCTGAGAGATATGAAAGTCAAGGCTATTGTGGATTTCCCAGTGCCTGCAACAAAACAGGAAGTTTTGAGATTTCTGGGCATGAGTGGGTTTTACTGGAAATTTGTACCAACTTTTAGTCAAGTGATTGCGCCACTGACTGAATTATTAAAATAGAACATGAAGTTTCAATGGACATTAGAATGTCAGAAGTCATTTAAAAGTTTGAAAACTGTATTAACTACGACACCAGTGTTGGCAGTACCCAGTTTTGCCAAGCAATTCAAGTTGGGTATTGACGCAAGCGATATAGACATTGGGTCTGTACTGTTACAAGAAGATGACACTGGAATTGAAAAACCGACAGCGTATTTTTCATGGAAACTGAATGTACAACAGAGAATATATTCATTGATCAAAAAAGAGGCTTTGAGTTTAGTGTTAGCACTGCAGCATTTTGAAATTTATGTTGCAAACAATTCATCAGCAACAATTGTTTATATGGACCATAATCCTTTGAGGTTTTTGGACAAATTTCATGACAAAAGTGAAAGGCTTTTCAGATGGAGTCTATTGTTACAACCATTTAGTCTATGTGTTATACCTGTTGCTGGAAGAGAAAATCTGTTTGCAGATGCGTTATCAAGAGTTTGAAGCTTAAAGGAAATTGGAACATTTTTAAAAAAAACCTGGACACTGAACTGGAATGATTTTTATTGATTCCAAGGACTTGTGTGTGTCTCTCTCTCTCTATATATATATATATATAATAGTGTGAGATGGGTTATTAAAATGAAGCCGTCTTTTAGAATTATGATGGTTCATTTTTCGATAAGGAGGGAGATATCATGAAGTGCTATTAATGTATATAATATTTTGGAAAATATTTTTCTTTTAAAATAGAGGTTTACTCTGTGGGTGTGATTTAATTGGATTCAAGCCAACTAGTCTGGGTGCTTTGACGGCTGGTGGTTTTGATAGGTAAGAGAGATATCATGCATTTGCATTTTTTGAATAGAGCATTCAAGAAGTGGGGTGAAAATTGATACCTTTCTAGCAGCTACCAAGAAATATGTTTATATTACTAATTAAGTTGGTTTATGAAAGGGGTTTCATTGTTAAAAGGTGAAGTTCAAAGAGGTCATTGATACAATGAGAATTAATGTTCAGTGGGGCTTCAGTAGTTTCAGGTGTACAGGCAGAGGCAATGTAAGATCGAAAGGCAGCTGCAAGCTTCCAACTGGCTCCACAGTGAAAAGAACCTAATTTTAAATTTGTAAGGTGAAAATACTTTGCCTGGTGTCTGGTTAAGTCTATGGGTTGTTGTTATCTTAATGGAGATTAGTTTGGAAATTTGTTATAAGTTAGGATAGTAGTAATTTGTAGCCATGTGTACATATATTTTAACCTGTGTAAATTAATAAAATGTTTTAATTAGTTTAATGTTAAGCCTCAAGAACTGATGGTCTGATTCCTGAGTTACGAGTCGCATCTCAAACATAACACTTAAAATTATAGGTTATGACAGTTGTTTAAAGTTTCCCTCTGGGAATTTTTAAATAACTCTGCTTTACCAACTGCATTGGTCATAACAGATATGAAAGGGGTTGGATGCGATCTTGGACAAAAGTATGGATAGGAACTTCATATGGTATCAAAGGTGCTTTGAGCTGACTTGGCATATGCTCTTGAAGTGCCTCCCACTTGGTGACAATGTCAATGTCATTATTCATACCTGGCCAATTGACTATTGCTCTTGCGAGTCTTCTCGTCCAATCTATGCCCATGTGTGAGTGATGAAGTTGTTGAAGAATATCAGGTACAAAGATTCTGGTATGATGACCTTTAAAAATGTCTGCCTTTAAAAATGACTCCCTGGTAGATGCCTAGCTCATCCCGATAAGGCCAAAATGGTCTCACATGTTCGTAGACATGCTGAATTGAATCAGATCATCCTTTGATGATGGTTTTCCATAGTTTCTGTAGTGTAGAATCTTTTGCTGTTCCTTCTTGTAGCTGCTGGCATTTTTGTTGTGCAAAATGTACCAGGTCAATTTGGAGAACATCTTCAAGTTCAATGTCAATGAAGTCAATTTGTAAATCTAAGGATATATCTTCTGTTTTTGCTGGGTTAGGCAATCTGTTGAGTGTATCTGATTTGATAATCAGGTTACCTGGTTTGTACCTAATCTCATGGCTGTAGCCTTGAATCTTTATTGAGAGATGTTGCAATCTTGGCAATGCACTGGCCAATGGTTTTCACCAAATTATCTCCAATGGCTTGTGGTCAGTCTCTACCACAAATCTTTTGCCAAACAGATAGATATAAAAACACATGATTCCAAACACTAAAGCTAATGTTTCCTGCTCAATGTTGGAGTAGTTGGATTGCATTACGGACAGAGATTTTGAAGTAAATGCAATTGCTTTGCCTTTTTGTAGTATGCATCCCAGACCTCCCTGTAAGGCATCTATCTCCAGGGCCATTGCCTCACTAGGATCATAAAATTGCAATGTTGATGCTTCTGATAATGACTGTTTCAGTGTTTCAAAGAGGCATTGGTGGTCTTCATCCCACAGGAAGGACGCATGCTTTCTCAACAATCCCTTGAATGATGATGATTTTTGAACAAAATTGGGAATGTATGGAGATAAGAAATAAAAGAGAGCTAGACATCTTCAAAGATTGTCCTTAACTTGAGGAGTTGGCATGGCCTTAATATCCTCTGTTTTACTTGGAGCAGGATATATGCCATCACTGGAATAAATAGAACCGATGAAATTGATCTGCTGCACATTGATGTTGCATTTCAGACTGTTGAACAACAATCCTTCATTTCATGCCACTTGCATCAATATGGTCACGTTATTGCTTTTTTCCTACTATAACAACCATGTCACCTGTGATGCAGGTGTATCCTGGTACAGCGCATGTAATACAGCCCATATGAGCTTGAAAGTGATCCAGGCTGACAGGTAGCCTGAAAGGATGTTGTTGAAAACAGTATGGTTGAAATGGGATATGAAATGTAGTAAGCTCTTGGGACTTCGCCGCAAGATGCACTGATCAGTAACCATACATGGCATGAAATTTGAAGAAGAATTTTGCACCTACAAATCTCAGATTTTACTGTTATAATGTTATAATGTAGGTATTTTGTAAGGGCAATGTCTCAAAGCTGCACTTAAACACCATGGATCGAGGCATACTCTCAATGATCCTTCTTTATGACACGTGATTGAGCTACACCAATCTTTGTGCTCCTGTACTCTTCTAATGATGCTGTCTTTCAAATTTTCTTGTAAATGAATGTTGTAGTTAGGTGGCAAATCAATTGATGAACTTGCATTCTCCTGCAAGTGTAATATTGTGGCTCCCTTGAAATTGCCAATTTTGTCAAAACAGTTGTATATTTCACTGTGTTCATGAGCTGATGTGATAGGAGTAGTTTCTGAGGCTGATCTGCCTTGTGCTGTCTGACTGATTCCATAGATTGTGACTAGTGTGAGGTCATGACATGCGGATAGACCTACAGTCTATGGGCCTTTAGTTTCCATCATGTAGAATATTGGTGACACCCAGGAGGGTTGAATTGTGGCACCGGGACTATGGATCTGACACATGGAGTTAGTGAACATTTGTATGCTGAAAGCTTCACAGTAGGTTTTGGCATGGCCTTCCATGTCTGTGGATGCATGCCTTTTAGAATTTGGAGGGGTAGTATGTTGGCACCTGCCCCATGTCAATCTTGGCCAACCTAGGGCTGATAATTTGAACCTTGGCAAACACTTTGGATGGTGTGATGGTATCTACATTTTCCATGTGATTGACAGTGTGAAAATATGCGTTTACCACTCTTTGTCTCATTGTATGCCTCAATGCTATGGTCTGGTTTGTCATTCGCCCTATGTATATGTTCCTGACATGATAGCAGATGGTTATTCTTATTGCTTGAAGTGCACCTTGTCTATGTTCTGTTTGGATCAGTGCACAGCTCTTTGTAGCTGCATTAGCCTTTGTTCTAGTGTACTGCTGCTGCCAGTGGCCCTTTCTGCCACATGCCTTGCAGAACTGATGAAAAGTTGGCCATTTCTTTGGTGCATGAAGATGACCTCACCTTCCACATGTCTTGAGAAGTTTGGCTGTTCTAGTGAGTGCATCAACAACTGGGTTTGTACTTAGGACCTGTAAGTTTTGTCAACCTTTGAGGATTACTTCCATTCTTGAGTAGCTCTTCAATACTATACATTTTGGTCTTGTCTAGCAGATCTTGCTGGAATGCTTCCATGGGAGTGGATGCAATTACCAACTCAACAATTCTCTCGGCTAACTCTGTGTTTGAAAAATCACAGTATGTTCCCTTTTCTCTGCATCTGCTGATGAAGTGGTCTATAGATGTAGGCTGTTGTCGAAAAGACATGGACTCCAGTCAGTGAATATGTAAGGTTAACCTGATTCTGAACTGGCCTTCCAATGTAGCCCATATCTTTTGGGGATCCTTTAGCTTTTCATCTGTTAATTCTGACATGTTCAGCCTGTGTAGACCTTTTATTTCCAATTGCTAGGTCAATTTTTATGGATTGCTCGTCTGATTCAGATACACCTGAATCAAGAAACCATATTTCTGTACGCTGTTTAAACATTTTGCATTCAGATAGTTGGACAGCTGCATCCCAATACAAACTGGGGAATTTTGTGGACATTCTGACAATACCCCTTGGACCTTCCTTCTTCTGTAGCACCTGGAATGAGTGTTGCCGTAGCCACTTTTGCACACTTTTCTGAAGCTTTACCTATGAAGATGAGTTGAGATGAGAATGCACAATGTCTTTGTTTTTTATTCAAGTTTATTGTTCAGCAATTTCCAAAGCCGCCTGTTATTGCAACATTCTCTGGCCTGACTTTTGTAATGATTTATTTGTTTTTGTTTGGCCCTCCCTTGCTTGCAATCAATCCGGCCCATACCCTGGTCACTTGCCTTCCCTGACTGAGCTGACCTGGTGCTGGTCCTCTCGATGCACTGCCCCACTCATGGAACTGACAGGCTATGCACTGCAATCTCACCACAGGGCATCCATCTGCTGAACATCTCTTGATTTGAGCATTAGTTCGGTGGTGTGTCTCCAAAGCTTTTCCTCACAGTCACCACTCCGCGGTTTCAACACTCTCCAAAGCTGTGACTTCATTGTGGTCTGACCAAAGCATCGAGAGTCTTCTCATGCCATGTAGCATGATCTGAGGTTGTTTACTATGTCATACCTGTACTTAATCTTCCTGCCACCCGTCTCACCATCACTCATCACCATGTCAAATTATTATAATAATATAATCCTTGCGCATGTTTACTGTCCAAGACACAAGGCACCAATCACTCAAAGGGGATTTGTTAAACACATTGTGGATTTATTTATTAAGACTAGACACATGAGGCAGCAATTTCAGGTTGGTGGAGGCTGGGCCCGCTCGCCGACGCGTTAAATGACGTGGGGTGATGCCGGGCGTGCATCCCGACGTCACCCCGCATCATTTAGGTTCTCAGTTCGACGGGTGCACAGCCGAATCAGCTGTGTGCCCGCTGAACTGTCAGCAGCCAGTTAAGGACTTTAAACTTAAGGCCTCGAATTAAAGGGCCTGCCCATTCAACCTTACAGTTCATGGGCAGATGAAGAGTCCAGACGGCCTTCCGAAAAAGCATGAAACCTCATCCATGGGCGGGATAAGGTTTCATGAGGGACTTAAAATATTCGGAAAATTTTTAAATATAAGTAATAGACATGTCCCAGCTCATGTGACAGTGATGTCATGCTGATATCCCTTAAACACATATTACAACTGCTGGCACCTGCCCCCCCTGCTCCAGTCACAATGTACCCACCTCCCCTTTAAGTGGTGCTAGCCAGTTGCAGTGTTGGGACCCCTGTTGATGCATGCAACTGATTAATAGAGCGATTAGTGCTAGTTGCATATTGCTATCATGAAATTGTGCAGGCAGCACGAACTTGACATGCTGTCTGCATTACATCAACCAAGTGCAGGTTAATCATACATTGCAGCCCTCATGCCTGTTTTTGGGGTATATCCAATTTAACCCCCAGCGTCTGCTTTCACATGTAAACTGATGACTCCAGTTCTATCTCCACCATATCTCAATCCTATCACTGTTTTGCTTTGTTGGTCAGACTGAAGCTGAAATCTTTGACTCTGACCACGAACTTTGTCCCCTAGTCAACACTTCCAAAGTGGTTCTCAGCTTCCGTCTCATGTTGAGCCACACTGTTTGTAACCTTGGCATTCTATTTGACCCAGAGCTGCAGCTACTTATCTTCTCCTTCACTAAGAACACTTACTTCCACCTCTGAAATGTCACTGGTCTCTGACTTGCATCAGCTCATCTGCTGCTGAAACCCTCATTGAATTCTATAATGATACAGTGCAGGAGGAAGGCTATTCAGCCCATTATGCCTCCAATGGTTGTTTGAAAGACAATTCAATTAGTTCAACTGCCATTGTTTTCCCCCATGGCCCTGCCAATATAATCCCTCCCTTTTGAAAGTTATAATTGAATCTGCTTCCACTACCCTTTCAGGCAGTGCACTCCAGATTACAACAACTCACTGCGTAACATGTTTTTTCCCTCATTTTGCCTCTGCTTCTTTTGCGAATTATCTTAAATCTGTGTTCCCTGCTTATTGGCCCTTCTGCCAAATTAAACAATTGCCACTTGGTTACTCTATTAAAACCTTTCATTTCTTCATCATCTCCAGACTCAATTATTCAAATGCTGTCCTAGCCAGCTTGCCATCGTCTACCCTTCATGAATTTCAACTACCAAAGCGCTGCTATACATACTGTATCCGTATCAAGTTCCATTTATCCATGATCACTGTGCTCATTCACCTACATTGGCCCCTGCTCCCCTAATGCCTCAGAATTAACATTTTCATTCTCATGCTCAGATCGTTTCATAAGCTCACCCCTTCCTATCTCTATAATCTTCTCCATCTTTAAATCCCCACCACAACTCTACATTCCTTCAACTCTGACTTCTTGTGCATCTTGAAGGTTTTTTTTGCCTCACCATTGGTGAACATGCCTATAGCTGTCTAAGCCATGGATTCTAGAATTCCCTCCCTAAATCTTTCCATCTCTCCACCTCCCATCTCCTCTTGTAAGACCCTCCATAGAACCTGCCTCTTTGACCAAACTTTTGGACACCCATCCTAGTATCCTTTTCTTTGGCTAGGTGTTGATTTTTGTCTGAATACTCTTTTGCAAAGTGTCTAGGAATATTTTGCTATGTTAAAGGTGTTGTATAAATGCAAATTGTTGTTGGTTCATTTGCTTGGAGTACAATTAGCACTTTAACAATAATGCAAATTTGCACAGAATCTCCAAGTCTCTTGGTTAATTCCTGATTTCCAACTCATCCATCACTTGCTAAAGCACAATTTAACCACTTCTTTTTGGCAGTTCATTAATCCATTTAGGCTTTATGATAAAACAAGACTAATACACTAAATGCACTATTTAGATTGAATAAACGGCATACTCTTACTCTTTAATTGGCCATTGCTCTGACCAATATTTATCCCTCAACAAACATCACTTAAAAACAAATTATTTGGTCTTTATAAAATTGCTGTTTGTGGGGAGTTGTGGTGTGCACATCAGCTGGCTTGTTTCCTACATCATGACATCAGGTATGGGGAGATTTTCTTATGAGGAGAGTTTGAGTAGGTTGGGCCTGTACTCATTGGAGTTTAGAAGAATGAGAGGCGACCTTATTGAAACATATAAGATTCTCAGGGGTCTTGACAGGGTGGATGTTGAGAGGCTGTTTCCCCTTCTGGGAGAGTCTAAGACCAGAGGGCATAATCTCAGAGTAAGAGGTCATCCATTTAAGACAGAGATGAGGAGGAATTTCTTCTCTCAGAAGGGGGTAAATCTGTGGAATTCTCTACTGCAGAGGGCTGTAGAGGCTGGGTCTTTAAGTATATTCAAAGTTGGGATGGACAGACTTTTAATTAGTAAGGGAATCAAGGGCTATGGGGGAAAGGCAGGAAAGTGGAATTGAGAATTATCAGATCAGCCATGATCTCATTGAATGGCAGAGCAGACTCGATGGGCCGAATGGCCCACTTCTGTTCCTATGTCTTATGGTCTTATTATACTTCAAAGGTATTTCATTAGCTGTAAAGTGCTTTGGGACATCCTGGGGTTGTGAAAGCACAACATAAATGCAGTATTTCTACCTTTCAAATATTTTATCATTATATTTTGACTAGATTCAAGTGTAGCAATTTATTTTTGTACTCTTTCATAGGATGTGGATGTTGCTGATGAGGCCAGCATTTGTTGTCCATCCCTAATTGCCTTTGAGAAGGTGGTGGTGAGCTGCCTTCTTGAACCACTGCAACCCTTGTGGTGCAGATACACCCACAGTGCTGTTCAGGAGGGAGTTCCAGGATTTTGACTCAGCGACAGTGAAGGAAAGATAATATAGTTGCAAAATATATATTGGCAGAATAATTTTGGAATTTATTCCCAAATATACTCCAGCAATGTATGCATGACCAATGTCAGCATGATTGCCTTTTCTGTATCTGTTATAGATATTCGGACAGTTAAAACATGATTATTTCTCGTTTTACCACCCAACTGTTTAAATGTCAATTTTATATACAGCTTTCTTACTGGCCATATGTTAAACCATCCCCTGAAAGAAAAAGCTGTAATAATACAAACTAAACACTTTAACAATCAGAAATTACTCAACTGACTGGTGCTAATAAACTAATAAAATTTTCTATTGGTGGTAGCTGTAACAAAATTATTAACCAAACCCTATAAAAATGTAAGCCACATTTCAGTAAGCATTTTTCACACTATCAGGAGAGTATCCACTTCTAGTGTGGTTAATTACCACCTTAATTTTCTCCTTATTTGTACATGTTCCCCTCCATAAGGGAATTCTAAAGGGGGAGGGCAAACAGTCAGAGATTGTGGTACATATTGGTACCAATGACGTAGGACAAAGAGGGATGAGATCCTGCAAGCAGAATTTAGGGAGCTAGGAAGCAGATTAAACAACAGGACCTCAGAGGTAGTAATCTCTGGATTATTTCCGGTGCCACGCACTAGTGAGTATAGAAATAGGAGGTTAGTCCAGGTGAATGCATGGCTGGTGAGATGGTGTAGGAGGGAGGGCTTTAAATTTCTGGGACATTGGGCCAGTTTCTGGGGGGCGGTGGGACCTGTACAAGGCGGATGAGTTGCACATGAACCGGAATGGGACCAACATCCTTGCTAGTACTGTTGGGGAGGGTTTAAACTAACTTGGCAGGGGTATGGGATCCTGAAAGGAAGTGTTACAGGGGGAGATGCACACCCAAAATTAGAAGAGGGAGCAAGTGAGTCTGGAAGGCATAGAAATTATTGGCCAGTTAAGGCACAAGGAAGTTTTGCAAGGTAGGATGGCATTTATCTTAACACAAGGAGTCTGATGAATAAGGCAAATGAGTTGAAGGCACAAATCAACATGTGGAAGTATGTCATTGCTGTCACAGAGACATGGTTGAGAGAGCGGCAGGATTGGCAGCTCAATATTCCAGGACATAGGGTCTTCAGGTGAGACAGTGAAGGAAGTAAAAAGGGAGGAGGTATCACAATATTGATCAAGGAGTCAATTACAGCAATAAGGAGGGATGACATCTTAAAAGGCTCCTCAAATGAAGCCACATGGGTAGAACTGAAAAACTAAAAAGGAGCAATCACATTGCTGGGAGTGTACTATAGGCCCCCAAGCAGTCAGAGAAAAATAGAAGAGCAGATATGTAGGCAAATTTCAGAGAAGTATAAAAATAATAGGGTAGTAATATTGGGGGATTTCAACTTCCCCAATATTACCTGGGTTAGTCATGGTGTGATAGGTTTAGAGGGAGCGGAATTCTTAAAATGCATTCAGGGGAGCTTTTTAAGCCAGTACATAGAAATTCCTACAAGAGAGAGGGTGGTACTAGACTTAATTTTAGGGAATGAAGCCAGGCAAGTGATATAGGTATCAGTGGGGGAGCAGATAGTGATAAAAGCTCCATTAGATTCAAGGTTGTTATGAAAAAAGACAAGGAAGGACCAGAAATCGGAGTTCTTAATTGGGGGAAGGCCAATTTTAATAAGATCAGATATGATTTCACCAGTGTAGATTGGGAGCAGCCACCTTTAGGTAAATCTGTGTCAGAGCAGTGGGACTCATTCAAGAAGGAAATAGGGAGAGTACAGGGCCAACATATTCCAGTAAAGATGAAGGGTAGGATCAATAAATCCAGGGAACAGGATTGGATAAAGAGAAAAAAGGAGGCTTAGGGCAGATATTGAGGGCTCAAAACAGCAGAAGCCCTAGAGGAGTATACACTGTGTAGGGGGGAACTTAAAAAGAAAATTAAGAGAGCAAAAAGGGGGCATGAAAAAACATTGGCAGGTAAAATAAAGGAAAATCCAAAGTTATTTTACAAGTACATTAAGAGTAAGAGGATAACTAGGGAAAGAGTAGGACCCATTAAGGACCACAATGGTAATTTGTTTGTGGAGTTGGAAGACATAGGGAGGGTTCTAAATGAATACTTTGGGTCGGTGTTCGCAAGTGAGAGGGGCAATGTGGGTATGGAAATCAGGCAGAAGGACTGTGATATAATTATGGAAATTAGCATAGAAAGGGAGGAGGTTCTAAGTAGGCTGGCAAGCTTAAAAGTAGATAAATCTCCAGGCCAGGATGAAATGTATCACAGGCTGTTGAGTGAGGCAAGGGAGGAGATAGCAGTAGCGCTGGCAATAATTTTCAATACCTCTCTGGCCACAGCAGAGGTGCCAGAGGACTGGAGGATAGCCAATGTGGTATTGTTATTCAAGAAGGGAGGAAGGGATAAACCAGGGAACTACAGGCCAATCAGTCTAACCTCCGTGCTGGGGAAACTATTGGAAGCAATTCTGAGGGGCAGAATTAATCTACACTTGGAGAGGCAGGGATTAATCAAGGACAATCAGCATGGTTTTGTTAAGGTGAGATCATGTCTGACCAATTTGATTGAATTTTTCAAAGAAGTGACCAGGTTTGTAGATGACGGCAATGCATTTGACATAGTCTACTTGGACTTCAGCAAGGCTTTTGATAAGGTCCCGCATGGGAGACTGATAATGAAGGTAAGAGCCCGTGGGATCCAAGGCAGTTTGGCAATTTGGATCCAGAATTGGCTGAGTGGCAGGAAACAAAGGGTGATGGTCAAAGGGTGTTTTTGTGACTGGATGCCTGTGTCCAGTGGTATTCCACAGGGATTGGTGTTGGCTCCCTTGCTGTTTGTGGTATATATAAACGATTTAGACTTGAAGGTAGGAGGGTTGATCAGTAAGTTTGTGGATGACACGAAAATTTGTGTGGTGGTGAATAGTGAGGAGGATAGCCTTAGATTACAGGAGGATATAGATGGGCTGAACAGTAGCAAATGGAATTTAATCTGGATAAGTGTGAGGTGATGCACTTGGGCAGGACAAACAAGGCACAGGAATACATGATGAATATTAGGATCCTGGGAAGGACCAAGGATCAGAGGGACCTTGGTGTGCATGTCCACCAGTCCCTTAAGGTAGCAGGACAGGTAGATAAGGTGGTTAAGAAGGCATATGGAACATCTGCTTTTATTAGCCGAGGCATAGGATATAAGAGCAGGGAGGTTATGCTGGAACTGTACAAGATACTGGTTAGGTCATAGCTAGAGTATTACGTGCAGTTCTGGAATCCGCATTATAGGAAAGATGTGATTGCATCAGAGAGAGTGCAGAGGAGATTTACCAGGATGTTGCCTGGGCTGGAGAGTTTTAGTTATGAGTAGAGATTGGATAGACTGGGGTTATTTTCCCTGCAGCAGAGGAGATTGAGGGGGGACATGATTGAGGTGTGTAAAATTTTGAGGGGCATAGATAGGGTAGACAGGAGGGAACTTTTCCCCTTGGTGGAGGGTTCAATAACCAGGGGGTATAGATTTAAGGTAAGGGGCAGGAGGTTTAGAGGGAATGTGAGGAAGAATGTTTTCACCCAGAGGGTAGTGGGAATCTGGAACTCACTGCCTGAAAGGGTGGTAGAGGCAGAAACCCTCATAACATTTAAGAAGTATTTGGATGTGCACTTGCGATGCCAAGGCATACAAGGCTATGGGCCTAGTGCTGGAAAATGGGATTAGAATAGTTAGGTACTTGTTTGACCGATGCAGATTCGATGGACCAAAGGGCCTTTTTCTGTGCTGTAGACCTCTATGACTCTCCATGCAGGATTTCCCAGTCGGCATGCGGGGGACTGGACCCACACACCGATGCGTAAAATGACGCAGGATGACATCGGGCGGAACTCCCACGTCATTTCAATTTTCAGGTCAGCGGGGGCGCAGCCGAATCAACTGTGCACCCACCAACCTGTCAACGGCCAATTGAGGCCATTTAAAAAGTACCTGCAGTAGTTAATGGACCTGCCTGTCCAACCTTAAGGTTGGTGGACAGGCCAGGAGCGCTGGCGGGCTTCAGAGAAAGCATGAAACCTCATCCATGGGAGGGAGGTGCGGCTTAGGGAATCGCCCCCCACCCACACAGGGAACGCATAGCGCTTCCTGGCAGACGTCATGCTGGTTAGGCCTTATTTGGCCCACCCATGTAAAATGGCGGTCAATTGGAGTTGTGCCTGCACGCGTCCGCTCCTGAACGTCCCCCCCCAACAGGGGGAAAATCCTGCCCTGCAATGCACAATTCTAACACCAGATAGGCTGAGGAAATTTGGCCCCATTATTTTTGCATCTGATGTTGTACAGTCTGCACTGATTTCTCCACAAGGCCATTTGACTGTAAGTATTTCAGATTTGAAGTTGCCTGAATGAAATGCTATTCTTTGATGAACTACCTGAACTCAGCATTTGCTAGCTGTGGCTCTTTGTCACTAAAGAATTCAATAGGTATTTCATGCCTGGAGAAAATAGTTTCAATGTGTGTTCTCATTATTTTGCTTGTGGCATTTTGTATTGTGCATAGGCTCTGGATCAGTTGGCTGGTATCCTATAAGTGTCAAATAATCCTTCACCTCATACATAAATAAATTACGGCATGGCTGTTGTGCTACAGAATGAAGCTTTAATGATCTACCATTGATTTGGCTAATGTTTCATGTAGGATGAACAATTTGTTGCCAATGTTATGATTTGTTCTGTGTCTTTATGACGACTGGTAATGTAGTCATAGCACTGGCACTTCAACACATCATGTGTTTATTGCACATGCATACTATTAACAACAAAAAACCAAAATACTACAGAAGCTGGAAATCTGAGATAAAAACAAAAATTGCTGGAAATATTCAGCTGGTCAGGCAGCATCTGTGGAGAGAAACAGAGTTAATGTTTCAAGTTGGTGAGCTGTCATCAGTACTGAAGAAAGATAGAAATGTAAGATTTTTTAAGCCAGTAGAAACACAGAAACATAGCAAATAGGAGCAAGAGTAGGTCATTCGGCCCTTCGAGTCTGCTCCGCTATTCAATATGACCATGGCTGATTCTCTATCTCCTGCTCTCTCCCCTTGACGCCATTCGAGTCAAAAAATCTATTTCCTTCTTAAATATATTCAGTGACTTGACCTGCACAGCCTTCTGAGGTAGAGAATGCCACAGGTTCACCACCCTCTGAGTGAAGAAATTTTTCCTCATCTCAGTCCTGAATGGCCTACCCCACATCCTAAGACTGTGACCCCTTGTTCTAGATCCTCCAGCCAGAGGAAGCATCATCCCTACATCCATTCTGTCCCACCCTGTCAGAATTTTGTACATTTCAATGAGATCCCCTCTCATTCTTCTAAACTCCAGTGAATTCAGGCCTAGTCGACCCAATCTCTCCCCATACAAAAATCCTGCCACCCCAGGATTCAGCCTGGTGAACATTCGCTGCACTTCCGCTATGGCAAATATGTACTTTCTTAGGTAAGGAGACTAAAACTGCATACTATATTCCAGGAGTAGAAAGGGTAAGCGCTGGGAAGTACAAAGAGAAGGTCTGTGATAGGGTGGAGGACAGGAGGGATTAACTCACAAAATATTTCATGATGTAAAAGCCAAAGAGAGTGATAATGGATATATAAAGAGACAAAGGTTGTGTCCACTTGAGACATGAATGACTACATTCCAGCCATCTGAATGTGACATGAAAGGATAAAGAAGGAAACAAGCCAGCAAAAAAAACCCCAAAAAAGAACACAAGATGGAGGCAGAGGTTATGATCTAAAGTTGTTCAACTCAAATTGAGCCCAGAAAGCTGTTGAGTGCTGAGGCAAAAGATAAGGTGCCAATCCTTGAGCTTGCATTGAGCTTCATTGGAATGCTATAATAGACCATGGACAGAAAGGTCAGAGTGTGAGCAAGGTGGAGAATTAAAATGACAAGTGACAGGATGCGTGGGGTCATGCCTGCAGACTGAATGGAGGTGTTCCGCAAAGCAGTCACCCAGCCTATGTTTGGTCTCCCCAATGTAGAGGAGATCACATCATGAAAAATGAATACAGTATACTAAATTTAAATAAATACAAGTAAATTGCTGTTTGAAACAGCTGGGACGCTGGCTAGGAGATGTCTGAATCCATTGGATCAGACCAGTGAAAACCACGGGATTGAGGTTACCATCTGCAGGTGCGTTGTGAGTTTATCAGTCCAAGTAAATCTCCAACTTTCAGCCTGTGGTATGCAGGCCAAGGAGCAGGAACTCTGGTAAACGAGGTTATAGTGAATGTTGCAACATTAAAAGGACATATCAGCAAGGTTATAAAGAAACAATAACTGAGTCAACATTAAGGGAGGAAATACTGGACACAAATAATGCAATTAGTGGTTTGTGCTGCATTTAGCGGTATGACAATATATAAACCGATTGAATTTTTCATTACAAACACTACGCTTATTAGCTTCTTCTCAATTTATGCAATTTTTTTCTCAGTTTTACTAAATGAACAGGATTATAATAATTTACGATCTGTTCTTGCCTTAGCAGCCCTTTTATGTTTTATTTCATGTTTAATTCTGTTTGTGATTCCAGTTTTATTATATAGTCTGTTCAAATCAACTTCTAAGAAATAATACTTTTCTGATTGATTTTATATGAATTCACACAGGTAATTAACCAAAGGGCTAATCTACGTATGTCTGGATGATGAAAAACAACAATTTATCTTTATACAACACTTTGAACATAATGAAACATTCCAAGGTGCTTCACAGGAGCATTATAAAACGAAGATAGAAAGTCACTGAAGAAGCTATTAGTTCAGATGATCAAAAGCTTAGTCAAAGAGGTAGGCTTTAAGGGGTACCTTAATGGAGGAAATTGAGGTAGACAAGTGGAAAGGTATAGGGAGGGAATTCTAGAGCATTGGGCCTCAGGAATGCAAGGCCACCAGTGGTGAAGTGATTAAAATCAGGGATGCGCAATAGACCAGAATTAGAGGAGCACAGATATCTCAGAGGGTTGTAAGTCTGGAAAAGATTACAGAGATTGGAAGGGGCAAGGCCATGGAGGGATTGAAACAAGAATGAGAATTTTAAAATCATAGGCCAGGATTTTATGGCTCCTCCCACCCGACCAAATATTACGGTCCCGCCGAACTGAATGGAGATTTAAATGGTTCGCCGCATCTGCCGGGGGGCTGGGGGAGTGGGTGGGGGAGATATGCTGCGGTGGGGCTGTAAAATCCTGACCAAGATGTTGCTTGACCGGGATCCAATGTAGGTCAGTGAGCAAAGGGGTCACAGGAGAATGGGACTTGCTGAGAGTTATGACTTAGACAGCAGAGTTTTGGATGACCTCAAGTTTATGGAGGAAAGAATGTGGGAGACCAGCCAGGAGACTTTTGGAATCATCAAGCCTGAAGATAACAAAGGCGTTTCAGCAGTGATGAGCTGAGGCAGAGGTAAAGTTGAGTGATGTTAGGGCAGTGAAAATAGGTGGTGTTAGTGATGGCATTGATTGGGGGTGAGAAGCTCAGCTTGGGTCAGAAATGACACCAAGTTTGCTTTAGTCTCAGGCTGTTGCCAGGGAGAGGGATGGATTCAGTAGCTGGGGAATAGAGTTTGGAGCGGGGACCAAAAATAATGGATTCAGTCTTCCCAATATTTAATTGGAGAAAATTTCTGTTCATCCAGTACTTGCTGTTGGATAAGCAATCTGATAATTTAGAGTCAGTAGAGGAGTTGAGAGAGATGGTGCTGAGGTTGAGCTGATCTATGTCAGCAAACATGTGCAAGCTAGTGCTGTGCTTTTGGTGATGTCCCCGAGTTGCAGGATGTAGATGAGAAATAAGAGGGGGCTAGGATGGGTCCTTGGGGAACACCAGGGTCTGAATTTTACATTTTGAGGGCATGCACCTGACCCGACTGCATGTGAAATTGCACAAAATAAGGTTGGGCGTGCGTCCCAATGTCATTGTGCATGCGAGCAATATTGAAGTCGGCGGGCACGCAGGGGAGTCAGAGCCTCGCCTGCTGACAATTAAAGGGCCAATTAAGGCAGTCAAAAAGCCTATTGTCCACGATTTGACGTTGCCCATGCGATTTCGTGCTTATCGCACAGGCAAAATGGGCAGATGAGCAGCACATTTTTAACGAATTGTCATCCAAGGACAGGATAAAAAGGGTCTGGAGCATTGCCACAGTGAGTAGTGAGGAGTTTAGGAGATAGTTTGCTGCTTAGTGAAACTTCTCAGCTTTATCTCAGTTTTGAGCTTCAGCCTTTGCAATGCTAGCCTTCATTTCAGGACTCATTGGGGTTTCCAATGCCCTCGGAGGATTTAGACCGTGTGACCCTTCCAGTCACCAGAGAGCTTTCTGTTTCTCTGGTAATGGGGATTGCCTACTCCACTGGTGGCAACTCTTTTGAGGAGGAAGAGAGGGCAGAAGGGAGAGGAGGCCAGATGTCCATAGGGAGCGACCTGTGGGAGGAGAGGCACAGGCACAGGGATCGGAGGGCCAGCAGGGAGTCCAAGGTAGAAGGGGGCGCAGAAGATGCTACTATTCTGCGGCCAGAGTGTACAGGTAGCGATGCAGCATCTGAACATGTATTCTGGTCAAACAAATCCAGTCTCTTCCAGGCAACCCATCCTTTCCTTTGAGCATATTCCTTCTCCAGGGTCTTCCCAGAATAATGGGGATCCAGGACAAGGAGGTAATTGTTCTCTGAGCCCGTGCACATGCCCAAAATCCCCTTTGAAGCATTGTCAATGTCACCACCCATCATAATTGGGGATCCCGATGGAAGCTCTTAATGCTTGCCTCACCAAAATGGTGCCCAGCACGGGCCATGCTGGAAGCGTGGATGACATTTTGCAATCAAAACAGCACCTGTGGTACTGAAGAATACAGGTTACAAATTTTGCAGCCATAGTATTGCTTTATCTGGAACCAAATTCCCCCCTTTCTCAATTGAAATGATTGTAAACAATAACGAATCTGAAAAACAGGATGTGCATTTACCATAGCAATTTTCACAACCACTGGACATCTCAAAGCCAATGAAGTGCCTTTGAAATGTAATCACTGTTGTAATGTAGGAACCCTGACAAACAATTTGTGCACAGCAAGCTCACACAAACAGACAATGTAATAATCATTAGACAGTCTTTTTGCCGTGATATTGATTAAGGGATAAATATTATCCGGGATATCAAGGATAACTCCCCTGCTGTTCTTTGAAATAGTGTCGTGGGATATTTTACATTCACCAGAGAGGGTAGACGCAGCCTTGGTTTAGTGCCTCAATGGAAAACCAACCCCTCCAATGGTGCAGCACTCCCTCAATATGCCATTACACTGACCAGGATAGATTGGATGATACATTATTTTAATAGTACAGAAATATTACACCATGCTACACAATGATATGTAACTTGGGCTGGGAATTCCTGGCCCCATTGTGGGTGGGACCCACCGGGGGCGAGGCAGCGCCCTAGTCAGAAGTCCATTGCCTTGCGGTGAGACCGGAAGATCGGTGTGGCGGACGGGTGCGGAAAATCCTGCCGTTGGTGTATCCCTTTCAAGGTACAAGGTATCATTGCATCATTGCTGTGTTTTGTTTGGGTTGGTTTGAGAATAATTGGTTTTAACAGATTCTTGAGTCAGTTAGAGGTCAGGCATGTTGTGAGACAGTGTGAAGTGCTGCTATGATGGATGCAGATGTATGTTAGATGTAATAGTCTTGAAAATCCAAGGGGAAAGTCCTCACAGTTACACCGAGATCACGTCTGCTGCAAAACACTTCCACTGATCTCACTGGAGTGTGGAGGGGCAGGGGAAGGAAGCTCCAGGAATGGTATTTCAGCAGTTTGAGGAGAAGCTGTGGTGACCTTCCTCTGAAGACGTCGGCCAGAATGTTACGCTCCCCCACTGGTGAGTTTTTAGGCAGGGTGTTGGGGAGGTGGTGGGAGAGCACGAATTTGAAAGGACGGGATTCCATCCGGGTTCTTGCCCACCCCGACCCTGCAGCAGTTTAATGCTGGGGCGCACAAGGCCTTGGACGAGAAGTCCAATTGAGGCCCTTGAGTGGCCAATTATTGACCAAAGGCCTCAATTGGGCTTCTCGCCCAATTATTGACTTAAAGGCCGTTTCCCACCCAGCCTCTGTTTTTACATGGGAGAAGGCCCAAAATCAAAAGAGTTACATCTTAGGCGGGAAGTGGGGTGGGTGGGGAGTGCATCTATCAGAAGCTCTCTTCTGAAGCCGGGCGCCTCCCCACCCTCGCCCAATGTACAGTGGCCTCTGGACCTTCCTTCCCCCCCAGGCCTCTCTCCCAAGATCCTGATCGCCCCCTTTTCACCCCCACCCCCCCCAGGCTTGCCGTACCCTCCCCCTTGAATTTACCTGGGACTCTGGTGCCTGGACTTAGGCTCTGACGTCCTCCTGCATTTCTTCTTCTGTCCAATGTAATGCTTTTGCTGCAGGGACTAGAAAGCTGCTGCCCAATCCTATTGGCCAGCAGCGTGAGGGGCAGAAGTCCTGCCTGCAGCCATTTAATGCTCAGTCAAGCGTGAATTGTGTGTTCCCTGCTGGCTCTTCGGATGGTGGGCAGCGAGACTCCACTGTCGGTAAAATTCAGGCCCTTGGAAACGTAGATGGATGCTGGCCAGCCTGAAGAAAGCAAGGGCCATCAATTTCACCCTAACTCATGAATAAAGTTATTCATGGCTTCAGTGCTCTCTGTGTTGGGGAATCCCTTTAAAAGTATTAAATATTTGTAAATTCTTGCCCTCTGCTTTACACATCCTCACACGATCCTTGGATTTCCCAGTAGAGCAACTTTTATTCTGTCTCGGCTAACAGTTAATACAGGCCTCTTTGAGACGATGAAAGTAGGACCCCCTAGTGTAGGCATTTGTTGCCCATGTGTTCATGGATTTTTATAGTGCAGGTGAAGAAATACATAAAATTTTAATTTCAGCTTTCCTTATTTTCATGTTTTTATAAGTCTTTCTGCAATGGTTCTTGGTACATTTAAACTGTTTGTATTACATTTTAAGTTTTTTTTTTGATTCATTCATCAGATATGGGCATCACTGGCTAGGCCAGCATTTATTGCCCATCCCTAACAGCCCTTGCTGCAGTCCATGTGGTGTAGATACACCGACAGCACTGTCAGGGAGGGAGTTTCAAGATTTTCACCCAGCAACAGTGAAGGAACGGTGATATATTTCCAAGTCAGGATGGTGCGTGGCTTGGAGGGGAACTTCCAGGTGGTAGTGTTCCATTGCACCTACTGCCCTTGTCCTTCTAGGTGGTAAATATCGCAGGTTTGGAAGGTGCTACTACAGTGCATCTTGTTGATGGTACACACTGCAGCCACTGTGCATCGGTGGTGGAGGGAGTGAAGATTGAAGGTGGTGAATGGAGTGCCAATCAAGCAGGCTGCTTTGTCCTGGATGGTGACAAGATTCTTGAGTGTTGTTGGAGCTGCACTCATCCAGGCAAGTGGAGGGTATTCCATCACGCTCCTGACTTGTGCCTTGTAAATGGTGGACACGCTTTCGGAATTCAGGATGTGAGTTACATGCCGCAGGATTCCCAGCCTCTGACCTGCTCTTGTAGCCACAGTATTAATATGGCTGGTCACTGCAGTTTCTAGTCAATGGTAACCCCCAGGATGTTAATAGTGGGGGATTCAGGGACAGCAATGCCATTGAATGTCAAGGGGAGATGGGCTGGATTCTCTCCTGTTGGAAATGGTCATTGCCTTCTTACACTTGTGTGGCATGAATGTTAATTGTCACTTACCTCGATGGATATAAAACCTGCAGCAGTCACCACCTCCCTGGTGACGCTGCCTACCAACAAAGAGTTGCCAGTCTCTGATTGGCTGGGAGCTCTCAACGGGCAACATCTCTGCACCCAGGGTTCCTGAACCCCGGGAGGGTCCACCACTGTCCAGAAACTGGCACTTAATTTGGTGGGCCTTCCCCAAAGTAAGCAACACAGGGCGCTTGCTGGCTTTCCAACCGGCAAACAAAAACCATTGTCTCCATTAAATAGCACCCATTAAGGATAATTCACATAGGACAGCAAATTCAGGCAAGGGGCAGGTATGCAGTTAAGCTCAAAAATCCAGAGCCTGCTCTTCAACTTGCACTCTCTGGCATTATCTTCGCAAAAAGAACATCTTGCTGACTGCCACACCATTGAAATGCATTGAGTGACATGAAGTTGTTGTATTTGTGCTGTTGATATGAAGTAAACTCACTACAGAAAGTTAAGTCAAGTCATTTCAAGTGTACGTACCCTTTAATAACATAACCTAAATAATAGGAGCAGCCATAGGCCATTTGGCCCCGGAGCCTGATCCTGTATTCAATAAGATTATGGCTGATCTTCGACCTCAGTTAACGTTTTAGGTCGATGACCTTTCATTAGTTCTGTTTAAAGATCACAGAGTTGAAAAGTTAATTCTGTTTTTCTCTCCACAAACGCTGCCAGACCTGCTGAGTATTTCCAGCAGTTTTATCCCCTCATCTAAGTCATTGATATGTATTTTGTAAATAGCTGAGGTTCAAGCACTGATCCTTGCAGCACCCCAGTCATTATAGCCTGCCAACCTGAAAAACACTCAATTATTCCAATTGTGTTCTGTCCGTCTAACTAATGGCTAATGCCACTAGATGCTTTGTTACAGCAAAATCTGGTTTAATACAAATATGAAGATTTCAATTACAAATTTGTGACTGCTTAAAATTGCATTTGTCACTCATGTCACATACTATAAGCAACCATTTGAATATAATGTCAATTTTTTTTTCAGAAGAGACTGATAAGCTGAGCTCTTACAAGAAAGAATATTTCTGGTCCTGCGGAGGTGGGTTTGAAGGTGGCACCAGGAGGAAATTCTGACATGAAAACATTGGGCCAGCCATCTGATGCATTCCTGTCTTCAAGCAATCTTATCAGAGGCAGGTTATCAAAGACAATGGCTACCCACCCAGCAGCAGTGAGTGGACAACTTGAATAATTAATTACCCAATAGTGGGAAGATTGGACACTTTGCTGAGTGGGCCTCTCACTGAGGCCAGAGCCTGGCAGATGCCTGGAGGTGGATTGCCAGTGAATGCCTGAGGCCTCCAATATTTAGTCCTCCGTTAGAGTCGCAGGGATCAGTGGGCCACAGCTGTAACGTGGACCATCTCGTAGAGGGACAGAGCCTACCTCTATTGGTGGAGTTGCTGTTCTTCCAAGGCAGCAGGCCCTATGATTGGGAGTCTCAGGAACCTACCTTCTGTCCTTAATTGAATGGTGGATGTGGAGGTGGCCAATTAGCAGGCTGCCTTCCAAAAGAGTGTACCAGTGGCTAGGTTGCTAGCATATGTAGGTTTGGGACCCAGAAATGCTCTCACCCTGTGATTATGTTTAAAAGGTTTAATATTCCATCCATAATATATGTAACTGTGGCACTTAGAGTAGCAACCCCTTCACTGATGCCCTGCTCTGACTAAAACTTGCAGGTTCATGGGCAAGGCAACTAATTAGCATATAAGTAGTGGGTGTCTGTTACATTGAGGATTCACCTTGGATGGCTGCTAGCCCTTGGATGCTAAAGGTGCAACCTTCTTGATTCCTGATCAAAGTTCTGCCACTCACCTCTGTAAACATCAAGGCTTTTCCCTGCCATTGTACATTCTGCAATGAAAAAGTCTTGTTCTCTTTGAAAGCTGTGTGTCATAATGTATAGTACTGGTAAAAAAAAATCCTAAAAATTGAACAAAACTGCCTTGTACTACCATCTTTGTAGAATAACACGTTGAAATGTATTGCAAGGCAGTAATGGATTAGGGAGCACTGGTGACACTGATAAACTCCCTCACTCTATAATGTTGATTCTCGTTCTTGGTCTGCCTTGTCAAATACTCCAGCTCACTCATAATCTCATATACATTAACAAATGCATATAACTTCCTCTCTTACTTATTCATACATTCAATAGTGCATACTTTAATCATTAATGAATATGTGAAAGAAACAAAATACATTTTCTAATATATTAGTCCATAAAATGAGCCATAATATAGTCAACATATTTTCTTTGGTGCTACCAAATATTGCATAAAAGAAAATCACAATCAATGAAACAAATATTTCATAAGATTATAATTTTATTAAATTTGTTGAGGGAGTCTTTTCCTTAGAGAAGGTACTGTCTAGAGCCACCCACACATATGGGGAGATGTGAGAGTCGGAACAGCTCTGCAATACGTTAAAGGAGATCAGAGGGCATGCTCAGATGGAAAGAAAAATCACTCATCTATTGTTCTAACCTTTCCCCATGTGTCCTGTCTTCCCAGCTCAGCAGTTAAAAAAAATCATGCAAATCTCCATGTCTCCAGGTTAAAAAGAAAACAGTAACTATTTTTAACTTTGAGCCTGCCCATTTTCTTTGTTAAGATAATAGATTCATCTTCAGGTCCTGTAATTTGAGGCTTGTGGCTCATACCAGCAGCCATCGCAGTTTATTATCTAATTAAATGTATGCTGATTAAGTATACATCTGACTTCATTTTAATTTGATTCCAGTAACATTTATTTGGCATTTATTCTTATGGAGGATTGTCTTGTATATGAACATCTTTGATTAAATGTATAGCTTTGCTGGTCATACATAAAGCTATATGTCAGCAGCAGCTTAAATTGAATTATTTTCAATTTCCAAACCAATCTATTTAGCATTAAGCTAAACAGATAAATTTACCACCTCCTTATTTGGTAAGCATAATAGAGGTTCACTGATGTAATTTTGTTGCAAGGCTAAAGGAACAGTGTTACAAAGTACACATGGCAAGCAATGAATAAGTGAACTTGCCTTGTCTGGTTTTGCATGATCAGCTCATTTAAAATAAATAGTATTAACCAATTCTGCTCATGAACCTAAGTGAAGGGAACCCGGCAAATGCTTGGCCAGAGTCCACAGAACATTTAAAAAGATGCAGCTACTTAGTTGTTAAATATGGGAGCAAATCTTCTCGCGGCTTTTTAGAAAGGCTCAGAAAGATGTTTAAATATATTGTTAGCTATTTCAAAGGTTGTATGGAGTGGGGTGCAGCAAGTGGAAGGACAAAAGTAAAGGAAATGGATGGATGGAGAGCTGCCATGTTAGACACTCTAGAGCCGATTTTCACTTTTGACGTGGCAGAAAACTGATGGTAATTGGCCGTATGATGTACAATTGCCAGGTAATTGGATGCATCTATAACAGGTAGCCAATCAGCTACCACACATTTCCTACCACTACCAATCGTGAAAATGAGCCTAACCAAGTTTAAGCCCCAGATCGTATTGCATGATGCTTGGCAGCCTCAGTGTTGTGTACCCAGCCACAGATGCAGGAGAGAATGGCATGCTTTAAGGAACATAGCAAAACTATGCAACAATGTTAACTGTAGATTAATTGTATTTAATTGCCTGCAGGTAGTAATTGGGCATTCACTTGTGACCCTATAAATAGACACAGATTAAAACTGCTGTTTGATTAGGTGCCACATGCATGAAATGTGTAACTCTATAAATAAATGCTTATAAATGTGTGTAAAGATTGGCTCCAGTTCTAGCTTTCACAAAATGGCTTTTTGGAATTTTACAAACAGCACCATGCATTGGCTATATATCCCATGATTGACTATCACAAAGTATTGCCTGTCAACCGGTTCCAAATTTACTGTTCAACATAACGGAGCCCTCACACAACCCTACAGTTTTTCATAGCCTCTCAAGCAGGCCCATATTTCAACAGCACACACAATCAAAGTGAAACTTATAATTGAAAATGTTAGCACACATACCAGTGCACATCAAATTGTCAGAACACAGCCTAGCTGCAAGGTTCAAAAAATCCAGCCCACAGTGTAGAGATGGGATAGAGAAAGTAATGGCATAGGAGCAGCAAGATTCTGATGGCTGAATGGTGATGTGATTGTAATGTTATGGGGAGAATCAGAGAGTTGGGGGGAGATGTAGTATAGGGAGTTAATGCTAATTGTCTGATATGCTAATGAGACACAGTACACATCATCACAGGGGATGATGCAACATCTCATGATCTTGCTGTCTCTCATGGACCTCATGGCAAGGAGGACACAGTAAGAGATGTTCAATAAAGTTAACATTTTCTTTACCTCAGCAGACTGTAAATATTCTGTGTTAGCACAACGAGTCCAAGAATATTATAGTGATCACCACCTATGACCTCTGAACTTTCTGAAATGTACAAGACAATGAAGTTGAACAACCATATTATGTTGCCACAGCTCTTCAGTAGCAAAGTGCTGGGAATTTACTTGTATTGTAAATGTGTGGCTAAGATATTAGCTAATACAACTGTACTAGCCTTTAATGACCAAACATAGAAGGTTTGAGGGTGGTGGTGGCCAGCATTGCCATTGGCGCTATGTTTAGGTTTACGTTTAGCTCCAGGTTTCCCAATATCAATAACAAAAACCTGCAATTGGCTTTTTGTTGACTCAGAGCCTGTGGAGCCAGTTTTCCTCAGTTACTAGCTGATCGATGTCCCAAATCTTAAAGATATAGTTGGTAACATAATAGTAGGTGCAACAGTGCAGTTCAGCCTCTATCTAGCACACACTATTTGACCTTATTCTATTTCAATCGTAAAAAATAGTCTTTAGGATGCATACAAATTAACACTATTGTCAAATACATAGGACTACATAAGATATCAGGCACAGGAACCGGCTATTCAGCCCAATCTGTCCATGCTGGCCTTTATGCTCCACTTGAGCCTCCTTCCATCTTTTCTCATCTAAATCTAATAACATAACCATCTATTCTCTTCTCCTTCATAGCTTGTCTAGTTTTCCATTAAATGCATTTATGCTTTCAGCTTCAACCACTTCCTGTGGTAGCCAGTTCCACATTCTCACCATTCTTTGGGTGAAGAAATTTCTTCTGAATTCTCAATTGGATTTCTTGGTGACTGTCTTATATGGACGGCCTCTATTTATGTTCTTCCCCACAAGAAGAAACATTCTTCCTGGTTCCATTCTATCAAAATATTTCATAATTTTGAAGACCTCTATTAGATCATCCCTCAGCATCTTTTATCCAAGAAAGAAGAGACCCATCCCTTTGTGATATGTAAAGCCACACATTTCTGGTATCATCCTCGTAAATCATCTCTGCACTTTCTCCAGTGTTTCTATATCCTTTTTATGATATGGAAACCAGAACTGTACATAGTGCTCTAAGTGTGGTCTAACCAAAGTTCAATACAGATTTAGCGTAATTTCCGTACTCTTCAATTCTTCTATGGCCAATTCCAGAGTCTCCATCTGTCACAGGTCTCTACAGCTTGTTCCGACACACCATGTGCCTTCCTATGGCCCTGTGAATGTTAGTTATGGAAGAATTCTCATTCATGGACTTCTTTTTATTAATTTGTTGGAACTTTGGTGATGCCCTACAAATGACAAAAACTCTGTAATTAGCTTCCTGATGACCCACAGCCTGGGCCTACTTTTCAGGGATTTATTGGACAATAATGTACTTTTATTGGGATGTTTGCAAACAGACATTAAGCAAGTATAAATTGCTCCCAAAAAAGTTATCCTAAAAATGCATAATGCTTCTCAAATATCAAAAGAAGTCAGTACTCAAATGTACTGTAATCATTATGCCAAAATTCAAAGCCTGTTCCCATTTATGATATCCAACGTACATGGAGTTCACATGGAGTTCCTTATGTGCTCATTCAAAATTGACTTTGGAGCAGTACTTGCCATCCTGATATAAATCAGCAAAATTGTACCAGGTATTCTTTTAGGTACTCTTTCATGCATTCTGAAACGCTAATGAGGCTACAGCTTGAAATGTGCAAAAACACACGAGCATACAAAATGAGGCCAGCCAGAAAACTGCATTCGCCAAGAAGAATAAGCTTGTCACTTAGGCTGAATTTTCGCTCCCAGGTCGGGAGCGCCGAGTTGGGACAATTCCTGGGGCAGAATTTTCTGCCTGTCAGACGGGCCGGTTGGGAGCGGGCGTGGGGGGTTGTGGAGCCGATCGCTGACCGCAAACGGTTGAGGCCAATTAAGGCCCGCCCAGCGTGACGCGTGCCCGGTAGCGCTCAGTGCTACCTGTGCGGGTGGGGGGGAGGAGGGAGAGTCGGTGCCTGCGCTCTTTTACACATGCGCGTGAATGAGTGCAGAAACCTCCCTGAGGCTGCTTCAGGGAGATTAAGTTCATTTTGAAAGTTTGAAATAAAGAAAGAATGAAATTATTTCGACGTCCCCTCATGTGACAGTGTCACATGAGCTGGGACATGTTTATGAATTGTGAAGAAAATATTTATTTAGTAAAACCTTCAGAAAACTTCATCCTGCCTGTAGATGAGGTTTTATGAAAAACGCGAAGGCTGCTTGGGCTCTTCGCCTGCCCGCTGAACGGAAGATCGGAATGATGCATGGTGGCATTGGGATGCACGCCCGACATCATCGCGCATCGTTTTACATGTCGCATGCGGGGCCCACCCCCGCACGCTGATGTGAAAGTTCTGGCCCTGTTTCCCTGGGAAACCCGACCTGGGCAAAAGTTTCCCAGACATTTGGACTTTTGTTCTGGGGGGGTGGGGTGCAATGTGCGTTGGACCCACCACCCCCAGAAACATCTCGGAGGCACAGGGGCTGGAGGTGGGCTGGGTGAAAAGGCCTGCCTTGGTGCTCCGGCACTGTGAGAAAAAGAATAAAACCAAAAACAGCCCTCACCCCTTCAGTCCTCCCACACACTCCCCATGCCAACCCTATTCCCCTTTAGCCACCTTCATGGACCTTTGTAGCCTCATGCCAACCTATATCCACTACCCAGCCCCCATGACTCCTCATACCCTCTATGCCAACCCCTCCACCAAACCTCCATGGCCCCCTAAAATTCTCCATGTTAACCTATGCCCCCCTCCACCCATCCCCATAGGCTTTTAGAACACCTAGTCCAACTTAGTGTAAGTTCATGCCAACCCATGTCCCTTTGCCCTTAGACACCCTCAAGTCAACTGACCCATGGGCACATCTCAGGACCCAAGCTGAGATTAAATAAAGTTCTTATGAGGAGAATTTTCTCCCTGTTGGGCGGGCAGTTTGGGAGCGGGCGTGGGTGGGCGCAGAGCCGATCGCTGCCCGTGATCGGCTGCGCACCGCTATTTTATGCTGGGCAGGCCTTAATTGACATGCTCAGCACTACCTGTGTGGGCGAGGGGCGGGAGGGAAAGTTGGGGCCTGTGCTCTTTCGCACATGCGAGCTGTCTCAGGGAGATTAAGTTCATGTTTAAAATTTAAAATAAAGAAAGTTAAACATCATTTACATATGTCCCCTCATGTGACAGTGTCACATGCGCTGGGGCATGTATTTGAAATGTTTGAAAAATTTTTATTCATTCAATTAAACCTTCATGAAACCTCATCCCGCCCACAGATGAGGTTTCATGCAAAACGCAAAGCCCGCTTGGGCTCTTCACCTGTCTGCCAATCTTTAGGTTGGACCGGCCACCCCGTCAACTTGTCCAGTTTGCCTATTAATGGCCTTTACAGGCTTTTGACTGTTCGGCAGGCGTGCAGCCGACTTCAGTGCACACCCGCCGAATGAAAGAGACAATTCAGTATTTTTTTTAAAAATACTCTAGTGGATAAAAACCCTTTCTCTACATTTAACTTCATTTAATCCCTTATAAAAAAAAGCATTTGTATGCATAGTCATACTTCAAAGACTTCATAAGCACTTGGAGCTGTCAGTCAAACTGTGAACGGATAGGCACCCCACTGTGATATCATCAAATTAACCATGGCGCACTAATCCTCATGTATAATGAATTAACGAATGGAAATCCTCAGGTTTATGCCAACAGACAGTGAAATAGTAAACACTGATTTTTTTTTAAGGCTGCAGTCCCACCTCCTCCAAAGGCACCCCACCTCTTTCACAGGTGTCCCGAGACCATGTCCAAAAAGGTACCTTAATTCTTCAAAGGGGTATGCTACCTCTTGAAAGAACGCGATAAGTTTAGACCTTCTCCTACCAGGTCTAAAGTGCACAAATCAAGTTTGGACATCCTACCAGTGAAAATCTGATCTGACTGAGGCAGCAGCATTTTAACATGAGTGCCTCTGTGAACAATGGTTGTGCATTTTCAAACCTGGCCTCTCTACCCCCCTCTGAAAATGGCAGGAGCTGGGTTTGGGAGGGGGACTTCCAGATTTGTGCCTCTTTCACTAAGATGGAGAGCCTCTCTGTGAAAAAAATCAAGCTTTAGTGTTTAATACCAAAATGCATTTTTGACTTTTATTTAAGAAAACATATATTTTAAAAATAATTTCTGATTTCCCTTTTTGCCCATTCTATTCATCAAAGAATTCAATTTAGCTAATGGCCCAATGGACTTTACTGTGCCCTCCTTCAGTACCAATCTGTGATTAACTGTTAGGAGATGACTTGTTTTTTCCCTTCACATGCAGCGCCCGCCTGCAGTTACAGGGTGTTTAGCTAAGAAAAAGAACAAAACTCACTTGCAGTAGTGGCAGGTGGAGTCAGGTGACAGGAAGTAGGCATTCTACCATTTGTACTTTCAAGCTACCTCCCCAATTGACAATTTTTTACTGAACATTCTCATCTTGTCTAAGCTGCTATTAATGGGACAGGGCTTCACTTTTGGATGAGTACAGCTCTCAGGCCTGCAATGATTAACTTCATAGAGATGTGAAAAGTTTATTACTGTCATAGTATTTAATGTTTTTTGTTAAACAATGTGTATCAATAAACATTTAATGAAATAGCAAAGTAAAATCAATGGGCTCAATTTTAACTCACAGTTGGAATTGCAGCAAAGTGTGGCCCACTGTCTAGGAGTGGTGGCGGGCAAATTGAATACGTTGGCCGCAAGTTAGCAGGAAGTTTCTGTGCAGCTATTATAATCAAGCAACTCAGGTTAAAATAGCAGATGGGTCCCGATGACATCATCTTCAGGTAAGTTGGTTAATTGCTAAATGTTTACATCATTTTTTGACATTTAAAAAAATGTTGGCATTTAGGCTCTCATGAGGTTTGTCAGTTGCTCTAAAATTAAACCTCTCCAGCACCCAATGAGTTTTACATTGGGAATTTGCTCCCTGACAGGTTTAAATAAGAGGACCAAAGATAAGTGCTTTAAGTCATCTGACAGTGGCAGCTGTAGGGAAGGGAATAAACAGTAGGCATTTATGTGACAAACCTACACCCTCAGCCCCCTGCACAATCACCCCACAAGTACCTTCACACACTATGACAAAGATACAGGATGTTACAAAAAATTAATAGCAGGTGACTATTTCTATTTGTAGGATTATTTCACTGTAGTTTAAAAATGCTCTGTATGAGGCCACAAAATAATACTGATTTTTTTTTACACCACTCATCCCTTACGACTGAGGCTGCTGATCCATTCTATCTATCTGGAACTTAAAATTACTAACCTATTTTCAAGTATCTGGAATTATCTCTCACCAAGGTTTAATGCAATATCAATGGAACTCATGCCGCCAATATCTTCATTCACGGGTTAGCAAAAGTGCCTTGATAAACTTAATATACTAACAGTGAACATGCTGGCAGGGATTTTCTATTCTGGCAATGACATCCCTGGAAGTGTGGTGAGTAACCGTCTCTGCTGCTTCAAATGACCTACCTCTAGGCTGGGTGAACGTTCCAGTGGATTAGTCAAATTTAATTTTGTTCAAGGTGCTTCCAGTTGAATTTTTACCTGCACTGCAGCTCGCCAATGAAGCAGAGGGGCCAGTTTATAATTCTGCAGGAGTCAGATGCCTGCTTACATAGAATATGTCAAATGTACAGTACAGAAATAGGCCATTCAGTCCAATAAGCCTCCTCCAATTCCAAGTCTCATCCCAGCCTTTCAGCATATCTTCACATTCCCTTTAATGTACTCATCTAGTTGCCCTTTTGAAAGCATCTCAGTTTTATACCTCAGCTACTTCCTATGGCAGCAAATTCCACATTCTAACAACTCCGAGTGAAGACGTTTCTCCTTATTTCCCAATTAGATTTATTAATAACTATCTTGTATTTATGGTTCCTAGTTTTGGATTCTCCCACAAGTGGAAATATTCTCTCCTTAATTACCCTTTCCAACCCATTCATAATTTTAAAGAACTCTCAGACCATTGCTGAAGAAAAGCCCCAACTTGGCCAATCTTTCCTGATCGCTGTAATCGATTTTTCAGTTCTGGTATAATGCTTGCAAATCTGTTTTGCAATGCTTCCAGTGTTTCTGTGTTTTTTTAATAGTATGGGGAGCAGGACTTTGCACTGTATTCTGAATGCAGCATGATCAGGCTCCCATCCATAATTTCACTACCTTTAATCTTTATATCCCTAGAAATAAATCCCAGTGCTTAAGTAGCACTTTTAATTAATTTGATGTCCTATAATGCTGCTTTTAATGATTTGTTCACGTGCATCCTTAATTTCCTTTTCCCTCTACCTCATTCAGTTTCTTACTTTCTAAAGTGATCATTCCGTTTTTCAGACCAAAGTGCATCACCTCACATTTATCTATGTTAAAGTTCATTTGCTGCTTAACTGCCGAGTCTGCACATTTTCTATTACTTGTATTACGTTGCATCTTCTTCAGGGGCAATCTGGACAATGAAATAAATTGTTGTGATTAATGAAATGAAAAAATATACTCTTGCATATTCATCATTTGTGCAGAAATTGATTAGTCACATGGCCTGTGAATCTAAAATGTTCACTTCCATAGCAATACTGGAAGCCTGCTTTGCATAGGTGTTTCTTACCTCTGGTGTTCCTGTGGCAGTAATTACAGAAAATGTGCCCTATAAGTTCTCCTTAACCAAAATATGTCCACTTGTACCTGGACAGCAGCTTCCGACATTTTGCAGAAGTAACACTGGAAAATACTTACAACTATATAAATAGGTAAGGATCTGGTGCAAAAGATCTTCACCCAGTTTTCTAGTCCCATCTACGTAAATTCAGAAAATGTGTATAACTTAGGAGGACTGCCTTGATTAAGAGTGCAGGATCAGATATGAGTAGCAAATACACACATTGATGTGATAGCTAATTTCTAAAATTAAATAGTTATGCATGTGGCCTATAAAGTTCCAAAATAGGAAAATTTCACTGAGCACTGATTTAACACAACTGTGTAATTGCTCATGTAAAATTTCTATGAGTGTATGTGTTTTTTTTTTAAGAAGTCATTACCCCATCTATTTTAAACTGGGTAATAAACTTGGTTAGGAATTTTCTGGCCCTGTTGGCATCAGATGTCATGGTGGATGGGACACAATATAGTGAGAAGACCAAAAATCTGTTTCACACCATTGTGAAACCAGTTTGCGATTGCCTGCTCCACCCATCAATGGTGGGCTGCATTTCCTGCCGCTGCATGGTGGGAACCTAATTTCAATACTTTAGCATCTCATTATAAGCCCTGCTCACCAGAAAAATCCCTCCCCGCTGGATCATCCAGGCATGTCAGCGTGTGTTTCACAACAGTACGTCAGCAATGTGCACCTGGCGAACTGCACTTTGCTTGGGACTTTGGGGTTTGTTTGTCTGCCTTTCTTTGTGGTCATCAGCACCCAGGCTTCGTAGGCAGCATCATATCACTTTTAGGGGGCCTCATTGGCAAGTCTCTACCTACCAGGCTAGCTGTAATGCAGGGGTAGCGTTTCAATGGCTGCAAGGCTAGGGCTTGCTTGGGGAAGGGGGAGAAGCTGCAGGGTGAGGGCTGTCCTGGGGAAGGGGAGTAACCCAGGGTGTGTGTGGGGGCACATCTTGATCTGTGCAAGTAGCCTCAAGATGGTGAAGGCTGAGGAGGCAGTCTCCAGAGGAATGAGGCCAAATGGAGATGTGAGTGTGTGTGTGAGGGAATGAGTGTTGATGTCCCCTGAGTTGGCAGTGAGTGATGTACCAATGAATATGAACATACAAATTAGGAGCAGCAGTAGACCACTTGGTCCCAGAAGGTCTGCTCAGCCATTCAATAAGATCATGGCTGATTGATTTTAACCTCATATTCCTGCCTACCTACGATTACCTTTCAACCCCATGGTTATCAAGAATCTATCTACCTCTGCCTTAAAGATATTCAAGGACTTTGCCTCAACCACCATTTGAGGAAGAGAATACCAAAGCCAAGAACGTGTGAAGGCTTTGTGAGTGTGTGAGTTTGGAGTGATGAGATGGTTGCCTTACCCTGGTGGCATGGATGAGATTATTCATCTTCTTTCTGCACTGGGGGGGCTAAACTCTTCTGTGCAGTGGTGGCACTGACCACCACCGTCACCGCCTCCCAAGCTGGAGTGGTGAGATTGCTGGACCTTCTGCGGCCAGAGGGGGTGGTGGAGGACATCACTACGGGCCTCCAAAATGCATTCTAGTGATTGGTCACTGAACTCTTCTTGGCTTTCAAGGCCATGTCTTCACTTGTGCTGTCCTGGGCTGCAAACATTGAGAACTATGTGCGCGGCTGCAGTTTAGATATGGCACCTGGAGTGAGGAAAGGCTGAGGTAGTGGTGTGGCGGGCAATTTAGCGGCTGCCCGCCAGCAAAGTGGTGTGTTTCTTGTGGCTGCATAATTAATGAGGTGGGAAGTCGCGATATGGCACGAAAACCCGACATTGAGGCCGGTGGGTAAAACAACTTTTTTCCCACCCACTTCTGCACTTTGTGCAAATCTGGGTTGATTCCACCCTTTGTTGAAATAACATACATAAAGAATTTTAAATATGCACATAAAAGTGCACTAAAAATGGTACTGAGTAGAATTTCAACTACTGAATGCTTCAGCGGTCTAACCACCATAGCTTATTTGGAAACTGCAATAACACACTCAGGACAAAACTTTTCAATGTGTACTGCTGAGATTTGACAATATCACTGTTGCATTTAGGGATCTTATAGCTATTTTTAATAGAAAAGTTTTGGGAAAAAATATATACATTTGGATATTGTATATTTTAGAGTGCAGTGCATTCATGCTTGAAAGAAGTATCTTACAAGATGAACCTGTGTTCATGCTGTAGGTATGATTCCGTTGGAGATCAATAAACTGAAAGAACCAAAATTCCCAACCTAACAGAAGAAACTGATGGACAAAACTTCACTTTTTATAACGCGCACATCAACAATCAAACCAAAGTCAACATAAATTAAATGTCAACTCTTTTCTTCTCCGCCGATGCTGCCAGACCTACTGAGTTTTTCCAGGTAATTCTGTTTTTGTTTTGGATTTCATCAAGCCATTGTTTCCAGGACTGTCACTGACCTCATCTCCTCTGGAGATCTTCCTTTCACACCTTCCAACTGATAGTCACCCAACCTCGGACGGCCCGCTTCTACCTCCTACCCAAAATCCACAAACAGAACTCTCCCGGCAGACTGATCGTGTCAGCTTGCTCCTGCCCCACAGAACTCATTTCTCGTTATCTTGACTCCCTTCTCTCTCCCCTTGTCCAGTGCCTTCCCACCTACATCCGTGATTCCTCTGACACCTTACGTCACATCAACAATTTCCAGTTCCCTGGCTCCAACCGCTTCCTCTTCACTATGGAAGTCGAATCCCCCTGCACCTCCATCCCCCACCAGGATGGTCAGAGGGCCCTTAGCTTCTTCCTCAAACAGAGGCCCGAACAATCCCCATCCACCACTGCTCTCCTCCGTCTGGCTGAACTTGTTCCCACACTGAACAATTTCTCCTTCAACTCCTCTCACTTCCTCCAAATAAAAGGTGTGGCTATGGGCCCCAGCTATGCTTGTGTCTTTATGGGGTATGTGGAACATTCCTTGTTCCAGTCCTACTCCAGCCCCCTTCCACAACTCTTTCTCCGGTACATTGATGATTACTTCGGTGCTGCTTCATGCTCTCGTTGGGACCTGGAAAAACTTATTAGTTTTGCTTCCAATCTCCACCCCTCCATCATTTTCACATGGTCCATCTCTGACACTTCCCTTCCCTTCCTTGACCTCTCTGTCTCAATTTCTGGTGATAGACTGTCCACCAATATCCATTACAAGCCTACCGACTCCCACAGCTACCTCGACTACAGCTCCTCACACTCCGCTTCCTATAAGGACTCCATCCCATTCTCTCGGTTCCTTCGCCTCCGTCGCATCTGTTCTGATGATGCTACATTCAAAAACAGTTCCTCTGACATGTCCTCCTTCTTTCTTAACCGAGGTTTTCCACTCACGGTGGTTGACAGGGCCCTCAACCGTGTCTGGCCCATCTCCCGCGCATCCGCCCTCACGCCTTCTCCCTCCCAGAAACATGATAGGGTCCCCCTTGTCCTCTATTATCACCCCACCAGTCTCTGCATTCAAAGGATCATCCTCCGCCAACTCCAGCATGATGCCACCACCAAACACATCTTCCCTTCACCCCCCTGGTGGCATTCCGTAGGGATCATTCCCTCCAGGACACCCTGGTCCACTCCTCCATCACCCCCTACTCCTCAACCCCCACCTATAGCACCTCCCCATGCCCACGCAAAAGATGCAATGCCTGCCCCTTCACTTCCTCTCTCCTCACCGTCCAAGGGCCCAAACACTCCTTTCAAGTGAAGCAGCATTTCACTTGCATTTCCCCTAACTTAGTCTACTGCATTCGTTGCTCCCAATGCGGTCTCCTCTACATTGGAGAGACTAAACGTAAACTGGGTGACCGCTTTGCAGAACACCTGCGGTCTGTCCGCAAGAAAGACCCAAACCTCCCTGTTGCTTGCCATTTTAACACTCCACCCTGCTCTCTTGCCCACATGTCTGTCCTTGGCTTGCTGCATTGTTCCAGTGAAGCCCAACGCAAACTGGAGGAACAACACCTCATCTTCCGACTAGGCACTTTACAGCCTTCCGGACTGAATATTGAATTCAACAACTTTAGATCTTGAACTAATCCTCCATCCCCACCCCTTTTCTGTTTCTTCCCCCTTCCTTTTGTTTTTTCCAATAATTTATATAGATTTTTCTTTTCCCACCTATTTCTATTATTTTTAAATCTATATCTTTTATACCCTGCTAGTCTTTCCACCCCACCCTCACGAGAGCTGTACCTTGAGTGCCCTGCCATCCATTCTTAATTAGCACATTTGTTTAGGTAATATCACCACCTTCAGCACCTCTTTGTTCTTCTGCCTGTGACATCTTTTGATTATCTGCTCCTATCACTGCTTGCTTGTCCCTACAACACCCCCCCACCCAACCTTAAACCAGCTTATATCTCACCCCTCCTAATATTCACTCAGTTCTCTTGAAGGGTCATGAGGACTCGAAACGTCAACTCTTTTCTTCTCCGCTGATGTTGCCAGACCTGCTGAGTTTTTCCAGGTAATTCTGTTTTTGTTATAAATTAAACATGAACAGGCAAATTGTATTGAATAGAAACCAAAAATGATACTTTAAATCGCTGTTACAACAAAGATAGGTCTCACAGATTTATGGACAGCTGCCTTAACATGTATGTGGCACTACATTTCTCTTTCCAGTTAGGGACTGTCTCAAATAATAGACTTTTAAACCAAGTTGGGGCAGACAACAGCTCTCACACATTTCCCACTGGTCTTGCAATCTGTGGATTTCATCACACTTTTTATCTATAGATTGTAATATTAAGCAATTGATTAATTCACCACAGTAATTGCTAAACATTTCACTCCTGTATTGACAGGTATTTATTTTCAGGGCTTTAGCAAGGGGTTTCTGTCATTCTTTTTTGGCTGTGAACTGAGGGAGATAAGACACATATGCCTATAAATTCAGATACGTAGTGCCCTTTTTTTCAGGTGCTAACCCGCTGGGCAGAAATTGTGTGCGTTTTTCTGGCTGGAAGAGCGATGCTTGCCTTATTAGTACAGGAGAAAATTCAAGCTTTAGTGTTAATGTCAAAATGCATTTTTGACTTACATTTAAGAAAACATATATTTTAAAAATAATTTCTGATTTCCCTTTTTGCCCATTCTATTCATCAGAGAATTCAATTTAGCTAAGGGCCCAATGGACTTTACCATGTTCTCCTTCAGTACTAATCTGTGATTAACTGTCAGGAGATGACTTGATTTTTCCCTTCACATGCAGCGCCCACCTGCAGTTACAGGGTGTTTAGCTAGAAAAAAGAACAAAATTCACTTGCAGTAGTGGCAGGTGGAGTCAGGTGACAGGAAGTAGGCATTCTACCATTTGTATTTTCAAGCTACCTCCCCAATTGACAATTTTTTACTGAACATTCTCATCTTGTCTAAGCTGCTATTAATGGGACAGGGCCTCACTTTTGGATGAGTACAGCTCTCAGGCCTGCAATGATTAACTTCATAGAGATGTGGAAAATTTATTACTGTCATAATATTTAATGTTTTTTGTTAAACAATGAGTATCAATAAACATTTAATGAAATAGCGAAATAAAATCAATGGGCTCAATTTTAACTCACAGTTGGAATTGCAGCAAAGTGTGGCCCATTGTCTAGGAGTGGTGGCAGGCAAATTGAATACGTTGGCCGCAAATTAGCAGGAAGTTTCTGTGCAGCTATTATAATCAAGCGACTCAGGTTAAAATAGCAGATGGGCCCTGATGACATCATCTTCAGGTAAGTTGATTAATTGCTAAATGTTTACATCATTTTTTGCTGCTTGAGTGCTGCTTGCCATGTTAGTACAGGAGAAAAAGGCATTCAGGGCCCATGCCTGAAACAGGTATTAGGCCCTTTCCATAAGCCTGTATGAGGACACCAGTTCATAATTAGCTACCTGGAGGTTGCCAATGCCATGCTAATTACAAGCAGTAAAACAATATGTTCTACTAAAAAGGTATATTTTTAAAATTTACTTACCTGAATATAGAGCTGGGAGAAGCAGGAGTGTTCCCAACCTGGCCTCTGATCCTTCCCACTAACCTTGTAACCCTCAGCCCTAAGATTCTCATCTCTGGTTGGATGTATTCTATGAGATTTCATCACATAACCTCCTGCATTCAAATGCCAGAAACCTCATGTTCCACCAGTGGTCACATGACATATCAAATCTCACTGCCTTCCCATGCTAATTTGAAAGGAAATAGGCACTTCATTTTCTTATTGGATAATTCTTTGCTGTGAGTCAAACATACTCTTCTTTTCCTACCTTCAATAATCCTGTAAACAAGTATCAAAATTATTCGAAGAAAACATAAAATCTACAATTTTTTTACACCCCTACAATTTTTCTCCCAGGTTGCTTGCAGCGGTTTCCTGGAGATTGTGCATGCACCTTGCTTTCACCTTACCCTTCTACACCTACTTGGGGTAAAAATCAACCCCACAATGTATGTGTTGTTCATTTCTCATTAACATCACTGTTGCTAATCAGGCTAATGCTTTCCCTCTCGCGCGCGTGCACCCACATACACCACCCCCCTTAAGGTTTACTAACTGTCCTAACTCAATAGCTTTATTTGTTAATATTAATGGTTCAGTTGAGGGGAATATTAATAACAAGCCCAGTTTGCTCATCTCTATAGTTTTCTTATTGTGATAAACTATTGTTATGTACAGCAGCAGTCACAGCATCTGGCAATGTGCTTCATTTGAGCGATGATTATTCTGAACATACTAATTATTCTGCATCACCGAATGATGGATAATTTCACCATTTATTGATTTCTGGTGACTGATGAAGGGTTTGTTGGTTATTTGTGGATGTAGAGGAGTATTAGGACTGTAAAGGATTGGGCCCTTGTGACAGTGAAAAAAAGATAGCTTTTATTAACTGGTCAGGGAATACATAAGAAGCCATCGCTACACTGCAAGGCTACTGATCAGTTATCCAGGTCTCACAAAATGTAGTTTTTAATTATTTGAATCTTGCAATCATAGCCAATGTAATCTAGACCCTTAATTTCTAAATCATGTATAATTATGCTTTTAAAATAAATGTTAACATTCTTTTGTTGTGTACAATAAGGAAGGCCCCAAAAGCAATTATAACAAGAGCAAAAGTCTCAAGTTTTGACCTTGCTAGATGCTGGAGTATGCGATGATTTGGACCAATTGTACTCTGGTGTCAACCAGAGAGTCAGAAACCTTCCACAGTCTAATCCATCTTCCAACAGCATTTATTCAGAAATTGATGGATACCTAATGTTTGAGCTCCTGCATACAGGGAATGGAACTCTACAGGCTCTATAGGGCAAACCATTGACACAGGAGTGAAGCTTCAATGATGATTGTTGACTTGCAAATGTAACCCATCTTGTCTTCCTGACATAAATAATGAATTATTAAAATATTAACCATTCTGCTGTTCTGCTGCAGTCATACTTTCATATGAAATGAACTGCAGCTGAGACAAAATATCCCCACAATTCCTAGGCCAGGAAGGGTGACTCTGAAGCATATGCCTGGCATAAAGACCAGAAATTTTGGATTAGACTGAGTCTACTTGATCATTTTTTTTTAAATAGAAGAAAATTCCTAACAGAAGAAATACGAGACCTCCAGGGATGCATCTAGGGTTTGCACCTTGCTGCGGAGGCTAGAAAATTAATTGCCCATTGCTGGATTTGAGGCTGCGCCTTGGGTTGGGGGGTGGGAGAGAGGTGGGCATGGGGGCTGTATACTAACTAGGTGCATCTATAAAATGGTATGTAGTTATTTTAAGCTTTTTTTTTGGGTATGCTAACCACCAAGCTTGGGTTTCCAAATGGGGCTCAAATGTGCAGTCCGGGTATAGGTGCCAATGATCCACCAGGCCATTGAGAGGCACTACACAGAATTCCCAACATATCGCTGGGACCCAAAATCTCTAGGGTTCTGGAAGAATTTGCAATTCTTCCAGTGCACTTCTGCCAGGATTACAGTAGGACTGCCCTAGAAGTGCTAAAGACTGACCGTTTTTGGCACAATTTTTTGAAGTATTACAACTGGGATGGGAGGAATGTACAGTTTCTCTAGCCCCACTACTCCACAGGTTGCACCATAAGTGTAGGTGTTAAATTCACTCACCAAAATGGCCAAATATTTACTTTCAGTATTGTCAGACCCAGAATAAAAGAGACTTCAACCAGGCTTTTTTCAATAAAGAATCAGAATTACTGATTTATTATGCAGTGAAACTTCTTCTTTAAAAAAGTTGGAAAAAAATGGGCAACATATAATTTGTAGTCTGGAAGTGTAACTATGTATCCCTTTTTCAATCTGTCACATGCACACACACACACACACACACAAAACAAAGGACAAAACAAATAGGGCCTCTGCAGCGGTTGCCCAATTGTAATACTTTAAGGGAAAGGATAAAATTCAAAGGATTTTGACGCTATCGATCCAGTATTCCTAGGTGTGGTGACTGATTGCTGGCCACAGTAGTTGTCTGGACATTCTTTCCAAAGGAGCTTCGGTATGGAGGAGCATAGAGCCAGATCAATCCTTGGGATCCCTCTCTCTCAGCTTTTCAGGTTTCCAAGTGCAGACAAGTTATACTGAGATGGGGATTTTTTGGCTGGAGATTGATAACCACACACGAACTTTCAGACACAGCAGGAACAGGGCGAGTTAGGACAGTCTTCCTTCTCAGCTTGTTCCCCAAAAACTCCAAAGAAAAACTCCAGTAAAGAACTCATGCCAGTCAGGTGATTTCCAGAAAATCCAGGGCCTCAGCCTTAAAATTTTTTTTTTCCCACCAGCAATTAAAGTAATTAAAGTTCCAATAAGCAAATAGCTCTCATCTCCTCAAGTGCATTTCTGGACATTTAGCTGAAGTCATGCAATTTCACGGAAAAGACAGGCTGCTCACAGTCCAAGGTGAACTTTTAACCATTTAAAAAAAAACCCACTCCAGGTCAGTTCATAAGAAAGTGTCCTGATATTCCTATATCCTTTCATTTTATAAAAAACACATAGGCCAGGATTTTGCCCTTGTCGGACAGGCATGGCGGGTGGGCCCGGGAGCGGAGCAAAACCAACCGCCACCCGCAATTGGGCCCTGACTGTGCTTCACGCTGGCGAGCCAATTAAGGCCCACCCAGCATGAAATGCAACTTGGCGTTGGTTAGGAAGAGCTGAGCAGGGGCGTGGGGGGGGGGGGGGGCGGTTTGCCGCTAGGTCCAATGGCGACCCGGCGGCTGATATAAAGCAGGCTCAGGCAGCCCCAGAAAGGCTGCCAGGGAAGGATGTCTAGTTGTTATTCTGAAGATGCACTCGAGCGCAGCAGCAAATGCCAGGTGGGAGGGCAAGCCAGGTGGGCACTCGGCCCCCACTTTTTGGATGAGTGCCCTGCATTCTAGTGGGAGAAGGTGGCTGCCGGGAGGGACACACTTGTCCTCAAAGATGGGAGGAGGAGGCCACCGTACCTCACACACAGGGCATGGGAGGAGATGGCAGCCCGGCTGAGCAGCCATGAAGTGGTGCAGTGAACATGGGTGCAGTGCTGGAAGCGCTTCAATGATCTGCTGCGCTCAGGAAGGATGAGTACGGTGTTGGCATGGGTCACTGTGCTGAAGCACTAAGGTGTGGCCATCTCCACTTGGACCTCAGGGAAGTGGACAGGGTGCCTTGCGGCTCAAGGGCCACGACTCGGATGTACCCTGCAAGGTGTTCCTCAGGTGGGATTGGCCAGGCTGCAATGGCGCTGCAGGTAGAGAGTGAATTAATCAATGTTCCTCTGTCCTTTCAGGAGGAGACATCCCATAACCAAGCCGAGAGGGCACGTACAGGCAGAGGCCTGCCCAACCTGCTGATACCCTCCCGGTTCAAGCCCTGGAGCTGGAGAGCTGGCACGCTCCCCATGCAACCGGGCGTGGAGAGGCGGGGGTGCCAGACGAAGGTAAGAGCACAATGCACAGAGGTGAAGCTTTTGGATTATGCAACCATTCTAGTGCAGTCTCGTCATTGATGAGAGCCTCGAACTTGGAGTCCCCATTGATTATTGAAAGATGGTGGCACCGTGGTGCAGATCTCCATTGGCTCACTGGAGCCTGGCATGCACAGTGACAGTGTGGTCATTTTAAGTAATGACATGCCCTTGTTCTCCCTTTTAGGTTCATCAACAGGCGTTTGCTCTGCGGACCCCGAAGGACCACGGCTGATGCCAGAGGAACACCAGGTGTCACTATCACCTGCGTCACACTTGTTCTCTGAAACAGACACTGGTGCAGATATCAGCACCTCGGTGGGCATTAGATTGATGGCGAGTATCTTGGTGCACATGGTGAAGGCACTTCACACTCGTTTGAGGTGCCGGCGGAGTGCCCAGGGCGGCGGCAGTCGGAGGACTACTTAGGACCAGGACAATTCTTAGTCGAAGGCTGATGATGAGCCCCTGGAGTCGCTCATTAGATGGAAGATGCTGGATGTCCAGTGAGATGTGCGGGAGGATCTGGCGGAGATCCATGAGGGTCTGGGTGCCATGGCCTCTGTGATGGAGGAGTCCACGTGTAGCATAGGCACTGCCTTGAGCATCATGGCTGAACGCACTGCCTCCTCCATTGAGAAGGTGGTGGCTCTCATGGAGAGGCAGCTCCAGGAACAGAATCTGGGGTTCCAGGGGTTGTGCTCGGACTTGCAAGTCCTCACACAGGTAATGACCTCAGATGATCTGTGCCAGGGTGGGAGATGGATGAGGCACCCTGTATTCCAGCTAGGTGTCCGTCCATCAATGGTGTGCAGGGACGCCCACAGTGACCTCACGTTGGCACATGAGCTGTCTGACATCTCTATGGGCTCCTCTCAGGGTGCTCCGGATGACGGCAGCAGCTCCTCCGCCCCTCCGCCAGCGACCTTGGCATTTGATGAGGCTGCGATGATTGGGGAGATGCCAGCTGTGGCACTGGCTGCTCTCTCCCAGGCGGGGCCAGCACATGACAACTGCCAAGGTCATCACGGCCAACAAGACAGCACAGTCAGCAGGCTGTCTCCAATGCCACTGCCAGCGAGGGGGGAGCACTCATAAACATTACTTAAAGGCACTATGAGCACAAGAGGGACAGGTCACATGTGATTTTATGTTCATTTATGTTCAATTAGTGTATACTAGTCTGAGAATTACAACCAGAGAAGTTGATGGAAATAGTCTGCGATTGTCAAAATGATGTAAATTTTGTTTTTGTTCTCATGGCCTGAGTATACTTCACCTTTTTATTTTGTTGGTTCAGGATACGCCAGTATGTAATACTGGATGGACGTGGCTCTGAACTTTATTTCATAGGCACTGAGTGTTCTTGGGGTTCAAAGGAAAAGGTCATTTCAGACATCTGGGATGGAGGCGGCAGCCGTGGTATGCGTTTGAAGCTGATCTTTGGCAGCCTAGCTGAAGGACCGTTGGATCAAGATGTCCCTGGTGTCCCTGCCTCAGTGGAGGTTACCGAGCTCTGCCTCCATGCCCTCAGCATTCTCCTCACCATGCTCCTCTTCGGACTCACCACTGAATTCATCGTCTGTGGCCTGTGCAGCCGTGTCAACATCCTCTTCCTCTGGTGGGTCCCCCCTTGCCAGTGCCAGATTTTGCAGAGCACAGCATGCAACCACTATCAATGACACCCGCCCTGGGGGCTATTGTAGTGCACCCCCTGAATGATCCAGGCATCGGAAACACCTCTTGGGAAGACCAGTGGTCCTCTCTACCATCACCCTTGTGGAGCTATGACACGTATTGTAACACTTCTCTGCCTCTGTTCTTGGGTGGCAGAGAGGCATCATGAGCCACCTCTTTGACGGATAGGCCTTGTCACCCAGCAGCCATCCATCCAGTTGGGCTGAAGCACTGAAGAGCCTCGATACCTGGGAGCCTCGGTGGATGTGCACATCTTCGGAGCTACCAGGGTACCCTGCATAGACTTGCAGAATCTGCATCCTGTGGTTACACACTATCTGCACATCCATGGAATGGAATCCCTTTCTGTTGACGAAGGCACGCGCTGGTGTCTTGATGGCTACATGTCTGCAGTCAATGGCACCCTGGGTGTGGGGGAGTTCAACAATTGTTGCAGAGCCTCTGCCTCGCTCAGCCTGGCTGGTCTTGTCTGTACGGTAAGGAATAAAGGTCAGTACCTGTCTGAACAGAGCTTCTGTCACCAGCTTGATACAATTGTGGACAGCTGATTGGGAGACTCCACACAGATCCCCCACTGAGCTCTGGAAAGAGCCAGAGGCATGGAAGTTGAGGGCCACTGTGACCTTTAGAGCCATTGGCATGAGATGTCCACCCACACAGTCGGAGCTGATCTCAGGCTCAACCATCTGGTAAATGGAGGTCACGGTCTCCCTTGAGAGGCAGAGCCTCCTGCGTCATTGCACCTCAGACATATTGAGGTAGCTGCTTCACTGCCTATAAACCCTGGCAGCGAGATAGTGGTGTCTTCTGTGGCCCTTTCTGCCTTGGGCTTCCTGCTGGCCCTGCGCCTCTCCTCCCTCAGGTCCCTCCCCTGGAAGCTGCATAGGGACATGTAGCCTCCTCTCCCTCCTGCCCCTCTCTTCCTCCTCAGAGGAGGTGCCACCAGTGGAAGGCTGTAAAGGAAGGCTGTCCACACAGTCTGAATCCTCCAGGGGGCTGGCAGACAGCAATGAGTCCTGAAGTGAAGCCTGGAAATGCTAAGAATGAAGCCCCGAACAGAGATGAAGCTGCCAAGTACCAATAAGCAACCAGCGACAGACTATTTCCAAAATTCCTCACTACGCACACTGGCAATGCTGCTGACCCTTTTAATCCCGCCCTTGGATGAGGTTTCTGAAAATATTGGCTGGCCGACTGTCCGTTTTGCCTGTGTGACAAGCAGAAAATCGCACAGGCAAGGAAAAATCACAGTCAATTGCATTGGTAATGGCTTTAAGTGGCCTGTTAATTAATGGCAGGTGCCACTCTGGCAACCACGTGCGCCCGCCTAGTGAAATATCGCACGAGTACACGATGACGTCGGGATGCGCACTTGGGCAAGCGTCCACCCGCGGGACAAAAAATTCTGCCCATAGGCCTGGGTTTCACACTTGATGTGCGTACGACGTCAGCAGGCCCAGAAGCGGATGTGGAATCCACTCCCAAGCAAGATTACATATTCAATGCGATTTCATGGCTATGTGACCAATTACGGTCCGCTCAGTGTGAAACTCATCTTTTCACTGGTCAGAAGGGCCAGCTTGTGCAGGAGCCTGTCAGCCGCTGGGTCCAATGGTGACCCGATGGGAGATTTAAAAGCGGCAGAGGCAGCTCCCTGAAGACTGCCAGGGGACACAGAGGGAACCATCGAGTTTGAGGACAAAAAAAATTGTGTGGAATAGCAATGGCATCTGCACCTGCTGGGCATGCCGGGCGGGAGGGCAAGTCTGGTGGACACTCGTCACCTGGCTCTTGGATGGGTGCCTGGGAATCCTTGTGGAGGAGATCAGTACCAGGCAGGACAGTACCCAGGGATGGCAAGAAGAAGCCACCGCACCTCACCAAGAAGGCATGGACAGAGGTGGCAGCCCAGGTCATGATATTTTGTGGTACACATGGGTGCAGTGCCGTAAAAGGTTCACTGATCTACTGCGCTTGGCGAGAGTCAGTACCGAGTTAGCAAGGATCTGTGTGGAGAAGTGTTAATGGCTGGCTGTCCTCCCACAGTGCTCAGGGGTGTAAGGGTCTGAGTGCCAACTGTCAATGACATCGCCGACTCTGGCTGCTTGGCCTGATTGCTTTGCGGCTTGAGGGCCATGACTCGGATGTGCCCTGCAAGGTGGTCCTCAGGTGGGGGTGGCCAGGCTTCAATGGTGCTGCAGGTAGAGAGTGGACAAATCAATGCTCCTCTGTCCTTTCAGGAGAAGAAAAACAATAACCCCATAGAAAAGTCAAGAACAGACGGAGTTCCCCCGCCTCCACCCACCACCCCCCTACAACCCCTCAACCGAACCTGATGATTCTGATGAGGTACGAGATGGATGCCCTGGAAATGGAATGCAGACACCTAGCTCAGTCCATCGGTCGTGGAGAGGCAGGGGTCTCTGACGAAGATAAGAATGCAGTGCACAAATATGAGAATGTCGGAGTGTGTAAACATTGTTGTGTTATCTCATCTGAATTGGAAAATTCAAACTGAGTGTCGCCATTGTTCATTGAAAGGCGATGGCACCATGATAAAGATCTCCATTGTCTCACCAGTCTGCCTAGAATACACAGTGACTGTGTGATGACTGATACCACTGACATGTCATTTTCCTCCCCTAGAATCGCCATCCAGCAAACGGTTTTAGGATCCTGAGGAGCCACCCTTGACACCGGTGGACCAGTGCCTGTCAGATACACCTGCGTCACACCCCCTCTCTGCACCAGGCACCAGTGCAGATGCCAGCACCTCGGTGGTCATTAGATCGTTGGCTACAATGTTGGTGCACAGTGCAGGGGGTATGGCACAGTCACATGAAGAGCAGATGGAGGCAGAGAGTGCCCAGGGCGCTGCGAGTCAGAGGACTGCTGGAGATCAGGACCATGCTGAGTCAGAGGCAGATGATGAGACGCTGGAGTCGTCCATTAGACAGCAGATGCTGGATGTCCGGTGGGATGTGCTGGAGGATCTGATGAAGATTCTTCGGGGTGTGCATGCCATGGTCTCAGTTGTGGAGGAGTCCGCTTGGAGCATGAAAACTGCGTTAACCTTCAGGAGTGCACTGTCTCCTCCTTTGAGAGAGTGGTGGCTCTGATAGAGAGGCAGCTCCAAGAACAGAATCAAGGGTTCCTGGGGTTGCGCTCGGAATTGCAAGTCCTCACACAGGCAATGACTTCAGGAGGTGACTGTCAAAGTGAGAGATGGATGAGGCACCTGGTATTTCTGTTAGGTGCATCAGTGGCGAGCAGGGAGATCCAGACCAACCTCGCATTGGTGGATGAGCTGCCTGCCATATCTGGGGCTCCCCTCAGGGTGGTCTGGATGATGGCAGCAGCTCCTCCATCCCTCTGCCAATGACCATGACATCTGATGAGGCCGTGCTAACTGCGGGGGTGCCCAGTCATTGCACTGGACACTCCCTGCTGGGCAGAGCTAGCACAGGCTCCACTGGCCACAGGACGACTACCAAGGTCATCAAAGTCAACAGGACAGCACAGTCAGCAGGCTGCTTCTAATGCTGCTGCCAGATACAGCACTCACAAACATTAGTTTAAGACACTGAGCACAAGAGGGACATTTTTAACTGGTAATCTTCTGTTCTGCCATGTATTGTTAATTTGTTTACCAATGTGACCATCAACACCTTTATATTGTTATGTTCATTTTCTGTGAGTGCCAACATGATATAAATTTTGCTTTTGTGTTACTGGCCTGAGTATGCTTCACTTGTTTATAGGTGCAGTGCATGCCAGTCACGCCAGTGTCTCAGGCTGGATGTGGGGGACTCTAAACTTTATTGCACAGGTACCGAGTGGACTTTGGGTTCAACGGAATGGGTCATTTCAAACATCCAGTAAGGAGGTGGCACCCCTGGCATGAGGTGGAAGCAGTGCCTTGGCAGCCTAGCTGAAGGAACCTTGAATAAAGGCCCCCCTGGTGTCCCTGCCTCCCTGAAGGTTCCAGAGATCTGCCTCCACATCCCCACTGTGTTCTTCCCCAGGCTCCTCTTCTGACCCAGCACTTGAGTCATCCTCTGTGGCCAGTGAAACTGCCTCAGAATGCTCTACCTCCTATAGGAACCCCCTTGACAGAGCCAGATTTTGGAGAGTGCAGCATACAACGACTCTCAGAGACACACGCTCTTGAGGATATTGTAATGCTCCCCCTGAACGGTCCAGGCATCTGTAACTCAACTTTGGCAGACCTCTGGTCCTCTCTATCACCGCCCTTGTTGAGGCATGACTCCTATTATACCTCTGCTCTGCTTCTGTTCTTGGGGGCCGGAGAGGCATCATAAGCTACCTTTTCAATGAATAGCCCTGGTCACCCAGCAGCCACCCATCCAGTTGAACTGGAGCCATGAATAACCTTGGCACCTGTGAGTGTCGGAGGATGAATGCATCATGGGAGCTGTCAGGGTGCCTTGCACAGACTTGCAGAATTTGTGTCTTGTGGTCACAAAGTATCTGGATGTTTATGGAGTGGAATCCCTTCCTGTTCATGAAGGGACCCGGCTCATCCGCTGGCATCTTTATGGCCACATGAGTGCAATCTGGATGTGGGGGAACACAGCAATCGCAGTGAAGCCTCTGGCTTGCTCAGCCTGGCTGGCCTCATCCATCCATTAATGAATAAATATCACGACCCATCTGAACAGAGCGTCAGTCACCAGCTTGACACAACTGTGGACAACTGATTGGGAGACTCCACAAAGATCCCCCACTTACCCCGTACAAAGAGCCGGAAGCATAGAAGTTGAGGGCCACTGTGACCTTTAGAACTACTGGCATGGAGTTGCCACCCACACAGTTGGAGGTGATCTCAGGCCCAATCATCTGACAGATGGAGGTCACTGTCTCCCTAAAGAGGCGGATCCTCCTTCAGGACTGCACTTTTGACATGTTGAGGTAGCTGCATGGCTGCCTGTAAACCCTGGCAGCAGGATAGTTGCGTCTTCTGTACCCCCTTCTGCCTTGGACTCACTATTGGCCCTTCGATCCCTGTGATTGAGCCACAGGTTGCTGCCTATGGACACCTGGCCTCCTCTCCCTTCTACAGCTCTCTTCCTCCTCAGAAAAGGTGCCACCAGTGGAGTAGACAATCCCCAGTACCAGAGAAACAGAAGCCTGCTTGGTGACTGGATGATATAAATCCTCCAGGGGCCTTGGAAACACCAATGAGTCCTGAGATGAAAGCGAGCATTGTAAAGACTGAAGCTCAAAACTGAGATAAAGCTGTCAAGTTTCATTCAGCAACCAGCAGCAAACTATCTCCTAAACACCTCACTAATCACAATGGCAATTCTCCAGACCCTTTTTATCCAGTCCTTGGATGACAATTTGATAAAAACATGCTTCCTGCCTGTCTGCCCTTTTTTCCCATATGATGAGCAAGAAACCATGTGGGCAACATAAAATCTCGGTCAATAGGCTTTTTAATGGCCTTAATTGGCCCATTAATTGTCGACAGGTGCAGCTCCATCTCTCACAAATGACCACCAACCTCAACACTGCTCCAGTGTGCGATGATGTCGGGACGTACACCCAAAGTCATTTCAAGCAATCTTACGTGTATTCAGGTTGGGCACGTGCCCTCACAAGGAAAAATTCAGGCCATGTAGTATTTTGAAAATATGGATTTCTAATAGAAGTGTGCTGTTCGTCCAAAACCTGGAGCAGTTTTTGACCTTCTCCACATTTCCTTTATGCCTGCCACAGGTTCTTGGAAGTGTCAAAATCTATGCCATAAACAGGAGTAAATGATTTATATCAGTCATGTTGCATCCTCAGTGGGATACCTCACTTGACAAAAGTAAAGATCAGAAGATCAAGACCACTGTAATGTAGCTCTATATCTAACCCCATTCCCACTAGCTGAGGTTTCCCACTGGGAATACAAAATCGCTTAACTTCTCTTCTAGTCTTTTCAAATTGAGGATAAGGATGGAGGCCTATATTCCTTTAGATTGCCTGACCTTTTTTGTTTACCAGAGCACTTTAAGCTTTCAGTCAGTGCTGCAGCACGCTGTTTGTTAAACCAGAGCTATGAAATAATATCTGGGGTGCTCTGAAAGAGTTCAAACAAATATAGCTAAAAGGGTAATGTTCTTTGCAGCATTAGCTCTTTTATTATAGATTCACTGGATGTGGGCACCTGCCAATATTTATTGTAAATCCCTAATTCCCTAAGGGAAGTTGATAGTTAACCACCTTTCGAATACAAGTGAGTGGCTTGCTAAGCCAGTTCAAAGGGTCCAATCCTTTAGTAGCCTGAAGAGGCAATGAATCACAGTGTGCCTTGTCCAGTGGCAGAATGGTGCACTGAAAACTGGAGAATGAAAGAAAACCCTTTTCTTTAGTTTGGTTGGAATGATTCCACATTGGGTGGGCGGAATTTTCCAAGCCCGCTGGTGGTGGGCATGATAGATGGTGTGTGTGGAAAATATGGCGCGGCCTACTTCACGACAGCAAGAAGGCAGGTCACAATCGTTCGCTCAGCCCACTGATGACAGGTCGTGTTTCCCGCCATCAGTCGGCAGGGAGCTAATTGTAATGCATTAGCATATAATTAAAAGGCCATCCGCCAGGCTCTTGGAACCCCACCATATCATCCGTTCATGTGCACTTGGTGGCCTTCACTTTAGGGGAACTGAGGTGAGTGAGCAGCAACATTCTCCACAGCTCGCCTGGTGTTCACAAGCCTCAGGGGCGACAGGGGGTGCCGGGGAAACTGATGCCTGGCCCAGGAAACAACTGCTGTAGCAGCGGTGGGGGGGAGGTGTTTTGGGGGCAAGTGCTGGCCAGCCTCAGAGACGACCGCTGAGGGTGGGGGGTGTCTGGGAGCAAATGCTAGCCAGCCTCAGAGGCCAGCATTGTTGGTGGGGTGGGGGTGGGGGTCAAGTGCTGCCCTGACACTGCATCCCGTGCATAGGCAATCGAGTGAGGGAAGTCACCACGCATTAGGGGCACTTGTATAAACTGACCATGCCTCTGCAACTGAGACAGATCAGGCGCTGCAACAGTGATGCTGGAACTGCATAAAACGCTGGTTAGGCCACAGCTAGAGTATTGCATGCAGTTCTGGAATCTGCATTATAGGAAGGATATGATTGCACTAGAGAGAGTGCAGAGGAGATTTACCAGGATATTTCCAGGGCTGGAGAGTTTTAGTTATGAGGAGAGATTGGATAGACTGGGGTTATTTTCCCTGGAACAGAGGAGATTGAGAGGGCATGATTGAGGTGTATAAAATTATAAGGGGCATAGATAGGGTAGACAGGAAGGAACTTTTCCCCTTGGTAGAGAGATCAATAACCAGGGGGTATAGATTTAAGGTAAGGGGCAGGAGGTTTAGAGGGGATGTGAGGAATAATTTTTTCACCCAGATGGTGGGGGGAATCTGGAACACACTGCCTGAAAGGGTTGTAGAGGCAGAAACCCACATAATATTTAAGAAGTATTTGGATGTGCGCTTGCAATGCCATGGCTATGGGCCTAGTGCTGGAAAATGGGATTAGAATAGTTAGGTATTTGTTTGACCGGCACAGACTCGATGGGCCGAAGGGCCTATTTCTGTGCTGTGGACCTCTATGACATGATTGGGGTTGACTCCTAGCCTGCCCGCCGTGCAACCAATGCGGAGGCACCAAAGGGCCACCAAGCACTCCATACCTTACACTCCCCCTGCACCCACACCCCAACCCACCCACCCCGCGCACCCCCCCCCCCACCCCCCGGCACAGCTTTCTAGTTCACCACCACTTAATTGGACTGCAGAGCAGTTGGACTGCACACCTTGTACAATCTTCTCGCCAACACTGGCCATGTAGCAATCACTGATGCAGGCGCTCACAGCAACTTGAAATCTCAGCATCCCAGCATCCTGGTTGGGACCAGTGTCCCCCATGTCACAGGTTGACAGGGCATCAAACTCATCTGTGGCCATCCAAGGAGTGGCCAGCACTCTCAAGGAAGCTTTAGGGGGTGCTAACACAGGGCCAGGAAAGGTGCTAAGTACAGCCATGATAACCATGTCTCTCTGTCTCTTTCACGCTGCAGGAGGACCACATCAGGATCATTGATCTGGGTGACCTAGCTGTGTGCCCAATGGCCTACTGGGAATATAGAATGCAGAGGAGAGAGCAACTGAGGCTCTAGTCTGTGCAAAGGCAGGAGCAGCAATCTCATGAAGAAGGGGCAGGAGGGGCTCCTGCACACGCTGCCCAGGAGCGACAGTGAGCCGTGGCTGGTCAGCGCCTAGCGACACCCAGGGTCACAGATGACTGAGAACTAGTGTTGGTGACGACTACATGTCTAAGGACCTGGTGGCTCACATCTGCCACTTACTACAGGACTTAACGCCAACGGGACATGGAGGGCATCCACTGCCAATTACTGTGAAAGTGACCTCGGCGCTCAATTTCTATGCCAGTGGCTGCTTTCAGGGCTCCACCCATAACCTCTGTGGAATTTCACAAGCCGCCACCCACAAATGCATCCATGAGATCATGGATGCCATCTTCTCCATGGCACACAACTTTGTGCATTTCGACCAAGACAGGGACAGCCAGGATGCAAGAGCCATTGGATTCGCCCTGATCTCGGGATTCCCACAGGTGCAGGGTGCGACTGACTGCACTCGTGGTGCTCAGGTCTCCATCGCTACACTCAGTGGACTTCATCATCTGCAAGGGCTTCCACTCACTGAATGTGCAGCTGGTGTGCGACCACCAGAAACACATCCTGCAGGTGTGCACACAGTTTCCAGGCAGTGTGCACAATGCCTACATCCTGAGTCACTCACAGATCCCTGCAGTCTTCCAGGGTCCACAGAGGCTGCAGGGTTGGCTCCTTGGGGACAAGAGTTACCCGCAAAGGCTGTGGCTGATGACACCCATGCGGTGGCCTCAGACTGCAGCAGAGCGACGTTATAATGAGGTTCATACAGCAGCTCACAACTTGGTGGAGTGGGCCATCGGAATGTTGAAGATAAGGTTCTGGTGCCTGGACTGGTCTGGTGGAGCCCTGCAATACAGTCTGCAGAGGGTGTCACGTATTGTCTTCGTCTGCTGCGCCGTTTACAATCTGTGCCAACCGAGAGACGACCTGGCTGCAGAGGAGATGGAGGAGCTGGAGGTCTTCTCGGATGAGGAGGACAGTGATGAGGATGAGAGTGAGGAGATCCTCAGAGGCGACAATGATGGGGATGAGGCTCTCGCACTGGCTAGATGAAGCAGGCGCACTCAAGATGCTTTAATAACTACCAGATTTGTGGAGGATGATGACGGCATGCAGTGAAATGTCTCCGTAGATCCTCACATTGCGGTTATGAATGTTTGACCCCAGTTTGGCTTATGGCAGCGCCAATACCTTCTGTGAGAATGCTCCTGTCATGGAGATGCAGTGGAGCACTAATAGACGCACGATCATAGGAGGATGATGACGACATGCAGTGAGGACACTTCATAGATCTTCACATAGCCTCTGAGAATGTTTGACTCCTGTCTGGCCGAGGGCAGCTCGCTTGCGCTCCATGATCAGGGCCATCTCAGAGACGCAGCCATGAAACTTTAGACGCATTTGATGCTGTGTCCACCTTCAGCGCCTCAGCCCTTCAGGAGCTGGTGCACAGCATCACTGGTCAGAGATGCTGGTGTTATGGGGGCCAGCCCCACCTTAAAGATGCTGAGAGCACATAGAGAGTATGAAAGGACTCTGTGACGCCTGCCCACTACATTCTGGCAGCAATGACCAACACTGCTGAGGTGCTGGCATCAGTAATGTTTCCAGGGTGTGTGAAGCTGGACCATCATTGTAGTCTGAAGGCCACACGGAGCACAGGGAAGAGGCCCTGGACTGAGACACCTCCCTTTTATGTTGTGCAGAAAGGTTTCAGATCTGAGTGACAAGAACACTACTCATCAGAACAAGGAGTTTATTGACAATAGTGAACAGTATGTACATGTGATCAGCACCCGTGCCCAGGCTGTGCAACTATGTCTTGGTGCTCCATGGACATCCACAGCAGAGGTGGAGGCAAAAGCAAAATACTGTGGACGCTAGAAATCTGGGACACAAACAGAAAGTGCTGGGAAAAACTCAGTAGTCTAACAGCATTTGTGGAGAGAAAGGCCGAGTCCGTATGACTCTTCTTCAGAGCTAAAGAGATGTAAAAATGTGATGAAATTTATACTGTTTAAGGGTGGTGGGGGGAGGGGTGGTGGAACAGGTGAAGCTGGATAGAAGGCCAGCAATAGGTGGAGGCAATGGAGAGACCAAAAAAGATGTCATGAACAAAAGAACAAAGGGGTGTTAAAGGTAGTGGTACCGGCTAAAGGAGGTGCTGATGGTGGCATTAAGGCTAGAATGCAGAATGTGTTAACAGCAGGACAAGGGTAAGCACTCTGGAAAGAACAACTTGAACAAGTGTAAGATGGCCATTGTGGGGGTGGGTTGTGGGAGGTGGTGGGAAAAAAAGGTTGAAAATAGGATAAAATGTGGGGATAAAACAATGAATTAAAAAAATGAATAAAAATGAAAATGAAAAATAAAAATAAAATTAAAAATAAAAAGTGGATAAAAAAATAAAAATTAAAAAACAAAAATGAATATTGAGCAAAGGAGATAAAAAAGGGGGTGGGGATGGAGAAGAGAGTTCATGGTCTGGAGTTGTTGAACTCAATATTAAGTCCGGACGCTGTAAAGTGCCTAATCGGAAGATGAGGTGCTGTTCCTCCAGTTTGCGTTGGGCTTCACTGGAACATTTGCAGCAGGCCAAGGATGGACATGTGGGCAAGAGAGCAGGATGGTGTGTTGAAATGGCAAGTGACAGGAAGGTCTGAGTCATGCTTGTGGACAGACTGAAGGTGTTCTGGAAAGTGGTCACCCAGTCTGCACTTGGTCTCTCTAATGAAGAGGAGACCGCATTGGGAGTAGCGAATGTAGCAAATTGAAGGAGGCACAAGTGAAGCGCTGCTTCACCTGAAAAGAGTATTTGGGCCCTTGGATGGTGAGGGGGGAAGGAGGTAAAGGGGCAGGTGTTGCACCTTCTGTGATTGCATGGGAAGGTGCCGTGGAAGGGTGAAGTGTTGGGGGTGGTGGAGGTGTGGACCAGCCTGTCCCGGAGGGAATGGTACCTATAGAATGCCAAAAGGTCGGGTGAAGGGAAGATGTGTTTGGTGGAGGTGGAGGCAGCCTGTTTCCTGTGACGCCCTGTCATGACTTTGGCAGGCATCCTCTGGAGGACCGAGTCTTGGTGGACCCCAGGCTGCTTTCGGGGTCCTGCTGTGTGGCAGTGGCACTCTCCTCGGCCTATGAAGTTGGAGCTACGGAGGTCACAGGAAGAGGGGATTTGGATGAGCCTGTCACTCCCAGAGTTACCTAGGTGGATGGCCCTGGAGTGTGCACCTGCTGATCCTCCTCCCTATGGATGTCTGACGGCCCCTGGCTGACTCCGTGAGCGGAAGGGGTAGCTGGAGTGAGATTGAGCTGCCCAGCATCCCTCTCACGTACACAATATTGGAGGCCAACTATGGAATCAGCGATGGAGTTAAGCTCGCACAGCAGTGCAGGAGTGATATCCTAGGCCAAGGTCTCCACGGCAGCCACCATCCTGCCCGTGTTGACCTCGATGCATTTCAATGCTGGTGCTAGCACCGCAGCCTGAAGATGGATGAAGTCCTCTATCATGTCTTGCAATCTGAGGAGTGCACCTGACATTCCTTCCTATTGTTCCCTAGCTTGCCTTTTCAGCTCCAGCAACTGTGACATGACCAAGTCCAGAAGCTCATCATCTGACTCGGACTCAGCAACGTTCTGGCTTCAAGCAGTCCTGCCAGGGACCTGGGATGGACCTGCCTCCACCTGCTGTGGATTAGAAAGTGCAATGTGCTCATCAGATTGTGACCCCGAGGCTACTCTAAAACTAGGTCTCACTGAGGTGTGTGTCTCTGCGCTGGTGGATGGTGTGGGTGACAGTTGTGATGGGACTTCAGGGAGGGTGCCTTCAGATTCCTCTTCAGAGGTTTCTTCGGAGCTTGATTGGAGGCTCTGGATCATGGACTCTGTCGGCTGTTTGGCAAATGTGCCTGCGAAAGCAAGGGGAGATAATTAGTGCATGAAAAAGGACACATCACTCATGGCATGGTTGTCTGATGGATGTTGCGCTGCTGGATCTTCTTGGTAGAGCAGCACCAACCTCACCGTCAGCACAGCACCAGTCCTGGTCATCGCCGGCCAGCTGGATGGCTCTGTTTTTGAATTCTGTCAGAACTTTGATCTCCAGCATTCCTCCACCTGACCTTTCCCCCCCTGTTGTGAGCCAGTTTGTTCTGCATGGATAGAGATTTGGAGAGTGTATCAGGACGTTTGCTGGGTCAGATGATAAGTATGCCTGGCCTGTGTGGGTGGTGAGTGGTCCCATAGACGGGATGAGGACAATGATGGTGAGTATGAGAGAGTGAATGGTGATGTCCCTTGAACTGGCAGTGGTTGAGGGCCCTGTGGGTGTCTGATGGGTTTGTGATGTGTGAGTTGGGAGTGATGAAAAGAGTGACTTACCCTGGCAGAACAGAGACCATTCATCCTTTTGCGGCATTGGGTAGCTGTCCTCCTCTGCAGGGTGTTTGCGCTTAGCACCGCTGCCACAACCTCCCAAGCCAGTTTGGTGACTTTGCTACCCATCTTGTGGCCAGAGTTGGGGCACAGCACATCTCAGCTGGCCTCCACTGCATCCAGCTCGAGGGACCTGTCGTTGAAGCGGGGCGCTGCAGTCTTTTTTCCTTTGATCTCCATGTGTCCCAGGTAGTGGTGGTGAGCTGGTGGCAATGAGCGCTTTGCTGGTGGCTGCATTTTAAAGATGGCGGCCAGCATGATGCAATGGCTGGGTGATGGCAGATATGCGAATAAGATCCCGCCCATCATGGAAACGGTCTGTTTTGTGGGAGTGAATAAATACTGAGGCGGACTCGGGATGATACGGTGTTAAAACCCACCATTTTCATCGGCGGGTAGGAGTCCATTTTACCTACCCGCTACTACACTTAGTGCAATTCTAGGAAAATTGTGCCCATTGTAAGTCACTGATGCGACCTTGCAGTGTCAATGGATTGTTCCAACGTAAAAAATACTTTATCTCTTATATTTGAAATGGGGTCTCCAGCATGAGACCAGGACTGCTGAGCTTCCATTCGACAGAGGGATAGATCCCATTCCTTTTGGAGCTCATGTGCCTTTGGCTAGATCAAAGACTTATCAATTCACCGTGTGTAGATCCACCTTCAAAAGTAACAATTTGCATTTATATAGTGCCTTTAATAAAATAAAACATCCCAAGGTGCTTACATTGCTATTTTAATCTCTCAGGTTTTAATATAAGAGTTAAGTGCATTTAATTAGTACAAGCAGATCATTTACATATATAGACAATTGATCTGTTGACAAGGTCAATTAGTTATTATCCAGTTTACGCACACTGTTCCCTCTTAGATCTCCAGAATCTCATCTCCAAGGACAGTAAAGCTGGCTGTTATTGTGTTACACTGTGTGGAAGTCAACACCTCGTCATTGTCAGTGGGAGTGTTTTTGAGGGGTAGTCCAACTGTGCTTGCTGCTGGCATGCCTGAGGTTTTCCCTTCTCATGCCAGTAATGCTGCAAAGCAGTCAGCTCTTGTTTCATGACAGTGCATAACTAATTCGGAGAAACTGTTGTTACAGCAAACCAGGTGTCAGCATGGTTTCTAAGGAGACAAGTAACTGGTGCAAGCATTTGTTGTTATGTTTCATCCTCTATTTCATAGTTGGCTCCGTGGTTTCGGAATTAAGAAGTATCTTGATAGAATCTGTCGTTATGCTCTGGTTCACCCTGCCTCAGCCAGCACTTTTATAACCACCAGTGCTGTTCTTCTATGTTCTATGAACTATGTTTTTCCTTTTCCCCTTCACTAAGTTCATTGGAGTATATGCTTCTTGATTCGAAAGGGTGACGACACTGAGTATCATAGTCCAGCTCACTGCTGAAAGGGCCTGGGTTGTTGGGATTATGGCATAACTATTACAAGAAGAAAAGGGGATTTTTAAGGCACTCTGTGGCTGCACAGATAGGCAATGCCACATCTCACAAGGTAACAATTGTTCTATGTGGTAGATAGAGTGGCTTCTGCCTGAATCCTTTACTCAGAAAGGAACCCAGAAGGAAAAAAAACTGCTCAAATCAGTACTCTTATTTCCCCATTTTTACTGGTGTTCCATTTTAAGCTATACTAGGCCAGTTGGACCAGTATTCTTAGTTCCCAGTTTTTACTGTTTCTCCATTCTGGGAGTGACAGAGGTCACTTGACTATTGCAAGCCTCAGCACACAACAGGCAACAGTGTACAATGACATTTCTCCAAACATTCCCCTTTTCATAAAAAGAAAATAAACATTGGGCATTTGTTGCCCATCCCTAATTGCCCTTTTAGAGAGCAGTTAAGAGTCGACCTCATTGCTCTGGGTGTGGAGTCACATGTAGGCCTGACCAGGTAAGGCTAGCAGATTTCATTCCCTAAAGGGCATTACTGAACCAGATGGGTTTTTACAACAATTATTTTGTGGTCACCATTAAGTTAGCTTTTAAGTCCAAATTTATTAATTTAATTTACATTTCACCAGCCGCATTGGAATTTGGACACAGGTCCTCAGTCATTAGGGGCCTCTGGATTACTAGTCTAGTGACACTACTACTATATCACCTCGTCCACCTGTATCAAAATGTACCGCACCAGACACTTGCCACAATGACAAAAGGATGACAAAGTTTGAATTAAAGGCCTCGAGAGAGGGCACTATCACCCTGAAAGACGCTGATCAATCCCGATCATACCTGGTTGGCACCTCAGTGGGTACGGTCAGGAAAAACAGGAGGAGCTCCCCGTCATCCCTCGAAGGGTCCCTCCCACTGTACAGTGGAGAGAAATTGAGGAAGACATCCAAATGCCAGAACAACTTCCATTTTAACAAAGTTTACCTGTAGCAATAGAGCCAACCATTCCTCTGACAGTAAGTGAGAGTAAGATACTGAAGGGCTATAAGGCCTCCAGACCACCTGAGCCTATGAATCCAGAGAGTTGAGTGGGGAGATGGGACAGTAATAATGATGGAAATATATGGATTAATCTGGGATCACCTGTGAATATGTTGGAAAAAGGCGTGAGGGGAGGTATAGTACAAGAGTCTGGTGCACAGTTAACATGGGACTGCGTACAGTAGCGGCCACACAGTGATATAAGAGAACATCGACCTAAGCACTGGAAACAATAACAGCCCACACAGCCCTGTTGACACTGCAAAGTCCTCCATACTCTCATCTGGGGCCGTTGGATCCTGTTGCCAGTTTGTTGGGTCCTAGTTGCATGCTTATTGTGGGATGGCAAAATTGGTACTATAGATAGATGATTAGCAGACACTTCTTAGGTGGAACACCTTATGTTTACTTACAATAATACTCAGCAGTTACACTTGTGTGCTTCTACATCAAACCTCATTTCTAGGCTTCTGAGTCTAACTACAGAGTACTGACTATAGAGGTAGCCCGCATTACTCCCCTATTGGTTACTAAAGATCATGTGACCTTCCTTTATACCATCCTTCTTAAAGGTACACTACACATTACATAAAACTATAATTACCACATCTCTCCCCTTTTATTCAGAAGCACAATTTACATTTACAATTACAATTTTCTCAAAATATCAAATTATTTATATAGATAAGTAATTTACAAATTCAGTCTTTCTGGGAGTTTCCTTATGTGTGTAGGATGTCTCAGCTCTACAACTTCAGATGCTTTGTCAGGAACCTCCTTTTCTGGAGTTGTCTGAACATCAGGTTCTTCGGCGGGTACCTGCAAATCTGTTTCCTCAACTCTCACTGGTACATCAGACACATCTGTACTAGGTTGAGTTCTCTCAACAGGAAACCAGTCGTGAACACCAGTGGAATCGTTTCTTGGCGATTTGTTTCTCTCTTTCTTAGATGATCCACAGGTCTCCATATGACTCGACCTTCCATCTTTACGTGGTAAGATAGAGGTCCAGTAACTGCACTTATTTCACCTAGTAACCACTTTTGTCCCTCTCCAAAGTTCTTCACATATACTGTCTCTCCCATGGTAAACTTCCTGGCATGACTATGCTATGTCTAGCTTTCTGACTTCCCTGACTCCTTTTCACCTTCTCCTCTAAATTTGGCATTATTAAGTTCAATCTCATTCTGAGATGACGTTTCATCAATAACTCTGTGGGTGTGACACCTGTTGTTGTGTGAGGGGCGGTCCTATAATGGAAAAGAAAGCGTGCTAGCTTGGTTGCTAAGGAATCTCCAGTTAACTTTTTCATACCTGCCTTGAAAGTTTGAGCTGCCCTTTCATTGAGTCCATTTGAGGAAGGGTGGTACAATGAAGTTTTGACAAGTGATACCATTGAGGCTTGTAAATGTCGTGCTATTATCAGATAAGGCCACTTCTGGTAGTCTATTAATTGCAAAACCGTTTTATTGTACCTTCTCAATTGTAGCAGAAGACGTTGGTGACTTCACCTCATGAATGTCCATCCCTTTTGAGTGGGCATCGACAATGAGCAGAAACATTGTTCCCATGAAAGGTTCCACATAGTCAATCTGTAACCGCACCCATGGTCTTCCTGGCCACCCCCAAGGGTGTAACAGAGCTGTTGAAGGTAACTTTTACAATTGCTAACATTGCACATAATTCTTCACTAAGCTGTCTAATTCTCCATCCATCCCAGGCCACCATAGCCTGCTATGGTCTTCATTCAGGAATTCCTGGATGTGCATTATGTAGTTTAATTAATGAAGGTTTTCTTCCTTTTGGAGGAACAATCACTCATGCTCCCCATGATAAGATGCCATCCTGGTTGGTTATTTCATGTCTTCTGTTGAAGTATGGTTTCATTTCATCAGAAAAATAGGGCTGAATTTTCCCCCTATTGGGGGCGATGTTGGTGGGTGGACGCGTGCGGGCGCGCTTCCGATCGGCGCCCCCAATCGGAGGTGTGGCATCATTTTACGTGGGTGAGCTAAATAAGGCCCGCCCAGCGTGACGTCCGCAGGGAAGTCTATGGTTACTGTTGCCTTGGCGGAGATTTACCTGGGAGTGATTAATTTGGGGATTTGTTTAAAAGTTACATTATGTTAATAATTTGTGGGCATGTGTATGTGTTTAATTTGTTGTAAATTAATAAATGTTTAATTTAGTTTAATATAAAAAACCTCATGAGGCTCGGTGGTCTTATTCCTGAATTCAGAGCTGCATCTCAAACATACCAGTTGAAAATATAGGTTATGACAGTTGTTTCAAGTTTCCGTCTGGGATTTAAACAACTCAGCCTTTACCAACTTCTATGTCATAACACCTGGTCCTCATTGACCAATTCTAGCAATGGATTGTACGTACTGGTAAAATTTCTTGAAACCAAAGATGATTGCCAGGCCTTTTTTTTCTGTCTGTGAGTATTCTTTTTCCACTGTGGTGAACATACTTGATACATATCCTATAGGCCATTCTGTGCCATCATCCATTTGATGAGAGAGCACTGCTCCTATTCCGTCGGGAGATGTCAACACCAATTATTTCATCTGGTCATAATGCACTAATAGATTGGATGAGAAAACTTCTTTATGGGGTTCCAAGACCAACATTGGCTCTTCTTGAGTAGAGAATGCAGGCAGGCCAGTTCTGTGGACAAATTGGCTAAGAACCGTCCATAATAGTTGATCATTCCTCGGAATGATTTGAGCTCTGAGGCATTTTTATGGCTCTCAATTCCTCCTCAACCCGGTGGAGGCCCCATGAATCTACCCAGTGACCCAAATAGATTACTTCCCTTGCTTGGAATATGCATTTTTCTTTTCTTAAGTGCACTTCAGCCTTCAAGAAACATTTTAATACTTCTTCTAAGTTCGCCACATGCTCCTTTCCAGTGAATCCTGTCATCAGAACATCATCTAAATAAACTGCAATGTAGGGCAGTTCCTGCAGTAAACTTTCCGTTGTTCTCTGGAAGATGGCACAAGCTGAGGAGGCGCTGAAAGGCAAACGGGTATATTGGTACAACCGGGTATTAATTGTGACAAATTTCTGCGGGGCCTTCTCTAACTCTAATTGTTGATAAGCATGACTCATATCAAGTTTTGTGTAGGCGTTCCCACCTGCCAGCTTGACATACATGTCTTCGATTTTCGGTATGGGGTGTTTGCCTAGCTTAGCCACTTATTTACTGCACTTTCCATGGCCAGTGCTAACTCTAGTGCCTTCTTAAAATCCCACTTTGTTTCAAACAGTAATCTTCCGAATTGTGTTCTCATTCACCCCACACCTTAAACGATCACTGTGCATATCATTTAAAGATGTACCAAACTTGCAATATTCTGTTAACTGTTTCAGTTAGCCACTTAATAAAGTTAATCAGTTTGTAGTCTCCACAAATTCGGAAGCTTTGACTGGGTTCAAGGACGGGGGCTATTGGCACTGCCCATTCTGAGAACTGCATAGGTTGTATAATGCCCAGTTTCTCTAACCTGTCCAGCTTGGTGTCAGCCTTTTCCCACAGTGCATAATTGCCTTCATGAATTGGGGGTTGCCTCTGGATCCGCATGAATTTTTGCTTGCAGCCCCTGGACCTTCCCAAGTTCGTCATTGAAGACTGAGGCATATTTTTGTAATAGCTCTGATAACCCACTTGCTCTCAACCAGAAAATTTCAGCCCATTCTAACTTAATCTCCTTTAGCCAGTTTCATTCCAGGAGGCTTGACCCTTCACCTGCTACCACCATCAAGGGTAGCTTTGCTGATTGGCTTCCATAATGGACAGTTAGTCTGTTTAAGCCTTTGACTTGGATGTCTTCACCTGTGTAAGTTTTTAATTTGGCATCAGTTTCTTCAAAATTTAATTTATGTTCACCATAATTCATATATTTGAAGGTGTGTTCACCAATTACTGTAGTCAAAGCTCCTGTGTCCACTTCCATTGTAATAGGTCTGCCATTTACCTTTACTGTTACATATATTGATTCTGTTTTTCCAACCTTCAAATTAAATAATGAATAAATATCTGAATTTGTGGCTTCAGGCTTTTCAATGCTGCAAATCTCATGGGGTTTTCTCTTTTGTTTGAAAGTCTACCTGATTCTTTACTTGCACTGCCTCATTATGTGTTCATTTTGAAGACAATACAAACATTTGATCTTTTTAAACTGCCGATCAAGAGATTGCTTGTTTCCACCTTTGTTGCAACTATTCTTTGTTTTCACTGCTAAGTCATTTCTTTTCATTTTTCTGCTAGTGGTGGCTATTTCCTGCTACTCAGCAGAGCCTTGCATTTTCACGCCCTTTTTAGCTGGGGCTTCCTGCCCAATGTGGAGAAAGGCGCAATTTTTGTGTTCATTGTATGTTTTTTGAATTCCTTACTGCACTTTTTATGGCCAGTGCTAACTCTAGTGCCTTCTTAAAATTCCAATTTGTTTCGAACAGTAATCTTCCGAATCGTGTCCTCATTCACACCACACCTTAAACGATCGCTGAGCATGTAATTTAAAGATGTACCAAACTTGCAATGTTCTGTTAACTGTTTCAAACTTGCCACATAATAAGCAACTGTCTCCCCAGCGGCCCTATTCCTTAAGTTAAACTTTTGCATCATTACTGAGGGCTTTGGCTGGTAATGACCCTTTATGAGGGCCACGAATTCATCAAAACTTTTTGGGGTGCCATCAAACTTTGAATCAAGCTGCAGGCTTTATTCCCACAAGTAGATAAGACGATTGCTTGCTTCTTCTCTTCCCCCGCAATCTTGGTTGCTTGGAAATAGAATGTAAAATAGTTCAATATAAAGAGACCAACCGTCTATGGCTGGATTGAAAGGATCAATTCTTCCGAGTTGCAGCATTCTGTAAGGGGATTGTTTCGATGATTTGGACAGAAATTCTACTTACAATTACTCTGTGAGATACAAGCCAATTTTGGTCCTTTCGATTTCTTCCATTCAGTGATTGTACTTTCACTTTATCTTTTCTTTTTCCTTGTTTGAATCTCAGTTTTCCCTTGCTTTTTCATTGTCTTGTCCTCGTTGCTAGTTTGTTGGATTCTAGTTGCATGCTAATTGTGGGGTGGCCGAGTTGGTACTATAGATAGAGTTGATTAGCAGACACTTCTGAGGTGGAACACATTACAATGATACTCAGCAGTTACACTTGTGTGCTTCTACATCAAACCCTATCTCCAGCTCTCTGACTCTAACTATAAGTACTGACTACAGAGGTAGCCCGCTCTACTCCTCTATTGGTCACTAAAGATCATGTGATCTTCCTTAATGACATCCTTCTTAAAGGTATATTGCACATTACATAAAACCATAATTACCACAGGGAGCTTATGCCTAAATTGGGAGAGCTGTCCCATTGACTAGTCAAGCAGGAGCTTGACATAGTCATACTCATTGAATCATACCCTATAGACAATGTCCCAGTTACAACCATCACCACCCCTGCACCTAGGTGGTCAATGTAGTGTTGGACAGAGCCATGTGTAAAAGCAAGCATGGAGATAGCTCCTAGCTTGGACCTTTACTATATGTATGGGTGGAGTCGTCCGTGCCTGCTGGCGTTGGGTGTGTTCGGTGGTGTGAGTGGACAAAATAGCGAGAAGGCCAAAAATGGGATTCATGGCATCGTGAAACCAATTTGCGATTGTCCTCTCAGCCCATCGATGGCAGGTCACGTTTGCTGCCATCGGATGTCAGGCACCTCATTGTAATACATCTGCCTTATATCATTATAAGGCTAGCCTGCCAGACTCATTGGCCCCTGTTGGATCATCTGCCCATGTCAGTGTGATTGCATGCTGATGTATTTCAAAACAGTATATAAAGGGCATACACCTGCCAGGCTGCAATGTCATCATCCCGGTTTGGAACAGTCTCCCCCAGGGTTGAACCAAGGTGCAGATTTTCAGTGTGGATTAGGAGAATGCCTGTGCCTGAGCTAAGAACACAGCATGCAGTCCAAAGGGCAAAGCGAGAACTCAGTTCTCGTGAGTGCACAGAAATGTTGTGTAGTGCTCCTGAGGGATGACTGTTGGACTTCATGCTTGAGGTGCATTGTGGGAGGGGGGTGGGGAGCAAAGGCTGCCCTCCAGTTGCGGTGACTTTGGGTTGGGGGGGTGCGGAAGAAGGCTGCTCTGCACTTGAGGTGACTTTGGGGGTGTGTAAAGGCTGCCCTCTGTTTGAAGGGGCCACAGCTGATTCCTTGAGGAGAAGGGGTAATTGGAGTAAGATCGTACTGCCCCGCACCCCTCTCATAAACACAATGTTGGAGGCCAACTTTGGCATCCGCAATGTTGTTGAGCCTTTGCAGTAATGCAGGAGTAACATCCTAAACCAAGGTCTCCATGGCCGCCGCCATCTTACCAGTGTTGACCTCGGTGCATTGCAATGCCAGCGCTATTGCCTCAGCCCGAAGGCAGACGGAATCCTCCAACATGCTTTGCAATCTGGGAAGTGCAGCGGACATCCCTTCTAGATGTTCCCTATCTTGCCTTTGCAGCTCAAGCAACTGTGACATGGCCGAGTCCAGAGGCTCAGCTAATTTCTGACCCCCAGCTATCCTCCGGGTGCCGGGCACCTGGGAAGTCCCTGCTGCAATCTGCTGTGGCTTAGAAAGTGCGATTTGCTCGCCAAATTGTGACCCCAAGGCTACTCTAAAGCTAGGTCTCACCGAGCTGTGTGTCTCTGCGCTGGCGGAGGGTGTGAGTGAGCGCTGTGATGGGACTTCAAGGAGGATGTCTTCAGATTCCTCTTCATAGGTTTTTTTGGGGCTTGATTGGGGGCCTGATCAATTGTTTCCCAGATGTGCCTGCGAAAGCAAGGAGCGATAATTAGTGCATGGCAGTGGTCTGTGAAACAGGACACATCACTCACAGCATGGTTATCTGATGGATGTCATACTGCTGGATCCTCATTTTGCAGAGCTCCGCTGACTCCACCAACAGCACAGGAGCAGTCCAGGTCATCGCCGGCCAGCTGGATGACTCTATTTTTGAAGTCCGTGAGGACCTTGATTTTGGGCATTCCGCCACCAATCTGCGGCCTTTCCCTCTTGTTGTGTGCCAGCTTGTACTGCACAAATAGAGATGGAGAGAGTGTAAGCAGGATGCCGGCCAGGCTAGATGATAAGTATGGATGGGTGGTGAGTGGTCCCATGGATGGGATGAGGACAACTAAAGTATGGAGTGTGAGAGTGAATAGTGCTGTCCCTTGAACTTTTAAAAAATTCATTCATGTGATGTGGGCTTCTCTGGCTGGGCCAGCATTTATTACTCATCCCTAGTTGCCCTTGAGAAGGTGGTGGTGAGCTGCCTTCTTGAACTGCTGCAGTCCATGTGGTGTAGGTGCATCCACAGTGCTGTTAGGAAGGGAGTTCCAGGAGTTTGACCCAGCGACAGTGAAGGAACAACGATATTTTTCCAAGTCAGGATGGTGAGTGACTTGGAGGGGAAATTCCAGGTGGTGGTATTCCCATCTATCTCCTGCCCATGTCCTTCTAGATGGTAGTAGTCGTGGGTTTGGAAGGTGCTGTCTCAAGAGACATGGTGAATCCCTGCAGTGCATCTTGTAGATGGTACACACTGCTGCTACTGCACGTTGGTGGTGGAGGGAATGAATGTTTGTGGATGTGGTGCCAATCAAGAGGCTGCTTTGTCCTGGATGGTGTCAAACTTCTTGAGTGTTGTGGGAGCTGCGCTCATCCAGGCAAGTGGAGAGTATTCCATCACACTCCTGACTTGTGCCTTGTAGATGGTGGACAGGCTTTGGGGGGGTCAGGAGGTGAGTTACTCGTCACACAATTCCTAGCCTCTGACCTGCTCTTGTAGCCACAGTATTTACATGGCTAGTCCAGTTCAGTTCCTGGTCAATGGTAACCTCCAGGGTGTTGATAGTGGGGGGTTCAGTGATGGTAATGCCATTGAACATCAAGGCATGATAGTTGGATTCTCTCTTGTTGGAGATGGTCATCGCCTCGCACTTGTGTGGCGCGAATGTTACCTGCCATTTGTCAGTCCAAGCCTGGATATTGTCCAGGTCTTGCTGCATTTGGACATGGACTGCTTCAGTATCTGAGGAGTCGCGAATGGTGCTGAACATTGTGCAATCATCAGCGAACATCCCCACTTCTGACGTTATGATGGAAGGAAGGTCAATGATGAAGCAGCTGAAGATGGTTGAGCCAAGGATATGACCCTGCAGTGATCTCCTGAAGCTGAGATGACTGGCCTCCAACAACCACAACCCTCTTCCTATGTGCTAGGTATGACTCCAACCAGCAGAGAGTTTTCCCCCTGATTCCCATTGACTCCAATTTTGCTGGGGCTTCTTGGTCAAATGCTGCCTTGATGTCAAGGGCAGTCATTCCTACCTCACCTCAAGAGTTCAGCTGTTTTGTCCATGTTTTGGTTCAGGCTGTAATGAAGTCAGGAACTGAGTGGCCCTGGCAGAAGCCAAACTCGGCATCAGTGAGCAGGTTATTGCTAAGCAAGTGCCGCCTGATAGCACTGTTGATGACCCCTTCCATTACTTTACTGATGATGGAGAATAGACTGATGATGGAGAGTAGACTGATGGGGTTGGATTTGTCCTGCTTTTTGTGTACAGGACACACTGGGTAAGTTTCTATATTGCTGGGTAGATGCCAGTGTTGTTGCTGTACTGGAACAGTTTGGCTAGGGACGCGGCAAGCTCTGAAGCACAAGCCGTCAGTGCCATTGCTGGAATATTGTCAGGGCCCATAGCCTTTGCAGTATCCAGTGCCTTCAGCCGTTTCTTGATATCATGTGGAGTGAATTGAATTGGCTGAAGACTGGAATCTGTAATACTGAGGACCTCTGGAGGAGGCCGAGATGGATCATCCACTTCTGGCTGAAGATTGTTGTGAATGCTTCAGCCTTATCTTTTGTACTGCTGTGCTGGGCTCCTCCATCATTGAGGATGGGGACACTTGTGGAGCCTCTTCCTCCAGTAAGTTGTTTAATTGCCCACCACCATTCACCACTGGATGTAGCAGGACATCAGAACTTAGATCTGATCCTTTGGCTGTGGGATTGCTTAGCTCTGTCTATCACTTGCTGCTTATGCTGTTTGGCACCCAAGCAGTCCTAGCTTCACCAGATTGACACCTCATTTTTAGGTATGCTTGGTGCTGCTCCTGGCATGCCCTCCTGCACTCTTCATTGAACTAGGGTTGTTCCCATGGCTTGATGGTAATGGTAGAGTGGGGAATATGCCAGGCCAAGAGGCTATAGATTGTGTTTGAGTACAATTCTGCTGCTGATGGCCCATAGCGCCTCATGGATGCTCAGTCTTGAGTTGCTAGATCTGTTTGAAATCTATTCCATTTGGTACAGTGGTAGTGCTACACAGCACAATGGAGGGTATCCTCAATATGAAGACAGGACTTCGTCTCCACAATGGCTGTGCAGTGGTTACTTCTACTGATACTGTCATGGACAGATGCATCTGTGGCAGTCAAATTGGTGAGGATGAGGTAAGTATGTTGGTTCCCTCACCACCTGCCGCAGATCCAGTGTAACAGCTATGTCATTTAGGACTCAGCCGGTAGTGATGCTACAGAGTCAGTGTTGGTGATGGACATTGAAGTCCAGAATACATTCTCTGCCCTTGCTCAAGTGGTGTTCAACATGGAGGAGCACTGATTCATTAGCTGAGTGGGGGCAGTACATTCTAATTAGCAAGAGGTTTCCTTGCCCATGTTTGACCTGATGCCATGAGACTTAGGGTCTGGAGTGGTTATTGAGGACTCCCAGAGCAACTCCTTCCCGACTGTACACCACTGTACTGCCACCTCTGCCCTGCCAGTGAGACATAACATACCCAGGGATGGTGATGGTGGTGTCTGGGACATTATATGTAAGGTAAGATGTGCTTCAGTGAGGATGACTATGTCAGGCTGTTGCTTGACAGCTCTCTCTTTTTGGCACTAGCCCCCAGATGTTAGTAAGGAGGATTTTGCAGGGTCGACAGGACTGAGATTGCTGCTGTTGTTTCCAGCACTTAGGTCGATGCCAGGTGATCCATCCGGGTTCATTCCTCTTTTGTAACTTTTGTGCAGTTTGTTACAACTGAGTGGCTTGCTTGCTTGCTAGGCCATTTCAGAGGGCATTGCTGTGGGTCTGGAGTCACATGTAGGCCAGACAGGGTAAGGATGACAGGTTTCCTTTTCTAAAGAGCAGTAGTGAACCAGATGGACTTTTACAACAATTGACAATCATTTCATGGACATCATCAGACCTTTAATTCCAGATTTTTATTGAATTCAAATTCTACCACCTGCCAAGGCAAGATTCAAACCCAGGTCCCCAGAGCATTGGCCTGGGTCTCTGGATTACTAGTCCAGCGACAATACCACTACACCATCGCCTCCCCTCCACTGGTAATGAGAACCCTGTAGATGTGTGATGGGTTTGTGAGTGTATGAGTTGAGAGTGATGATAAAAGTGACTTACCCTGGTGGAACAGAGGAGATCATGCATCTTGTCACGGCACTGGGTGGCTGTCCTCTTTTGCCGGGTGTTGGCGCTGACCACCACCTCCCAAGCCAGATTAGTGAGGTTGCTGCCCATCCTGCGGCCAGGGCTGGGGTAGAGGATATCACAGCGAGCCTCCACTGTATCCAAATGGCGCTCGAGCAATGTGTTATTGAACTTGCGGGCTGCAGTCTTTATGCCTTTCAGGGCCATGTCTTCTTTGCAGCAGTCATGATCTTGAAGCACTAAGATGTGTGCGGCTGGCTTGATGAAGTGGTGAGGGGATGGCATGGTGGGCGAATGAGAGCCTGCCAGCCATGGAAAGGGCGTGTATCCCATGAATGCATAATTAATATGGCGGGTTTGGGATGATACAGCGTGAAAAGCTGCCATTGTGGCCGGCAGGTAAAACATTGTTTTAGCCGCCAGCTATTGCACTTAGTGCAAATCTGGGATGATTCTGCCCCCATAGGGTTATAGAGTTATACAGCATAGAAACAGGCCCTTCAGCCCATCGTGTCCATGCCACCTATCAAGCATCTTTCTATCCGAAAGCAATTTTCCTATTTCTTCCTATCTACCCTACCTATGCCCCTCATAATTTTGTATACCTCTATCAGGTCCCCCTAGAGCCTTCTCTGCTCTAAGGAAAACAACCCGAGCTTATATTTTCTCTCTTCGTTGCTGAAATGCTCCAGCCCAGGCAACATCCTGGTGAATCTCCTTTGCACTCTCTTCAGTGCAATCACATCCTTCCTTTGGTGTGGCGACCAGAACTGCACACAGTACTCCAGCTGTGGCCTAATTAGTGTTTTGTACAGCTTCAACAGAACTTCCCTGCTCTTATATTCTATGCTCGGCTAATAAAGGCAAGTATCCAATATGTCTTCTTAACCACCTTATCTACCTGTTCTGTCGCCTTCAGGGATCTATGGACATGTACACTGATCCTCTGTGCTCCCTAGGGTCCTACCTTTCATTGTGTATTCCCTTGCTGTGTTAGTCCTCCCAAAATGCATCACCTCACACTTCTCAGGAATAAATTCCATTTGCCACTGCTCTGCCCATCTTACCAGCCCATCCAAAGCATTTTGTAACACAAGGCTTTCTTCCTCACTATCTACAACACCACCAATTTTTGTGTCATCTGTGAACTTACTGATCATGCCTCCCATATTCAATTGCCTTTGTCACCTCTGGGTAATAGAAGGGGCCAATTGGTCAGGGATCCCAATTTAGATTATAATTGAGTGCCCTCTGTTGAGTGTGCTTGGTAGAGAGCTGGGTTGGGTTTGGCTATTATTTCTTCCAATGTCAAAAACCAACTTTCCAACATTTGTTTTAGCTTGCACAGGAAGCTACCATCGAGAAACCAGCACACAAGAAAAAGTATACCCTCACATATATTTGTGCTATTGGGCTTGCTGTCATAAATTACTTCCAGAGTTAAAGCCTCAAATGTACTAATCATCTGCTGGAGTATAGTATGCTCAAACCTGTCTACAAATGTGAATAAGAACCTTGGGATGTGGGTTTGAAGACACATGGAGAAGACATGGCAGATAGACAAGAAAAGTGATGTGGAGGTGGTGATAATGATACAAGCAGAAGGTAGTTTGATTGATGTTATGAGAAAAAGGCAAATTAATTGGATTGTATATACAGTGAGAGTGGATGGTGTCTTGAAACAAGTGTTAGAAAGATGGATCAAAGGAGAATGATCAAGAGGGGGAGGAAACATGTATGTTTCTGCTCTATCTGAAGAACGAGAGAACACGTGGAGAATTGAAGGAAGAAGCACAAGGCCAAATGGCTTGAAGAAGTGAGAATTGAGTCAGAACTTGCCTTAGGCAGACCACTGATGATGATGATGATAAACTACATTTGACTTGGTTGCATTTGATATTGGCACACATGCAAAATGTAAACCAAGTATCCCATGAGTTAACACCAACAAGCTTTGCATTAGTTAACATCAAAAAAAAATCTAGCTAATGGAACTATCCTTGTTTTAGAAAATGCTGCTGCTTAACATATAGTTTTTTCTTGACCTGAATGCTGAGCTAAATTGAGGCCATCATGCTGAAGCTATATTGTGCTCTGCTCAGGTCACATCTTGAGTGATACATTCAATTCAAATCATGTAAACCTCAGAGTAGTAGAGAGAAGTGGCATGAAGCTGATTACTGGTGTCATGGACTGTGTTGTAAGTAAATGTTTGCAAAATTTGGACTGCAGCCTTGAAAAGAAGCCGATGACAGAAGACCTTACAAAAGTATATAAGCTACTAAATGGAAGAGAAAAGGTTTATTTCAAATTAAACGATAGCTGCAGGACCAGAGGACAATGAATTAACTGGCAAGGGGAGCCCCCTAAATTTTTGGCTACTTCTTGAGCTTCCAAAGGCCCTTATTCCTCTGTGGCCTCCAAATGATGAGACCTCTACAAAAGTTAAAGTTGGACTGTAGGCTGTTAAATGCCAACAATTATTGAGATCCAAACAACCTACGTTGCAAGGTATCACCAAATGGATCCAGGCACCTGAAAGTGCATCTGCAATATGCAATGGTGTGTTTGTTTGTATTGATACTGAGTTCATGTCCTGAGCTACCACAAGGGTGTCCTGAGTCATAACTGCAGAGGATGACTTTGATCTCCTAGGAACTGGCATAAAACCATGTCAAGGATTCTAGAGAGTTAAGAGAAACTAAAGAGAATGGGGCTTGTAACACATAAGATAACACCATAAGATGTAGGAGCAGAAGTAGCCCATTTGGCCCATCGAGTCTGCTCATCCAGTCAATGAGATCATGGCTGATCTGATAATCCTCAACTCCACTTTCCTGTCTTTTCCCCATAATCCTTGATTTATGATATGACAAAATCATTTTTACATCATTATCTTGCAGCTGTCAAAAATGGATGGGAGTTTCTTGCAGTTGTTGGGAATGATGGTGGAAAAGTCAGGCACAATGGAATGCTGCGCAATTTTCTGATCAAGTCCACCCTATTTATGGTTTCAAATGAGCTGAGCCCAATTTGAACCTCTAAGGCACAGGTTCAGAGATCATAAAGGACCACGGGCAGCGTTTTCCAGTTTTAATTGCTCGCAAATTGAATTTTTTAAACCGCCCTTGCTGACCCAGGTACACATCTGACCAGGTTAATCTGGAATGGCAAGAAACCCAGTGACAGTATCAATAAATAATTCAATTAATGAACAATTTCACTTTATGTTCGCATGTTATATTGGTTCCTGTCAATCTTCTGCCAAAGCTATGGCAGTGAAAAGGGAGACATTTGAAGGAAATTGCCAGCAGCAATTAAAACTGAAAATATAAGAAGCATCAGTTGATATTGAATATGATCATGATGCTGTGTAAAATTACCTCCTTATATGCACAGCCACTCATAAGCTGTTGTGCTAATATTTGTATGTCATTAGCTTACAGTAGGTAACAATTATTCTACACTCACATTAAAAGAAACAGTGATGATTTTTATAACTTCCCTCCTATACATTCATAACTTCATAACTGCAAACAAGATGGAAGAATAAACCCGCAATCAAAATCTTCTGTTCCTTATTGACACGTGGGCCAGAACTTTCCTGCCCCCTTGGCGTCAGGTGTCATGGCGGGCGGGGGTGAACAATATGGTGAGAAGGTCAAAAATTGTTTTCACACCGTTGTGAAACCAGTTTGCAATTGACAATCTACCTGCCAATGGCGGGCCATGTTTCACACTGCCGCACATTGGGAACCTAATTTCAACACTTTAGCATCTCTTTTTAGCCCTGCTCGTTGGAATCATCCCCCAATCTAGATCACCTGGGCACATTGACGTGATTGCACGCCGACATGTTTCACAACTCTCCATAAGCGACGTGCACCTGGCAAACTGCACTTCACTTGGGACTTTGAGGCATCTTTGCCTACTTTGCTTCAGGCAGCACTCACGGTTATCAGCGCCAGGCTTCGCAGACAGCACCACACCACTTTTAGGGGGGCTCACGGGCAGGTCTCTACCTATCAGATCAGCCGTAAAGCTGCAGGACTGAGGCTTGCTTGCAAAAGGGGAGAAATGGTCTCAGGCAAAGGAAGAGACTACAGGATGAGGGTTGTACTGGGAAAGTGGGGAATCCCAGTTTGTATGTTAGGGCACATGTTGATCTCTGCAAGTGGCCTCAAGATGATGGAGGCTGAGGAGGCAGTCTCCAGAGGAGATGAGGCAATATGGAAATGTGGGGGTGTGTGAGAGAGTGCGTGGTGATGTCCCATGAGCTGGCAGTGAGTGAGATGCCAGTGAATGTGTGATGGCTTTGTGAGTGTGTGAGTTTAAAGTGATGGGATGGTTGCCCCACCCTGGTGACACAGATGAGATCATTCATCCCTTTTCTGCACTGGATGGCTGACCTCTTGTGTGCAGCATTGGCACTGACCATCTCTGCCATGTCTCCCAAGACAGAGTGGTGAGACTGATGGGCCTCCTGTGGCCAGAGTGGGGGTAGAGGACATTGCAGAGGACCTCCATGGCATCCAGAAGGTGTCCCAGGGATACATCACTGAATCGGGGAGCTGCTATCTTCTTGGCTTTGGGACCTTGTCTTCACTGGAGCAATCCTGGGCTGCAAACATTTAGAAGCGTGCACGCGGTTACAGTTTAAATATGGCACGCAGAGAGAGGAAGAGGTGGGGTAATTGCATGGCAGGCAAATCAGAGGCTGCCTGTCAGTGAGAAAATGTGTTTCCTGTGGTTGCGTAATTAATGAGGTAGGAACGGGACGATACAGCACGAAAACCCATCATTGTAGCTGGCGGGTTCTTTCCCACCAACTACTAAACTTTGTGCAAATCTGGGACAATTACGCCCATAATTATTAGAGCTTGACAATTTACACGCACAGTATAGTAATTGTTAATCCTAATCAGTGAACAAACTTGAACAAAAATCCATCACTTCCAGAATTGGACATTAAATAATCTTTTAAGGTAGTGGTATATTGATTGTGGTTAAAGGAGTTGGACATCAGATGTGGATGGTTATTGTGAAAGTGTCAGTTTAACGCTACCAGTCAAAGTGAATTCCTACCTTTATGTCTTTCCTCAGAATTTTAACATTGCTGATAGGAATGGTTGTGTCCTTTCCACCTAAAATTGATGTAACTGGACTGAGTTTTGGCAAGAACATAGAATCAACAGCAATATTAATTTCTCAAAATATCAGTGCAGAATATGGAGATCAAGATAAAGCCAAAACACTGTGCATGCTGGAAATGTGAAATACAAACAGAAAATGCTGGTAAAACTCAGCAGGTCTGGCAGCAACTTTGGAGAGAGAAACAGAGTTAACATTTCAAGTCCACATTACTCTTCTTCAGAGCTGAAGAGAAGTGGAAATGTGATGGATTTTATACTGTTTAAGAGGGGTTGGAGCAGGTGGAGTAAAATAGAAGGTCAGGGATAGGTGGGAGAAAATGAGAAATTTAACAAAGATGTCATGGACACAGAACAAAGACAGTGTTAATGGTAGTGTTAAAGACTATGGAAGGTGCTGACAGTGGCATTAAAGTAAGATAGCAGAATGTGTTAATAGCAGAACAAGGATCAGTGCTCTGAGCAAGCAAAACATAAAAACAAGTGACAGATGGTGCTGCTGAGGGGAGGGGCGGAGGTTGGGGAAAAGGATAAGAAAAATATAGAAAAATGAATAAATAAATAAAAATGACAAAATAATTAGATTAAAAAACAAGTAAAGATGGAGGAGAGAGTTAATGGTCTGAAGTTGATGAACTCAATTTTAAGTCCGGAAGGCTGTAAAGTGCTTAATCAGGAGATGAGGTGCTGTTCCTCCAGTTTGCTTTGAGCTTCGCTGGAATATTGCATTAGAGTAAGGATGGACATGTGGGCATGAGGGCAGGATGGCATGTGGAAATGGCAAGCAGATCAAGATATCTGATTTGCAAAAGCAAAATAATTGCTCTAAATATGAGTTTTTTTTCAAGAAAATCACAAATAATGGGCAGGATTTTCCTGTTGGCGGACAGAGCCCACCCCCACACACTGATGCGTAAAATGACGAGCGGTGACATCGGGCGAGCGTCCCGACGTCACCGCGCGCCATTGTGATATTTCGGTGGGCAAGCACGTGATGATCTCGGATGCACACCCACCATTAATTAACGGGCCACTTAAGGCCCTTGAGGCACCAATTGACAGTGATTTTTCGGGGCCCGTGCGATCTTCAGATCGTTGCATGGGCATAACGGGTAGGCGGGTAGGATGCGTTTGTATAAACCTCATCCACAGGTGGGATAAGAGGGGTCAGTAGGGTCGTGAATGTGCTCAGTCTGATATTTATTTTTGAAAGTTACTGATGCTTTCCTGTGAAAGCAGAAGTGCTTCAAAACTCATACCAGCTGCTTGGACAGGACTCACAACCTTCAGGTCAGCACTCTACAGTGAAGACCCTTTTTGGGGCCTGCAGGTTTCAGGAAGCCTTCCCTTAGGCTGGGAATGGGAGTTGTGCTCTCCACTGGAGGCATCTCGTCTGAGGAGGAAGGGAGGGCCAGAAGGGGGAGGAGGCCAGGAATGCACATTCAGCCTCCAGGGGAGCCACCTTTGGGAGAAGAGGCACATGCACAAGGGGCACAGGGCCAACAGGAAGTCCAAGGTGGAAGGGACCGCAGAAGACACCACTACCCCGCTGCCAGGGGATAAAGGCAGTGAAGCAGCTAGCTCAATATGTCTGAGGTGCTGTGCCAAAGGAGGCTCCGTCTCTCAAGGGAGACAGTCAACTCTATCTGTCAGATGATTGGTCCTGAGATCTCCGCTAACTGTGTGGTTGGACATCCCATGCCAGTGGCTCTAAAGGTCAGAGCTGCCCTCAACTTCTATGCCTCTGGCTCTTTCCAGGGCTCAGTGGGTGATCTTTGCGGTGTCTCCCAATCAGCTGTCCACACTTGTGTCAAACAGGTGACAGATGCTCTATTCAGGTGTGCATTGGCTTTCATCCACTACCACTGGGATGATGCCAGCCAGCCAGAATGAGCCAGAGGCTTCATGGCCATTGCTGGCATCCCCCGCGTCCAGGGTACAATAGACTGTACACATGTGGCCATCAAGGTGCCAGCAGGTGAGCCCGGTGCCTTTGTCAACAGGAAGGGATTCCACTCCATGAATGTGCAGATAGTGTGTGACCAGAGGATGCTGATTCTACAAGTCTTTGCGAGGTACCCTGGCAGCTCCCATGATGCCTACATCCTCAGACACTCCCAGGTGCCGGGGCTCTTCAGTGCTCCAGCCCAGCTGGATGAACAGCTGCTGAGCGACAAGGGCCATCCCCTCAGAAGGTGGTTCATGATGCCTCTCCGCCATTTAAGAACAGAAGCTGAGCAGCGGTACAATAGGAGCCACGCCTCCACAAGGGCTGTGGTGGAGAGAGCCATCGGTCTTCTCAAGATGCGCTTCCAATGCCTGGACTATTCGGAGGCATAATCCAGTACCCCCTAGATCGTGTCTTGGTGATTGTGGTTGCATGCTGCACTCTCCACAATTTTGCGCTGGAAAGGGGTGAAGCTGTGGACGAAGAAGATGTAGATGCAGTTGCTGTGGCTGCACACAATGAGTCAAGCAGTGAGCCTGAGGAGGAGCACACACAGAGAAATGCTGAGGGTCTAGACGCTGACCCGGGCATACTCCAGGGAGGCAGGGACACCCGGGAGGCTTTATATGAACCTTCAGCTAGAGCACCACAGATGGACCTCCAACAAAAGCCTGGGCTGCAGGCTCCACACTCGAAACCTGATTGCTAAATCTGCCTGGATAGGAACATTAACTAAGGGCCAAGTCAATAAAGCCCAATGTGACACAACCCACTCATAACACCATGGGTAACCATTCACCTGCAGAGGAAAAGAAACACCCTCAACTATGGTCACATGAATAAATTTAATGATATAACAAAATGATCTTAAGGAAACAAAATGATAAAGGTGTTGAAGAACACAACAACTAACCATAGCCTCATTGCAGGGCAACAGAAAAGCACCTGTGAGAAACCCATGGTGTGCCTAAGGTGCCTTAAATTTACACTTACGGGTGCTACATATAGGTGCTGTCCCCTTGCTGGCACTGGCATCTGAGACAGCCTGCTCGCTGTGCTGTCCTGTTGGCCTCAATGACCTTGGTGGCCGTCTTCTGGCCCGTGGAGACTTTGCTGGCTTTGCCTGGGAGGGAACGGCCAGTTCCACGGCTGGCATCTCCCCAGTTGTCACAGCCTCATCGGATGCTACGCTCACTGGCAGAGGGGTGGAGGAGCTGCTGCCCTCATGCGGAGCGCCCTGAGAGGAGCCCGCAAAGATGATCGGCAGCTGCTGCACTGATGTAAGGTTGCTTTGGACCTCCCTGCTCACTGTGGATGGATGGGCACCGAGCTGAGAAACTTGGTGCCCAGATCATCTCTTACACTGGCACTAACCAGCTGAGGTCAATGCCAATGTGAGGGCTTGCTGGTCCGCGCGCATCCCCAGGAAGCCCTGATTGATCTCCTGGAGAAGCCTCTCCATGAGAGTCACCACTCTCTCCATGGAGGAAGCATGGCACCAGGCCATGAGGCTCATTGCATTGGCGATGGTCCGCGTGGACTCCTCCACCATGGAGACCAAGCCAAGCATAGCCTCATGCATCTCCACCGGATCCTCTCGCACACCTTGCTGGACATCCAGCGTTTGCTGCCTCATGGATGACTCCAGAGGCACATCACCTGCCACCGACTGAGCATGTGCCTGGTCCCCTGCAGTCCTCTGACTACTGGCTTTCTGTCTCCACCAACTCCTTCAGTGACTGTGAAGTGCCCTCACCACTGTGCCCCAGGACACTAGCCGATGATCTAATTCCCACCAAGGTGCCAATATCAGCGCCAGTGCCTGCCTGGCAGAGATGGTGTGACCCTGGTGAATCAGAAACTTCAGGGCCCTCAGGTGTGAGAGGGACCTCCTGTGCCTCCTCCTCCTGGCCCTGATCTACTAATGCTGAAAGGAAGAACAAGGATATTTGATTAGTTAATATGGAGACAATGTCAATGTGCGTCCCTGTCCCTATATCATTATCGGTTCATCCTTCAATAAGCAATGGTCAGGCCATGCTGCAACTTCAATCCCTGAACATTCAGCACTGCCATGGCTGCTGGGACACTAATGGTGACCTCAGTGCTGGGCTAACATACCTGCCCATGGCACCCCAGCTTCACCGACACTGGTGGACCTGGGCCCACGGCCCCTCTCCAGATCAAGGGTCTCCTGTTCGAACCTGGAAATGATGGTCAACTGTGCCAACCCTCCTCCAGTCCTCAAACGCTCGGCAGTATTATGAACATTCTTCTCCTGAATAGGAGAAAAGAGCATTGATTCGTGCAACTTGTACCTGGAATCTCTTCGCTGCCATCCCACCCCAGCCAGACTGGAACATTGCAGGGCTTCTCACCCTGCAGCTGCCGCACACTCACACAAAGATGTTCCCCCCACCCACCCCAGCCAGATGCAGCATACATCACATTTGGCACCACACAGCATGCACGTGGAAGGACAGCAGATGGATCAGTGCCCTGCCACCTGGAAGCTCTCCTCCCAGCATGTCAGGACGCTGACTTTGACATGTTTTGCAATTCCAGCACTGCACCTAGGTGCAGATCCTCCAGATTGCCCCCAAAACAGTAATGTGGGTGTCACTGTACCACATGTTGCGGGTGCAGAACCCATCTCATCACCACCCTCTCAGGGTGACCTCGGCACTGCGAATATCTGCTGGCCCACCCAGTGAAGGACACATGCTGTCAATGATTCAATGCAGTGGCTGCACTCAGGGATGACAGGGGGGTGCGGCCAGGGGGGAAGCCAACCTGCTGGGTTCACTGACCAATGCCAACATGGAACTCACCCTTCCTGAGTGCAAAAGGTCATTAAAGCGCTTGAGGCACTGGATCCAGGTGCGTCACACTACGTCGCGGAAGCTCACTATCTCAGCCACCTCCTCCCATGCACGTTTGGTCATGTGGAGGGGCCTCCTCCCACCATCCCTGGGAACAAGGACCTCTTGCCGTGATGCCAACTCCTTGAGGAGGGCAGTAGGCAATCATCTGAGAAACAAGGGGCATGGGGCCCCCCTGCCTACCCTCCTGCCTGGCCTGCTGACCAGCAATGCTCTGGGGAGCCCTTCTGCTGGCCATGTTTGACAGCCTTTGCAAGGCTGCAGGAGGACTTTTAAACAGGCCGCCCGGTCGCCATTGGACCCAACAGTCATAGCAGTCCCTCCACCGCCCGCCTACTACCGCTGTCCTCGGGAGCCGCATTTCACGCTGGGCGGACCCTAATTGGCCCGCCTACATAAAATGGCGGCGTGGACCCAACCACTCCCACACAGCCCGCCCGACAGGCAGAAAATTCTGCCCAATGTGAAGTTTCAATTTCATTGTATATCATTTTCAAGTTCAGGGGATAGGAAAACTGGCAGCAATGAAATGGCTGTTTGTTATTCATTATTTATCTCTTCATTGAAAAAAGAATAAAATGAGGTGTCAAATCAGGCGGACCAATCTGCTTTTGCAATTGAAGATAAAAAATGATTCGATAGTTCCAAATTAAAGAATGTGATGGTGAATCAGTTATGGATGTCAACTTTGTAGAGAAGGAGTAAAATCTACAGAAAATCTTTTTGTAATAAACAAAATAGATGTCTCAAAGAATATGTTTTTGAATTAAATATAAAATTCTAGATCAATACTTTCCTCCAGTTACTCATCAAAGCTAACAAAATGGTATGAGTATAAATCACATTTTCCTAGTTCATATTCACACTACCCATTCACTCACATTGTTAACCAGCAAAAAGCATTCCCAACTGTGTATGAACAATTCATTTCTCTGGTATAGATGACCTGGTCTAAGCATTGTATTTATTTCAATTTTTACCGGGATTTCAATGTATTTATTTCACTACTGATATTTTTGAAATTGTCTCACAGGATCCTATGGTCTTCAATAACAATATAGGAATAAGTTACATCATATTCTCCTAACAGCCCCCACCAATCAATCCACCCACGTGTCAATTTTCTCCCTCCTCCCCATCTCCCAGCCCCCAGACCCCCATCCTCAATTTGTTTCAAAACAAAAACAGAAATACCTGGAAAACTCAGCAGGTCTGTTAGGTATTTCTGTTTTTGTTTTGGATTTCCAGCATCCGCAGTTTTTTGTTTTTATCTCAATTTGTATTTCTGTTAGAATGGAATACAACAAATCAGCTAATTGGCTACCATTAACCTGCAAACCTTGTAGGTGAATGTTAGCAAGTTATTTAAACAATATGGGCATCAGAACAAGCACAAACTTGTCCTCACCTGTTAGTCAGCCAGGCCCTGTTCAAAGAAGAATATACACATTCTGCATTATCCTGACCATTTGCCTCTCAACTAGTAAAAGTTTAACTAACAATTCAGCTCATTGCTGCTTATGGGATTTTTCTGTGCAGAAAAGCCACAGGTAAATAAGTACTTTACATTGGTGTCAACAATGAAAGAGAAGCTATGGTAATTGAAGAGGATATTGGGGTACAACTTTTGGATAAAAATAGATTTAAAAAAAAGAGATACAAGAAAGACTGGCAGTTCTTATATGTCACTCAATTTAGATGGGATGCATCCTAGGTTATTTAGGGAAGTAAAGCTGGAAATTGTAGAGGGACTGATTGCAATCTTCAAATCCTCTTTAGATGCAGGGGTGCTGTCAAATGACTGGAGGATTGCAAATGTTCAAAAAAGTGGAGAAGGATGAACACGGCAATGATAGGCCAGTCAGTTTAACATCAGTGGTGGGGAAGCTTTTAGAATCAATAATCTGGGAGAAATTTAAGAGCCACCCGTACAAGCATGGATTTATTAAAGGCAAATTCTGTTATTCTAACTTGATTGTGCTTTTTGATGACCTAACAGAGAAGGTGGTTGAGGGCAGTGCAGTTCATATTGTCCATATGGACCTTGAAAAGATGTTTAACAAAGTACCACATATTAGGCTTGTTAGCAAATTGAAGCCTGTGAGATAAAAGTGGTAATAGCAGCATGAAAGCAAACTATCACAAAGTGATAGGAACCAGATTTATGGTGAATGGCTGTTTTTTGAATTCTCACCCCCAAGGTTCAGTACTCAGGATCACTGCTCTTTTTGATATACATTAATGACTTGGATTTGGGGATACAGGGCACAATTTCAAAATTTGCAGATGGCACAAAATTTGGAATTGTTGTAAACATGAGGACACAACAGGCTGGTAGAATGGGCAGACACACAGCAGATGAAATTCAATATAGCAGTGTTCGATGACACCATTGGTACGAAGAATGAAGAGAGACAATACATGCTAAATGGTATAATTTTATAATTTTAAAAGGAGTGCAACAAAAGAGGGACATTGGGGTGCTCCTGCACAAATCTTTGAAGGTGACAGGACAGGTTAACAAAGCTGTTAATAAAGCACATGGGATCCAGGCTTTATAAATGGAGGCTTAGAGTACAAAAAGTCAGGAAGTTACACTAAACTGATATAAAACACTAATTTGGCACCAGCTGAATTACAGTGTCCAATTTTGGCATCACACCTTAGGAAGGACATGAAAACTTTGGAGAAGGTACAGAAGAGATTTTTTAGGATGGCTTCAGGAATGAGAGGTTACAGTTACATGGATCGACTGGAGAAGCTGGGATTGTTCTCCTTAGAGCAAAGAAAGCCATGAGAAAATTTGATAGAAGTGCTTAAGATCATGGTGTGTTTAGGTTATGTAAATGAGGAGGAACTGTTCCCAATGGCCAAAAGCTCAATGGTGAGAAAGCACAGATTTAAGGCAATTGACAAGAAGGCCAGAGGCAACTTGAGGAAAATACAATAAGTTCTTAGAATTTTGAACGCACTGCCTGATAGAGTATTGATTCTGTAGTAACATTCAAAAGGGAATTGGGTAAATATTTGAGGAGAATAAAGTGCTGGGATTTGGAGGAAGATTGGAAGAGTGGGACTAACTGCATTGCCCTTTGAAAGAGCTGGCACAGGCTCGAAGGGCTGTATGGCCTCCTTCTATGCTCTACTAGTCTATGATTCTTTGATTCAATGAAAGCAGCTGCTGCATATTTGCAGTTACTGAATTTCAAAATAATTCATTATATTCAAAGCTGTATGCAGATATTTCTAACCACGTCAATGAAGTATACAAAGGCATATCTTCCCTTTAATAGTCCCAGTTCCCATTGGACTGGAGTTATTAGCACAAAAGTACACTAATTGGACATTCTCACTAAAAGAAGCCACAAGGGTAGCTGAATTTGGAAATGCAGAGGTCAAAATACAGCACCACAGACTTTTTTTTTAGCTGGTCGTGTTGTTGGCACAACAGGAATAAGCAGTAAATCTAATTTTTCAATCTGACTTTTCCCCTCTAGTGCTGTCAAATTTAGAAATAAATATATTAATGGTTAATTAGTAAGTTTCCTCATCTTCACAGCCATTGTCTGCCTTTGTGAATGGAGAGTGAGGAAGGAAAGAACTTTATTTGCTCATTCTTAATCATAGCCTGAAGTTGCCCACAGTAGTTTGTCATTGCTGTTTATAAAATAAATGGCCTGATAGGCATTACAGAGATGTGGCTGCAAGGTGAGCAAGGCTGGGACCTAAATATTCAAAGGTACTTGACAGTTCGGTTGGACAATAAGCTAGGAAAAGGTGGTGGGGTTTCTCTGTTAATTAACGGCAGTGAGAGATTACCTTAGTTTAGAAGATCAAGATGTAGAATCAGTTTGGTAGGGATAAGAAATAGCAAAAGTAAGAGGTCAATTGTGGGAGTGGTTTATAGGCCCCATAATAGTAACTACACTGTAGGATGGGATACACAGTAAGAAATAATGAGGGCTTGTAAGAAAGGTACGGCAATAATCATGGGTGAATTTAATCTGCACATAGATTGGACAAATCAGATTGGAAAAGATAGCTTGAAAGATGAGTTCATAGAGTACTATTGGTCAGTTTCTTACAACAGCAGATCCTAGAACCAACCAGGGAACAGGCTATTCTAGAAATAAAAACAGAAAACGCTGGAAAAACATAGCAGGTCCAGCAGAATCTGTGAAGAGAGAAACGGAGTTAACTTTCGAGTCTTAAATGACTTTTCTTCACAACTGGCTACTCTAGACCTGGTAAAGTGCAATAGACAGGATTAGTTGATGACCTCATAGTGAAGGAGCCTGTAGGTAGTAGTGATCATAACATGATGGAATTTTGCAATCAGTTTGAGGGAGAGAAGAATGTGTCTAAGACGAACACTTTAAACTTAAATAAAGGCAATTAAAAGGGTATGAAGACAGTGCTGGCTAAAATGAACTGGGAAATTAGGTTAACGGGAAGGTCAGTAGAGATGCAGATGCAGACGTTTACTCAGCAAAGATACTTTCCAGTGAGAAAGAAAAACTCTAGGGCCAGAATTTTACAGCCCGCAGGGAGGGTGCCTCCCCGACTTGAACGGGCATAAAATCATGTGAGATAACATCGGGCAAGTGCCCCGATGTCTTTGTGCATTAATATGATATTTCACTAGGCAGACATGTGCAAAAGTCAGAGGACCACCTGCCGACAATTAAGTGAGCAATTGAGCTCATTAATGGCCCAATTGTAAACAATTTTTTGTGGCCTGTCCAACCTTATGGTTGGCGGACAGGCCAATCGGCCAGGTAGGCTTTACATTTTTGATGAAACCTCATCCAAGGGCAGGATGAAATCTCTGTTAGGATTTAAAACAAAAATAAATATCTGGGGGCTTTTTTTTTGTAAGGTATGCTTGATTGTGCTGCATGGACATTTTTTGCAGCATTTTTGTGCTTTCTTTTATTATCTGGAGGTCTGTAGCTCCCTGAGGCATCTGTCTGCCTTCAGGGAGCTCACTAGGAGCGCTCACCAGCACCTGTGGTGACGTCGGTGCCCGCCCTCTTCTCACCCCCAACGACAGTGCTGAGCCTTTCTCAGGGCACGTTTCACACTGGCTGGCCATTAATTGGGATGTACTGCCTACATACCTAGCGTAACACTTGCACTGAAACTCATATACCACTTTGCTCATTTGTGTGATAGGCAGAACATCTTTTTGGCTTGAAGGCAACATCCTGTTAGTGGCAAATACCATGCATAGTAGCAGCATGAAACAGCTAGCTTCATCTGTTGCTCAAATCTTTTTGGATACCATTCCCTTCCAGGGTAATCTGCGTAGACTGGGCACTTTTCAGGGCTGAAAGTGATGGCCTTAGGCCCGTTAATGAGTTTGCGTGATATACAATGTGAAATTATCTGAGCATGGTAGCCATTATCCTGCAGGAATCCCTTGATGTGTCCTATTTCAGCATCAACTTGTATGGCGAGCAAATAGCTTGGGCCATATTTATAATGTTGCGATAAGACTAATCGTATAGTGTGTGGAACTCTAAGAACCCCAATGTGTATATTGACCAGTGAAGGTAGGCTTGCGGTAGACTGTTGTAGAGAACCCCCTGGCAGATTCCTCAACTAGTATGTCAAGGAAGGGGAATTCATTTGACTGCTCCATTTCAAAGGTGAATTTGAGTGCAGGATGGAGCCCATTAATACATGTAAGGAAATTATTACATGCAGCTGTGGATTTAAATATAGCAAACCTATTATCCATGGGCAGAATCATTCCAGATTTGCACTAAATGCGGTAGCAGGTGTGCTTTGCTGCTGGCCTCAATGGTGGCTTTTCACTCTGTATCGCCCAAATCCACCACATTAATTATGCATTCCCAGAGACACACTGTTTCCATGATGGGCAGAATCTCATTTGCCCACCATGCCATCACCTCACCGCTTCAGCATGCTGGGTGCCATATTTAAAGTCCAGCCGTGCGCACACTTCTCAGTGCTTCCAGCCCAAGACTGCTGCAAAGAAGATGTGGGCCCGAAAGGCATAAAGACTGCAGCCTCCAGGTTCAATGACATGTCCTCAAGCATCTTTTGGATGCAATGGAGGCTCGCTGTGATGTCCTGTATCCCCGCTCTGGACACAGGATGAACAGCAACATCACCAATCCGGCTTGGGAGATGGTGTCGGTGGTGGTCAGCACCAATGCCCTGCAAAAGAGGACAGCCACCCAGTGCCAGAAGAGGATGAATGATCTCCTCCATTTCCCCAGGGTAAGTCACTCTTCTCATCACCCTCAACACACACACTCACAAATCCATCACACACCTGCAAGAACCTCCCTCACTGCCAGTTCAAAGAACATCAACATTCACTTTCTCACACACACCTTCATTGTCCTCAACCCATCCATGGGACCACTCACCACCGATACATGTTTAATTTGGCCTGCCAGGTGTCCTGCTTACATTCTCTCCATCTCTATTCATGTAGGACAAGCTGGCACACAACAAGAGGAGAGGTTGCCAGTGGAGGAATGCTTGAAATCATGGACCTCATGGACTTTGAAAACAAAACCATCGAGCTGGCCAGGGATGATCTGGACCAGTCCTGCGCTGACGGTGAGGTGGGCAGTGCTCGACCAAGTCCAGCAGTGCAACATCAGACAACCATGCTGTAAGTGATGTGTCCTCTTTCACAGGCCATTGCCATGCAATAATTATCTAACCTTGCTTCTGCAGGCATATCTGCCAACCAGCCAATAGGGCCCATGACCCAGGACCTCCAATCAAGGCCTGAAGAAACCTCTGAAGAGGAATCTGGAGGCACCCTCACTGAAGTCCCGTCACAGCGCTCACCCACACCTTCCATCAATGCAGAGACACACATCTCGGTGGGACCTAACTTTTGAGTAGCCTGGATCACAATTTGGTGAGGACATCACACTTTCTCATCCACAACGGGCAGCAGCAGGGACTTCCCAGGTGTCTGATACTCAGAGGACTTCTGGAGGCCAGACATTTGCTGAGTCCAAGTCAGAATACGAGCCTCTGGACTCAGTCATGTAACAGATGCTGGAGTTGCAAAGGCAAGCTTAGGAGCATCAGGAAGGGATGTCCGCTGCACTCCTCAGATTGCAAGGCACAATAGAGGAGTCCATCCGCCTTCAGGCTGAAGTGATAGCATCGGCATGCTAATTCACCGAGGTGAATACTGGTATGATGGCAGCCAGTATGGACACCTTGGTCCAGGATGTTGCTCCTGCACTGCCTCCAGCAGTGTTTATGCGACAGCGGTGTGGGGCAGCCTGAACTCACTCCAGCTTCCTCTTCTCATTAAGGAGTCAGCCAGGGGCCCTTGGGCACCCATAGAGACATGGATCAGCAGATGTAACCCCAAGGACCATCCATCCAGGTGACTCCGAGAGCGTCTGGCCTCTCCAAATCCCCTCTTCCTGTGACTTCAGCAGCTTCAGCTCCACAGGCTGAGGAGGGCTCCACTGCCACACAGCAGGACCCTAGAAGCAGACTGGGGCTCTCCAGGTCACAGTCCTCCAGAGGACGCCTCCCCAGGTCATCACAAACCGGGTGTAGCAGTCAGCAGGCTGCCTCCACCTCCGCTATGGCTGTCTGGGGAGCACCAAGATGTAGCAGCAGGGTTAGGAAGGTTAAGAAGATGTAACTCTTTCGAGTACAAACCCGTTTCCATCTGTTTTCAGATGAAGTTACATTGTTTCATAATTTACCATTGTGAGATTTGAACTCTTGATCTTGGGGTTACAAACCCAGTATCATAACCACTTGGCTATTTAGGCCAAGCGTTAAGAAGATGTAGTTGAACAGCCTGGGTACAGGTGTTAATCATTTGTTTACTATTGCCAATAAACTCCCATGGATGCCTCACTGCTGTGGCTCCTTGTTATGATGAGCAGTGTCCTTGTCACTCAGATGTGAAACCTTTCTGCATAAGTTAAAGGCAGGTGTCCCGGTCCAGGGCCTCTTCCCTGTGCTTGGTGCAGCCTTCATACCAAAGTGATGGTCCGGCCTCATGCTCCCTGGACATATTAGTGATGCCTGCACCTCGATGGTGCTGGTCATTGCTGCCAGAATGTAGTGGGCAGGCATCACAGAGATCTCTCATTCTCTGTGTGCTCTCAGCACCTTCAAGGAGGGGCTGGCCCCCATCTCTTCAGCATATGTGACTACTGATGCTGTGCTCCAACTCCTGAAGGGCTCAGGTGCTGAAGGCAGACAAAGGATCAGATGTTTCTAAAGTTTCATGGCTGCGTCTCTATGATAACACCCTGATCAAAGAGCGCAAGCGACCTGCCCTCGGCCAGACAGGAGTCAGGCATACACAGATGCCATGTGAAGATCTATGGAGTGACCTCACTGCATGTCATCATTATCCTCCTGCAATTGAGTGATGATTAGGGCCTCTACTGTGTCTTCATGACAGGAGCATTATCACAGAGGGTATGTGCGCTGCCATAAACCAGACTGTAGTCAAATGTTCACAGATGCAATGTGAAGATATATGGTGTCTCCTCACTGTATGTCGTCATCATCCTCCATAAATCTCGCAGCTATGAGGGCCTTTGAGGGTGTCTGCCTCATCTGGCCAGTGTGAGGACCTCATCTGTGTCATCATCGCCTCCAAGGATCTGCTCACCCTCATCACCGTCGACGTCCTCCTCATTAGAGGAGACCTCCGGCTCCTGCACCTCCTCCTCAGCCAGATCCTCTCCCTATTGCAATGTCAGGCTGTAAAGGGTGCAGCAGATGATGACAATGCATGTCACCCACTGTGGACTATATTGCAGGGCTCCACCAAAGTGCAAGTTGCAGCATGAGTCTCATTACAGCCTAAGGCCACCACACGGTTTATCAGCCACATCCTCTGCAGGTAGCCCTTGCTCCCGAGGGGCCACCACTGCAGCTTCGCTAGATCCTGGGAGACTCCAGGGACCTGTGACTGACTGAGAATTTAGGAGTCATGCACAATCCCTGGAAACCATGTGTACCCCTGCAGGATGCATTTGTGGTGGTAGCACACCAGCTGCACATTCAGTGAATGGAGTCTCTTGCAGTTGATATAGTTGACCACGTGTTGTGAAGGAAATCTGAGCGCTACATGAGTGCAGTCGATGGCACCCTACACCTGTGGAAAACTTGAGATCTGGGCAAATCCTATCGCTCTTGCATCCTGTCTGTTCTGGTCTTGGGCAAAATGCACAAAGTTGTGAGCCCTCGCAAAGATGGCATCCGTGACCTCATGGATGCATTTGTAGGTGAAGGCTTATGATATCCCACAGAGGTCACCTGTGGAGCCCTGAAAGGAGCCTCTGGTGTAGAAATTGAGCACTGCAGTCACTTTCATGGCCACTGGCAGTGGATGCCATCCAGGTCCTTGTGGCGCCAAATCCTGCAGTAGCTGCTTGATGTGACCAATCAGTTCCTTAGACACATGCAATCTTCAGCGACACTGGTTCTCGGTCATCTGTAGGAATGAAAGGTGGCATCTATAGACCCTGGGTCTAGCTAGGTGCTGACCAGCGAAGACTCTCTGTTGCTCTTCAGCAGCCTGTATGGGAGCTCCAGCTGTCCCTTCTTTCTGAGGGTGCTGCTCCTCCCTTTGTCCAGCCAGGTGCCACAGTCACTCTCTTCTCTGTCATCTTTGCTCTCTGCACACCACAAGACATATAGCTAGATCACCAGGGTCCATGATCCACATGTACTCAAGCTATACGATGAAAGAGAGATATGCATGGGTTAGCATGGGTGTACTAAGAGCCTCTCTTGGTTAAGTCTGAAGGCCTCTTAACGCATCCCAGAGGGTGCTGGCCACCACTTGGATGGCTAGAAATTAGTGCACTGTATGGCTGCCCAAAACCCCAGCCTCCTCCGCCCCACTCCACTTGACCGATTGGCAGCAGCTTTGCCCACTGGACTGCATGCTGTGCTCTCAGCTCAAGCGCAAGCATTCTCCTAACCCACACTGCAAGGCTGCACTGTTAGCTTGAACCATGGGGGATGCTGTTCCAAACCGGGATGATGACATTACAAGGGGCTGTGAGTACCTCCAGCAGTGACTGCCCCATGGCCAGCTTTAGCAAGGAGATTGTACAATGTGCCCATTTGTCCAACTATTCTGCAGCCCACTAAAATGCTTATTAGTTTGCAGTCTATGCCTGAGGGGCGAAAAGCTCTGGAGCACTTGGTGGCATTTTGATGCCTCTGCATTGCTTGAGTGGGCAGATAAGCCAGAGGCCCGACTTCAATCATGTTAGTGTGGCTGCACCTGAACTGTCTCATTTGCAGAGGAATGGTCACTTTATACGAAGTGCACCTAATACGTGGCTGCTTCCCTCGCCCACCAGCCCCCAACCCCGCACATTCTTGTGCACTACCTTCAACCGCAGGGCAGCGTTTCCCCCCCCACCACAACCCTCAATCCTGAAATCCAACAGGCATTGCCACAACATTACTGTACCCTTATCTCTGAGTTCCCCTCAAAGTGCAGTCTGCCAAGTGCACGCCTTTTACATGCTGTTGTGAAACACACCGGTGTGCAATCATGCCAATGTGGGCGGACAGTCAGTGAGGGGGATGAGTCCAGCAGGCTGGCCTTATAATGATATGCAAATGTAATATAATGAGGTTCCTGACGTCCGAAGGTGGGAAATGCAGTGGATGATCACAAACTGTTTCAGCCAAACAAAAAAGTGACAGCCATTCGCTGACTCTTTCCTCAGGGCAATGTCTTGACTGACCAGGGTCAAGCAGCCTGGGTTAAATTTCAAATAATGCTTGGCAGCTGTCAGTCACCATCACTGGTGCATTGTCAATGACAACGCCTCTACCAATCAGAGTCCACTTGCCAATCAATCAGGACTCTCTTCACATCCAGTATAAATTGTTGTTTTCTCCTTATATTGTTAATTCTTGCAAAGTGTCCTGACGAGTGCAAGATGAAATGCTTCGATGTGTCTCTTTTCTCAGCAATATATCAGGTAATGGTGAAAGCATTGAGCAGATATTTTATGTCTGTACTCACTGTAAAAAACACAAATTGCACCCCAATCAATGAAAGGGAGGGAGGAGCTTAAAACAATTACAATCACCAGGGAAAGGGTACTGAGAAAACTATTCGAACTGAAAGCTTCTCAGGAGTGCAGTGTTTGCAGTAGAGAGCTTCAGTTGGAGATTGGTGACAGGGAGTTTAAGGGTTAAATTCTATCTAAAGTCTAGTCTTTCTTTAATTTAGCAATTAACTAAAAGTTGCAGTTAGGGTTGGAAGAAGATGAGTTTTAGACGGGAGAGGAGAGGCCAGCGAGAGTGATATTAAAGGGCATGAGAAACAGAGGCTGAGACCGGAGAGAAGAGGTCAGCGAGAGCAGTATAAAAGTACGCAAAAAACAGAGGCTGAGACCGGGGAGGTGAGATGTACCCTCAGGACCTTCAGGTGGTGTAGTGATGTCACGATTCAAAAAGTGACATGACACAGGGGAGACAGCTGATTGGTAAGTAGGGTCAGGTGAGTACTTCTATTTCTACCTTTTTTACTAATTAAACTGCTGCAGTCTTTTAGCTTAAACCAAATAAGGTGAGGATTTTGTACTGTAGTAGAAGTGTTTGAAGTGAAATAAGGCCCCTAGCACAGTTAGCATTCTCTAAAGTGAGTAACTAATGAGCTTAATCTAAAGGAAAGTCATGGCAGCAGAGCTTGCACTCGTGATATGCTCCTCCTGTGCAATATGAGAAGTCATGGACACTTCCAGTGTCCCTGGTAACTATGCATGCAGGATGTGTGTCCAGCTACAGCTTTTGGCTAACCGTATTTCAGAGCTGGAGCTGTGGATGGATGCACTATGGAGCATCCGTGATACTGAGATTGTTGTGGACAACACGTTCAGTGAGGTGGTCACATTGCAGGTAAAGATTGAACAGGCAGGAAGAGGATGGGTGAACACCAGCCAGAATAGAGGAAGGCAGGAGCCCCCTGTGGCCGCCCCCTCTCTAACAGATATATTGTTTTGGATACTGTTGGGGGAAGATGACTACTCAGGGGAAAGCAGCAGGAGTCAAGTCCATGGCACCACAGGTAGCTGTGCTGCACAAGAGGGGAGGGAGAAAAGTGGCAGGGCTACAGTGATAGGGGATTCAATAGTGAGGGGAACAGACAGATGTTTCAGCAACCACAAAAAAGATTCCAGGATGGTATAAAAGCAAAATACTTGATGAAGAGTCATATGGCTTCAAAACGTTAACTGTATTCTTCTCTGCAGATGCTGTCAGACCTGCTGAGTTTTTCCAGCTATTTTTGATTTTGCTCCAGGATGGTATGTTGCCTCCCTGGTGCCAGGGTGAAGGATGTCTCGGAGAGGCTGCAGGGCATTCTGAAGGAGGAGGGGTGAACAGCTTGAACCCCTTCCGCCATTTGATAAGATCAGTACTGATCTGATTGTGGCCTCAACTCTACTTTCCTACCTACCCACTATACCCGTTCACTCATTTGACAGTCAAGAATCTCTCTAGCTCAGTCTTAAAAATATTCAATGACCCTGCCTTCACTGTTCTCTGGGAAAGAAAATTCCACAGACAAACGACCCTCTGAGAGAAAAAAAATTCTTCTCATCTCCATCTTAAATGGGAGATCCCTTATTTTTAAACTGTGTCCCCTAGTTCTAGTATCTCTCAAGGGGAACCACTTTCTCAGTATCCACCTTGTCAAATGCCCTCAGTATCGTATATGCTTCAATAAGATCATCTCTCATTGTTCTAAGCACCAATGGATACAGGCCCAAGCTGTCCAACCTTTCCTCATAAGATAACCCCTACAATCCAGGAATTAGTCAAGTGAACATTATCTGAACTGCTCCTAATGCAATTATTATCTTTTCTGATGGAGGGAGACTAAAACTATGCACAGTATTCCAGATGTGGTTTCAGCAATGCCCTGTATAACTGCAACAAAGCATCCCTACTTTTATATTCCATTCCCCCTGCAATAAACAACCACATTCTATCACTTGCTGTACCGGGCTAACTAGCTTTTTGTAATTCATGTACCAGGACACCCAGATTCCTCTATACCACAGAGTTCTGCATCTCCCTCCATTTAAAGAATATGCTGCTTTTTTATTTTTCAGTGGGCAACCTCACATTTACCCGCATCAAACTCCACCTGCCAAATTTTTAACCACTCACTTAACCTATCTATATCCCTTTGCAGACTCCTTGTGCCCTCTTCACGCCCTACTCTCCTGCCTATTTTTGTGTCACCAGCTCCTAATTTATATGCCTGTATAAAGAAATCCATCAAAATGGCCTTGGTAGTAAAACTTTAAAAAAGCATATAAAAAAGCTAAGTGTTGTCATGTTAGCTGGAATTAAAGTAATACTTGCATTTAGTTAATTCCCTATTGCATCATTGAAACTCTTCAAAGTACATCACATAATAAATAACTTTGAGTGACCTGTGCAAGCAAATACAGTAATGACCTTGTTGAAGGAGGATTTTCTTCTTTTGAATACCATTATGGGATTTAAAATAGCCTCTTAAAATGGTGGATTAATTCTTGGTTCAACGTTTAACCTGAAGGCTGGCAAAGTCTTGTCAATATTGTAGTGGAGCATCAATTCAGTTTCTGCATTGAGGTCCTAGTACAGGGCTTGAACCCACAACTGTCAATTTGAGACACAAGAATGTTACCTATGGAGCCAAGTTTGCTTTTTAGCCTATCACAGTTCATCATTATACTGAAACTGTACTTGTTTTCCTCTACATTATCCATCTTCCACTGATCTCCTGCCTCCCCCCTCCAACATAACAAAATAGTGACAAAACTTGCCAAACACTTGCTATTTTTACTTTAAGAGTTTAGAAGATTTGCTTCCTGGGTGAGATATGTTTCATTTGTGCATCTGAAAGTTAGCTTAGACCTTGCTCTAAGGTCGCATTAATATAGATATCTGAAAACCGTTATAACATACTGAGGTTAGATCAACACACACATCTGCAAACTGCTACATCTGTGTTGACACCTCTGTGGGTGTTTAGTAAAATGAGACTGAAATTCATTTTTTAGAGGGGGTGGGGAATAATGTCATTTTAATGCCAATCATTTTGATAAAACACCATTGTTTACAGATGCAGTTTATCCACCTGCTTCTTCTCTGGGTGGTATCACTTGATCACAAGTAGTGATTGGTGATAATTACAGGCTGTGGATATGGGATGCTTGCCCAGAAAAGCATCCGCAGTTTACAAACTGGGAAGTATTAGCAGGATATTGGAGGCGTCAGATCACCACTGAGATAACAGCTGCCAAAAGCATTGAGGCAAGTGAATTTCCAATGTAGCTTGCAGTACAAAAGAAAAAGGCTTGAAGAAGTATCTATTCACAAAGTTCCAATCAATTATGCAAGGAAAACAGAATCTTTCCTCGTCTTGATGGAAGAGAAACTAGCTGTTATATGATGGCATCAGCCTGGGTTCTTCCATTTGACTACTGCATTTGTGAACAGTGTCAGTTTAAGAGTAAAGAATATGCTGCTGGGAAGGACATGGGCCTCCACTTACATGAGCAAATGAGCTACTTTGTAACTACAGCCATTTTCACAGGGAGAATTGTGTGCCTGATGGGAGGAGGCTGCAGGCAAATGAATCATCTTCTCTTTGATTGAATGTCATACATTACATTGATGGGGAAGGAGATAGGATGGAGAAGCCATATCAATTTGAAGTAGGGAAAGAGAATTTACAGTAAAAGGTCAAAAGTGCACTACTAATTTCAAAAGCCATTATCAGTACAGTAGTCCTTGTCTAGCTTGTCTTTGGCATGGATACAAAAATGAATGATTGCAGGTAAGGTATGTTTAGATAGGCTAGGTTACGTTTTAATGAGTGAGGATGAAATTTCTTGAGGTTTCCATTGGTCATCCATGCAGAAACTCTGTTGAAAGGCAGGAAGAACTGTTGCATTGAGTCTCTGCTGTTCCCAGAACAATCTTATTTGCCTTCGATATACTCTGACCAAGGCAAATTATTATAAAGGCGGTGATGCTAGAAATGGGGACTCCCCCTATGCTAGGACTCCCACTCCTTTAGCACAATTGGGATCCCAACTATCACTGAAAGCATTTTGCTCAGTGAAATGAGATATATGGCCATCAAGACTGGTGGGTGTGACCCCTCCAGTGTGGTTCACATTGGGTGGAGCACTTTGGACCTCTGGAGAAGTCTAAGAAATATTGGTGCATTTGCTGAGGAGACTATGATGAATATGGTTGAGGTGGGCAGCGTAGGGAGTTGAGGGTAAACTTTTTCACCCATGATTGGGCAGAAAATTTCCTCTGAATGGAAAAGGGAAGGCACCTGAGATGAACAGTGTGATGATACTGAATTCCAATTGCCCCATGCTAATTAACAATACAACTCCAGGACAGTACTAGCTGGCACAATTCCAGCAATAAAAGGATCAAAAGACATTTCCAACAATTAGTAGCTTTTGGCAGCACATCATGCACAACTGAAGATTTTATATTCGATTCTTTTGTTCTTTTTTGTTATGTTACACCTTTTGAACTGATGTATGAGGGTGCATCCAAGATAATAATCAACTTAATTGTCTTTCACTGCCTGGATCCTGGAAATTAACTCCCTTCTCCAATGATTGCCAGCCGGCTTGCAGGAATTGAATGTCCCAACTCACCAGCTGAGGTTCTAGAAAGGTTAATAAAAGCTAAAGGCTCAATTTTGAATTTGGAGTAGTTTTGGCCATGCACCCGCAGCACAAGTCTGAATCTCACCTGCCACTCCAGAAATGGAGCCAGAGGTCTATTATTTCCATGCCTCATTTTAATCCTGGCACCCATCTTTTCACCCTTTCTGAGCTGGAAGATGTGGAAAATCACTTGACTGGAAGCTGCTCACCAATGCTGGTAAGGCTTTAAAATAGTAGACGGTGAGTATCAGGAAAGTAAAAGAAATAGATCTGTTTATTATTTACTATTTATCTGTTTATTCATTGTCCCCTTATCTAGGACAGTCTAAGGCCACAGGGCATAATCTCAGAGTAAAGGGTCGCCCATTTAAGACAGAGATGAGGAGGAATTTCTTCTCTCAGAGGGTAGTGAATCTGTGGAATTCTTTATGCAGAGGGCTATAGAGGCTAGGATGTTAATTATATTCAAGGATGAGATAGACAGATTTTTAATCAGTAAGGGAATCGAGGGTTGTGTGAAAAAAGCAGGAAAGTGGAATCGAGGATTATCAGATCAGCCATGATCTCATTGAATGGCCGAGCAGACTCGATGGGCTGAGTGGCCTACTTCTGCTTCTACGTCTAATGGTCTTATGTTTGGCCTCCTTTGATTCTGGGTTATCTTCCCCATTTGCTATCCTAATTTAACTGGCGGGAAAAAAACCCTGTTGGCTTGGGTCGGTGTGCTTCCTGCCTACACCGTGGAGCAGATTAAAATTGTGAACTGACAGTTAGCTCCCAGCGGCTCTAAAGTGAGTAACTAACTTGGATGATTTTCACTCCTCAAACTCCCAACTTCTCCCGTGCAGATAGGAATAAAATCACCACCGTGGTTTAAAAAAAAATTCTGTTGTGACTTCATATTTGCATGTCCTCATAAATACCAAGAAAATGACAAAAGGATAGGGAAGGTAGCTTATTGTTGTCACTGCAGAGAGTGGATACTTACCCTCCGTCCATTATGACAGGGAAATTTGAACTGAGTGTTGTACACTGGCACACAAGAAACATTGTCACACTGCTTACTGTCTACTTTTTTAAAAGCCTTCCCAAATGCCAAGTTAATGGCAATTTAGTACAACCTGAATTTTCCCTATTGAGCTGGAAATGTCCAGTTTGGATTGCTTTGGAGTTTAGATTATACTGCTCATACTCATATTGAGTGCTTTGTTGCATAGAGCAGGATGGATTATAGTGCTTAGAGTTCACTGAAGAATTGCTGAAAATGACTAAAACATTAAAAAGCAGTGCACAACTGGGATGCATTTTTTTTGTGATCAATATTTTTATTGAAAGCCAGACATGATGAACATATATTACATATGTAACAATTGATTTTACAGGTTATTTCTTCAGCAATATGAGATTTTCCCTGAGCCAAACTATTTTCAAACTCTGTATTACATATAAATGTGCCAAAAATCCTGGAAGTGGCATTTTTAGAAGATCAGCAGTGGCACTATAAAATCTGACAATAATTTCATTATTGAATTTGTCATGTTCAGTACAAAACAAGAATCAATGCAAAAGACTCAAAGCAATTTCTACATTGTGGTACATGCTGTTTTATTCCAGAAAGCTAGTTGTTGAAGGATATAACTAGAGCCAATCTTTACATACTTTTATATCTATCTAAAACTTTACACTTTACAAATACACATCCCCTAACCAAACAACCATGGTTTTGGTCTGTTAGTCTGTGTTTATTTATAGGTTTCAATTGTATCTCCACTTAATGCCCACCAGCTGCATGCAAATTAAAAATAATTAATATATAATTAACATATTCCCTTCTCTCTCTTTTCAAATAAAAATATAATTAATATCCACAACCAAAATTTCAAAACAAATTAAATCCAAAATATTCATATTCTGCACAAAGGATTACAGTGTGAAATGCCTATACTCTAGGAACCCAAACAATTTCTTCATACATGCATTTCTATTTGTAAAGCTATCTGATAGTTGATGACTTGCATCCACCTATTTAATTTTCGAAATTTCCTTTCTCTCCAGCATTTGTTTCAAGCCAGGGTGGTCAATCCATTATTTTTCCACTCATACTTTTAATAGCGTGTACATTACTCCATAGTGAATGATTATCTCTGTAAATTCAATGGGTATACTACATTTGTCACACCCATTTTACAGAATTGCACTTAAAATATTTGACGAGTAGTAACCCATTTCCATTGCCTCCACAATAACCAATGCTTCAGCAGCTAAAACACTTCTTGCAATTCTTCTAATGTCTTAGTTTCTCAAGATATAGGATGTTTCCCATTTTCAACCAAAAGTATTAATATGAAAGCAGCTGTACTCAAATACCCATCAGGAAGATTAGCACATGAAGCAGTGCTAAAAAGAACTAATTTCATATTCTTTGGATCATCTAAGAGTGAGAACTTAAGTATGCAATTCTCCAGATTTAATTTTTTAACATTTTATTCACCTTTAAAATATACTCTGCTTTAGATTTTCTCATCACAGTACTAACCCCAACATATAAAAACTGACAAAACAAAAACAGAATTACCTGGAAAAACTCAGCAGGTCTGGCAGCATCGGCGGAGAAGAAAAGAGTTGACGTTTCGAGTCCTCATGACCCTTCTGTCGAAGGGTCATGAGGACTCGAAACGTCAACTCTTTTCTTCTCCGCCGATGCTGCCAGACCTGCTGAGTTTTTCCAGGTAATTCTGTTTTTGTTTTGGATTTCCAGCATCCGCAGTTTTTTTGTTTTTATAAAAACTGACATCTTGTCCAATTTAAAGAGCTAAAAAGATTTTCAAGATTACCGATGCGTCTGTGGCAGAATCCACTTTAACATCTATATTACTCACTCGCTCTTCAAAATCTCTAGCAACTATTGTAATATGCCTTTATGGGATAGCAGCATGCCATCATGAGAGGGGAAGTGCATCATGTGATCCAGCCTCAGTTTCACCTTGGCCTGTGAGCAGGACACAGCACATAGCTCTGCTGCTGATGTATTCAAGCTTTCTATTGATTTATATATGTTCCCATGTGCCTAGTTTAAATAAATGTACCCATATGTTTGTACAATCACTTATGAGTGATTGGTGCTTTTATACCATTATAAAAATACAATAGCAACTAGCCTCGTTTTAGTCTTGAGCCCCAACTGCAAGAACATTTTTGGTACAAATCCACCTGTGACAGAGCTAGTTGCCCCTTCTTTGATACCTCAGAATACTACTTCAGAATAAATTTCAAACTGTCTCCAAGACTCCAATTCCCTTTATTTTGCTCCTCTTAGTTTATCCACAAGGTTATTGGCAGCCAAGAAAACTTCACAATCTTGATGACTTCTGCTTCTAGTTCTGTTCTGAGACTGTTCTGTGACCTTTATTTCATTGTATAATCTATTCAAGCTATGGCTTCTATTTGCACTTTTATACCTGGGACTACTACTGTGAGATCTCCCTCATGCATTATCAGAGCATCTTTTTCTGGCCTGTGATTGTTTTCTGATACAAGAGTCACTTCCAGACTCACTATCAGTACTTGAACAATGATTTATTACTCTTCATTTTCTCATTCCTTTCTACCAGTCCATTGAACTCACTTCCATCATCCTGAACATTGAACCAATATTTAAACTTACTGCATGTCCCACAATTGTTGCATCCATCCATTCACTTAGACCCCTCTGGAATATATGTTGCCTGAATACTCACCCTGGGTAATTGGTCTTTGGATTTTATAGCTCTATCCTTTGTGTCATGATCACTCATTACCATTATCCAGCCCTTGTTCTACCATATTCTGTTCTTTAGGACCTTCAGCACAAAACACATGAGCTCATGAGGTACAAGGTACCTTGTTTACTTCTATCACTTGCTCAGATTTTGTAATTAATTCCAATTAATCATGAGGAATAAATCTTGACAGTTTAATTGCCATATTCATGTCTTACCATTACAACCTATTAACCTTATTAGGGCCTTTCCATTCCCTATGACGTTTCCTTTCATAATGTACCGAACCTCCTGAATCAAATTCTGTCTCAGCTGGTCTTATATGCTTCCTCAGGACACTTCAAATTTTCTCCAAGACATCAGCCTTGATGAAAGCCCATCTTCCCGCATGTAAAGTATTCAAAGGTACAGAAAAAAACTGAACTAATTGTAGTTCTTTCTAAAGCAGTAGAACTAGAATACAGCACAGAAGGCCATTTGAAATTTCACCCAAAGGCAAATTGATCATAACTATACCTTTCAACCATATGGAGTGAATTCTTTGCATGAGTAGGCAGTTGTCTCCTTGCAGCTCGGTTGATCAGCTAAAACTTTATGCAGCATTTCATCGATCACTGCATATTATGACAATGAAGTTCATGCTTTTACACGTCTCTGAAATCAGTAATGGCACATTGCTCTCCATTATTAGACAGAAACTTCATTGGTGTCCCAACCTAGTCTCTATTATTTGTCTATGATTTTGTCTATAATAATCCTTTTTCCTTAGTAAATATTATTGTGGAAAGACTAAATTTGGTTGGCAGGTCTACAAGATGTAGAATGATCCATGGCAACCACCTTGTTAAAGACACTTGCCAATGGAAGGCGTACATAGGTCATGGCAGCGTCCTCCGACACTTTGTACAGATTTCACACTTCCCACTAATCTCTTTTGTTAACTTGGTATACTCTCCACCAACCACACCTGCATCATTCAGTAGGATGTTTAATCTTCGCCAAGGAAGGTAAACAAATTATTTATGTAACTTAAGAGATCTTGCTTTTTTTGCCTCTCTGATTCTTATTACCTGTTGCCATTAAGACTTATCTAACACATGGTGATGACATTTGACCTGGAAGCAGTACAGCAAGGAAAGTTTGTAATTTCTTAAAAGAGTCTGTGGAATCTACAATTATTTTTAAGATTGTTTGAAAAGGACTTTTAAGAGATTGCATCAATTGTAAAGAGATCAATTGTAATTTTCTTGGATAATAAAAAATGTTGGTTCATGTGACCTGGCAAGCCTTGAGCTGGAAGCTATACCACCAGGAATAAAGTTAACATCTGAAAGCTGTGTGGCTAGCAGACCCAAAGGAGAGTTGGAGGCAGAAGGCAATTGCGACAGAGATGCAGGAGTTCTTGGAGTTTTTGCGAGGAAGCTAAAAAGGTTTAAATCCTGAAGGCTGTCTGAATACTTTGGAGACACTAAAGAGCCGAGTGTTTTACTGGAAATGGCCAAACCGTAAACTGGGGTGTTATTGGTTGGTCTGTTGAAATGGAATTCTGGAGAGCTACACCATCATGGCTGTCTTGACCCCAGGGAGTGAGGGATCATAGAAGTACGCCTTGTTGATGATAATCATACCTGTGAATCTCGGAGATGAAAATTCAAATTCCTATTGTCATATAGGAATCCTGATCTACCCTGAGTGAATAAAGAACAGCATGTGAAATTGTGAAGCTACATAATGCCATACATCCTGAAGGGGATTGCTTGTGGTTGTATCTTTGTTATGCCAACAATTTAAAGTGAAATTTACCTTTTTATTTGAAATATTATTTACCTGTTAATTCATATTTAATTTGTGTTGGTTGTGATTCATGTTAGAGTAGAAGATACAAAAAGTGAAATCTTGTTGGTAATTTCTTCATTTGGAGGTTGGTAAACCTGGTTATTTTGGTTCACGATTTCCCCACAGAGATCCAAACAGTATCAGGTTTTATTAAGGGGTTACAATAAAGGCTTTTGTGCCTTTTTCATAGAAGGCTTACTTAACAACATTGGTATGTCACTGGAGACTACATCAGTACTTACAAAATGGCTTTCTCCGGCTATTTTACATGGGATTACAATTCTCTTTAGTAAACTCAATGTGTTGTCATCACCAAACATAAAAAAGGTATTACTTTTATATCCTTTATATCCTTTACATCCTTGTGTTGATCCTCACTCATAAGCGAATCAAGGCACCATTTTAATCAAGTTATTCTACATACCATCAAAGTGCACGTACCATTTAGAACTGCACAGTTAAACAAATCTATGATTAACAAATGCATCACAGGACTAAAACTGCTCGTGACCAGTATAATTTGTTCAGGTTTATTATTATCCTCTGAACTCTCTGTGTAATGTGTCCTGTTGAAGGCCCTGCCTCTCTGCTTTGGATAGTTCATTGCATAGTGATACTTTGAGTCATACCTGAAACACTTATCAACTGTTCTTTGGGATTCATTCACCTTTTATTTCTGTTCCAATTCTGTCTTCTGCTGTCATAACAAGTTCTGTTGAAAGTGACTTAATCTTAATTTTGCCTGTCTTTAATCCTGCCATTGTATTGATCTGGATCATTTTGAAATTTGGTGATTGCTGAGTCCTTTATCCTTTGAGCCATCACAGAATGTTTTTTTTTTATGAAGATGGAAGGAATTGACTGCTTCCTGAGGAATTTTTTCAACGCTGCAGACATCTGATCCAGCACCGTCTCCATCTCTGAGAACTGAACACCAGTTAGAACCAGGAGCCTGTCCACATGACATACCTTAGCACGATAGCCAGCAATTTGAACACTAGCACTGATCCATAAATCCCAAAATTGAATTTTGTGAATCATTTATATAATTTGTTGAAGTCCATGATATATTCTTCCATGGAGTGACTATCTGTTTACTGAAACTTACCAAATTCTCTCCATGCTTCATAGGCATTTAAGAGATCATCTTTCTTGTATATTTCATCCTTGAACTCTAATAGAAGGCCCAAACCTTCATCACAGGCATCCAGCTCACAAAATACTTTACTTCTGATTTTACTTTTGGAAGTGACAATTCTAAGACCATTACTTGTTTCCTTTTTGGTAGGAACATAACCCATACCCACAAATTCACTTCATTCACCCACTGGTAATATGGTTCAGATGTCAAGAATATTTTACTTTTAAATTCTTTCATGGGATGTGGGTGTCTCTGGCTAGGTCACCATTTATTATCCATCCCTAATTTCCCAAGAGAAGGTGGTGGTGAGCTCATCTCTTGATTTACTGCAGACCATGCACTGTAGGTACACTGTTAGGAAGGGAGTTCCAGGATTTTGACCCAGCAACAGTGAAGGAATGGCGATACATTTCCAAGTAAGATAGTGTGTGGTCTTGAAGGAAACTTGCAGATGGTGGTGTTCCCATGCATCTGCTGCCCTTCTCCTCCTGGATGTTTGAGGTCATAGATTTGGAAGGTGCTGTTGAAGGAGCCTTGGTAAGTTACTGTAGTACATCTTGTAGATCATACAGACTGCTGCCTTGCTGCCACTGTGCGTTGGTGGTGGTAGGAGTGAATTGTGCTTAATGGGGTGCCAATCAAGGGGGCTGCTTTGTCTTGGATGGTGTTGAGTTCCTGGAGTGTGGTGGGAGCTGCACTTATCCAGGCAAGTGGAAAGTATTCCATCATAGTGCTGATTTGTGCCTTGTAGCTGGTGGACAGGCTTTGGGGAGTCAGGAGGTGAGTTACTCTTGCAGAATTCCCAGCCTCTGACTTGCCCTTGTAGCCACAGGATTTATATGACTGGTCCAGTTCAGATTCTGGCCAATGGTGACCCCAAGGATGTTGAGAGTGAGTATTCAGTGATGGTAATGCCATTGAACGTAAAGGAGAGATAGTTGGATTTTCTTTTGTTGAAGATGATCATTGCCTGGCGCTTGTACAGCACAAATGTAACTTGTTGCTTATCAGCTGAAAAACATCAGAGGGTAGTTACGCACCAATAATTTACACTTACTTTCAGGCGTTTTTACCAATGGCCATCAAGATTGCTGTTTCCTGTCTGAAATTTCTTTTCATAGTTTCCAGCTTTCACCTTTGGGCAGCCATCACCTGCTAGCATGTTTTATTCCAGGAAGCCAGTTGGTGAAGCATAGTACTGGAAGCAATCTTTAGATAATTTTACATTTATTTACAGAGGTCCACTTTATAAACATACACCTCCTAATCCAGCAACCACAATTTTAGCCTGTGTCTATTTATAGGGGCTCAAGTGAATCCCCAGTTAATGCCCAGAACCTGCATACAATTTGCATTCACTTACATAAATCCAAAACACTGTACAGTTTGTATACAATTTGTAATTGTTTCTTTGCTAGTTGTTCCATAAAATACAGTATGAGACCCCCAATAAATCGCCTTCCCATTTAATCACAGTGGTGGAGTTCCAGTAGATCAGACACAGAAGATATTAACCAGTTGTTAGACTTGATTTTTATAGATTAAAGAGAACAAAATTTTCAGTTGTTATTTTGCCAAATGTGAATATTCACCGAGATTTATTTATTAATTTTTGAAGTTATATGGTTGTGTGTAAATAATTCATTACATTGCTTCCCATTTTATTTTTTTAATGTATTCATGTTATGAACACGCTCAGTGCATGTTGATGTTATTAAACATGTGATTAAGCCATCATGGTGATGGTCTCTCTTTACAAGTTCCTCCTTACGTATTACAGATTTTGGTGAAGAGGATGGTATCAAAGTACAAAATTATTTGCATCCAATGACAATAGAGGCCATGATGAACAAAATTACCCAGTTCCCAGTGAGTTACCTGCTAGGATGGCGAAGATTTTGGCTGGATTATACAGGGCCTGAGCTTCAAAACGGTCTTCTCAGTGCGTAGCTCTGTTGTCGATCGATTCACTTAGTAACTGCACTGGCTTTGTCAAATTCAACACATAATCCTACCCACCCCCCTCTGGGAGGGCGCAACAAATTTGACACACTAGATGGGTCTGCATTTCTGGATGAGCAGTAGTAACTTTCCAATCAAGAGTAAAAGCCCTCTATGGAGCATCCTTCAAGGCAATGCAGAATGTAAGTGGCAAAGAGTGGTAGGCTCTGGAGTGATATGGCTGTGGCAGAGAGGGATCAGTGGCAGAGTACAAAGAGACAACCCCACCCACCCTCCAAGTCAGACTGGACATTGGGAACCAGGGAGTCAGACTGGTCAAAACAGAGATCTAAGAGAAAGTAATTACTCTGGTAAGCCATTCAGAGCTGAAGGAATTTCTTTGAATACGCAAATACCTTGATATACCCGATGGGAGCAGCAAAACAAAGCAATGGATCTAGAGGGACTGAAGTAAAATGAGCTGCAGTGATTTGACAAGCAGCACAGACTGAGGGCCAACCTGAGGGGAAATAAGTTATTGAAAAGCTTGCAAGAACACTTCCAACGAAATCTGAAGGATGATGCTGCTCTAAAAGCTACAGGTGCAAAAAAGAAGTGTAATACAGTTGATGTGGAAAACTGGGAAGACTCTAATGTGACTAAATGATGGGGCAAAGGGGGTTTGTCTAATAAAAGCATGGAAGGGCCAAATGGAAACAAAATGGGTTTGTTCACCTGCAAGCTGTCACAGCTTCTAAAAATGAATAGCTTTCCATGGTGCCCTCACCTCATTTGGAAAAATGCCAAAGCATGGAGGCACCTGAAAAGTGCCAAAAACACAGATAGTTCAGACTCCACAAGGAGACAAAGAAAACACCTTGCAGAGTTTGAGCATTCCACATAAAGTCAGGCTGAAAGTAGAAATGTGGCTGATGGAAGTATTGCTGTGACCCAGTGCACACACATTATCTGAGAGAGCAGCTGATACATTCAAAGGGACTGCTGCTCAATCGAAGAGCGGCAAAATTCCATGCAGCAGCTGTGAAACCTGGGGTGGAATCACCCCAGATTGGCACTAAGTGCAGTAGCGGACACATCTCAGTGCTTCTAGACTGCGACTGCTGCAGGGAAGACATGGCCCTGAAAGGCAAAAAGACTGCAGCCCCAAGGTTCAGCAACACATCACTGGAATGCCTTTAGGATGCTGTGGACCCCCCGCTGGGATGTCCTCTACCCTGCTCTGGCCAAAGAATGGGCAGCAATGTGACCAACCAGGCTTGGGAGATGGTGGCAGCGGTAGTCAGTGCCAAAGCCCTTCAAAAGAGGACAGCCACCCAGTGCCATAAGTGGATGAATGATCTCCTCCGTTCCGCCAGGGTAAGTCACTCTTCTCATCACATTTAATTCACACACTCTCAAACCCATCACACAGCCACAGTTTCCTCACTCACTGTCAGATCAAGGGACATCACCATTCACTCTCTCACATTCACCATCACTGTCCTCATCCTGTCCATGGCACCACTCATCACTCATACAGGCCCATATATACTTATCATCTGGCCTGTCAGGTGTCCAGCTTACTCTTTCTCCATCTCTATTCATGCAGGACAAGCTGATACACAACTGGGAGAGGTCGCAGATCAGTGGAGGAACTCCTGAAATCAAGGTCCTCACGGATTTTGAAAACAGAGCCATCCAGCTGGCCAACAATGATCTGGACTGTTCCTGTGCTGATGGTGAGGTCACTGCTGCTCTATCAAGTGAGGGTCCAGCAGTGCAACATCCATCAGGCAATCATGCCGTGGGTGATGTGTCCTGTTTCACAGGCCACTGTCATGCACTAATTATCTCCCCTTGCTTTTGCAGACACATCTGGGAAACAACCAATGGAGTCCATGACCTAGGGGCTCCAATCAAACCCTGAAGAAACCCCTGAAGAGGAATCTGAAGGCACCCTCCCTGAAGACCCATCACAGCGCTCACTCACACCCTCCACCAGCGCAGAGACACACACCACAATGGTACCTAGTTTTAGAATAGCCTCAGGATCACAATGTGGTGAGCACATCGCACTGTCTGATCCACAGCAGGTGGTGGCAGGGACTTCTCCGGTCTCTGGCACTCGGAGGCCAGAAATTTGCTGAGTCCCAGTCAGATGATGAGCCTCTGGACTCTGACATGTCACAGTTGCTGAAGTTGCAAAGGCAAGCTTGGGAACATCAGGAAGGGATGTCTGCTGCACTGTTCAGATTGCAAGGCACAATGGAGGACCCCGCCCACCTTCACTCTGAGATGATAGCACCGACATGCTAATGCACTGAGGTCAACACTGGTAGGGTGGTGGCTGCCATGGAGACCTTGGTCCAGGATGTTGCTCCTACACTGCTGCATGGGCTCACTGATACCGTAGTTGATCTCCAACAGTGTGTACACGAGAGGGGTGCCAGGCAGCTCGATTTCACTCCAGCTTCCCTTCTCCTTGAGGAGTCAGCCTGGGGCCCTTGGGCACCCAAAGGGAGGAGGATCAGCAGGTTCACACACCGGGCCATCCACCTAGGTGACCCTGGAGTGTACAGCCCATGTGAATCACCTCTTCCTGTGACCACAGCAGCTCCAGCTCCACAGCCGAAGAGGGTGCCACTACCACAGAACAGGACCCTGAATGCAAGCTGGGGCCCTCCAAGAGGATGCCCGCCAAGGTATTCACAGACAGGGCGTTGTATTTAGCATGCTGCCTCCAGCTCTGCTGTGGATGTTTGGGGAGCACTAAGAAGTAGCGGCAGGTTAGAGAATTAGTTGCACAGCCTGGGTACGGGTGTACATAATGTTCACTATTGTAAATAAACTCCCAAAAATGTCACCCTGTCTATGGCTTCTTGTTCTGATGAGCTGTATTCTTGTCACTCAGATGTGAAACCTTTTTGCACGAGATAAAGGCAGATGTCCCTGTCCAGTGTCTCTTCCCTTTGCTCTGTGCAGCCTTCGGACCAAAGTGATGGTCCGGCCTCACACTCACTGGAAACATTACTGATGTCTCCACCTCGGCAGTGCTGGTCATTGCTGCCAGAATGTAGTGGGCAGGTGCCACTAAGCTCTCTTATTCTCTCAGTGTGCTCTCAGCAACTTTAAGGTGGGGCTAGCCCTCATCTCTTCAGCATCTGTGACCACTGATGCTGTTCTCCAGCTCCTGAAGGGCTGAAGGCGGAGATAGCATCAGTTGCTTCTAAAATTTCATGGCTGCATCTCTATGATATGAACCTGATCACAGAGCGCAAGTGAGCTGCCCTTGGCCAGACAGGAGTCAGACATTCTCAGAGGCTATGTGAAGATCTATGGAGTGTCCTCAATGCATGTCGTTGTCATCATCCTCCTGCGATCGAGTGACTATTAGGACATCTACTGCATCTCCATGACAGGAGCATTCTCACAGAGGGTATTGGCACTGCCATCAGCCAGATTGGAGTCAAACGTTCACACATACAATGTGAGGATCTATGGGATCACCTCACTGCATGTTATCATCATCCTCCACAAATCAAGTAGCTATAAGGGCCTCCAGAGCGTGCCTGCCTCACCTGGCCAGTGCAAGGGCCTCATCACCATCATTGTCACCTCCAAGGACCTCCTTAGCCTCATTCCCGTCAGCATTCTCCTCATCAGAGGAGACGTGCAGCTCCTCATCTCCTCCTCAGACAGCTTGATTCCCCATTGCAGCGCCAGATTATAAAGTGAGCAGCAGACAATGACAATGTGTGACACCCTCTGTGGACTGTGTTGCAGGGCTCCACCAGACCGGTCCAGGCACCGGAACCTCATCTTCAGCTTCCTGATGGACTGCTCCACCAAGGTGTGAGCTGCTGCATGAGCCTCATTATAACATAGCTCTGCTGCAGTCTGAGGCCACTGCATGGGTGTCATTAGCCACAGCCTCTGTGGGTAGCCCTTGTCCCTGTGGAGCCATCACTGCAGCTTCTGTGGATCCTGGAAACCTTCATGGATCTGAGACTGACCCAGGATGTAGGCGTCATGTACTCTCTCTGGATATCGTGCACACACCTGCAGGATGTGTTTCTGGTGGGCACTCACAAGCTGCATATTCAGCAAATGGAATCCTTTACGGTTGATGTCGTTCACCGTGTGTTGTAGTGCAGATCGGAGCACCACGTGAGTGTAGTTGATCGCCCCCTGCACCTGTGGGAAACCTGAGATCAGGGCGAATCCAATGGCTCTTGCATCCTAGCTGTCCTGGTCCTGGGTGAAATGCACAAAGTTGTGTACCCTCGCAAAGATGACATCCATGATTTCATGGTTGCATTTGTGGGTGGAGGCTTGTGGGATCCCACAGAGGTCACATGTGGAGCCCTAAAAGAAGCCACTAGTGTAGAAATTAAGTGCCAACGGTCACTTTCACGGCCACTGGCAGTGGATGCCCTCATAGAAACATAGAAACATAGAAACTAGGAGCGGGAGTAGGCTATTTGGCCCTTTGAGCCTGCTCCGCCATTCAATATGATTATGGTTGATCCTTTATCTCAATGCCATATTCTGACTTTCTCTCCATATCCCTTGATGCCCCTAATATCCAAAAATTTATCAATTTCTTTCTTGAATCTACTCAGTGACCCGGGCTCCACAGCCTTCTATGGTGGAGAATTCCACAGATTGACCACCCTCTGAGTAAAGGAGTTTTTCCTCATCTCAGTCGTAAATGGCCTGCCCCATATCCTGAGATTATGGCCCCTGGAAACATCCTCCCTACATCCAGCCTGTCGAGCCCCGTTAGGATTTTATACGTTTCAATCAGATCTCCTCTCATTCTTCTAAACTCTAATGAATACAGGCCCAGTCGAACCAATCTCTTCTCATACAACAGTCCTGCCATCTCCTGTATCAGCTTAGTGAACCTTCGCTGCACCCCCTCTATGACAAGTATATCCTTTCTTAGGTGGGGAGACCAAAACTATATGCAATATTCCAGGTGAGGTCTCACCAAGGCCCTGTCCAACTGCAGTAAGACATCCTTACTTCTGAACTCAAGTCCTCTTGCAATGAAGGCGAACATACCACTTACCTTCCTAATTTCCTGCTGCACCTGCCTATTTACTTTCATTGACTGGTGTACAAGGACACCAAGATCCCTTTGTACATCTACATTTCCCAATATATCACAATTTAAATAATACTTTGCCTTTCTGTTTTTCACACCGAAGCTTCACATTTATCCACGTTATACTGCATCTGCCATGTGTTTGGCCACACATACAGCTTGTCTAAATCGCCCTGAAGCCTCCTCAACTCATAACCCTGCCCAGTTTTTTGTCGTCAGCAAACTTGGAAATATTGTACTTGGTTCCGTCATCCAAGTCATTTATATATATCATGAATAGCTGGGGCCTAAGCATTGATCCCTGTGGTACACCATTAGTCACCGCCTGCCATCTGGGAAAAGACCCATTTATTCCCACTTTCTGCTTCCAGTCTGGCAACCAATTCTCAATCCATGCCAGTATATTACCCCCAATCCCATGTGTTTTAATTTTGTCCACTAGCCTCTTATGTGGGACCTTATCAAAAGCCTTCTTGAAATCAAAATACACCACATCCACTGGTTCTCCCATACCTACTTTCAACATCCTCAAAAAGCTCCAGTAGGTTAGTTAAGCATGTTTCCCTTTCATAACTTTGTCTAATCCCGTTAATGCTTTCCAAGTGTTCTGTTACCATGTCTTTTATAATAGACTCTACTACTACTGATGTTAGGCTAACTGGTCTGTAATTCTCTGTTTGTTTCTCTCCCTCCTTTTTTAAATAGTGGGGTTACATTTGCAAACTTCCAACCTGTAAGAACTGCTCCAGAGTCTAATTTGGAAGATGACCACCAATGCATCCATTATTTCCAGCGTCACTTCCTTTAGTACTCTTGGGTATGGATTATCAGGCCCTGTGGATTTTTAAACCTTTAACCCCATTAATTTCTCTAGTACCATTTAATAATACTGATTTTCTTCAATTCATCCCTTGGCCCTTGGTTCCCTAACATTTCTGGAAAATTATTTGTGTCTTCTTTTGTGAAGACATAACCAAAATATATGTTCAATTCTTCTGCCATTTCTTTGTTCCCCATTATAATTTCCCCCCGTTTCTGACTGTGAGGGACCTACATTTGTCTTTGCTAATCTTTTCCTCTTCATATATTTATAGAAGCTTTTACAATCAGTTTTTATGTTCCTTGCAAGTTTACTCTTATATTCCATTTTCCCCTTCTTAACCAATCTTTTTGCCCACCTTTGCTGAATACTAAATTGCTCCCAATCTTTAGGCTTGCTGCTTTTTCTGGCAATTTTATATGTCTCCTCTTTGGATCTAATACTATCCATAATTTATTTTATAATCCATGGATGAGCCACCTTTCTTGTTTTATTTTCATGCCAGACAGGAATAAATAATTGTTGTAATTTATGCATATGTTCCTTAAATATTAGCCATTGCCTATCCACTGTCAACACTTTGAGTAAGGTTCCCTAATCCATCATTGCTAACTCGCACCTCATACCCTCATAGTCCCCTTTATTTAGATTCAGGACCCTAGTTTCGGATTCAGCTTCTTCATCCTCCATCTTAATGGACAATTTTATCATTTTATGGTCGCTCTTCCCCAAGGGACCCTGCACAACAAGATTGTTAATTAATCCTTTCTCACTGCACAATATCCAGTCTGGATAGCCTGCTTTCTAGTTGGTTCCTCAATGTATTGGTCTAAAAAACTATCACATACACACTCCAGGACATCCTCCTCCACAGTATTATTGCTAGTTTGGTTTGTCCAATCTATATGTGGATTAAAGTCACCCATGATTACAGTTGTACCCGATTGCAAGTGTCTCTAATTTCCTGCTTAATGCCTTCCCTTACATCTCCGTTATTGTTTGGGGGCCTATAGACAACCCCCACCAAACCCCTTGGGGTTTCTTATCTCCACCGAAACGGATTCCACATCATGATATTCTGAGCCAATATCCTTCCTCACTATTGCATTGATTTCCTCCTTTACTAACAATGTTACCCCACCTCCTTTTCCTATTTGTCTGTCCTTCCTAATTATTGAATACCCCTGGATGTTCAGTTCCCATCCTTGGGTCACCCTGCAGACATGTCTCTGTAATTACATCTATATCATAACCGTTTATATCTATATGCGCTGTTAATTTATCTAACTTATTGTGAATGCTCCACTCATTAAGATACAATACCTTTAGACTTGTCTTTTTAATCTTGTTAGTCATCTTAGCACGGTGACACCATTTTTTTTTTGTCCTTGTTTTTTCTGCCTTCTACTTTTGCTGCTTACTTTTCTGTCTTTCGTTTCTATCCTTGTTTCCCCTCCTCTGTCTCCCTGCTCAGATTCCCATCCCACTACCATTCTAGTTTAAACCTTCCCTGATCGCAATAGCAAACATCGCCCCCACCGAGGACTTTGTTTTTGGCCCTGCCCAGATGCACCCGTCCTGTTTGAACTGGTCTCACCTTCCCCAGAACCGGTCCCAATATCCCAGGAAGCTGAATCCTTCCCCCCTTCACCAGTTCCTCAGCCATGTATTCATCTGGTATATCCTGTTATTTCTACTCTCTCTAGCACACGATACTGGTGGTAATCCTGAGATTACTACCTTTGAGGTCCTACTTTTCAATTTACATCCTAACTCCCTATATTCAGCTTGTAGGACCTCATCCCTTTTTCACTTATGTTGTTGATGCCAATATGTACCATGACCACTGGCTGTTCACCCTCTTCTTTCAGAATTCCTTACAGCCTCTCCAAGACACCCTTGACCCTGGCACCAGGAAGGCAACATACCATCCTGGGGTCTCCTTTGTGGCCACAGAAACGCCTGTCTATTCCCCTTACTATTGAATCCCCTATCATTCAAGCCCTGCCACTCTTCTTCCTCCCATCTTGTGCAGCAGGGCCACCCGTGGTGCTGTGGACTTGGTTCCTGCTGCTTTCCCCTGAGAAATCATCTCCCCCAACAGCATCCAAAATGGTATATCTGTCAGAGAGGTGGGCGGACACAAGGGACTCTGGTACTACCTGCCTTCCTCTACCCTGGCTGGTAGTTACCCATCCCCTTTCTGCCTGTTCAGTCTTTTCCTGCAGTGTGACCACCTCATTGAACATGCTGTCCACGATAATCTCAGCATCACGGATGCTCCACAGTGAATCCACCTACAGCTCCAGCTCCAAAATGTGGTTAGCCAGTAGCCGCAGCTGGACACGCTTCCTGCACACATGGTTGCCAGGGACACTGGAACTGTCCATGACTTCCCACATAGTGCAGGAGGAGATCTGCTGCCATGACTTCTCTTTAGATTAAGCTCGTTAGTTACTCCATTTAAAGAATACTAATTACACTAGGGGCCTTTTTCCATTCTGAGCACTCCCACTACAATCCAAAGTCCTCACCTTATTTTGTTTAAGCTGATGGACTGCAGCAGTTTAATTAGTAGAAAAAATAGAAGTTCTCACCTGACCCTACTTACCAATCAGCTGCCTCCCCTGCATCGCATCACTTTTTGAATCGTGACATCACTTCGAACTCCACCGCCTGAAGGTCCTGAGGGTATACATCTCCTCTCCGATCTCAGCCTCTGTTTTTCACACCTTTATATACCGCTCTCACTGGCCTCTCCTCTCCGGTCAACCCCAAGTCTCCCTGGAACTCTCCCTCTGTCCTCATGCCGCTTTCAACCTCGAGTCTCCCCGGAACTCTCGCCCTCTCCTCACGCCACTTTCAGCCCCAAGTCTTCCTGGAACATTCGCTCTCTACTTGTGCCGCTTTCAACCCTGAGTCTCCCCGGAACTCTCGCTCTCTCTTCATGCCACTTTCAGCCCCGAGTCTTCCTGGAACTCTCGCTCTCTCCTCATGCCACTTTCAACCTCGAGTCTCCCCGGAAGTCTCGCTTTGTCCTCATTCCGCTTTCAACCTCGAGTCTTTCTGGAACTCTCGCTCTCTCCTCATGCCGCTTTCAACCTCGAGTCTCCCCGGAAGTCTCGCTTTGTCCTCATTCCGCTTTCAACCTCGAGTCTTTCTGGAACTCTCGCTCTCTCCTCCCGCTGCTTTCAACCTCGAGTCTCCCCAGAAGTCTCGCTTTGTCCTCATTCCGCTTTCAACCTTGAGTCTTCCTGGAACTCTTGTTCTCTCCTCACGCCACTTTCAACCCCAAGTCCAGCTCCCGCTCTTTTTAAACCTCTATGTCCTCATGATGCCAAATCCTGCAGCAAGTGGCAGAGGTGACTGATCAGTTCTCTAGACATGCGCAGTCTTGGCAACACTGGTTCTCGGTCATCTGCAGGAATGAAAGGAAGCATCTATAAACGCTGGGTCGCTGGGTGCCATCTAGCGACGGCTCACTGTGGTTCTTGGTCCACTTGTGTGGCAGCCCCAGCTTCCCTTCTTCCTGAGGTTGCTGCTCCTGCCTCTGTGCAGCCAGGATTCTCAGTTGCTCTCTCCTCCGTCGTCTTCGCTCTCTGTAGCCCATCAGGCATACAGCTAGTTCACCAGGCTCCATAATCCTGATGTATTCCTCCTGCAGGATGAAAGAGGGAGACACATGGTTAGCATGGGTGTACTAGGAACCTGTCCTGGTTAAGTGTGAAGGCCCCTTAATGCTTCCCGGAGAGGGTTGGCCACCACTTGGATGGCCAGAGATTATTGCCCTGCATGTTGCCCAATACCCAACCACCTCTGGCCCGCTCCACCCTACTGATTGGCAGCAGCTTTGCCCATTGGACTGCATGCTGTGCTCTCAGCTCAGGTGCAGGCATTCTCCTAACCCACACTGCCAGGCTGCACTGTTAGCTTGAACCATGGGGGAGACCGGTCCAAACCAGGATGCTGACATTGCAAGGGGCTGTGAGTGACTCCAACAGTGACTGCTCCATGGCCAGCTTTAGTGAGAAGATTGTACAACATGTGCAGTTATCCAACTGTTCTGCAGTCCACTAAGATGCTCATGATTTTGCAGTTTGTGCCGGGAGGGACTGACGGGGCTGGGGGCAAATTTGGAGGGGGGGCAGATTTGAGGGTGGGGGGGGGCGATTTGGGGGTTGGGGGGGCAGATTTGGGGGGTGGGGTGGCGGTGGCAGGGCTGAAAAGCTTTGGACTTCTTGGTGGCACCTTAATGCCTTGCATTGCTTGAGTGGGCAGATAAGCCAGAGGCCCGACTCCAATCATATCAATGTGGCTGCGCATTAACTGTTTGAGTTGCAGCGGAATGGTCACTTCATATAGGTTTCCCTAATGCATGGCCACTTACCTCACCCACCCAACCATCCCCACCCCATCCCGAATGCTTGAGCACTATATTTAATGGCAGCGCAGCCCTTGCCACCGCCCACAAGTCACCTCAACTGCAAGGCAGCCCCTGCCCTCCCCCAACCCCCACAAGTCACCTCAATGGCAGGGCTGCCCTTAATCGCCCCCCACCCGCCCCGCCACGCCCCTCAGGCTTGAAGTCTAACAGGTGACCCTGGCGAGCGCTGCACAACGTTACCATGCACTCACCTCCGAATTCCCCTTGAAGTGCATGCCGCCAAGTGCACGCCTCTTATGTACTGTTATGAAACACATCGGTGTGCTTTTCCACCGACATGGTCGGACGATCCAGTGGGGGGGAAAGCGGAGTGACAATTCCGGCAGGCTGGCCTAATAATGATATGCAGATGTGTTACAATGAGCTTCCCGATGTCCGATGATGGGAAATGCGGCCTATCACGAACTGGTTTCACGCCATTGTCAAACAGATCGTGCCATGTTGTCCGCTCACGCCATCGAACACGCCCAACACTGGCAGGCACAGAAAATTCTGGCCTTGGAATCAAGTCTCCCATTGCAGTTGGGGAAACTGGACTAAACCAGATCACCCCTGACTGTAAAATGATTCATTAGTCTAGTTTCAGCAAGAAGGAATCAAATGCCATGTATGTTGAATGAGAAGGGAAACACTTTGAAGGTTTTGGTAACTGTAGCTATCAAACAGAAGTCAGTGGATACACACAAAGATCTGTAGAGCATGCTCTGTTTTTTTAGCCCAGTATGTCAGACATCAAAAATTGACCAATTATCCACAGCCACCAACTGGTTGAAATCACTGTGTAGCTCTGCTGTTGCAATCAAAATTAGTCTTCAGATTTTCTGTCACCAAAATGAATGTCAGGATTACAGATACAGTCAAGGATAATGATAAGCATGGTGTGGTGAAGACTCCAATCAGGAAGTTGATCCACATAGAACTGACCATGCCCCAGGAACTGAAGTGAAAAAAGTCAAAAGATTTCCCACATGGAACTTTTGAATGCTAAAATGGGTTACAAGCAAAACAAGGCAAATGTTACTCAAGAGCAACAATATGGTAGTAATGATGAAAACATCCCAGCTAATTTGGAAAGTGAAGAGCAGTAGGTAAAAATGGCTCCGCTGCTGGACCTGGCTTTCCAGGCTTGTAATGATCACAACAACCCCTTGATCCAAGCCAGAGACAAGAAGAAGGCAGGCTCAAATGAGCAGGATAAGTAGCAGATCTGGAGATGGAAAAACCTCCGCATGGATTTGATAACTATTTTGTTGCTCAGCTAGGCTCCAGGTGCACTTCACCTCAAAGATGGGGCTGGTTAACTTAGATGGCTAGTGTGTGGTTCAAAGTAACACTAACAGCACGGATTCAATTCCCGTTCTGGCTGAGGTAGACTTGGGACCTGCCTCCTCGCCTGCCCCATGCTTGATGTGGATTGATGCTCCTCAAGCTATATAATGGAGGGATGCCTTGTGGAACTATTGCTAGTTACCTACCTTCCTATAGACTCACAGATGACTTATCACAAATGAACTTAGCATTACAAATGAATAGTTTAAACTGCTATATCAGTTATGTTAAATAACCATCTGAGGTCCACTTCAGGTCATGACCAAAATATTATGGCAGAATTGCCCACTCCTGTTCACGGCAGGTGACATGGTAGGCATGAGCGGAAAATATGCCAGGAAGGCCAAAAATTGGTTTCACGCCATTGTGAAATTGACTACTCCTCCCGTCAATGGTGGGCCGCGTTTCCCACGGCCAGACATCGGGAATTTTATTGTAATACAGCTGCATATCATTATAAGCCCAGCTCACCAGAATCATCCCCCCACACTGGATCATCCAAGTACGTCGATCTGATCACAACAGCATTTATAAGGCATGCACCTAGCCAGCTGCTCTTCGAGGGGAACTCGGAGGTCAGTGCACAGTAATGTTGTGCAGCACTCAAGGTTGAAGCGCCGCATACTCAGACAAGGATACAGGCAAATCACTTTTTCCCAGCTGGCTGACAGTGCGGTGCCAGGGCAAGGGCTGCCCTGCAGTTCAGGAGAGTTGTCGGGGGTGGGTGGAGGGTGCAAGAGCTGCACTCTGGTTGACGGTAGTGCACAAGCACCTGTCGGGGTGAGGAAGGAAATGGTGCACATTAAGGAAACCTTGTATAAAGTGACCATTCCTCTACAGCTGAGATTGTTCAGGCACAGCCACATTGACATGTTTGGACACGGGCTTCTGGCTTCTCTGCTCACTCAATCAACACAGAGACTTGAAAATGCCACCAAATGCTCCAGAGCTTTTCATCCCTCAGGCAGAAAAGGCAAACTTATGAGTGTTTTGGTGGACTGTAGAACAATTGGACGACTGCGTACGCTGTACAATCCCCTTGCTAAAGCTGGCCATGGAGCAATCACTGGCGGAGACATTCACAGCCCCTTGCAATGTCATCATTCAGGTTTGGACCAGTATCCCCCATGGTTCAAGTTAACAGTAGACCCCTGCAGCACGGGTTGGGAGAATGCCTGCGCCTGAACTGAGAGCACAGCATGCCATCCAATGGGCAAAGCTGCTGCCAAATGGTTAGGTGGAGCTGGCCGGAGGTAGGTGAGATTTTGGGCAGCCATGCAACGCATTAAACTTTGGCCATCCAAGGAGTTGCCAGCACTCTCTGCGATGTGTAAAGGGCCTTGAGACTTAACCAAGAGAAGTTCTTAGAGCACCAAGGTAACCCAGCACGTAGAAAGTCCTACAAGAGAGGGCATGGTGCTGGGCCTAGTTTTAGGGAATGAATCTGGGCAAGTAGTGCATATGTCAGTGGGGGTGCATTTTGGTAATAGTGACCATAACTCAGTAAGATTTAAGGTAGTTATGGAGAAGGACAAAGATGGACTGGAAATAAATGTCTTGAATTGGGACAAGGCCGATTTTAATATGATAAGACAGGATCTGGCCAAAGTGGACCAGGAGCAGCTTCTCGTAGGAAAATCAACTTCTGAACAGTGGGAGTCATTCAAAAAGGAAATAGTGAGAGTGCAGGGCCAGCACATTCCCATAAAGGTGAAGGGTGGGACCAACAAGCCCAGAAGACCCTGGGTGTTGAGGAATGTACAGGATTGGAAAAGGAAAAAAAGGGAAGCTTATGGTCGATACCGAGGGCTTAAAACAACAGGAGCCCTATAGAAAGTGCAAGGGGTTAATTAAAAAATAAATCAGGAAAGCAATGAGAGGGCATGAAAAATCACTGGCGGGTAAAATAAAGGAAAATCCAAAGGTGATTTATAAGTATATTAAGGGCAAGAGGATAAACAGAGAAAGAGAAGGGCACATTGGGGACCAAAGTAGCAAAATGTGCTAGAGGCCAGAAGATGTAGGTAAGGTTTTAAATGAGTACTTTGCATCTGTATTCACTATAGAGAAGGATGATGTAGGTACAGAAGGGAGGGGGACTGTGATATATTTGAACAAATTAGCATTTAAAGGGAGGAGGCATTAGTGGTTTTAGCAGGCTTAAAAGTAGATAAATCCCCAGGCCCAGATGAGATGTATCCCTGGCTGCTATGTGAGGCAAGGGAGGAGATTGCAGGGTCCCTGACATTAATTGTTAGATCCTCTCTGTCCACAGGAGAGGTGCCAAAGGACTGGAGGACAGCCAATGTGGTACCATTATTCAAGAAGAGTGGTAGGAATAAACCAGGGAACCATAGGCCAGTGAGTCTAATATCAGTGGTAGGGAAAGTTTTGGAAAAATTTCTGAGGGACAGAATTAATCTCCACTTGGGGAGGCAGGGATAGTCAGCATGGCTTTGTCAGGGGGAGATCATGTCTAACAAATTTGATTGGATTTTTCGAGAAGGTGACTATGTATGTAGATGAGGGTAATGTAGTTGATGTAGTCTACATGGACTTCAGTAAGGCTTTTAAGAAGGTCTCGCATGGAAGTCTGGCCAAGAAGATAAGAGCTCATGGGATCCAAAATTGGCTTAGTGGCAGAAGGCAGAAGGTGATGGTCTAAGGTTTTTTTTGTTACTAGAAGCCTGTGTCCAGTGGCGTATCACAGGGTTTGGTGCTGGGTTCCTTGCTGTTTGCAATGTACTTTAATGACCTAGACATGAATGTAGGAGGTATGATCAGTAAGTTCGCAGATAACACGAAAATTAGTGGTGTGGTAAATAGCGAGGAAGAAAGCCTTTGACTGCAGGACGATATAGACAGACTGGTCAGACAGGCAGCACAGTGTCAAATGGAATTTCATCCTGAAAAGTGTAAGGTGACGCATTTTGGGAGGTCTAACAAGGCAAAGGAGTATACAATGAATGGTAGGAACCTAGGAAATACAGAGGATCAGAGGGACCTTGGTATGCTTGTTCACAGATCCTTGAAGGTAGTAGAACAGGTAGATAAGTAGCTTAAGAAGACATATGGGATACTTGCCTTTATTAGTTGAGGCATTGAATACAAGAGAGGGGAGGTTATGTTCAAACTGTATAAAACATTAGACCACATCTGGAGTACTGTGTGCAGTTCTGGTTGCCACACTATAGAAAGGATGTGGTTGCAATGGAGAGGGTGCAGAGGAGATTTACTAGGATGTTGCCTGGGCTGGAGCTCTTCAGTTATGAAAAGAGATTAGATAGGCTAGGGTTGTTTTCCTTAGAGCAGAGAAGGCTGAGGGGGGACCTGACTGAGGTGTACAAAATTATGAGGAGCATAGATAGAGTTGATAGGAAGAAACTTTTCCCCTTCAGTCAAAAACCAGGTGGCATAGATTTAAGGTAGGGGACAGGAGGTTTAGAGGAGATTTGAGGAAAACATTTTTCACCCAGTGGTTGGGGAAGTACCTGGAGCTCACTGCATGAAAGGGTGGTAGAGGCGGGAACCCTCACAACATTTAAGAAGTATTTAGATGAACACTTGAAACACCATAGCATACAGGTCTATGGGTCAAGTGCTGAAAAATGGGATTAGGGTAGATTGGTACTTGATGACTGGCACAGACATGATGGGCTGAATAGCCTCTTTCCATGCTGTAAAACTCTATGACTCTATGGACCCACACATCTCTCTCGTTCATCCTGCAGGAGGAATACATCAGCAGCATGGAGCCTGGTGACCTAGCTGTGTGCTTCATGGCTTTTAGAAATGGAGATGAAGGAGAAGAGAGCGACAGAGCTGCCTGGCTGGGCAGAGGGAGGAGCAGTGCCCTCAGGAAGAAGCGTTGGCTGGGTCTCCCACTTAGGCTACTGAAGAGCAAAAATGAGCCATCGCTGCTCAGAACCTAGCTAGACCCAGGCTCTATCAACACTGCCTTTCATTCCTGCAGATGACCGAGAACCAGTGTCGCAGAAGACTGCGCATGTCTAGTGAACTGGTTGGTCACATCTGCCAGCTGCTGCAGGATTTGGCGCTACAGGGACATGGAGGACATCTGCTTTCTGTGGCCGTGAAAGTGACAGCGATGGTCAATTTTTACACCAGTGGCTCCTTTAAGGGCTCCACAGGTAACCTCTGTGGGATATCATAAGCCACCACCCATAAATGCATCAATGAGGTCATCATCGCAAAGGCACACAATTTTGTGCATTTCACCCAGGTTCAGGAAAGCCAAGGTGCAAGACCATTGGGATTTGCCTAGATCTCAGGTTTCCCATGGGTGCAGGGTGCCATTGACTGCACTCATTTGGTGCTCAGATCTCCATGGCAACAAGTGCTCAACTATGCCAACTGCAAGGGCTTCCATTCACTGAATATGCAGCTGGTGTGCAACCACTACAAATGTATCCTGCAGGTCTGCCCACAGTTCCCAGGGAGCATCTATGACTGCTACATTCTCAGTATTTCTCAGATCCCTGATGTCTTCCAGGTTCCACAGAGGCTACAAGGATGGCTCCTCAGGGACAAGGGCTACCCACAGAGGACGTGTTTAATGACATCCATGCGGTGGCCTCAGACTGCAGCAGAGAGAAGGTACAATGAGGCCCATGCTGCAATTCGCACCTTGGTGGAGCAACCATCAGGATGCTGAAAATGAAGTTCTGGTGTCTGAACCAGTCTGGTAGAGCCCTACAATACAGTTCACAGATGGTGTCATGCTTCATCGTCTGCTGCACCCTTCACAACCTGGTGTTGCAATGGGGAGAGAATAGGGCTTGCTGAGGAGGAGGTGGAGGAGCTGGAGGTCTCCTCTGATGAGGGGGACATCAATGGGGATGAGGGTAGGAAGGTCCTGGAAGGCGAGGATGCCGGCGTTGAGGCCATTGCACTGGCCAGACGAGGCAAGCATGCTTGCATGGGCCTCATTGCTGCTACATTCGTGGAGGATGACGATGACATGCAATGAAGAGACACCATAGATCCTCACGTTGCATCTGTGAATGTCTGACTCCTGTCTGGCTGATGGCAGCTCACTTGCACTCTGTGTCATATCATGGAGATGCAGCTGTGAAACTTTAATTGCATCTGATTCTTTGTCAGCCTTCAGCACCTGATCCCTTCAGGAGCACAGAGTCACCGTCCACAGATGCTGAATAGATGAGGGGCCAGTCCCACCTCAAAGGTGCTGAGAGCACACAGAGACAATGATGGAAATCTGTGACGCCTGCCCATGATATTCTGGCAACAATGACTAGCACCATCGAGGTGCAGATATTCCTAATGTGTCCAGTGAGTGTGAAGCTGGACCATCACTTTGGCCTGAAGGTTACACACTGCACAGGGAAGACACCCTGGACTGAGACACTTGCCTTTATCTTGTGCAGGAACCAAGGTTTCACATTTGAGTGACATGAACACAGCTCATCAGAACAAGGAGCCATAGGTGGGGAGACATTCTTGGGAATTTACTTACAATAGTGAACTTTATGTACATGTGATTAATGTCTGTGCCCAGGCTGCGCAACTACATCTTCTTAACCTCCCTAACCCTGCCGCTATGATTTAGTACTCCCCTGACATCGATAGAGGCCTGCTTTCGGGGTCCTGCTGTGTGGCAGTGGCACCTTCCTCAGCCTGTGGAGCTGGATCTGCTGGGGTGTCAGGAAGAGAGGATTCGGATGGGCCAGACATTCCAAGAGTCACCTGGATGGATGGCCTCTGGGTGTACACCTGCTGATCCTCCTCCCTATAGGTTCCTGGGGGTCTGTGGCTGACTCCTTGAGGAGAAGGGGAAGCTGGAGTGAGATCGAGCTGCCTTGCACCCCACTCGCATACAAACTATTAGAGGCCAACAATGGCGTCTGCGAAGGAATTCAACTCGTGCAGCTGTACATGAGCGATGTCCAGACCAAGGTCTCCATGGTGGCCGCTACCTTATCAGTGTTGACTTCACTGCATTGGCATGCTAGTGCTATTACCACATACTGAAGGCAGATGGATTCCTCCATCATGCCATGCAATCTGAGGAGTGCAGTTGACATCCCTTCCTGATGTTCCCGAGCTTGCCTTTGCAGATCCAGCAACTGTTACATGACCAAGTCCAGAGGCTCCTCATCTGACTCAGACTCAGCAGATTTCTGGCTTCCAGCAGTCCTCCGAGTGCCAGAAGCTTGGGAAGTCCCTGCAGCCACCTGCTGTGGATCAAACATTGCAATGTGCTCACCAGATTGTGACTCTGAGGCTATTCTAGAACTAGGTCCCACCAAGGTGTGTGTCTCTGCTTTGGTGGAGGGTGTGGGTGAGCGCTGTGATGGGTCTTCAATTGGGGTTTCAGCAGATTCCTCTTCTGAGATGCCTTTGGGGCTTGAGTTGAGGACCTGGGTCATGGACTCCCTCGGCTGTTTCCCAGGCGTGCCTACGAAAGCAAGGAGAGATAATTAGTGCATGGCAGTGACCTGAGAAACAGGACACATCACTCACAGAGATAAAAACAAAAAAACTGCGGATGCTGGAAATCCAAAACAAAAACAGAATTACCTGGAAAAACTCAGCAGGTCTGGCAGCATCGGCGGAGAAGAAAAGAGTTGACGTTTCGAGTCCTCATGACCCTTCGACAGAACTTGAGTTCGAGTCCAAGAAAGAGTTGAAATATAAGCCGGTTTAAGGTGTGTGTGTGGGGGGCGGAGAGAGAGAGAGAGAGAGAGATGGAGTGGGGGTGTGGTTGTAGGGACAAACAAGCAGTGATAGGAGCAGATCATCAAAAGATGTCAACAACAATAGTACAAAAGAACACATAGGTGTTAAAGTTAAAGTTGGTGATATTATCTAAATGAATGTGCTAATTAAGAATGGATGATAGGGCACTCAAGGTATAGCTCTAGTGGGGGTGGGGAGAGCATAAAAGATGTGCTGTTGTTGTCTGGCGCACTGACCTCTACCTCGCGGAGGCTGAGCGTCAACTCGCAGACACTTCCTCCTACCTCTCCCTGGACAATGACCCCACCACTGAACATCAAGCCATTGTCTCCAGGACTGTCACTGACCTCATTTCCTCTGGGGATCTCCCTCCCACAACTTCCAACCTGATAGTCGCCCAACCTCGGACGGCCCGCTTCTATCTCCTACCCAAAATCCACTAACAGAACTGCCCCGGTAGACAGATCGTCTCAGCTTGCTCCTGCCCCACAGAACTCATTTCTCGTTATCTTGACTCCCTTCTCTCTCCCCTTGTCCAGTCCCTTCCCACCTACATCCGTGATTCCTCTGACACCTTACGTCACATCAACAATTTCCAGTTCCCGGGCCCCTACCGCTTCCTCTTCACCATGGACGTCCAATCCCTCTACACCTCCATCCCCCACCAGGATGGTCTGAGGGCCCTTAGCTTCTTCCTCGAACAGAGGCCCGAGCAATCCCCATCTACTCTCCTCCGTCTAGCTGAACTTGTTCTCACGCTGAACAATTTCTCCTTCAACTCCTCCCACTTCCTCTAAATAAAAGGTGTGGCTATGGGTACCCGCATGGGCCCCAGCTATGCCTGTCTCTTTATGGGGTATGTGGAACATTCCTTGTTCCAGTCCTACTCCGGCCCCCTTCCACAACTCTTTCTCCGGTACATTGATGATTACTTTGGTGCCGCTTCATGCTCTCGTCGGGACTTGGAAAAATTTATTAATTTTGCTTCCAATCTCCATCCCTCCATCATTTTCAGGTGGTCCATCTCTGACACTTCCCTTCCCTTCCTTGACCTCTCTGTCTCAATCTCTGGTGATAGACTGTCCACCAATATCCATTACAAACCCACCGACTCCCACAGCTATCTCGATTACAGCTCCTCACACCCCACTTCCTTTAAGGACTCCATCCCATTCTCTCAGTTCCTTCGCCTCCGTCGCATCTATTCCGATGATGCTACCTTCAAAAACAGTTCCTCTGACATGTCCTCCTTCTTCCTTAACCGAGGTTTTCCACCCACGGTGGTTGACAGGGCCCTCAACCGTGTCCGGCCCATCTACCGCGCATCCGCCCTCACGCCTTCTCCTCCCTCCCAGAAACATGATAGGGTCCCCCTTTTCCTCACTTATCACCCCACCAGCCTCCGCATTCAAAGGATCATCCTCCACCTTTCCGCCAACTCCAGCATGATGCCACCACCAAACACATCTTCCCTTCACCCCCCACTATCGGCATTCCGTAGGGATCGCTCCCTCCGGGACACCCTGGTCCACTCCTCCATCACCCCCTACTCCTCAACCCCCTCCTATGGCACCACCCCATGCCCACGCAAAAGATGCAACACCTGCCCCTTCACTTCCTCTCTCCTCACCGTCCAAGGACCCAAACACTCCTTTCAAGAGAAGCAGCATTTCACTTGCATTTCCCCCAACTTAGTCTACTGCATTCGTTGCTCCCAATGTGGTCTCCTCTACATTGGAGAGACCAAACGTAAACTGGGCAACCGCTTTGCAGAACACCTGCGTTCTGTCCGCAAGAATGACCCAAACCTCCCTGTCGCTTGCCATTTTAACACTCCACCCTGCTCTCTTGCCCACATGTCTGTCCTTGGCTTGCTGCATTGTTCCAGTGAAGCCCAACGCAAACTGGAGGAACAACACCTCATCTTCCGACTAGGCACTTTACAGCCATCCGGACTGAATATTGAATTCAACAACTTTAGGTCGTGAGCTCCCTCCCCCATCCCCACCCCCTTTCTGTTTCCCCCTTCCTTTTCTTTTTTTTCCCAATAAATTATGTAGATTTTCCTTTTCCCACCTATTTCCGTTATAAGAAAAATAAATTATTTTTTTTACATCTTTTATGCTCCCCCCCACCCCCACTAGAGCTATACCTTGAGTGCCCTACCATCCATTCTTAATTAGCACATTCATTTAGATAATATCACCAACTTTAACTTTAACACCTATGTGTTCTTTTGTATTATTGTTGTTGACATCTTTTGATGATCTGCTTCTATCACTGCTTGTTTGTCCCTACAACCACACCCCCACTCCACCTCTCTCTCTCTCTCTCTCTCTCCGCCCCCCACACACACACCTTAAACCAGCTTATATTTCAACTCTTTCTTGGACTCGAACTCAAGTTCTGTCGAAGGGTCATGAGGACTCGAAACGTCAACTCTTTTCTTCTCCGCCGATGCTGCCAGACCTGCTGAGTTTTTCCAGGTAATTCTGTTTTTGTTTTTGTTTTGGTAAGTTAATTGTCGTTATTGGATTTGATGAGTTTATTCCTTCCAAGTACCACATTGCCAAGTTGGGCATAAGTATTTCAAAAATGGAATATAGCTCTGGCTATTCGGCTGTGTATACAAAAGAAAAGTGTTTCTTTTTGGAAAGGGAACAGGAGCAGCACAAGCAACAGGTCAGCTGTAGCCATAATGTGTGTTGCATGGTCAGTGAAGCAATGTTACTGGAGGTTTACATTTGAATAATTTTGTACAAAAGATCGAATTTGTGAAAGTAATTTTGTTGTCTAAGTGTTCAAGGTAACAGTGCTTCTGGTAAATTTTTTATACAGATACTTGTACACAATTTTTTTCAGATGGATCCTTTTACGTTGGACGTGGGACTTGGTTCTTAGACAGACTGTAGGCATGTTCTGGTGTCTGCTTAACACTTGTTTATTAGTATTACATCTGAGCAGGTTACAGAAGAGGCACGTTGCTCCTAGGCACGATTCCAACTCTCTCTCTCAAGAGTCTAACACCTGACTGATTGATATCAGGAGTACATCATCATCTACATCATGTATTAGCCTTAATCTTTTAACCCTTTATACTACACCTCCCCCCAAATATATGATCCTACTTTTTAACTGCAACATTAAATTATGGCTGGGATTTTCCAGCCCCATTGTGGCGGGAACGGCATGGGAGATTTGAAGACCAAGCCAAAAGTGCATTGACTTTCTGTGGGACTGGACGATCCCAGCAGAGGGCAGCGCCATGTCTTACTAGTTACACTACATTTCTGTAACACCCATTTAACAACTACAGATTCTAGCTAACTCCAATTCTTTCACTCCCCAAGTCACAGTCCTGGAGAATTCATTCCGGTACTCTCAGCCCTTAGGGAAGACACCTTGGAGACATGAGGGCTTCCTTCGCATCTGGCAGGACATCATCATCATCTGCAGAATAGGAGAACACTTTAGCATCATTGCTGTCAGCATTGCTGGGAAGCAGAGTATAGGTTTCAGGATGACTGAACTGCAAGGACAACGAAGACTTTTGAACGAAAGACTGATCCAAAAGAGAAGACTGAAGAGAATCGAGCACTGAATCCTCTGGGGCTACTCTAAGGAATTTGTTCGTTCCTCGAAGGACTCTGGGAAGAACCATCAGAAGAAAAAAAATTAGTAGGTTCAGTGGAACTAAGACCTGAATGCTGCTCAGCCACCTTGGGCCTTACTTCGTGAAGAACTGAGCAATTCATAACTTCCAAGTCTGTCCTGGGTCTAGTGGATGGTGTTTCTGTGAAAGAAAGGAACTTACTGCTGAGAGTATAAACTTCCTCAGCTTCCAAAGGCTGAATTTCCACTGCTTCTAAGTAAAAGATTGAAGATTGTTGTATGAAAGGCAGTGAGTCATTCAAATGATGAGCATCTAAGGTTCTTAGAAGTACGGCAATATCACCATTCAACAAGGATGTATGTTAATTGTGAAAAACTTAAAGAGAATCAATGATTTGTTGCCTCTTGTAGCTAAGAGGAGCCACCTGGACCTTGTAACTTGATGTCTGATGGATAAAGGACCATTGGCTCAAGTCAGTCGAGGTCACATCTGTTAATATGTTAACAGCCAATCCAGTATCAATTTTAAAAGTAGTAACGAAACATTGAACTCAAACTGTAAACCACCATTAGTCTGGATTAAGACAATCTATTTCCCCTCTGAACTCTGTATTTTGTCTTTTTCTGGACTTTCCATTTCTTGGAAGGTACATTTAATAAATATTTGCTTGTCTGCAGCTTTGATTAAAATGACTTTAAAGGGCCTCTCTGCAGTGAAACAGGGAGGGCAAGGAAAGGGACAGCTCACCAGATACGGTCATCGTTACCTCTCTCCTTTATCCTCCAAAGAAATTTCTTTGAGCTACTTTCTAAGTTTTCATCACCCTGTGGTTCCTTCAGTAATACTGGTGTCTCTTTTATATCAATATATCCATTGGCTGCCGCCATGTTCTGAGATGGATCCTTCTACCTTGGACTCGAAGCATGGGATTTAATTCTTAGGCAGACTGTAGACACATTCTGGTATCTTGTTTATTACTTGTTTAAGTATACTTGTCTATTAGTGTTTATTTAGTTTATTGGCCAGTTTAGCTCTGAGGAAAAGTCATATAGACTCGAAACATTAACTCTGATTCTCTCTCCACAGATGCTGCCAGTCTACTGAGTTTTTCCACCATTTTCTGTTTTTATTTCAGATTTCCAGCACCTGCAGTATTTTGCTTTTATTTTATTAGTACTACATCTAAACAGGCTACAGAATAGACACTTTGCACCGAGGCATGGTTCCAACCTTTCTCTCTCTCTCTCTCTAGAGAAAGAGGATGTAACGCTGATGTCAGTAGTACATTATCATTTACAACATACATTAACATAACCCATCTGTTAACCCTTTATACTACAACTTTTATGGATGATGGTTTACCAAGTCCAGATGGTGACTTCAAATAAGATAAGACACATTCTGCAACACTTTGAGAATGGTGGCTGTTTCTTTAGATAATTCCCATTTTCTCAAATAATTAAATTAGATTTGAATACAATAGATTTTCCTTGATATAATGAAAAATGGTATGGGTGCAGAATCTATTTTGAAACTTTGTTACTTTCCGGTGTGAAATACTGTAGAAATGTTTAATTCTTGAGTTGTCATCATTTGCATCTGAAGTTGTAAGATGATCTGGAGATGCAGGATTCCAACTTTTCAAGGATATGCATGCATTGCAGGAAAGCTTAATTGCCATACTCAGAAGCAATATGAAGAAAATTTGCAATTGCGTATTATTGAGATTCTCTTTCTTTGATCTCTCTATAGGTAGATTTACTGTCAAACTGGAAACATTGTTCCTTTGCAGGAGAACAGATATTGGATCAATTTTAGAAGAGGTTGTTGTAATAGGAAGGGGGACAACTTTTAATTGCCCCTCAAAAGTGAAGCTGTACTTGATTTGTATTATGTACCATGTATGCAATGAAACAAGCACAAACAATGCTGAAGGTTAATGTCAAAAGTGTTAATATTTGTAATGCCTAACCAATTGTTACTGTGTCCCTTGCAATATGTTACACTAATTGTATTCTGGTATAATACCTCATATGATAAAAATTGCTATATTTGTTTAGGAAAGGCTTAGATGAATTAATGAATTAATGCCAGAGTGAACATTTCTTTTAGGAGGAGAATGTGTGAGACCACCTCTCAAGAAGTCACCATTTAACCACTGTGTTGAAGTTCCCAGCAGATCGGACACATATTAGCCATTTGTTAGACTTATTTTATAGATATAAAGAGAAAAATAAGTCAGTTGTTAGTTTGCTATGTATGAATATTCACAGTGATTTGGTTATTTGTTTTTGAAGTTGTACAGTTTGTGTAACGATAAATAGCTCATTGCACTCTTCTCCTTTTAGTTTTAATATATTCATGTTATGAACATGTCCAGTGCATGCCTCTGTCATTAAACATGTGATCTGGCCATCTTGGTGAAGGTCTCTCTTTTCAAGTTCCTTCCAATATATAATAGATTTTAGGGAAGAAGGTGCGATTAAAGTACAAAATTATTTGCATCAAATAACACTAGAGACCATGATGGACAAAATTATCCAGTTCCGAGTGAGTTAGCTGCTAGGATGGCAAAGGTTTTGGCTGGATTATACAAGGCCTGAGCTTCAAACTGTTTCTTCAGTAAATGGGATGTTGCCGGGCCTTGTTGTCCATTAATTCAGCTGCTGACTACACATCACCCCACCTACTCACTCCGGCATGGTAATTGGTATCCCATGATCCTCACGGATGTTTAAGTGTGCATGCAAGATGGGAAGGCGAGTTTGGTCACATTTGCAGGGATTGTAGTTAACATTGCAGCAACGTTTGCAGCATTCATCGAGTTTTGCCCACAAGCCCAGCTAGGTGACCAAATTAGCTGGAATTTACATTTTGCCATCCTCAGTAATAGAAATTACAACAGTAATTGCTTGAAAGCTAATTTTTTGAGACTCTTTGGTGTTCCGTAACAGGTATGTATCTGTGATTTGCGTATTACATAAACTAAAGAAATAGTTTTATTTGTTCCAGTAATGTTTTCCTAGAGTAGTAAAAGATATTGTTAATAAAGAAATTAACAATTAATTAAATAAATTGTTAATTTGATTTATTTAAACATTTTGGTGCAATATGGGATCAGATAGAGGGCCAGAATCAATTATATGAAAAATGCATCACTTCTTTCCAATAACCACGGCAACAAGTGTTGGAGATGTGAGCCTGAATTGACGCAATTGAGTGGGTGTATAATAGATGCGATGATTAATTTTTTGTTATTCTTCCTTCAGATGATGTTACAGATGTATATTGAGCTGGGTTCTTTTTTTTCCCTCCAACTGTATGCCATTGTGTTACAGCTCAGTGCAGATCACCCTCTCATGCCTGCCTCAGAGTTTGATATTATTGCATTCATCTTTTCAAGCTAAAATGGATAATGAGCTTTAACACTGCCAGGCAATAATGAGTTTAATTCAGTGAGTAGTTGAGCATACAGATCAGTAAGATATCAGGTTGAATCCCTATGTTGAACTCTTGGGCATGAGGTAGACGCACAACAACTTGTCTCATGGCCCTAGGTTGGGAAGAAGAAAACTGGATTCTTATTTCTGATTGCAGTCCAACGATCAAGCTTGAAGTGCATACATTTGGATTTCAGGTAAAGGCAGGATCAATATCATGGTCAAATAATCATCAGCCTGATAACACTCATTGTTAAAACTCACATAAATCTGGCAACCTCAAATAAAGTGAAAGAAATGAAAAAAAATTGGAGATGCTATTATATATGAACACAAGGTAGTAATGGTAGGGTTTGGCTGAAAGAAGGCTTAACTTGTTAAGTTGTTATAGTTTTATTTATTAAGTTAAATTTGTTGAAGCATTGGGCTAAGTCTGAAGGCCATGGGATCAAACCCCATTTTAGGAATTCAGTATATAATCTTGGCTGACATGTCAGCACATTACTGAAGAACTGATGTATTGTTGGTACCTGCCATCTTTTAGACAATTTGTTGAACCAAAGTCCCATTTGCTCTCAAAAGATCCCATGGAATTATTAAAAGGGTTGCAGAGGTATTCTCCAGCTATACTGGTCAACATTTATTCCCCCCAACGAATAGCACCAAAACTAGAGTAACTGGTCATTGCTGCATATGGCGGCTTGCTGTTTATGAATTTGTTGCCATATTTGCCTAGAAAACAATAGTGATTACACATCAAAGTAATTAATTAGTATAAAGTACTTTGTGATACGCCAAGAGATGAAAGGTGATATGTCACTACTCAACAAGGCTCCTTATACAGTACATTCCAAACCCACGATTGCTGCCATCTAGAAGAACAAGGGCAGCTGGCACATAGGAATGTCACCACCTGGAAGTTCCCCTCCAAGTCACTCACCATCCTGACTTGGAAAAATATCGCCGTTCCTTCACTGTCGCTGGGTCAAAATCCTGGAACTCCCTTCCTAACAGCACAGTGGGTGTATCTACATCACCGGGATTTTTTTTTTAAAAATTCATTCACGGGATGTGGGCTTCACTGGCTGGGCCAGCATTTATTGCCCGTCCTAGTTGCTCTTGAGAAGGTGATGGTGAGCTGCCTTCTTCAACTGCTGCAGTCCATGTGGCGTAGGCACACCCGCAGTGCTGTTAGGAAGGGAGTGCCAGGATTTTGACCCAGTGACAGTGAAAGAATGGCGATATATTTCCAAGTCAGGATGGTGAGTGACTTGGAGGGAAACTTCCAGGTGGTGGTGTTCCCATCTATCTCCTGCCCTTGTACTTCTAGGTGATAGTGGTCATGGGTTTGGAAGGTGCAGTCTAAGGAGCCTTGGTGAATTCCTGCAGAGCATCTTGTAGATGGTACACACTGCTGCTACTGTGTGTCAGTGATGGAGGAGTGAATGCTTGTGGATGTGGTGCCAATCAAGAAGGACTGCTTTGACCTGGACAGTGTCCAGCTGCTTCAGCATTTTGTGAGTTGCACTCATCCAGGAAAGTGGGGAGTATTCCATCACAGTCCTGACCTGTGCCTTGTAGATGGCGGACAGGCTTTGGGGAGTCAGGAGGTTAGTTACTCATCTCATGATTCTTAGCCCCTGACCTGCTCTTGTAGCCACAGTATATAGCTAGTCCAATTCAATTTCTGGTCAATGTTAACCCCCAGGATATTGATACTGGGGGATTCAGTGATGGTAATGCCATTGGACATCAAGGGGCGATGGTTGGATTCTCTCTTGTTGGAGATGGTCATTGCCTGACACTTGTGTGGCATGAATGTTAATTGCCACTTGTCAGCCCAAGCCTGAATATTGTGCAGGTCTTGCCCTATTTGGACATGGACTGCTTCAGTATCTGAGGAGTTGTGATGGTGCTGAACACTGTGCAATCATCAGTGAAAATCCTCACTACTGACCTAATGATGGAAGGAAGGTCATTGATGAAGCAGCTGAAGATGGTTGGGCCTAGGACACTACCCTGAGGAACTCCTGCAGTGATGTCCTGGAGTTGAGATGACAGACCTCCAACAACCACAACTATCTTCCTTTGTGCTAGGTTTGACTCCAACCAGCGGAGAGTTTTCCCCCTGATTTCCATTGACTCCAGTTTTACTAGGGTTCCTTGATGCCATGTTCGATCAAATGCTGCCTTGATGTCAAGGGCAGTCACTCTCACCTCACTTCGGGAGTTCAGCTCTTTTGTCCATGTTTGAACTAAGGCTATAATGAGGTCAGGAGCTGAGTGGCCCTGGTGGAACCCAAACTAGGCATCAGTAAGCAGGTTATTGCTAAGCAAGTGCCGCTTGATATTATTGTTGATGGCCCCTTCCATTACTTTACTGATGATGGAGAGCAGACTGATGGGGCAGTAATTGAATGGCTTGGATTTGTCCTGCATTTTGTGTATAGGACATACCTGGGCAATTTTCCACATAGCCGGGTAGATGCCAGTGTTGTAGCTGTACTGGAACAGCTTGGTTAGTGGCACAGCAAGTTCTGGAGCACACATCTTCAGCGCTATTGCCAGAATATTGTCAGGGTCCATAGCCTTTGCAGTATCCAGTGCCTTCAGCCATTTTTTGATGTCACGTGGAGTGAATCGAATTGGCTGAAAACTAGCATCTGTGATGCTGGGGACCTCTGGAGGAGGCCAAGATGAATCGTCCACTTGGCACTTCTGGCTGAAGATTGTTAAGAATACTTCAGCCTTATCTTTTGCGCTGATGTGTTGGGCTCCTCCATGGAGGGTGGGGATACTTGTGGAGCCTCCTCCTCCGTGAGTTGTTTAATTATCCACCACCCTTCATCACTGGATGTGGCAGGACTGCAGAGCTTAGATCTGATCTGTTGGTTGTGGGATCACTTAGCCCTATCTATCACTTGCTGTTTATGCTGCTTGGCATGCAAGTAGTCTTGTGTTATAGCTTCAACAGGTTGACTCCTCATTTTTAGGTATGCTGCTCCTGGCATGCCCTCCTGCACTCTTCATTGAACCCCTGGCTTGATGATAAGTTAGAGTGGGGGATATGCCAGGCCATGAAGTTACAGGTTGTGTTCGAGTACAGTTCTGCTGCTGCTGATGGCCCACAGTGCCTCATGGATGCCCAGTCTTGAGTTGCTAGATCTGTTCAAAATCTATCCCATTTGGCATGGTGGTAGTGCCACACAACACGATGGAGGGTATCCTCAATGTGAAGGCAGGACTTTGTCTTGACAATGACTGTGTGGTGATCACTCCTACCGATACTGTCATGGACAGATGCATCTGCGGCAGGCAGATTGGTGACGATGACTTCAAGTGAGTTTTTCCCTCTTATTGGTTTCCTCACCACCTGCCACAGACCCAGTCTAGCTGCTATATCCTTTAAGATTTGGCCAACGGTGCTACCGAGCCACTGTTGGTGACAGACATTGAAGTCCCCCGCCCAGAGTACATTCTGCGCCCTTGCCACCCTCAGTGCTTCCTTCAAGTGGTGTTCAACATGGAGGAGCACTGATTCATCAGCTGAGGGAGGATGGTACATGGTAATCAGCAGGAGGTTTCCTTGCCCATGTTTGACCTGATGCCATGAGACTTCATTGGGTCCAGAGTCGATGTTGAGGACTCCCAGGGCAGCTCCCTTCCGACTGTATACCACTGTGCTGCCGCCTCTGCTGGGCCTGTCCTGTCTTCTTGTTAGTCAAAGTGGGGTTTTCTTGTTCCGTATCCTCTGTATGCTCTTATGACTGGAACCTCCTTTGGAGTTGCTCCAACCTCACCAAAAGTATGGTAGCAATCCTATTTATGCAAGTAAATGTGAGTACCACTGCACTTCCAGCAAAGTTACAGCAGTGGAGTGGGAGAAATTCAGAGATAATTCTAGGTTCTTGTTTTGCCACGTGCTGAATGGGACATATGTCCGAGGAGATGGAAATGTAACTGCCAGCATAAAATGTGAGAGAGGGCCAAATAATACTTCCGAAATGCTCCAATCATCTTTTAAATAGTGTAATAAGGTGACAATAGAAATGATAACTGGTGTATTTTCCCATCTGTTTAGGACAGGGTTGCACTGGGCTCTCTGCAAACCCATCCTCAGCCAGCAAAAAAAGGATGCTTTATCTCCAATAATGCTCTAAAAATTAACATTATGTTAGTTTATTTATCATTTTCATTTTGCTTGTGCCATTTTAGTAATGATTTTGTTTTTTTATTTCAGTGGTTTTTTAATGTAAATTTATAAAGGGCAACTTCATAAAATATCGGGAACGTTTAGATAGAAACACAAGTAGCTGAACGTTCTCTGCAAAATCCTAGAAACACAACCGTCATTGAAGTCTTGAAGGTTCAGCACAATATGAAGAGTATTAAAAAGACACATAAGTGCAATAGAAAACATTTAATAATGGATGGTAAAAATGGTACAAGAAGAAAGCAGGCATGCCATGAGATCAGTAGGTAGCAAAACCAGACTGCCCAGATCCTGTTTATGCAGGTCCTTGACACACTTTCCTGATATTAACTGAGGGAACTGCTCTGATTCAACATTGATCCACTTAAAACAACATCTGTAGCCAATCTGCACCAGGGGAACAATTGCCACTGGGAGAAAAGGTAACCAAAACCATCGCTTTACTGTTTCCATCATCTGTAGCATCAGCCAACTTACATTAGACTTGTGACTGTCAGGCTAGAATACAAAGGAGGACAGAGCAGGAACGTGATGGGAGCAAATGGTTCTATAGAAAAAGTTTGATTTTATGTCTTCAGAACTATTTGGAGCAGTTATTTTGCTATTCTGATTGTCCATTTTTTCAAAGCTCCAGTAGACTCCTTACGGAATGGTTAATAATTCGTAGCTTCCTTGCTTCCTATATAATTTCCTATACAGTTCTTATAAAGATTAAAGATTACAGATTTTAAGTGCTTCATCAAAAAAGTAGCTTGAATTATTTTAGGGTATTTGAATAACAATTTTAATTGATAATATTTTGATGTTTCAAAAGCTTTATTTAACAATTTGATCTATAACTTCAGCCTTCAAAGTTCTATTGATTATTAAGCGATATATTTTCAATTCAAAACTTGCAACATTTTTATACATTATATAGCAAATACTTGTTTTGACCTAACAAATTTGTTCTCAACACTTAACTGACAGACATCAAAGTATTGTCATTTATATCACTCCATCATCAAATTATCTGTTAGTCTTTAACTATTCCAGAACATTAGAAAATTAAAAAATGTATAATTTTCAAATGCAATGACATCCTTTACTAATACTGACAGATTTTAAAAAAATATTACACAACATTAGAGTTTACATCTGTTTCCCTAAGTTTGATGATAGTTCAATGATTCAGCTGAATTTATGACATTTCTCAACTCTGCATGATACTATTGAACAAAAAATGACAGCAGCAAACACAACCATTATAGTCCTCCAAGTATTTCTGGCAGAATGTAAGAAGATCCCAGCCCAGAGAAAACTAATAGAATTAGGCTTTGTGATTTCAAATGGACACATTTACAAATTGCAATTAGACACTCTACATTGTCCAAATTACTATGAGCAATACCATAGGACAACTGCTTTAAACTTTAAATTTTGGAGATAATTCTGTCACAATTCAGAAATAATGAGAGATTATGAGAGAAAGAACCATTGCCAACATATAGAGAAATCCCCACCTACGGAACATACTTGCTAATTGTCTTCGGAATAAACACAAACAAGTAAAAAGATGGCCATACTTAACAGATGGGGATCTGTCAAATGAGTGTTACCATCCAGCTGACTCATTAAGGCAGAGCAAATACAGACTACATCCCTAAGAGAGTGTGGGGGGATAGCGCCCTTCTTTAGTCACTATATGTTCTCCTAACAGTGAAAAATGATGCCTTAGCTCCATGCATACTGTTGGGGCTGAGGGCTGACAAATCCCAGGTCTGGGTGGACTTCACCCTAAGGTCTTGAAAGAAGTGGCTGGTGAAATAGTTGGTGCATTGGTTTTAATTTTCCAAAATTCCCTACTTTTGGGGAAGGTTCCATCAGATTGGAAAATAGCAAACGTAACACATTTATTAAAGAAGGGAGGGAGACAGAAAGCAGGAAACTATAGGCCAGTTAGCCTAACAACTGTCATAGGGAAAATGTTAGAAGCTATTATTAAAGATGTTTTGCAGGGCACTTAGAAAATTCAAGGCAATCAGGCAGCGTCAACATGGTTTTGTGAAAGGGAAATCATGTTTAACCAATTTATTGGAGTTCTTTGAAGGAGTCACATGTGCTGTGGATAAAGAGGAACCAGTGGATGTACTGTACTTAAATTTCCAGAAGGCATTTCCTAAAGTGCCACATCAAAGGTTATTGCAGAAAATAAAAGCTTATGGTGTAGGGGGTAACATATTGGCATGGATAGAAGATTGGCTAGCTCACAGAAAACAGAGTTGGCATAAATATGTCTTTGTCTGCTTGGCAGGATGTGATGAGAGGTGTGCCACAGGGATCAATGCTGGGGCCTCAACTTTTTACAATTTTATAAATGACTTGAATGACGGGACTGAAGCAATGGTTGCTAAATTTGCTGACAACACAAAGGGCAGAAATTTCTGCCTAGCATGTGGGCACGCGCCCAACACGCTCGAGTGTGAAATAGTACGCAATGATGTTGGGCGAGCATCCGGACGTCATTGCACACTCGCGCAATATTTTGGCCAGCAGGCGTGTGTGAGTCAGCAGCGTGCCCGCCAACAATTAGGAGGCCTATTAATATCATTAAAGTAGCAATTGACGGCAATTTTTCACTGCCAGTCCAATGTTACGGTTGGCGGGTGGACAAATCAGTCAGGCAGTCTTTGCATTTTTGAGAAAACCTCATCCAAGGGCGGGATGAGGTTTCCATGATTAATTTTAAAAAATGAAAATATGTTGAAAAAATTTTCATCATCCGTATGTTGAGGTATCTCATTCTGATGCATGGACATTTTTTTTTACGGATGTTACATTTGATTTTTATTGATTTTAAAGTCGTCAACTTCCTGAGGCAGCTCTCTGCTTTCAGGGAGCTTTCCTTCTGTGCTCGCCCACGTCTGTGCTGAGTTCAACGCTTGCCCTCCTTCTGCCCCCTCCCCGACAGCACTGAGCCCTTCAGCGCGCCTCTCCCATTGGCTGGCCGTTAATTGGCCAGCCAGTTTGAAGTCACGGTCGGGGACCTATCACAATCGATGGTCTGTTCCCCGACCACTCCTGGGCCTGCCGATTGCAGCTGCTCGCCGACCTGAAAATTCTGCCCAAAGATAGATAGGAAAGTAACTTGTAAAGAGGAAATAAGGAGGCAACAAAGTGTCATAGATAGGTTAAATGAGTGGGCAAAGATTGGCAAAGGGAGTATCATGTCGGCAAATGTGAAATTGTTCATTTTGGCAGGAAGAATAAAAAAGAAGCTTATTATCTAAATGGTAAGAGATTGCAGAGTTCTGAGATTCAGGAGGACCTGGGTGCATGAATCACTGAAGGTTAGTTTGCAGGCACAGCAAGTAATTAGGAAAGCTCATTGAATGTTATAATTTAGTGTGATGGGAATTGATTACAAAAGTAGGGAGGTATTCTTCAGTTATACAGGGCATAAGTAAGATCACATCTGGAGTATTGTGTACAGTAATGGTCTCCTTATTTAAAGAAAGATGTAAATGTGTTAGAAGCAGTTCAGAGAAGGTTTACTAGACTCATACCAGGGATGGGCGTGTTGTCTTATGAGGAAAGGCTGAGCCAGTTAGGTTTGGATCTACTGGAATGTAGAAGAGTAAGAGGCGACTTGATTGAAACCTTTAAAATCCTGAGTGTTCTTGATTGGATGGATGTGGAGAGGATGTTTCCTCTTGTGGGAGAATCCAGAACTAGGGGTCACTGTTTGAAAATAAGAGGTCACTCATTTAAGACAGAGATGAGGAGAAACTTTTTCTCTCAGAGGGTTGTGAGTCTTTGGAACCCTCTTCCTCAAAAGGTGATGGGAGCAGAGTCTTTGGATATTTTTAAGGCAGAGCTGGATAGCTTCTTGATTAACAAGGAGGTGAAAGTTTATCGGGGGTAGGCAGGAATGTGGGGTTGAAGTTACAATCAGATCAGCTATGATCTTATTGAATGGCAGAGAAGGCTCGAGGGGCTGAGTGGCCTACTCCTGCTCCTAGTTTGTATCTTTGTAGTTTGTATGATAGTAAGTCCACTCAACGCCATCTTGGTAAAGGGGTTTAATTGCACTCCATTAACAACTGGCAGCAGCATGCAGAGCAGTCAGATTGTGATATAAATCAATGTACAAAACTATTTGATGCCATCTAGTGCTGCCATTTTCAAATGTCATGTTCCAGCCTTGGACAGCTGAACACGACCAGCGCTACTTAAAGGGATTATTAACTACTTAAAGATTAGTTCCAGGATAATACCTTCTGCATTCTGGTGCAAGAGCATGTTTTTTGTAGCATTCTTATACTTGCTTAAAGGTTGAATGGTCTTTAGGAATGGTCTGGCTGAGCTGCTGCAGCCATAACTACAACTTCAAATCTGGCCAAAGGCAACACTACCTGCGTCTATCAAGAAGACTGTGGTTCTTTGCTTTTACACATCTGCTCCTTCCAGGCTACTGTGGAGATATTAGAACCATTTCACAGTTTACAGTACTCAGCTGCATAAAAGGCTAAGACTTTTGGAGAGACAGCTTCATCTTATTCTGTCTTGCTGGATGTGAACAGCTGGAGCAAGAATAAAGGTTTGAATGTATCGTAAACTTCACCATGGTCCAGGGTGCCATATTGCCCAGGAGGAACCCTGCTGTGTACAGCTGAGTGGGTATGAATATTTCTGGTACTGCTGCAGCACCTGGCCTTGGTGAGGGAACAACACTTGCCCAAAACCTACCAAGATAAGAAATTGAGGGGCAGGAGCATGATGAAGAGGACGAGGAAGTAGAGGAAGAAGTGGAAGAGGAGGAAGTGCAGAATAAGCAGTGAGACAGGAAGTGGAAGAGGAAGAGAGACTACAATGTCGACAGCCTCCTTCCCCTCCCACTCCCTACTCAGTATGATCAACAATTCATGAGAGATACCAGAAACTTTGACCACAACTCTCTATTCACTAACAGTCCCACATTGTTGAATATTGTTGAAAAGACAGACATGTTGTCAAATTTTTTTGTCTTGCATTCGTCAGGGCAGACACAAGAATGCCAAATTTCAGACGATCACAACAATTTATAATGCGGGAGAAAGGTGTGCTGATTGGTTGCTAAGTTGACTCTGATTGGCCAGTGCCATGGAGAAAGCAGCACCGAACTATAAAATTCCCATGCTTCCAGGTAATTCAAAATAGGCACAGGGCTTGAACATATTCTTTTTGTTGCGGAGAATGGGTCCCTGTGTATGAATGTGTGTCAATCTAGCAAGCATAAGTGAGCCATGTTATGAGCAAGACTGATTACACTTACAACCAATTTAAGATACTCAGGAACAAAAACAAAAATACCTGGAAAAACTCAGCAGGTCTGACAGCATCTACGGAGAGGAATACAGTTAACGTTTCGAGTCCGTATGACTCTTCATCAGAACTAAGAAATATAGAAATGAGGTGGAATATAAGCTGGTTGAAGGGGTTTGGGACAGATAGAACTGGATAGAGGGCCAGAGATGGAGGCAAAGAAGAGTTTGCCAAAGATGTCATAGACAAAAGGACAAAGGGGTGTTGACGGTGGTGATATTAGCTGAGGAATGTGATAATGATGATATTAAGGGTATTAAGGATATTAAAGCAGGACAAGCAAGTGACAGATAGCCCTCGTGGGGGTGGGGTGGAGGAAAGGGATTGAAGTAGGCTAAAAGGTAGAGATAAAACAATGGATGGAAATACATTTAAAATAATGGAAATAGGTGGGAAAAGAAAAAAATATATAAAAAAATTATAAAAATTATAAATTATTGGAAAAAGGGGGATCGGAAAGCAGGTGGGGATGGAGGAGAGAGTTCATGATCTAAAGTTGTTGAACTCAATATTCAGTCCAGAAAGCTGTAAAGTGCCTAGTCGGAAGATGAGGTGCTGTTCCTACAGTTTGCGTTGAGCTTCACTGGAACATTGCAGCAGGCCAAGGACGGACATGTGGGCATGAAAGCAGGGTGGTGTGTTGGAATGGCAAGCAACAGGGAGGTCTGGGTCATGCTTGCGGACAGACTGAAGGTGTTCCACAATGCGGTCATCCAGTCTGCGTTTCACCTCTCCAATGTAGAGGAGACCACATTGGGAGCAGCGAATGAAGTAGACTAAATTGAAGGAATTGCAATTGAAATGCTGCTTCACTTGAAAGGAGTGTTTGGGCCCTTGGATGGTGAGGAAGGGGGAAGTAAAGGGGCAGGTGTTGCACCTTCTGCGATTGCATGGGAAGGTGCCGTGGGAGGGGGTTGAGGTGTAGGGGGTGATGGAGGAGTGGACCAGGGTGTCCCAGAGAGAACGATCCCTGTGGAATGCCACCAGGGGGGGTTGAAGGGAAGATGTGTTTGGTGGAGGTATCATGCTGGAGTTGGCGGAAAGGGCGGAGGATGATCCTTTTAATGCAGAGGTTGGTGGGGTGATAAGTGAGGACAAGGGGGACCCCATCATGGTTCTGGGAGGGAGAGGAAGGTGTGAGGGCGGATGCGTGGGAGATGGGCCGGACGCGGTTGAGGGCCCTGTCAACCACCATGGGTGGAAAACCTTGGTTAAGGAAGAAGGAAGACATGTCAGAGGAACTGTTTTTGAAAGTGGCATCATCAGAACAGATGCAACGGAGGCGAAGGAACTGAGAGAATGGGATGGAATCCTTACAGGTAGCGGGGTGTGAGGAGCTGTAGTCAAGGTAGCTGTGGGAGCCGGTACAAGCCTACAAGTAGATTCAACAATTTAGATCATGAACTCTCTCCCCCATCCCCACCCCCTTTCCGCTCCCACTTTTTCCAATAATTTATAACTTTTTATACTTTTTTTAATATATATTTTTTTCTTTTCCCACCTATTTCCATTATTTTTAAATGTATTTCCATCCATTGTTTTATCTCTACCTTTAAGCCTATTTCAATCCCTTCCCCCCAATCCACCCCCACGAGGGCTATTTGTCACTTGCTCGTCCTACTTTCTACCCTTAATGTCATCATTATCACATTCCTCAGCTAATACCACCGTCAACACCCTTTTGTCTATGACATCTTTGGCAATCTCTTCTTTGCCTCCACCTATCACTGGCCCTCTATCCAGCTCTACCTGTCCCACCCCCCTTTCAACCAGCTTGTATTCCACCTCATTTCTATATTTCTTAGTTCTGATGAAGAGTCATACGGACTCTAAACATTAACTGTATTCCTCTCCGCAGATGCTGTCAGACCTGCTGAGTTTTTGCAGGTATTTTTGTTTTTGTTTCAGATTTCCAGCATCTGCAGTATTTTGCTTTTATCTTAAGATACTCAGGGTTGTTTGTCAAGTGCTGCCCAATCGCAGAATCACATTGAACAGTATACGCTTTGTTTTGGGTTTTGTGAGCATGGGCTGGTTGAGTACAATCTGCACTCTGCCTATTACAAGCAACTGAAGGAACATGCTGTTTGATTCGACCAGCCAATGTTGGGACGTATATCCTATGTACGGTTTCTGGCATCACACCAGTACTGAAATTCATACACGACTTTGTTCAATTGTGTGGTAGGCAGAACATCATTTTGGACTGATGACAGCATCCTATAAGTGAAAAATAGCACTCATGTAGCCCCTGCATAGTAATAGCATGAAATGGCTTGCTTAACCTCTTGTTCAAATTTCAGTGCCAATGTGCACTCTTATGTTTGTATGCTGTGTCCATTCCTGTCACACTCTGGTTACCATTACCCATATCACTACCCTATACTATTGCCTTGTTTTTTCTCTTTAACTTTACAAATCTCCCCTCATGTGAACCCTTCCCCCACTATTTAATTTAAAACATTTTCCGCAGCCCTAGTTCTATGACTCACCAGGACATTGGTTCCAGTGTGGTTCCACTAGTCCAGCTCCATCTTTCCCCAAACTGGTGCCAGAGCACCATGAATTGAAACCCAATTCTCCCACACCAACTTTGAGCCAGGCATTCATTCTCTGATCTTATTTACCAATTTAATTGTGGATTAGGTAGTAATCCAGAGATTATTACCTTTGTGGCCCTGCTTTATTTTTATTAGCCCCAAGCTGGTCATACTTCCTAAGCATAATCTCTTTCTTAGTCCTTAGGGTTAGGGTTAGGGTTAGGGTTAGGGTTAGGGTTAGGGTTAGGGTTATCATGCACCATGATAACTGGATCTTTCCCCTCCTATTCCAAGTTTCTCTCCAGCCTGGAGATGTCCTTAACCCTGGCATCGGGCAGGTGACACAGCCTTTGGGACCCACACTCTTTGCTACAGAGAACAACATCTATCCCCCTCAATATACTGTCGCCTTTGACAACTACATTCCTTTTTACTCCCCCTCCACCTCTCCCCACCCCCACCCCCCCCCCCCCCCCCCCCCCCCCCACCCCAACCAAATTGAATAGCTCCCTGCACCACAATGTTGTGGTCAGTTTGCTCATCCATCTTCCAGTCCCAGCTGTCATCCACACAAGATACAAAAACTTCAAACCTGTTGGGCAATTGCACGGGCTGAGGTTCCTCATTACATCCTTCTGGGTCCCCATACCTGCTTCACTCATAGTCACACCCTCCTGACCCTGACAATGGACCAAATCAGAAGGGGTGTGACTGCCTCCTGAAACAAAGAGAACAGGTAACTTTCCCCCTCCCTGATGCAACACAGTGTATGAAGCTTGCACTCCAGCTCAATAACTCCGAGCCAAAGCTCCTTGGGCTGCAGGCGTTTATTGCAGATGTGGTTGCCATTGATCACACTGGTGTCCCCTAGCAACCAACTACTACAATTGCAACACATCACTTGCCCTGCCATCTTTATTGTGTTTTATTTAACCATTTCGGTTTCAAGTTTTGAAGTATCACTCATCTGTTATTTGTAGTTATATTAAGCAGTTTAACTGGTTAAGCCATAAATTTAATGCAGTACTTACATCTTACCAGTATGGATTTAAACTATAGCCCCTGTTTAGAAGGATAAAATCTGTTATGATCCTACGTTAGACACCCAGGTTTTTGTTAAGTTCCGGTTAGGGACCAATAATGTTTTGTTTAAAGTAGATAAAGTTTGAGATTCAAGACAATTACTAATTGAATAAAGCCACAACATTCCATAGGTTTTGAACAAACAAAGATTAACTACTATACCAGGTCAAAAAGATAAAACAATTTACAATATCCATCTTACGCTCCAACATTCAGAGTTAATATCAGTTACATGTGAATTAACAAGCAAACTGTAATCAAATACACCATGCTACACAATAAGCGGCAGATGCAACCAAGACAGAGTCCATGGATTTCTCAGCAACCCACCCAATCATCAATGAGTCAACTAATCTCACTGAAACTCTATCTCTCCCATGAGGGATTCCAGTCTTTATCTTTGAAAATATAACTTTGTAATTTTCTCTAAAAGCCACTCCAACTCAGGCAGCATCAAATACATAGGGTTTCAATCTCATCTCCCGAGATTCTATTCCTCTGGATTCCCGAATTTGCACTGAAACACCAAATTACAGGCACAACTTCAGAACTTTGCCTGTGCCAAGCAGAACACTACTGCTTCAAAGGGGTACAGAATTTGGAGTCACCAGCCTTCAGCGGCCTTCTTGGATCTTGAGGGCTCCTCCTGAGCCCTCTTTGTTTAAAGCCTGCTACCAGCAGTCCTTTTCCTGTTTGGAGCCAGTTTCTCTGCTCCTTTTTTTAATCTTAACTTAATGGGGACTTGTCTATGTCTCCTGTTTCTGTCACCTACCTAGGAATTCCTTTTAGGACCTCCCCCTGTGATAAGAGCCCATGGTGTTGGGGGTTGTATATTGCCATGGATAGAGGATTGGCTAATTAATAGAAGACAGAGAGTTGGGATAAGTGGGGCATTTTCAGGATGGCAACCTGTAACCAGTGGAGTGCCCCAGGGATCAGTGCTGGGGCCACAATTATTTACAATATATATTTATGACTTGGATGAGGGAAGTGAATGTACTATCGCCAAGTTTGCAGATGACACAAAAATAGGTGGGAAGGCAATGATGGGGATGACTGAAAGAGTCTACAGAGGGACATAGATGGGTTAAGGGCAAAAGCTTGCCAGATGGAAGATAATGTGGAAAATGTGAGGTTATGCATTTTGGCAGGAAGAATAGAGGAGCTGAATATTATTTAAATGGAGAAAGACTACAGCACAGAGGGATTTGGGGGTCCTCATACATGAATCACAAAATGCTAGCATACAAGTTGAGCAGGTATTAGGGAAGGCAAATGTAATGTTGGCCTCTATTTCAAAGGGAATGGAGTATAAAAATTGGGAAGTTTTGCTAAAACTATGCAAGGCCCAAATTAGACCACACCTAGAATGCTGTGAACTGTTTTGGTCCCCTTATCTAAGGAAAGATGTACTGGCATTGGAGGCAGTCCAGAGAAGGTTCACCACGTTGATCCAGAGGATGGGGGGATTTTTTTATGAGGAGAGTTTGAGTAGCTTTGGCCTGTACTTATTGGAGTTTAGAACAATGGGAGGTGACCTTATTGAAACATATAAGAGTCTTAGGGGGGTTGACAGGCTAAATGCTAAAAGATTGTTTCTCCTTGCAGGAGAGTCTAGGACCAGAAGGCATAATCTCAGAGTAAGGGGTCTCCCATTTAAGACAGAGATGAGGAGGAATTTCTTTTGTCAAAGAGTAGTGAATCTGTAGAATTCTTTACCACAGAGGGCTGTAGAGGCTGGGTCGTTAAGTATATTCAAGACTGAGATAGATTTTTAACCAGTAAGGGAATGAAGGGTTGTGGGGGAAAGGCAGGAAAGTGGAGCTGAGGATTATCAGATCAGCCATGATCTCATTGAATAGCAGAGCAGACTCAATGGGCTGAATGGCCTACTCCATCTTCTATGTCTTATGGTCTGTTTCTTCTGTCTTTGGGACCTCTCCTTGTCCCTTGCCTGGGACACTAGCCTTCTATGCCGCTCCACTCCTGGTCACCTGATCTGGGTTTTCATGACTTTGGGTCTGCCCTCGGCCCAAAGAATGTACAAATTGCAAAACTGATCCCAGTCTGCACATGCGCAAAAGCTCCGAGATCCTTCAGGAATTGAAGTTCCTGACCGCCGCTCTCAAAGCCAAGGTAAGTTTGGTTTTCATGTCAAATCTTAAAACTGGCCAACCAATCATCTAGTTGCTCACCTAATTAATCGCTTTGAATACTCACCAGCTACTGGAGGTTGAGAAAAGGTATAAAAAGCAGCACCTCCCTTCTCCACTACACTCAATTCCCACCTGCACCAAATTTCCAAGTTAGTGCTCTTCCTTGTCACACTCAGGCCTCTTTATTGTGTTCCCACTCTGTGTGATTGCAAAAGCTATATTCTTTATTGATGGCTGGTGACTCACTCCCAAGTTGCAACCGCTAAATCAGCTTCCTGCTACAGTAATTAACACCTATTCAGGCAGTCACATTCAATTGATTGACAGATAACTGCCACTGCCAGTCAGTTTCTATTAAAGTAGGCTTTTTAACCAGCTTGCAGTTTTAAAGATCTAAGTCAGAGTCTGAATGTTAATCTAAATTATAGCTCAAGAGAAACTTACCGGAGGTATCCCACCCACAGCAAATTCCCATGTTAGCATTTGTTCCTTATTGCAGCCATGCCTCACCTCCACTCTCCCTACCCATAAGATGGTGCACAAGGAGAGGCAGCAAGAGCTAATAGAAATGCCTGCATGTCCTTACCTCTGTGGAGGAGATGGTGCTGGCCATTGGGAAGCCCATTGATGGCCAGTGGTGGGGCTGAAACCATGGAAGTTGATAATTTGCAGCTGTAATCCTCCTTCACACATCTCACCTTCCCCACATCTCACAACCGCTTCTAATTTATAAGCTGTCCATTGTGTAAGCAAGCGCCTCTTACTTTCTCCAATATCACCACACCGTAGCATTGCCCTTGTGTTTTTCTCTTTTCAAATACCAAGAGGTGTAGTCTGACCAGGCAGTGGAAGAACCAGCTCAGATATTAACATGCACATAATTTAGAGTATTTCTTAGAGATGGGATCTGTAGGTGGTGAACCATTGGACATGAGTGGCCTACAGCCAGGACAAGGGGCAAGGATGACACAGGGGCCAACTTGCTGGAGGACAAGGCCACATGTGGGTTCTGCTGCAGAGAACTCGGCCATGAATTTTGATGTGGCAGCCTCCAGAAGAATGGTGATTAGTATGCAAAACAAAATGCCTGCTGCATTGGTAAGTCTTCCAGAAAGATTGTGGTCAATGTCAAGGAGCATAGTACAACTTGGCACAGGATGTTGTGGAGGGTTGGAATACATCTTTTCAGTGCTCTTCCTGTCGCCTGTCAGCCAATCAGTCCTGACTGCTGCCACCACAATAATGCATTTCACACCTGGGGCTTCTAGGGCCAGAGCTGTTTGGTGTCATACTCAAAGGTCATCTGCATCACCCCCAGTGAAAGTTAGCAGCCTTCTGCAACCATGCCACAGTCACTGGGATTGCATTATATCCGAGTACTAGAATAGGCAAAGGCACAATGAAGATAGGCACTAAGAGACTGCACAAGGGTAACTAATTCACTTTTATATTCAATATGGCATGGTTTCATTTTAGTAATGCTTACCTTGTGATGGCTTTTATTTTTGCTTTGTGGCGAAGGGTCAGTCACATAGAGATAGTAAAATTTAGGACTGATGGTGAATGGGGAATTGAGTTGTGATAACAGGTACTGCACTCCGATGAATTCTTCATGGACAGCCCAGTTGGAAAGGAGCTGTAAAGATTGCCTCCTTCCTCATCTCCCTCTTCCTCCCCCTCCTTCTCTCCCTCATGCCTCCTCTACTTCTTATGCTCCTACTCCTCAGCTGTTCAGCTTGTGGCAAAGGCTGTTTTTGTATGGTGTTGAGGTCATGCAAACCACCACAAATCTTAACACCCATTTTGCAGAGTACAGCAGAGTTCCTCCAGATAAAAACAAAAAACTGCAGATGCTGGAAATCCAAAACAAAAACAGAATTACCTGGAAAAACTCAGCAGGTCTGGCAGCATTGGCGGAGAAGAAAAGAGTTGACGTTTCGAGTCCTCATGACCCTTCAACAGAACTGATTTTTCTTTACGAGGAGTTCCTTCAGAGCTGGCCAGGTAGCTGAAGCATTGTTTCAACATGCCAATGATCTGCTCTATCACATTACATCCGGAAACGTGACTTTCTTTGCATGTAGGTTTCGCGCTGGAATAATCAACCAAGCAGTCAGCAGATAGCCCTTATCACCCAATAGATTTGTTGAGGTGGCTCAAATGCAGCCGGCATAGTTACTGCTGCAGAATGGCCTCATGACTGCTGCCAGGATACTGTCATTGACCTACATGATGCACTGTCCATGGTCACCCATCAACTGGATGCTGAGGGAGTGGAGTCCATTTCGGTTCCAGTATATGACAGTGCTATGCATGCAGTCAACGCAACATGCATCATGGAGAATCCTGTAATCCTAGGGAAGCCGTGTCCTCACATTGCCTGCCTGGCCCTGGCAAGAGAGAATGAAATGTAGTTCGCACTCATTGAATATAGAGCCTCTGTGCCTCCCTTTCACAAAAGTGGATGGCAAACTGCCAGATATTGCAAATACTTCCATCTCAAGACTGAAAGGAGCCAAACATTCATCACCAGAGCTATCAGACACTGGTGATGCCTTCCTCATCTTGCTCTGAGATTGCAGCTGCGACTGCAGCAGGCGATAGGTTTCAGTGAGGGTGTCCAGCTAGAAAGCTGGGAACAGAAGAAGCCTGTGCAGAAAATAAAGAAAGTAGGAAGAAACTTAAGCAAGGAGTCAGGAGGGCTAAAAGGGGTCATGAAAAGTCACTGGCAACCAGGATTAAGGAAAATCCCAAGGCCTTTTATACATATGTAAAAAGCAAGAGGGTAGCTAGGTAAAGGGTAGGCCCACTCAGGGACAGAGGTGGGAATCTGTGTGTGGAGCCAGAAGAAATGGGAGAGATACTAAATGAATACCTCTCATCAGTATTCACCAAAGAGAAGGACATAGCGGTCGATTTGTCTAAGAAAGAGTGTGTAGAAAGCCTTGATCATGTTGAGATCAAAAAAGAGGAGGTGTTAGGTGTCTTGAAGAATATTAAGATGGATAAGTCCCCAGGGCCAGATAGGATCTACCCCAGAGTACTGAGGGAGGCAAGGGAGGAGATTGCTGGGGCCTTGACAGAAATCTTTGTATCCTCACTGGCTACGGGTGAGGTCCCAGAGGACTGGAGAATGGCCAATGTTGTTCCATTGTTTAAGAAGTGTAGCAGGGATAATCCAGGAAATTACAGGCCGGTGAGCCTTAGGTCAGTGGTAGGGAAATTATTGGAGAAGATTCTTCGTGACAGGATTTACTACCATTTGGAAGTAAATGGGCGTATTGGTGAGAGGCAGCATGGTTTTGTGAAGGGGAGGTCGTGTCTCACGGACTTGATCGAGTTTTTCGAGGCAGTGATGAAGATGACTGATGATGGAAGGACAGTGAATGTTATATACATGGATTTCAGTAAGGCCTTTGACAAGGTCCCTCATGGCAGACTGGTACAGAAGGTAAAGTTGCACGGGATCAGAGGTGAGCTGGCAAGATGGATACAGAATTGGCTTGGTCATAGAAGACAGAGGGTAGCAATGGAAGGGCGCTTTTCTGAATGGAGAGCTGTGACTGGTGGAGTTCTGCATGGATCAGTGCTGGGACCTTTGCTGTTTGTAGTATACGTAAATGATTTGGAGGAAAATGTAACTGGGCTAATTAGTAAGTTTGCAGATGACACTAAGGTTGGAGGAGTTGCAGATAGTGAAGAGGATTGTCAAAGGATACAACGGGATATAGATCGGTTGGAGACTTGGGCGGAGAAATGGCAGATGGAGTTTAATCTGGACAAATGCAAGGTAATACATTTTGGAAGGTCTAATACAGGCAGGAATTATACAGTAAATGGCAGAACACTTAAATGCATCAAGGGGCAGAGGGATCTGGGTGTACAGGTCCACAGGTCACTGAAAGTGGCAACGCAGGTGGATAAGGTAGTCAGGAAGGCAAATGGTGTGCTTGCCTTCATTGGCAGGGGGATTGAATATAAAAGCTGGGAAGTCATGCTGCAGCTGTATAGAACCTTGGTTAGGCCACACTTGGAATATTGCGTGCAATTCTGGTCACCACATTACCAGAAGGATATGGAGGCATTGGAAATGGTGCAGAGGAGGTTTACCAGGATGCTGCCTACTCTGGAGGTTATTAGCTATGAGGAGAGGGTGGAGAAACTCAGATTGTTCTCACTAGAGTGACGGAGATTGAGGGACGACTTGATAGAAGTTTACAAAATTATGAATGGCATGGACAGAGTAGATAGTCAGAAGCTTTTTCCCAGGGTGGAAGAGTCAATTACCAGGATTGGCCATCGACAGGTTGGCGGGCGCACAACTGATTTTGCTGCGCACCCGCCTACTGGAAAATTTAAATGGGGCCCAGTGAGGTTGGGAGTTCTGGCCAGCGTCACCGCGCATCATTTTACCCGCCGGCGAGCGGGCCCCACCCCCCACTCGCCAACGGGAAAATCCTGCCATGGTGTTCGGTGCGATTCACCCCAAAAGTGTGGACACATGCAATGGACACAATTTTGAAGCTCTAAGGGCAATCCTAATTCTATGAAAATGGATGAAAATGATCCCATTTTCTCACTTCTAACCTTTAATTTGATAATTGGATAGCTAGCTAATGCTTCCATTAGGTTCCTAGCAATGAAAACAGAAAATGTTGAAAATACTCAGCAGGTCTTACAGCATCTGTGGAATCAGAAACAGAGTTAATAAGATGAATTTTAAAGGGGTGGGGTGTATTGTTCGCCCTCCCCTGTAGAAAAGTTGGTCTTCAGCCACCAACCTTGAAAAATGCTGCCCTACAATACGCTGGGGGCGGTCTTAACGAACCAAGAGTGGGACTTCTGCCCCTCAGGGAAAGGAGGTCTTGCCTTCGGAGCAGCTGGCCATTCTGATTGGTGGCAGCAGGGTAGTCCCAACAGCACCAGAACTCAATAGTGGTCACTGCTGGATCTATAAGAAGTCCCAAGCAGATCATGGTTGCTCGGGTTTTGAATGGGGAGGAATTGGGGATCCCAGTGAGGGAGGGAGGGGTGTTGGGAGTTCGGGTTCTGGTGGTCAGAGGTGGTGGGGAGGAACAAAGAGTGGAGGTACCATCTTGTGAGGGAATGCCCCTGATTGGCACTGGGCACCCCCCACAGGAGGGACTCCCCTCTTTCTTCCTACCTTTTAGACCAAGGTTGTGAAAGATTAGGCTGGCATCCTTTACTCCTCCTTCCCCAGCTGCATGTATTATTGCAGTGGAGGTTGAAACAGGCTCTTCACTGTCCATTAATTGGCCAGTTAAGGGCCTCTACAGGCCTAAGTGTGGCTGGGCTGCCTAATGCCTTAGTTGGCCATCTTATGATGGGGAACAGCCCAGGAGTGGACAGGAAGGCAGCAGGCTAGCCACCTGTTTAACTCTACATGCTCCCTGCCTGCAAATACACCGGTCAGGGTGGGTGGGTTGGTTTTGGAGGGGTTGGGGAGGGAGGTTGTCATAAAATTCCCGCCAATGTTTCAGGCTGGTGACTTTCCTCCAGAACTTAAGGTCTGAGAGGTGTCACCATTTTTAAGTAAGCCATAGAGAGTGAGGAAGGGGTAAAGAACAAATAGGAAGATCTGTGCTAGAGTGTAAAAGAGGAGAGATTATACGACAAAGGGAATGATAGTGCAAGGCAAAAAAAAAGTAATGGGACAGGTAAAGATACAGAAGATGTGTATCAAGGAAGTGTAAATAGGAAAAACAGAACCACCACCCATAGCTGCCATTGAAAAAAGAGGGCAGAGGTTATGGTCTGAAATTATTAGGTTTCCTGTATTTTTTCTGATGCTGGGGTAGAAATTTATGTCAAGTGCACTAATGGCTGTATGAAAATGTAGACCCCATAGAAATCTTCTATGAAGGTGTAAAAATTGCATGCACAGGAAAATATTCGGGGCATGTTAAGTGTTCATATAAAAAGTTCTTTTATATTTAAACTATATTAATAAACCTATATTACCAAATTTTATTACAATCAAATGTCCTTCAGAGATGATATTAAAAGTAAATTTCTATTAAATTCAGATTGCTTTTAAAATGGTCAAACTCTAGAAATAATGCAAACTTGACATGACAAATATTAGTCATTTTAAAACTGTTTCACAGTATATTTTTCTTTGTGTCTCATTCTGTTATTAGAATAAGCTTAACTTTGATCCAATCAAGCCGAATATGAATCAAGCATCGTATAAAAGAAAAGGGGTAAGGCAGAAAGGAAATGGTAAGTACATTAAAACTGTATGAATTTTGCATCAATAGGCTTTACTTCAGGTAGCTAGCAACTCTTTAGTGCTTTCCGTTCTACCATTTCAACCAATGAGTATAATTTCACCTTGTGCTATTGAAAAATTGACTTCTATTTTTTACTGATTTTGTCTCGATGTTTTACCTGCTTTTGCGCCTCTACTGTGCCAACTGCTATTTTCTATTGTGTATTTTTTTTTTTATTCTACGCTTACTTAATCAACATTAATTAACAACTTTATTCTTTTACTACATGTCAAAGCTTTCCCAGCTGCTCAATGACTATTCAATGTCTTATTTGTTTGATTAAACCACAAGTTTTGTCATGGCCGTTCCTCATAGACCGACATACTTTGCACTATAGCCTTTGAAAAAAAGGTAATAGAATGACTCTCACCCTGATCTACCCCAAGGAGCTAAGTAAATATCTCAGTATGGATTTTTGCTAGAATTGAAAATTGAAATGGCGCAGCCCTTTTATGTGGGTGGGCAATTAAGGCCCGCCCAGCGTGATGCAAGCCTGGAAGCCTGGTGGGGAAGGGGGGTTGCCTGAGTCGGAAGTGCGCTCTTTCGTGCATGTGCATGTGCACGAAAGAGTGCAGAAATCTGTGCCCCAGGGAGATTAGTTTTAAGTTTAAACAGTTTAATAAAGTGTTGAAAAATTTTTATGACATGTCCCCTCGTGTGAAACTGTCACATGGGCTGGGACATGTGCATTAATTTTAAAATAAAAATTTTTCTGAAAATTTTAAATCATTCATGAACCTCATCCCGCCCGCAAATGAGGTTCCATGAAAAATGCAAAGGCCGCCTGGGCTCCTCGCCTGCCCATCAACGGGCAGCTCAGCTGATTGCCTTAATTGCTTTTTAACAGGCCTTAATAGGCCTTTGACAGTTCAGCGGGCACGCAGCCGAGTCAGCTGTGCGCCTGCTGAACTGAAAATCTAAATGACACATGGTGACGTCGGGATGCACGCCTGATATCACCCCGTGTTATTTTACACCTCGGCAAGCGGGGGCGGGGCCCACTCGCCGAGCCGAAAATTCTGCCCAGAAACTCTACTCATATTTGCTTTCTGGGTAACATGCATGTGCTTAAAGAAGGCTGGGGGTGAGCAGGTAGTAGGGTTTGACAGCTTAGAGGTGATACCTTGGGCCACTGGAAGTTAGTATGACTCTTCTTCAGAGATCATGTGGACTCGAAACGTTAACTCTGTTTCTCTCTCCACTGACGCTGTCGGATCTGCTGAGTTTTTCTAGCATTTTCTGCTTTTATTTCAGATTTCCAGCATCCGCAGTATTCTTCTGGAATCTCATGAGTGCTCATTAAAAGGCCACCTTGCTGGAATTAAGTTCATCCTCCAAATTAAGTTCCCCGCCAGTGAGAATTTAGAACTTCAGTCTATGACCGTATATAACTGGCGCACGCCTGGCGAGCTTCACCTCTTCCATGACTTTGAGATCGATAGATGCCGCTTTTGCCTTCTTAGGGACCTCACATTACTTCACTTGAGTGCCAGTTGCAAAAGCTGCGACAAGACTGGACGGGGTGGTGGGGGGGTGGGGGGGTGGGGGGGTGGGGGGGCAGGCTTAGCAGGGAAGGGGGAGTGTGGGAAAAGAGAGTGTCCGGGAAGGGGAAGGAGTAGAGAGTCTTAGAGGGTGGGGCCAGTGGTGTCGACAGTGGGGTCCTGGGGGGTAAACTCAGGGTACTGGTGATAGGAGGGAACAGTCACAGTCTGAGGGGGGAATGGGATACAGTAGGGTGGCAGGTCCAGGGTAGGAGCTTGGGTAGGTGAATGTCTCAGGGGGTGGCCATGGTGGGGGACTAGACAGGTGGCTCAGACAATGGGAGGGGGCAGGGTCAGGTTGGGTGGGGGACAGTAACGGGTGTCAGCTCTGAGGGAAAGGTGATGAAGATAGATCGTGATAGGGTCCATGGTGATGGGGGAGGTTCGAGGGTGACAGAGGCAATAGGAATGGTGATATTGGGTGGGTCAAGGGTGATGGGAAGAAGTTGGTGTCTGACAGGGGGGCGGAGTAGCAGGTGGTGGGCCTAGTCTGGAAGGTAACGTGTACCATTTTTCAAATATGACCTTGGCCATGCAGTTAGTCAGTAAGTGAGATCCTTCAAAGTGGAAGGAGGGTCTTTACGGGTGGGTGGTCTTTATGGATGATAGTTACACTAAAAATTATGGATATTCAATGAAATTGGTGTCCTTGGAAAAGCGAAGGAAGTTTATTCCAAGATCATTGCAAGATAAAAAGGTAACTTTTTTTAGTCTATATTTGGACTGTTTCACTTCATTTTTTTAATACTTTTCATTTGGCACCAAAGTTTTCTTGAGCCCTTGTGCCAATTTTTTGCCCTGTTTCTTGCAATATTACAATATAACAAAATTACTGCCAATGAATAATGAGAATCACCTAACCCTTTGGAGAAAGAAGAGGAGAACCAATGATGCAAATCAGCTGCACCGGAGTTTCTATTCAATGATTCTAAACTAAACTGCCATCCCCACTTCCCCTGCCACCAGGACAGGCAGATATCCCGTTCAAAAGACAGAAACTCTGAGGTAATGCGACTCTTCTTCAGGAATGATATTGGAGTGGGCTTGACCCCACAAGTTTGACTGAAGGTGCAATGCTATCCTCTGAGATGAGTTGAGATCCAAAAAAGATGTTCGTAAAGATAAAAATAAAAAAAGATATTGAAGGTAACAAATGCATGTTTTACCCACACTGTGGAAATAAAATGTATCAAAATGTAATTAAAAATGAAAAAAATTATCTTCCCCTCAGTACACTGGCGCCTACTTGCTTCTTTAAAATGAAAAGAGAAATGAATAAATAAAACATTTTAGCATAATTGTTAGGGCAGTGTGCACTCAATCCAGTTAGTCCCACCAGCCTCTGTGTCAGCTCTAACTTAGATAGGCTGACAAGCATGATAGTAAGCCTATTGCATTTGTCATTGTATAATGGGCTGCCACAGAAATCAGACCAAATTGCAGGGAGGAAAGAATGTGTAGGCGTAATGTCCTCAGCACAATACCAAGATTGTAGGCTTGGCTGAGATCCAGCAGTGGCTCCAACAATTTAGGTAATTTTGTTTTCTTCTTTTAAACATTAGTGATTTTATAGCTTTTATTTGAAAGGTTTTGTTTTATCTCGTTAGCAGTAGGATTTCAATATTAGGAACTCTACCATGAGCAACTGCACATTATGGCATACTGCTCATTTAATGACGATCATCTTCACTCACACTATAAATCTTAAGACTTGTCTTCACTGATGCAATATAAACCCAATTCCACATTATTCATAAACAATTAGTTACCAACCAGAGTACATGTTAAATATTTTTAAACGCTCCTTTTTGTGCTTTATTTCTTTGCCTGTGTTAAATGAACCAGCTGCAGTCACTGAATAAAAGCCTTCAAACTAATTTTCAAAGATTTTGTAGCAGACACGGGGAGCCTGATTTTCATTTTATTTTCGCAGTAAGATAAGCATTTTCATTTCTATTTTAAGTAATAATTTGGGGCAGCTATGGTATTAGTTACCAAGTTTCCAAATTCCTCAGTAAGCTCTGCAAGAAATGCAAATTATGCAAGTAATCAGCATAGAAAAAATGTTACCCTTCTCCAAATCTGACAGGTGATCACTTAAATTTCTGTATTGGTGATATTTATCTCAATCTAAGCTCAAATATTTTCCATCTAATTGGAATAATAATTAGCAAAGGCCATTGATGATAGGGGAAAACAGGCATAACTTGGATATGACTTAAATAATTCCTTAGAACAGCAAGTACAGCACACTTAATGTGATACCTGATCAACCGACTATCTCCTTTTTAGTCAGAGTGCTTTGACAAGTGTCTCCAGAAGCTGACTTGTACTATCCCCAATTTCACAGTAACAGTACATAATAATATCTGAGCTAACCTAAAAGCCCTTGACAAAATGCAACTGAATTATCACAAAAGTGGATTCAACAGGATTAGATTTTTGTTGAGCAGTGGAAACAAATGAGTTTAATGGACTTAAGTATCCATGGCAGCCACATATATTTCCACTCCACAATATTCCGCAAAAGAATTTCTGCGAAAGTAATCACTTGCATTAAGAGTTTGTTGAGAACACTTCTGGTGATGTTACTTTTCCATATTGTTTAACCAAGGGCAAAATTGTATGTCCCGCGGGCGGGCATGTGCCCGACCCAACAGGGTGTAAAGTAAAGCATGATGACATCGGGTGAGCGTCCCGATGTTATCGCACACTCGCGCAATATTTCAGTCGGAGGGCGCGTGCAAGAGTTGGCAGCACATCCACCAACAATTAAGAGGCCTATTAAAGTAATTAATACATCAATGATTTTTTGCTGCCCATCCAACATTACAGTTGGTGGGTGGGTGAATCGGCCAGGCGTCCTTTGGATTTTTGAAGAAACCTCATCCACGGGCAGGATGAGGTTTCCAATATTAATTTAAAAAAAATGTTTTGACAGAATTTTTATAATCTATATGTTCATGTAACAGAGTCTGATGTGTGGACATTTTTTGCTGTATTTCCAAATCTTTATTTCATTGTTTAAAATTCTTCAGCTCCCTGAGGGAGTTCTCTGCCTTCAGGGAGCTTTCATTGTGAGCTCACCTGTGCCCGTGCAGAGTTCAGTGCACTCCCTCCTCCTGCCCCCACCCCAGCAGTGCTGCGCTTCTCAGTGCACATTTCAAGCTGAATGGCCATTAATTAGCCAGCCATAGTGAAATCATGGTTGGGGGCCGATTGCAGTCAGCCCCGCTCCCAGGCCTGCCCACCATGCACGCCCAACGACCTCAAAATTCTGCTCCAGATATTTAACTCCATGCCTGACACCAGCCCAGGTAGCGAAAGCTACTGGACTTCCCACCTGGTGCCAGCCTCTACCTACTGTGTGTAAAATTGCAGTGTGGGCTGGAAGAGGCTGTTAAATTGTCATTAATTGATTATTTAAGGGCCTCAAATGGCCCATGGGCGGGCAGCCTGCCAGATACCTCTCTCATTGCAGGTAAAATTGCAACGGAGTGGACAGACAGGCACCAGGAACAGCTCTCATGACATTGTGCCCAATTTTACACCCCCTGCCCACCTGCCAACCTGCCTGTGGGGGGAGCATAAAATTCAGCCCATGATATTGGCCTCCTCAAGATGCATCCACCAAGTGAAAGGCACAGTTAGCACTTGCTGGACACAAAGGTCATCCAAATGAGCAGGCAGCATGAAGTTGGCCTGCTGCATGCGTTGCAAACAGCAGAACAGGGTTAATCACACATCACGATCCAATTTGGCCCCCTTGGACTCTAACCACTTCCAACCAATGCAGAGCAGCAGTTACATAGATCAATAAAATATTGAAATTAATTCAATAAGAAATTCAGATGAAACTTCTTTACCCAGAGTCATTTAAATGTGGAACCCACTACCACACATAGTAATTGAGGTAAATAGCATAGTCACATTTAAGGCAAAGCTAGATAAGTACATAAAGGAGAAAAGAATAAATGATATGTTGTTGGCTTGAGAAGAAGTAAGGTGGGAGGTTGTTTGTGTGGAGTATAAGCACTTGCATAGTCTTGTTCAAGTAAATGGTCAGTTTCTGTGTTATAAATTCTTCGTAATTCTATGTAATAACCAATTCAGTTGGATATAAGCTGGAGAAGGCCATGAATAAACTGTACACTTTTTAATGAATGCTAATCAGGACACTCAGCACCTGGTATAAATAGCAGAATGTGCATAGTGTACAACAGGACACTTTTAATCTGTTTTATGTTTAGCTCAATAAGAATCAAGGGAGACATTGAAGCAATAGAAGCTGCACTGAGAAGAACCCCGAGGCTAGTGTCTGGTGTCAGGGGTCCAGGTTATGGAGAAAGATTGGAAAGGACTAACCTCAAGATTTATGAAACAATATGAAAAAGTAAATCCAATGAAATGTTCTCAATTCAGTCACAATGCAAGTGATTATTTTTGTAGTGGTTCCTCTGTGCCTGTAACAAAAATATGGCCAACTGCCTGTCTGTGATCATCAGCACCCCCTTACCTCTGACTTCTGACTGTCCGATGACTCAGTGTGGGAGCTGACTGATTTCCTGCACTTCCAGAAATGGCGAGCTGCAATTGAGCAGTTGTTTGGCCCCCGCGATTTGCTGGTGAAATATAAATGTAGCCCTGGCCTCAAACTAGCAAGACAGACAAGCGGTGGATGAACTCCCACCTATTCTCCGTGCACAGCTATATTGCCATAATAATTTATTCATAGCTGAAAGGTCCATTTCTTAAAGTTTTCAGTTACAATAGTAAATAAAAGCTAGGGGAATTTTGAAGACAACATCTCTTTCCTTGATAAACATTTTTGTATAACGGACAATATGACCTTTCACTAGTTTCTACAGGATAAATTCATTAGTTTGTCTCAGTCTTTGAAAATACCTTCAATAAACTTGCAAAAATGGCCATCATGTCGTATAAATAAGATCTTTGATGGGAATTGAGGGTTTACTGAAAAATACATGACTCACTGAATCGGGACTACATAAGTCACTCGCTTTTCTGTGTTGTGACTTATGTGGCTGCCATTGTTTAGTGGTTTATATTAACCACCAAGGACCATTGAATGTCCTGTACTCACTAATCATTGTTGTCAAAGATGATGCATTTTTGGGGGATGGGGAATGGGAGAACAACTTGAGAATGTGAAGGCAACACAATATCTGATTGTATGGTCATCGAGAAAAAATGGACCAGTTTCTTTCTCTGTTATAACAGAACTGTCAGCTGTAAACTGGAGGTGGCTGTAACCATTCCACTGTTCCTGATTGATATTTCTGGTACTTGCAGGCTATTAACTGAACACTAGGTGACCTCGTGATGTGAGTAACCCCATTGGAGCAATTAGACTTCAAGGGGCCAAATTCTGGGCTTGGGCAAACCCGTCCTGTGTACTTTCACAGCTTGCAAACTGTCCAGCTGACCCATGTGTGGCTTCACTTGCAGTTTTTGCCTTTTCTTAGCAGCGCCCAGCTTGCAGTGTGGTTTGTGAGTCGCACTGGAGTGAGGAGGGTGAGTGTGGATGTGGGCGGTTAGAAGGCCTACCTCAGTTTTCCAACACTTTGTCCCAGCTCCCAACAGTATTTAAAGGTGTCCTAAACCTCAACCCTTACCTGATGGAGATGGCAAGGACCATGGTTGAGGGACATCAAACCTGTGGAGAAGAGAGCAATGGCCATTGCAAGAATACCAGCGACGTAACGTGGGGTTGAAGGCCAGTCCTCCCTCCCAGGTGCACATGATCGCGTATGTCATGCAACCATTTATCTGGATATATTTCAAGAGTTCTGAAGAAACGTTAACTCCTCTCCACAGATGCTGTCAGGCCTCCTGAGTTTTTCCAGCAATTTTTGTTTTTGTTTCAGAGAACCACCTTGTTGGGTTAGTGACTTGTGAAATAACCCCTTGTTGAGGCATTGCCTCTATCTCACTCCTGACCCATTTCAGAAGTGTGTGTGGGACCATCCTGGGTGTAAGGAGGCAAATGGATTTTGAATCTGTGTAGAGAGTGATGTGGTACACAGTTTTTAATTTTCCCCAGCCTCTGAAGAGTTTCAGAAATTTTCTTCTAAATTTGTTGTCTTGTTCTTGTTCGTTTGAATTCACCAACTTTAAGGATTAGGTTCAGACCTATACTGGCTTTCCTGCTCAAAGAGCATTTGTGATTCTGAATAACATACAGTGTCTCAGAGATTTTCTTATTTTTGTGCTTTAGGGTTGAATCAAGCTGACCTTTAACATTTAGCTTGATTCTTCCTGGACCTTGGAGTTAAATTGGAAAAGGTTGCAGGGTAATTTTTTGCAGACATTGAACCCTGTCAGATAAAACTGAGACTTCAGCTCCTGTATCCAACTTAAATTTTGTAGGCTGTCTATTCAATTAGATGTTAGCACTCCAGGATTGGCATTTATTTTCTTTTATTTCCCGTAGGTGGGTGATTTCTATAAAATCTATGAGCTGGTTACACTCAGTTAGATGTGAGGGCAGGGGAGAGGGGTTTCTGGCAGTGGAGAAAAGACCTTTGTCTGCAGAATGACCCTTGAGTAGCCGACAGTTTTGGCAGAGGAAAGAAAAGCCTAGTAGCACTCGACGTGGTCTGGACAGATCTTGTAATGGCTCAGCCAGTTGTGTTCCTATACAAACAAGTTTGTGTTTCTTGGACATAGGAGAACAATGGCTGAAGGTAAGCATGCAGTTGCAGCAGGCGGTAAAGAAGGCAAATGATATGTTGTCCTTCATAGCGAGAGGATTCAAGTACCAGGAGCAGGGATGTCTTGCTGCAATTATACAGGGCCTTGGTGAGACCACACCTGGAATATTATGTGCAGTTTTGGTCTCCTTATCTGAGGAAGGATGTTCTTGCTATAGAGGGAGTGCAGCGAAGGTTTACCCAACTGATTCCTGGGATGGCAGGACTGACGTATGAGGAGAGATTGAATCGGTTAGGATTATATTCACTGGACTTCAGAAGAATGAGGGGGAGATCTCATAGAAACCTTGAGAATTCTAACAGGACTAGACAGGCTAGATACAGGAAGGATGTTCCCGATGGTGGGGTAGTCCAGAACCAGGGGTCACAGTCTGAGGTTACGGAATAGACCATTTAGGACTGAAATGAGGAGAAATTTCTTCACCCAGAGAGTGGTGAGCCTGTGGAATTCACTACCACAGAAAGTAGTTGAGGCCAAAACATTGTATGTTTTCAAGAAGAAGTTAGATATCGCTCTTGGGGCGAAAGGGATCAAAGGATATGGGGAGAAAGCGGGAGCAGGCTATTGAGTTGGATGATCAGCCATGATCATAATGAATGGCGGAGCAGGCTCGAAGGGCTGAATGGCCTACTCCTGCTCCTATTTTCTACGTTTCTATTGTAAATTATGGGGTAATGGGAAGTAGAGAAAGCCTTATGAGGAGTAAGTTATCAAAGATAAATGTGGAGGAGTGGTCTAGTAATTCAACAGTTGCAGAGATATTGCGGTGAATAGAGAGCTAAGTGATTGGAGGCTTTGTACTGCAGTTTTAAACGACTTGAGAAAGGGCTTAAATGACCATGTCATAGTCTCTTCCTGGAATTAAAGCCAGCATTGTTCATAAGTGGAAAACATCAGGAGAATGACAGTAGCCATTCCATTTCTGAGTAATTGACTATAAATTATTTCGGTGTACTTCTCATAATGACATTATAATAGCTAATTCTTCAAGTGCTTGACTGCATAACAGTCGTTGAATTTGAAAGTAATTCATTGTATGTGGAATGTCTCTAGATGTTTGAGAGAAGTAATAAGTCACTATATAAAAACGTAAGTTTTTCTTTTGTTCCAATCATCAAGACACTATCAATGCTTAATGAGCACAAAAAGTGGTCTCAGAACTGGATAAGATAATCAAATAAAATTAACGTGACATATTAGTTAACAAGGGAGCAATCTTATTTCAAATGATGGTTATAGCTGTACCTTGAACATTTTGACTAGACTTTTGTCTTGGAGACACTATGATAAATCCATTATTCTCTGTATAATCCTCTTAGTAATCTTTAGAATGCATTTTAGATTTGTTCATATTGTCAGTTTATTCTTCTGTTTCAACCATGGCTTCCTGAAAAGAAGAATGTTCAAGAGACCCATTACGCCTTTACCAACACAGCAGTTAGCACTGAAAATATGTTTCTGATATTTGCTGGGCTCTCAATATTCTGAAAGTATTGTGTTTCTGAATGGGCGATAACCTAGAGGTTCCTCCAGATTTCTGTATATATAAAATGCAAGCAGAAGGAATGGAAAGATGACCTGACACTGACAAAAGAAAGAAAAACATTAACGCTGTGACTGATATATGGACAGCATACAAAACTGACCAAAGGGAAAAGTTTTCCACATGTCACATAATAATTCATAATAGCATGTTACACTGTTTCTGAAATTGTTAGTACTATTGTCAAATTCTGCCCTTTCTGACCAACCACATCATCACAGGTGGCAGAACTGGGCAGTAGTGCTACATAATTTCAGAAACTTTGGCCAGGATTTTCCCCTTGGCGATTTGGGTGCGGGATGAAGTTTCATGCCCGTTTTTTAAAAATGTAATACATTTTTTGTGTTTATTATTAATATGTCCCATCTTCTGTGACATTGTCACATGAGGGGGACATGTTAATAATTTTTTAATGTTTCTTTTTTTAAAATTTTTTCTACTGTCAGTATTCTCCCTGAGACAGGACTTTGCCTCAGGGAGCAATGCGCTCTTTCACGCACATGCGCAATAGAACGCACTTTGACAGATGGGGATCCCCTCCCCCTGCCGCACAAGAAACGCATAGCCGGTGGGGCCCGCACACTGACCAAGGGCAAAATTCTGCCCATTGTAACGTTCCATTATGAATTATCATGTCCACAAGGTCAGCCTATTACAAATAGGACTGATGTGAGGTTCTAAGCCTGCTAAATTTCAACCTACTTTATTCCTGGCTGAATTGTGTTTTATTCTCCTACAGAATACAAGCATTAAAATTTAGGTAGTGATATGATAAAATGATGCTAATGGTAATATGGTAGTTGTTTACTGCTACTGGAACTACCTTTACATCATGAAGACATAATCTGCACTGCAAGAATTAAATTTATAATGACAGGTTACTATGGCACTGACTAATGGTGTTCTATACTGACCTTCGATTATGTAGTTGTGTTTTATGAAATATGTGTATGGAAATCTTGTAAGTTTTAAATAATAATACTTTGAAAAAATGCATTTTGTCAAAAAGCTTTTCATCTTGCTCTCATCAGAGTAATCGCAAGAACACCAGCGTCAAGGGAAACAACAACCTTATACTGTATGAGAAGGGAGTGATGATTGGTTGGCAAGTAGACCCTGATTGGTGGAGGCATTGCCATGGAGAATGCACCAGTCAATGGTTACTGACTGTTAACTGCCAAGTATTGTTTGAAATTTAAACCAGGCAGCTTGGCTCTGATTGGTCAAGGCATCGCCCTGAGGAATGAACCAGGGAATGGCTATCACTTATTTTGTTTAGCTGAAACAGGCGCTATGTGTGTATGGCCAAAATTTTGTCCTTGTTGGGTGGGTACGGTGGACAGGCCCAGGAGCGCTCGCGAAGCCAACTGCCGCCCACGATTGGGCCCCAGCATGGCTTCCATACAGGATGATCAATTAATGGCCAGCCAGCATGAAACACGTGCTGCAGCACTCAGTGCTGCCGGGTTGGGGGCGGGGGTGGAGGGACGTATGCATGGAAGTGTGCGCGTGTACGGGGGTGCAAGCAATAAAAGTTCCCTGAGGCATAGAGCTGCCTCAGGGAGCTGAAGAATTTTATCAACATAAATAAAGAATTTTAAAATAATGGAAACATGTCCCTTATCTGACCCTGTCACATGAAAGAGTCACGTGAAATATGAGTGCAAAAAGTTTTAATCTTTTAAAATCACTGGACAAAACCTCATCCCGTCCGTGCATGAGACTTCGCCAAAAATGCAAAGGCCGCTTGGCCTTTTCAGCTGCCTACCAACTGAACAGTTGAACGGACAGTGAAAAATTACAAACAATTAGTTGATTAAGGGCCTTAATAGGTTGCATAATTCTCGGCTGGTGTGCTGCCGACTCCCGCGTACGCCCTCCGACCGAAATATCGCATGAATGCGTGATCACATCGGGATGTTCGCCCGAGGTCATTGTGCATCATTTTACACTCGTTGGGGCCGGGCGAGCACAATATTTTGCCCTATATGTTCTTTCTGTCTGCAAAACACAGGGCCCTTTGTATTAATATATGTAGCTTCCAGTACATGCAAATGTGCCACACTGTAAGCCCAGCTGACAATCTTAAATTGGTTGTCAGCATAATTCTTAGCACACTGAGGATCATTTGGCAAATATTGTCCAATCTCAGAATGCGTTTTGAGTTTTGCAAGCATGGGCTGAAACCTAGGGTTGGATTTTACCATTGGCGAATGGGGCGGAACTCCCGACGTCACCGTGCCCCGTTTAAATTTTCAGGAAGGCGGGGGTGCAGCAAAATTAGCTGCAATTAAGATCAATTAAAGTAATTGGTGGAATTGCCCACCCAACCTAAAGGTTGGCGAGCGAGCCAGGAGCCCCGGCAGGAAGTAGAAAAAGCATGATACCTCATTCACAGGCGGGTTGAGGTTTCATGTAGCGTTTTAAAAATTTTAAGAAAGTTTTTTTGGAAATTATGAACATGTCCCAACTCATGTGACATTGTCACATGAGGGGACATGTAAGGGAAATTTTTTTTTTCTATTTTTAATATTGTTGAAAGGAGAGCCGATCTCCCTGAGGCAGCACTTATCCTCAGGGAGATGAATGCGCTCTTTCATGCGCATGCGTGAAAGAGTGCACTCTCGATTTTAGGCATTCCCCCCCTGCCCACACAGGGAGCACATAGTGCTTACATTTGGACGTTATGCTGGGTGGGACTTAATTGGCCCACCCACGTAAAATGGCACTGCGCCTCCAATCAAGGGCGCCAATCGGAAGTGCGCCCGCAAGTGCCTGCCCATCAACCTCTGCCCCGACAGGGACAAAATTCAGCCCCTAGACTCTAGTGAAGGTGCCGAATCCTTGAAAGCACATCTAGCTGATCTAGTGCATGCATATTGCGGGATTTCGAATGACCTGTCTGATTTTCATATGCGGCGCGAATGTGTTACAGCATTACGAGGCCTTAAGACCAATCCAGACATACATATCAGTAACAAAAACAGAATTACCTTGAAAAACTCAGCAGGTCTGGCAGCATCGGCGGAGAAGAACAAAGTTGACGTTTTGAGTCCTCATGACCCTTCAACAGAACTGAGTAAAATTAGGAGACGGGTGAAATATAAGTTGGTTTAAGGTGGGGGGGTGGGGGGGTTGTCGGGGGAGAGAAGTGGGGAGGGGTGGGGTGGTTGTAGGGACAAGCAAGCAGTGATAGGAGCAGATAATCAAAAGATGTCACAGACAAAAGAACACAGAGGTGTTGAAGGTGGTGATATTATCTAAAAGAATGTGCTAATTAAGAATGGATGGCAGGACACACAAGGTACAGCTCTAGTGGGGGTGGGGTGAAATAAGACTAACAGGGCATAAAAGGTATAAATTTAAAAATAATGGAAATAGGTGGGAAAAGAAAAATCTATATAAATTATTGGAAAAAACAAAAGGGAGGGGGAAGAAACGAAAAGGGGGTGGGGATGGAGGAGGGAGTTCAAGATCTAAAGTTGTTGAATTCAATATTCAGTCCAGAAGGCTGTAAAGTGCCTAGTCGGAAGATGAGGTGTTGTTCCTCCAGTTTGCGTTGAGCTTCACTGGAACAATGCAGCAAGCCAAGGACAGACATGTGGGCAAGAGAGCAAGGTGGAGTGTTAAAATGGCAAGCGACGGGGAGGTTTGGGTCTTTCTTGCGGACAAACCACAGGTGTTCTGCAAAGTGGTCGTCCAATTTACGTTTGGTCTCTCCAATGTAGAGGAGCCCGCATTGGGAGCAATGAATGCAGTAGACTAAGTTGGGGGAAATGCAAGTGAAATGCTGCTTCACTTGAAAGCAGTGTTTGGGCCCTTGGACAGTGAGGAGAGAGGAAGTGAAGGTGCAGGTGTTGCATCTTTTGCGTATGCATGGGGAAGTGCCGAAGGTGGGGGTTGAGGAGTAGGGGGTGACGGAGGAGTGGACCAGGGTGTCCCGGAGGGAATGATCCCTATGAAATGCCACCGGGGGGGGTGAAGGGAAGATGTGTTTGGTAGTACATATCAGTAAACCTGATGAAAGCTCGGGAATAGTCATCCTTAACAAGCGTGACTATATCAACAAAATGCACGCCATTCTTCATGAAGGATCCAAATTCATATCCATTGGACCTGCTGCTTAATATAATCAGACAGCCTTTCGCGAAAGTAAGCTAAAAAATTGTTTTCTTGACTTATGCAAGAGTGATGAGCTACCGTGTGATATATATGACAGGGTTTGTGTTCACAGCTCGCTGTGTCCGCATATGTATGGACTGCCCAAGACACACAAAAGTGATGTCCCTTTACACCCTATCTTATCTATGACTGGTTCTACACAATATGAATTTACCAAACAGTTGGCAAATTGTTACAACAGTTTTGTACATGTTTTTCAGTTACACGGTGAAGGACTCCTTCACATTTGTTAAGGCCATATAGCACTTGCATTTTGATAGCAATGCTGGTCCATGTGTTCATTTGACATTGCTAGCCAGTTCATCAATGTCCTACTTAAGGAAGCCATGGATATTTGTGCTGCAGCACTATATAATGATGATCTAGACCTGCTAGCATTGCGTGAATCAGTATTCATTGAGCTTATGAACTAAGCAACTCGCGCAGTTGAATTCAGCTTTAATGACACCATGTATGCCCAAATAAGTGGTGTTGCCATGGGATCCCCTATAGGCTCAACTCTCACAAACATCTTTGCTGGTTCCATGAGAAACGTGTCTTGGATGGAATGACACCTTACCTCCTACCACTTGCATATTTCTGATATGAGGATGATAGGTTTGTTATGTTTAAATCCGTAGCAGCATGTAATAATTTCCTTGCATGTCTTAATTGGCTCCATCCGGCACTGAAATTCACCTTTGAAATGGAGCAGTCAAATTAACTCTCTTTCCTTGATATACTAGTTGAGAAGAGAAATCTGCCAGGGGATTCTCTACCACAATCTACCGAAAGCCGACCTTCACTGGTCAATACACACGTTGGGATTCTTACAGATCCACACACTATAAGATTGGTCTTAGAACCATAGAACCGTAGAAAAGTTATGAAGTAGGAAGGGCCATTCAGCCCATTGTGCCTACGCCAGCCAAAAAGAGAAAATAAACTAGCCTTTCATTTTAATCCCACTTTCCAGCACCTGATCCATAGCCTTGCAGGTTACAGCATTTCAGATGCAGATCCAGGTACCTTTCTAAATGAGTTGAGCATGTCAGTCTAATTCATCTTTATTGGCAACCTCATAATTAGGGCTTAAGTCATTTGTTCACTATGCAAGCTCAATGCTGAAATAGGGCGCATCAAAGTCATCTTGTGGGATAATGACTGCCCTCATCAGATCATTTTGCAATGTATTTCGGGCAAGCTCATGAATGGGCCTACGGCTGTCACTTTAAGCTCTGAAAAGTGCCCAGTCTACCTTAGGTTACCTGAGAAGGGCAAGGTATCTCAAAAATTTGAGCAACAGGTGAAGTTAGCTGTTTCATGCTGCTACTATGCATGATTTGTATTCACCAATAACAGGATGCTGTCGTCAAGCCAAAAAGACATTCTGCCTATCACACAGATGAGTAATGTGGTATATGAATTTCAATGCCAGTCTGATGCTAGGTATTTAGGCAGTACATCCCAAAGACTGGCTGGTCTTATCAAACAGCATGTCCCTTCCATTGTTTGTAACAGGCAAGGTGCAAACTGTATCCAACCAGCACGTACTTGCAAAACTCAAAACACAGTGTCCAACATTTATTGTGATTCCGCGATTGGACAACATTGGCTAAATAATCCTCAGTCTGCTAAAAATTACACTGACAACCAATTTAAGATTGTCAGTCGGGCTGGCAGTGTGGTGCATTTGTGTGTACTGGAAGCTACATACATTAATACACAGGGCCCTGTTCTTTGCAGACAGACAGAACATGTATGCACATTGTGCCCATTTCAGCTAAACAAAATAAGTGACAGCTATTCACTGGTTCATTCCTCAGGTCAATGCCTTGACCAATCAGAGTCAAGCTGCCTAATTTAAATTTCAAACAATGCTTGGTAATTAAATGTCAGTCACCATTAACTGGTGCATTCTCCATGACAATGCCTCTACCAATCAGATTCCACTTAGCAACCAATCAGCACTTTCTTCTCATACAGCATAAAGTTGTTGCTTCCCCTGACATTGATATTCTTGTGATTGTCCTGATGAGTGTAAGATTAAAAGTTTCAACAAAATTTATTTTCTCAGCAATATTCAAGTTCTGTACGTTTTTTCATTTATTCACAGGATATGGGCTTCTCTGGCTGGGCCAGCATTTATTGCCCATCCCTAGTTGCCCTTGAGAAGATGGTGGTGAGCTGCCTTCTTGAACTGCTGCAGTCCATGTGCCCTTGTCCTTCTAGATGGTAGTGGTCGTGGGTTTGGAAGGTGCTGTCTAAGGAGCCTTGGTGAATTCTTGCAGTGCATCTTGTAGATGGTATGCACTGCTGCTGCTGTTCATCGGTGATGGAGGGAGTGAATGTTTGTGAATGTGGTGCCAATCAAGTGGACTGTTTTGTCCTGGATAGCGTCCAGCTTCTTCAGTGTTGTAGGAGCTGCACTCATCCAGGCAAGTGGGGGGTATTCCATCACACTCCTGACTTGTGGCTTGTAGATGGTGGACAGGATCTGGGGAATCAGGAGGTGAGTTATTTGTCACACGATTCTGAGCCTCTGACCTGCTTTCTAGCCACAGTATTTATATGGCTAGTCTAATTCAGTTTCTGGTCAATGCTAACCCCAAGGATGTTGATAGCGGGGGATTCAGTGATGGTAATGCCATTGAACATCAAGGAGCGATGGTTGGATTCTCTCTTTTGGAGATGGTCATTGCCTGACACTTGTGTGGTGCGAATGTTACTTGCCACTTGTCAGCCCAAGCCTGGATATTGTCCAGGTGTTGCTGCATTTAGACATGGACTTCTTCAGTATCTGAGGAGTCGCGAATGGTGCTGAACATTGTGCAATTATCAGTGAACATCCCCACCTTATGATGGAAGGAAGGTCATTGATGAAGTAGCTGAAGATAGTTGGGCCTAGGACACTCCCCTGTGGAACTCCTGCAGTGATGTCCTGGATCTGAGATGACTGACCTCCATCAACCACAACCATCTTCCTTTGGGCTCAGTATGATTCCAATCAGCGGAGAGTTTTCTCCCTGATTCCCATTGACTCCAGTTTTGCTAGGGCTCCTTGATGCCATGCTTGGTCAAATGCTGCTTTGATGTCAAGGGCAGTCACTCTCACCTCACCTTGGGAGTTCAGCTCTTTTGTCCATGTTTGAACTAAGGCTGTAACGAGGTCAGGAGCTGAGTGGCCCTGGTGGAATCCAAACTGGGCATCAGTGAGCAGGTTATTGCTAAGCAAGCGCCACTTGATAGCACTGTTGATGACCCCTTCCATTACTTTACTGATGATGGAGAGTAGACTGATGGGGCGGTAATTGGCCAGGTTGGATTTGTCCTTTTTGTGTACAGGACATACCTGAGCAGTTTTCCACATTGCATGGTAGGTGCCAGTGTTGTAGCTGTACTGGAACAGCTTGGCTAGGGGCATGGCAAGTTCTAGACCACAAGTTTTCAGTACTATTGCTGGGATGTTGTCATGGCCCGTAGCCTTTGCCGTATCCAGTTCCTTCAGCCGTTTCTTGATATCGCATGGAGTGAATCGAATTGGCTGAATACTGGCATCTGTGATGCTGGGGACCTTCGGAGGACGCCAAGATGGATCATCCATTTGGCACTTCTGACTGAAGATTGTTGCAAATATTAAAATGACCATTTAATAATATTCTTTACTTTATGCTAGTCTCTGTGTTCTTGTTATGGTGTGATGCTGACACATCAGAGAAAGGCGATGAAGAATAATGACCAATAATTTACTATGCCAGGCTGTAAATGGGACTACAAATTTTATTGTGATTCTCTTGCATGTCCTATAATATAGTGGTTCCATTTGATTACACAAGATATTGGAAAATAGTAAAACCAATAAATGGTAATTACCTTTTATTCATGTTAAATTCAAGTACAATTATACTTGCATGCTTCATTTTGTTAACTACAGTGCAAAATCATGAAATGTTTACAATTATCATGAATATAAACGTAGCTTGAAAACATCCCCCAAATCACATCAGTACAATGTGCATGATTTTCCCTGTGCAACAGTGGAACATTTTTCAATTGTCTTGCATTACTCCCATAAATGCATGATGATTTTATCCCCTCCTCACGATTTAAAACAAATTACTGACCTGATCAAAGAGTTGTACACATTTATCTCAGCTGAACAAACCTTATCAAAGTGAGAACAAAGTTAATTCTTAGAAACCATAATTTTAACACAAGCAGCAATTTGAAAAAAATAGCAAGATTATATTGTTGAGCTGCGTGAATACGAGGCCCACAGGATACATGGGTTTCCCACACTTGATTCTGAGGCAAGAATGAAAGGCGTTCTAAGCATGAATACTGCAGAGCAGCATTAACAATATTTTGCAGATTTTAGCAGATTCACAACTGGTTTAGCAGTATTGTTTAGCAGTATTATTGGTTGTCAGCATAATTTTTAGCACATTGAGGATTATTTAGCCAATGTTACCCAATCATGGAAGCACATCTAAAGTTGGACACTGTATTTTGAGTTTTGCAAGCACGGGCTAGTTGGATACGGTCTGAACCTTGCCTGTTGCAAACAGTGGACGGGACATGCTGTTTGATATGATTGGCCAGTCTTTGGGACGTACTGCCTACATACCTAGCATTACACTGGAAAACTGATGTTTTCTGTTTGGCAACTTCCATTAACAATTAGTTGCAGATTTGTTCTTAAAAAACAACTTGTTGAAATCACACTGGAAGAGTATGGTGTATAATTTTATCGTGTTTTTAAATAAAATAAAAAAACTCAGCTTTCATTATCTGTGTATATTTTGGATAGCCCTAATTTTTTGGCATAAGTAGTAACGTGCAGTGATTGTTAATTCTGCTAAAAGATATTAGATTTCTAACACATACATTTGATACAAAGTCCAAAGAATTTGTCGTTGTAAGATTGTTTATGCCAGTTGCTGCAGATTTCAGCTGCAGAGGAGATTTTGATTTTGTTTGGAGGATTTGTGCTGTTGATCCTTTTAATTTTGCACATTGTTGGAATCATTTGTTGTTTGTACACTGCACACTATGGCAATACTACATTGATTCTGCTGCAGTTTAACTATTATGCTTGATTGTATGTGGCATTTGTCTCCTTCCCGAATTATAAAATACCTCACAAACCTTCTATTCAGATATTCATTTGAAGCCATCCAACCCCTTGTTGAATTGATTTTCTGGGTAGTTTGTGATATATTATAACTAGCTGATGTATTTCACTTTTTTCCATTTAGTTAATCTTGTAATGCCCTTCCAATATTATTTTTTTCTGTTGGTCTGATTAGTTCCAAGATTCAACATGCTGCAGGTTTAATTTCTAACATACCACTTAGCTGTCAGTACTAAAGACAAGAGCAGAATTCAGAAAAATGCCAATTCTATTATAGAATAAATTGACCATCAGAAGAATGGCCAGATTGCTGGGCATTTACTATGGTGTAATCTGTAGGCTTAGAAAAGAAAGACATAAATTAAAATTTGGAAGGATTAGATTAAGCACTGTAGGAGAAAGTGCATGGGGAGCATAAACACCAACACAAAGCAGTTGGACCAAATGGCCTGTTCTCGAACTATACATTCTATGTAACTCTATGTAAGGCTGGTAAAAAATATTTTAGTTTTCATAAAACCACGATCATGAAAGCAAGAATTGGCTTTACTGCATATTGATAAACCTTAGTACACAGAACAAATTAATGTGCTCACTAATTGGTCATGGGACAATAATAAATTTGGGTATTAGTATTAATGGAGCAGATGCTAACTGTTCACCAACATTCAAAATTGCTCCTGGGAGTAAAGAGGTCCAATAGAGAAAGCAAACTAACCTTGAAATAACAAGCACTTAAGTCAAAAAAGTCAGTTAACAGCAATTAATAGGGCATGTGCAAAATTTTCTCAGTGTCTATTTGATTCACACAGCACATTGATTTATATCATTAACTTGCTTTAAGAATTACAATGAAACTAGCAACGTTTGAGGACAAGCAGAACAGAGAGATTATAAAAACACTCGGAGTTCTCTTTTATTGATCACAACAGCATGGTTTATTCATTCACAGGATGTGATCTTCGCTAGCTGGGCCAGCATTTATTTCCCATCTCTAGTTGCCCTTGAGAAGGTAGTGGTGAGCTGTCTTCTTGAACTGCTGCAGTCCATGTGCTGTAGGTACACCCACAGTGCTATTAGGAAGGGAGTTCCAGGATTTTTGACCCAGCGACAATGAAAGAATGGCGATATATTTCCAAGTCAGGGTGGCGAGTGACTTGGAGGGAAACTTCCAGGTGGTGGTATTCCCATCTATCTGCTGCCCTTGTCCTTCTAGGTGGTAGTGGTCATGGGTTTGGAAGGTGCTGTCTAAGGAGCCTTGGTGAATTCCTGCAGTGTGTCTTGTAGATGGTACACGCTGCTGCTACTGTGCGTCGGTGGTAGAGGGAGCAAATGTTTGTGGATGTGGTGCCAATCAAACGGGTTGCTTTGTCCTAGACGGTATCCAGCTTCTTCAGTGTTGTAGGAGCTGCACTCATTCAGGCAAGTATTCCATCACACTCATGACCTGTGCCTTTGGGGAGTCAGGAGGTGAGTTACTCGTCGCATGATTCCTAGCCTCTGACCTGCCCTTGTAGCCACAGTATTTATATGGCTAGTCCGATTCAGTTTCTAGTCAGTGGTAACCCCCAGGGTGTTGATAGTGGGGGATTCAGTGATGGTAATGCCATTGAATATCAAGGGGCGATGGTTAGATTTTCTCTTGTTGGAGATGGTCACTGCCTGACACTTGTGTGGCGCGAATGTTACTTGCCACTTGTCAGCCCAAGCCTGGATATTGTCCAGGTCTTGCTGCATTTGGACATGGACTGCCTCAGTATCTGAGGAGTTGTGAATGGTGCTAAATATTGTGCAATCATCAGTGAACATCACCACTTCTGACCTTATGATGGAAGGAAGGTCATTGATGAAGCAGCTGATGATGGTTGGATCGAGGACACTACCCTGAAGAACTCCTGTACTTTTGTCCTGGAGCTGGGATGACTAACCTCCAACAACCACAACGATCTTCCTTTGTGCTAGGTATGACTCCAACCAGTGGAGAGTTTTCTTGATGATTCCCATTGACTCCAGTTTTGCTAGGGGTCCTTGATGCCACACTCGGTCAAATGCTGCCTTGATATCAAAGGCAGTCACTCTCACCTCACCTCAGGATTTTAGCTCTTTTGTCCATGTCTGAAGCAAGGCTGTTACGAGGTCAGGAGCTGATTGGCCCTGGGGGAGCCCAAACTCGGCATCAGTGAGCAGGTTATTGCTAAGCAAGTGCCGCTTGATGGCACTGTTGATGACCCCTTCCATTACTTTGCTGATGATGGAGAGTATACTGCTGGGCGGTAATTGGTCAAGTTGAATTTGTCCTGCTTTTCATGTACAGGACATACCTGGGCAATTTTCCACATTGCCAGGTAGGTGCCAGTGTTGTAGCTGTACTGGAACAGCCTAGCTAGGGGTGTGGCAAGTTCTGGAGCATAAGTCTTCAGTACTATGATAAAAACAAAAAAACTACGGATGCTGGAAATCCAAAACAAAAACAGAATTACCTGGAAAAACTCAGCAGGTCTGGCAGCATTGGCGGAGAAGAAAAGAGTTGACGTTTTGAGTCCTCCTGACCCTTCGACAGAACTTGAGTTCGAGTCCAAGAAAGAGTTGAAATATAAACTGGTTTAAGGTGTGTGGAGGGGTGCGGAGAGAGAGAGAGAGAGAGAGAAGTGGAGGGGGGGTGTGGTTGTAGGGACAAACAAGCAGTGATAGAAGCAGATCATCAAAAGATGTCAACAACAATAGAACAAAAGAACACATAGGTGTTAAAGTTGGTGATATTATCTAAACGAAAGTGCTAATTAAGAATGGATGGTAGGGCACTCAAGGTACAGCACTAGTTGGGGTGGAGGGAGCATAAAAGATTTTAAAATATTTAAAAATAATGGAAATAGGTGGGAAAAGAAAAATCTATATAATTTATTGAAAAAAAAAGGAAGGGGGAAACAGAAAGGGGGTGGGGATGGAGGAGGGAGCTCAAGACCTAAAGTTGTTGAAATCAATATTCAGTCCGGAAGGCTGTAAAGTGCCTAGTCGGAAGATGAGGTGTTGTTCCTCCAGTTTGCGTTGGGCTTCACTGGAACAATGCAGCAAGCCAAGGACAGACATGTGGGCAAGAGAGCAGGGTGGAGTGTTAAAATGGCAAGCGACAGGGAGGTTTGGGTCATTCTTGCGGACAGACCGCAGGTGTTCTGCAAAGCGGTCGCCCAGTTTACGTTTGGTCTCTCCAATGTAGAGGAGACCACATTGGGAGCAACGAATGCAGTAGACTAAGTTGGGGGAAATGCAAGTGAAATGCTGCTTCACTTGAAAGGAGTGTTTGGGCCCTTGGACGGTGAGGAGAGAGGAAGTGAAGGTGCAGGTGTTGCATCTTTTGCGTGGGCATGGGGTGGTGCCATAGGAGGGGGTTGAGGAGTAAGGGGTGATGGAGGATTGGACCAGGGTGTCCCGGAGGGAGCGATCCCTACGGAATGCCGATAGCGGGGGCGAAGGGAAGATGTGTTTGGTGGTGGCATCATGCTGGAGTTGGCGGAAATGGTGGAGGATGATCCTTTGAAAGCGGAGGCTGGTGGGGTGATAAGTGAGGACAAGGAGGACCCTATCATGTTTCTGGGAGGGAGGAGAAGGAGTGAGGGCGGATGCGCGGGAGATGGGCCGGACACGGTTGAGGGCCCTGTCAACCACCGTGGGTGGAAAACCTCGGTTAAGGAAGAAGGAGGACATGTCAGAGGAACTGTTTTTGAAAGGTAGCATCATCAGAATAGAAGCGACGGAGGCGAAGGAACTGAGAGAATGTGATGGAGTCCTTACAGGAAGCGGGGTGTGAGGAGCTGTAGTCGAGGTAGCTGTGGGAGTCGGTGGGTTTGTAATGGATATTGGTGGACAGTCTATCACCAGAGATTGAGACAGAGAGGTCAAGGAAGGGAAGGGAAGTGTCAGAGATGGACCACGTGAAAATGATGGAGGGGTGGAGATTGGAAGCAAAATTAATAAATTTATCTAAGTCCCGACGAGAGCATGAAGCAGCACCGAAGTAATCATCGATGTACCGGAGAAAGAGTTGTGGAAGGGGGCCGGAGCAGGACTGGAACAAGGAATGTTCCACATACCCCATGAAGAGACAGGCATAGCTGGGGCCCATGCGGGTACCCATAGCCACACCTTTTATTTGGAGGAAGTGAGAGGAGTTGAAGGAGAAATTGTTCAGCGTGAGAACAAATTCAGCCAGGCGGAGGAGAGTAGTGGTGGATGGGGATTGTTCGGGCCTCTGTTCGAGGAAGAAGCTAAGGGCCCTCAGACCATCCTGGTGGGGGATGGAGGTGTAGAGGGATTGGACGTCCATGGTGAAGAGGAAGCGGTTGGGACCAGGGAACTGGAAATTGTTGATGTGACGTAAGGTGTCAGAGGAATCACTGATGTAAGTGGGAAGGGACTGGACAAGGGGAGAGAGAAGGGAGTCAAGATAACGAGAAATGAGTTCTGTGGGGCAGGAGCAAGCTGAGACGATCGGTCTACCGGGGCAGTTCTGTTTGTGGATTTTGGGTAGGAGATAGAAGCGTGCCGTCCGAGGTTGGGCGACTATCAGGTTGGAAGCTGTAGGAGGAAGATCCCCAGAGGAGATGAGGTCAGTGACAGTCCTGGAAACAATGGCTTGATGTTCAGTGGTGGGGTCATTGTCCAGGGAGAGGTAGGAGGAAGTGTCTGTGAGTTGACGCTCAGCCTCCGCAAGGTAGAGGTCAGTGCGCCAGACAACAACAGCACCACCCTTGTCAGCGGGTTTGATGACAATGTCAGGATTGGACCTGAGAGACTGGAGTGCAGTAAGTTCAGAGAGAGACAGGTTAGAATGGGTGAGAGGAGCAGAGAAATTGAGATGACTAATGTCGCGCCGACAGTTCTCAATGAAAAGATCAAGAGAAGGTAAGAATCCAGAGGGAGGGGTCCAGGTGGAGGGACAATATTGCAGATGGGTAAAAGGATCCATTGAACTGGGAGAGTACTCCTGCCCAAAGAAGTGAGCCCGGAGACGAAGACGGCGGAAGAAGAGTTCAGCATCATGCCGAGCCCGAAATTCATTTCTCCTTCAACTCCTCTCACTTCCTCCAAATAAAAGGTGTGGCTATGGGTACCCGCATGGGCCCCAGCTATGCCTGTCTTTTCATGGGGTATGTGGAACATTCCTTGTTCCAGTCCTGCTCCGGCCCCCTTCCACAACTCTTTCTCCGGTACATCGATGATTACTTCGGTGCTGCTTCATGCTCTCGTCGGGACTTAGATAAATTTATTAATTTTGCTTCCAATCTCCACCCCTCCATCATTTTCACGTGGTCCATCTCTGACACTTCCCTTCCCTTCCTTGACCTCTCTGTCTCAATCTCTGGTGATAGACTGTCCACCAATATCCATTACAAACCCACCGACTCCCACAGCTACCTTGACTACAGCTCCTCACACCCCGCTTCCTGTAAGGACTCCATCCCATTCTCTCAGTTCCTTCGCCTCCTTCGCATCTATTCCGATGATGCTACCTTCAAAAACAGTTCCTCTGACATGTCCTCCTTCTTCCTTAACCGAGGTTTTCCACCCACGGTGGTTGACAGGGCCCTCAACCGTGTCCGGCCCATCTCCCGCGCATCCACCCTCACTCCTTCTCCTTCCTCCCAGAAACATGATAGGGTCCTCCTTGTCCTCACTTATCACCCCACCAGCCTCCGCTTTCAAAGGATCATCCTCCACCATTTCCGCCAACTCCAGCATGATGCCACCACCAAACACATCTTCCCTTCGCCCCCGCTATCGGCATTCCGTAGGGATCGCTCCCTCCGGGACACCCTGGTCCACTCCTCCATTACCCCCTACTCCTCAACCCCCTCCTATGGCACCACCCCATTCCCACGCAAAAGATGCAACACCTGCCCCTTCACTTCCTCTCTCCTCACCGTCCAAGGGCCCAAACACTCCTTTCAAGTGAAGCAGTATTTCACTTGCATTTCCCCCAACTTAGTCTACTGCATTCGTTGCTCCCAATGTGGTCTCCTCTACATTGGAGAGACCAAACGTAAACTGGGCGACTGCTTTGCAGAACACCTGCGTTTTGTCTGCAAGAATGACCCAAACCACCCTGTCGCTTGCCATTTTAACACTCCACCCTGCTCTCTTGCCCACATGTCTGTCCTTGGCTTGCTGCATTGTTCCAGTGAAGCCCAACGCAAACTGGAGGAACAACACCTCATCTTCCGACTAGGCACTTTACAGCCTTCCGGACTGAATATTGAATTCAACAACTTTAGGTCGTGATCTCCCTCCTCCATCCCCACCCCCTTTCTGTTTCCCCCTTCCTTTTTTTTTCAATAAATTATATAGATTTTTCTTTTCCCACCTATTTCCATTATTTTTAAATATTTTAAAATCTTTTATACTCCCTCCACCCCCACTAGAGCTATACCTTGAGTGCCCTACCATCCATTCTTAATTAGCACATTCGTTTAGATAATATCACCAACTTTAACACCTATGTGTTCTTTTGTTCTATTGTCGTTGACATCTTTTGATGATCTGCTCCTATCACTGCTTGTTTGTCCCTACAACCACACCCCCCTCCACTTCTCTCTCTCTCTCCGCCCCCCCCACACACCTTAAACCAGTTTATATTTCAACTCTTTCTTGGACTCGAACTCAAGTTCTGTCGAAGGGTCATGAGCACTCGAAACATCAACTCTTCAGTACTATTACTAGAGTGTTGTCAGGGCCCATATTCTTTGTAGTGTCCAGTGCCTTCAGCCATTTCTTGATACCACATGGAGTAAATCGAATATGCTGAAGACTGGAATCTGTGATGCTGGGGATCTCTGGAGGAGGCCGAGATGGATCATCCACTTGGTACTTCTAGCTTAAGATTGTTGTGAATGCACTGCTGTGCTGGGCACCTCCATCATTGAGAATGGGGATATTTGTGGATCCAGTGAGTTGTTTAATTGTCCACCACCATTCATGACTGGATGTGGCAGGACTGCAGAGATTAGATCTGATCTGTTGGTTGTGGGATCACTTAGCTCTGTCAGATACTTGCTGTTTACGCAATTTGGTACGCAAGTCATCCTGATTTATAACTTCAACAGGTTGACACCTCATTTTTAGCTAGGCCTGGTGCTGCTTCTGGTATGCCCTCCTGCACACTTCATTGAACCAGGGTTGATGGTTATGATAGAGTGGGGGATATGCCATGTGGTTACAGATTGTGCTTGAGTACAATTCCGCTGCTGCTGATGGCCCACACCTCCTCATGGATGTTCAGACTTGAGTTGCTAGACCTGTTCGAAATCTATCCCATTTAGAATGGTAGTAGTGCCAAGCAACACAATGGAGGGTATCCTCAGTGTGAAGATGGGACTTTGCTTCCACAATGACTGTGTCGTGGTCACTCCTACCAATGCATCTGTGGCAGGCAGGTTGGTGAGGATGAGGTCAAGTATGGTTTTTCCCCTATTGTTGGTTCCCTCACCACCTGCCACGGACCCAATCTAACAGCTATGTTACTTAGTGCTCGGCCAGCAGTGGTGCTACCGAGTCACTCTTGGTGATGGACATTGAAGTCCCCAACTCAGAGAACATTCTGCACCCTTGCCAAGTGGAGGAGCACTGATTCATCAGCTGAGGGAGCTGATTTAGGATTCATTCATCAGGAGCTGTTTGACCTGATGCCATGAGACTTCATGGGGGGGTCTGGAGTCAGTGTTGACAGTGTTGACAGGGCTGTGATTGCCGTTGTCGTTTCCAGTGCCTAGGTCAATGCCAGGTTCATTCCTTTTTTGTCTCTTTGCCGCAGTTTGTTACAACTGAGTATCTTGCTCGGCCATTTCAGAGGATGACAGATTTCCTTCACTGAAGGTTACATTTGTGAACCAGATAACAATCAACAATGGTTTCATGTCATCATTGGACTTTTAATTTCAGATTTTTATTGAATTCAAAGTCCACCATCTGCCATGGCAGGATTTGAATCCTGGTACCCAGAGCATTACCCTGGGTTTCTGGATTACTATTCCAGCGACAATACTACTACGTCATCACCACCCCTGGTAGCATAATATCTCTATTTACTAAAGAGATGAACGTTGAGAGGCTCAAGGGCACAAGAAGCAAATCTTCCGGTTACAGTTGGCTGTATAAAGTGTATACATTGCAAATGTGTCAGCAGCCTGGACTTTTGTGAGTCGGAGCCTGCAGATCACCATGGATATAATCTCAGCTAGTAGAACCAGACCTGCAACCAAGGAAAAACATCCAGACAACACTTTCAACAGAAATCAACATGTTCATTGCACTAAACTTCTATTTCAGTCAGTGATTGCATCGATGCCTTTCTTGACCCTAAAGAAGACGCCATCCCTTATAAAAAAATCAAAATAAACAGTTGCAGCTGCCTTAAAATACAAAGTTGACTTCTAGCAGGCATGGCTTAAATTTTTCTCATGTCATTAACACCGCAGTGAAACTCTCAGACTCAAAATGAAAAGATTTAATTGATACATGTTTACAAAGACTAATTGTCATAGAGGAGACCACCAATTTCTTAAAACTTCTGGAGGTAAAAGTTCATTGTACTGCTGATGATTACTTATCCCATATTGAAAAGAGATAAGGAGAATTTTTTTTCTCTCAGAGGGTTGTACGACTTTGGAATTCTTTGGAAGGTAGAGGTAGATAGATTCTTGGTAGGCAAGGGAATCATAAGTTATTGGGGGTAGAGGGAATATGGAAATCTAAACATAAGAAGATCAGCCATGATCTTATTGAATGGCGGAGCAGGCTCGAGGAGCTAAATGGTCCACTCCTGTTCCTATTTCTTATGTTATGAACCTACCAGAGTTTTATTCCATTGAATTCAATGTTTTGAAAATTAGGTGGGTTCTCTAATGGGTATGTGATCTGTCCACCAGGTCACCAGTCGGGTGTTGAAGAAGAAAATCTACATCTTAACATTTAGGCCTTTTGTTATGTTCCTTCTGTCGCATCGCTTTGCTCTCGAACACAGTTGCACGCCTATCTACCGGTGGGTGAGTTGGCAAACAATACAGTGCAGACACAGAGACCAAAATAAGATGAAGCACATGCTGTTTATTTACACAAGTAAATTCATGTGTGCTTCTCAAACCAGACCCTATTCTAAACTACTGATTAACATTGTAGCCCGCACTACACAGCAATTGGGTAATACAATCGCGTGGTCAATATGCTCACATTCTCTTTAAGGTGTATTGCACTTCAGATTACCACTTTACTCGAAAGTGCAATTTACAATCTTTACAATAATTCAACTATTTACATAAATGAACTATTTACAAATTCAGTCTCCCTGGAGGCTTCTTCAAATGTGTCAAACATCATAGTTCTATGACTTCGGAAGGTTTATCCGAGGCCTCCCTCTCAGGAGTCATCTGTCCACTAGGCTGTCCAGTAGCAACCTGTAAGTTTGTCTCTTAGGCTCAACAGATCCTACAGGCACTTCCAAACCATTTGGAGTTCCTTCCATATGTGGTGTAGACTCCAATACGAATGCTTTCACCCTCTTTTGTGCACAATCACATGCATCCCTGTTGCCCCTCCCCTCTAAGTTCAACAATATGAAGGTCACTTATTAGGGAGGTTCTCAAAATCAGGATATTGGGCAAGGCTAATTTCAACACAGTATGATCAGCTTCCTGTTGTGTAAAAAAAGATTTCGGGTCCTTGTTAGTGATTCCGCTTTGTCTCCCAACATGTCTTCTTTTGATGGGTTTTCTTCTTGGCAATGCTGACTTTAATCTTGGCATTCTCTTCAATTTCCCTATTGGCCAGACTAGGCTCAGGTATAAACTCAACTTGAGTGAACTCAGTGGTTGAGTCTTCCAGCATTTTCTCATCTGTCAGCTCCTTTGAAAATTAAGGGGTCTCTATTTTTAAAACTTCTTGGTTTTCATGTAGCTGATTCTTCAGCTCTTCCATTTCCTTTTTATATTTGTTAGTTGCTTCCTGGAGAATTAAGTATTGCTATGTTTTCTCAACTAATTTATTCTTCATCTCGGCCAGAGATATGCTGAATTCTTTCTGTTCTTCCTCATACCTTTTTAATGGTACAAATTGGGACCTGAGGAATCGAACAATATGCGAAAGTCATTCAGCAAGTTTTCTTTTTGGAGGTTACTGACTTCAACTCGAACTCTGTCCTGAAATATCACCTCTACGAGTTCCTTTTGTTGAGTTTTTACATACTTCACTTTCCATTAGAGCATCGCCCTCTTCTCCTCCCCCAATATGTCATTGACCAAAAAGAAGAAGGCAAGGTGTTCAGTATAATGTGACCAGTCATCAATGGTCTGATCAAACGGTTCAATACGGCCAAACTGTGGCATATTGGAGGGAGATGATATTGACAACTATGGTGAGGGCTGTATTACAATTGGCTGCAAGGCATGGCTGATTCACTTCAGTGGAATTTTCATGGCTTTCCTTGGTGTTGTCAACTGGTAATGACTTGCCTCGTTGCCAGTTGTTATGTTCTTTCTGTCGGGTCACTTTGCTCGCGAACACAGTTGCACGCCTATCTACCGATGGGTGAGTTGGCAAACAATATACTGCAGATGCAGAGACCAATATAAGATGAAGTACATGATGTTTAATTACACAAGTAACAGAACACTAACACAATGTGGGCTTCTCAAGCCAGACCCTATTCTATATTGGTGATTAACATTGTAGCCTGCGCTACACAGCAATTGGGTAATACAGTCACGTGGTCAATCTGCTCACATTCTCTTAAAGGTGTATTGCATCCCTCAGATTACCACAGCCTCCATGATGAAATCTTGGATTATCAGCTGGAGAAACGAGGATACTTCAGAATATTGCCATTGAAATAGTCTAATGACTTCTTGGAATGGTAACTATTATATTCTTCATAATGCTGTCATTGAAATCGCCTTATGAATTCTTCCTGAATAGGAGCTGCAATAAATTCTCTTCCTAACAGCACTGTGGATGTACCTACACCAGATGAACTGCAGCGGTTCAAGAAGGCAGCTCACCATTAACTTCTCAGGAGTATTAGGGATGGGCAACAAGTGCTCCAGCAATGCTCACATACCATTAAATAATTTAAAAAAATGTTCCAGGAAGAAGATAAGGCAGAGCAACATGCATCCAGAAAACAGCAGGAGGAACTGTCTAAACTCATATAGGTGTGAGGGGCACTCTGCCACAATTGCTCTCCCTTGAGTTCTGCGCATAGCCCTTTACCTAAGTGAAAGAAACAATGCCAAACCCTGAAAAAACTTTTTTAATAAAATTGTTAGGCAATTTTAAAAATAAATAAATGTCCTCCCCTTTTAATGTCATATTTGCTTATAGACTTAACCAATAATAAACTATTGGAATGATTTGCATGCTGCCCATCATTCTCTTCTGTTCGATAAGTTCATTAACTACGGGCAGAATTTTCTTGTTGGCGTGCAGGGGGCGGGTCCCACACGCCAATGTGTTAAATGATGCGCGGTGATGTCGGGCAAGCGTCCTGATGTCACCGTGCGCCATCGTGATATTTCAGTGGGCAGGCACACGATGATCTCGGAGGCACCAATTGACGCCGATTTTTTCGGGGCTCGTACAATCTTCGGGTCAGTGCACGGGCACAACGGGCAGCTGGGTAGGATACATTTGTATAAACCTCATCCACGGGCAGGATAAGAGGGGTCAGTGGGGTGGCGAATGTGCTCAGTCAGATACTTAATTTGGAAAGTTACTGATACTTGCCAGTGTGAACAGAAGTGCTTCAAAACTCATACCAGCTGCTTGGACAGATGACTCACAACCTTCAGGTCAGCACTCTACAGTGAAGACTCTTTTTGGTGCCTGCAGGTTTCAGGAAGCCTTCCCTTAGCCTGAGAATGAGAGTTGTGCTCTCCACTGGAGGCATCTCCTCTGAGGAGGATGAGAGGGCCAGAATGGGGAGAAGGCCGAGAGTTCACATTCAGCCTCTAGGACAGCCACCTTTGGGAGGAGAGGCGCAGGCACAAGGGGCGCAGGGCCAACAGGAAGTCCAAGGTGGAAGGGGCCACAGAAGATGCCACTATCCTGCTGTCAGGGTTTACAGGCAGCGAAGCAGCTACCTCAATATGTCTGAGGTGCAGTGCCAAAAGAGGCTCCATCTCTCAAGGGAGACAGTCAACTATATCTGTCAGATTATAGACCCTGTGATCTCTGCTAACTGTGTGGGTAGACACCTCATGCCACTGGCTCTAAAGGTCACAGCTGCCCTCAACTTCAATGCCTCTGGCTCTTTCCAGGGTTCGGTGAGTGATCTTTGCAGTGACTCACAAACTTGTGTCAAGCAAGTGACAGATGCTCTATTCAGGCATGCATTAACGTTCATCCACTACCTATTGGGACGAGGCCAGCTAGACACAGCGAGCCAGAGGGTTCATGGCCATTACTGGCTTTCCCCATGTCCAGGGTGCTATAGACTGCAAACATGTGGCCATCAAGGCGCCAGCAGATGAGCCCGGTGCCTTCGTCAACAGGAAGGGATTCCACTCCATGAACGTGCAGATAGTGTGTGATCACAGGATGCTGATTCTACAAGTCTGTGCAAGGTACCCAGGCAACTCCCATGATGCCTATGTACTCAGACGCTCCCAGGTGCCAGCGCTCTTCAGTGCGCCAGCTCATCTGGATGGCTGGCTGCTGGGTGACAAGGGCTATCCCCTCCAAAGGTGGCTCATGACGTCTCTCCGCCATCTAGGAATAGAAGCTGAGTGGCAGTACAATAGGCTGTGTTGGAGAGATGCGCTTCCAATGCCTGGACCGTTCAGGGGGTGTACTCCAGTACCCCGAGATCATGTTTCAGTGATATTGGTTGCATGTTGTGCTCTCCACAATCTTACACTGGAAAGGGGTGACGCTGTGGACGAAGAAGATGTAGACGTAGTTGCCATGGCTGCACGATGAGTCCAGCAGTGAGCCCGAGGATGAACATGCACAGGGAAATGCTGAGGAGGTAGACGCTGACCCAGACATACTTCAGGGAGGTAGGGACATCAGGGAGGCTTTAATCCAATGAATCTTCAGCTAGAACACCACAGATGGACCTCCAACGAAACCCTGTGCTGCAGGCTCCATACTCAATACCTGAGTGCTAAATCTGCCTGGATAGGAACATTAACTAAGGGCCTTGACAATAAAGCTCAATATGACACAACTCACTCATAACATCATGGGTAACCAATCACCTGCAGAGGAAAAGAGGGACCCTCAGCTATGTTCACATGTGTAAATGTAATGATATAACAAAATAATCTTAAGGAAACAAAATGACAAAGGTGTTAAACAACACACCAACTAATCATGATCTCATTGTGGGGTAGCACAAAAGCACCAGTGAGAAACACAAGATGTGCCTAAGGTGCCTTAAATTTATGCTTACGGGTGCTACGTTTTGGTGCCGTCCCCTTGCTGGCACTGGCATCTGAGACAGCCTGCTCACTGTGCTGTCCTGTTGGCCTTGATGACCTTGGTAGACGTCCTCTGGCCCATGGAGCCTGTGCTGACTCAGCCCAGGAGGGAGCGGCCAGTTCCACAGCTGGCATCTCCCCAGTTGTCGCAGCCTCATCGGATGCAACGGTCACTGGCAGAGGGGCAGGAGGAGCTGCTGCCCTCATCCAGAGCGCCCTGTGAGGTGCCTGCAGAGACAACAGGCAGCTTCTGTGCAACATGATGTTGCTTTGGACCTCCCTGCTCACTGTAGATGGATGGGCACTGAGCTGGGAAACTTGGCGCCCAGACCATCTCCCACACTGGTGCTGACCAGCTGAGGTCAATGCCAATGTGAGGGCTTGCAGGTCCAAGCGCATCCACAGGATGTCATGATTGGTCTCCTGGAGTAGCCACTCCATGAGAGTCACCACTCTTTCCATGGAGGAAGCATGGAGCTCTGCCATGAGGCTCATTGCATTGGCGATGGTCTGCGTGGACTTCTCCACCACAGAGACGAGATCTCTGCCAGATCCTCCCACACACCCTGCTGGACTTCCAGCGGTTGCTGCCTCATGGCCGACTCCAGAGGCACATCACCAGCCACCGACTGAGCATACGCCTGGACCCCTGCAGTCCTCCAACAGCTGGCACTTTCTGTCTCCGCCAGCCCTTCCAATGACTGTGAGGTGCCCTCACCGCTGTGCCCCAAGACACTGGCCAAGGATCTAACTCCCAAAGAGGTGCTAGTATCTGCGCTGGTGCCTGCCTGGCAGAGATGGTGTGACACTGGTGGGTCAGGGACTTCAGGGCCCTCAGGTGTGAGAGGGGGCCCCTGTGCCTCCTTCCCCCGGCCCTGATCCAATGATACTGAAAGGAAGAACAAGGATATTTGATTAGTTAATGTGGAGACAATGTCAATGTGCATCCCTGTCCCCCGGATCATTATGCACTCATCCTCCCATAAGCAATGGTCAGGCCATGTTGCAAACTTCCAGCACTGAACATTCAGCACTGTCATGGCTGTTGGGACATGAATGGTGACCTCAGTGCTGGGCTAACATGCCTGCCCATGGCACCCCAGCCTCACCAACACCGGTGGACCTGGGCGCATGATCCCTCTCCAGATCGAGGGCCTCCTGCTTGAACCTGGTAATGATGGCCAACTGGGCCGGCTCTCTGCCTGTCCTCAATTGTTCAGTGGAATTATGAGCATTCTTCTTCTGAAAAGAGAGAAGAGCATTGATTAGTGCAACTTGTACCTGGAATCTCTTTACTGCCGTCCCACCCCAACCAGAGTGGAACATTGCAGGGCTGCAGTGCCTCCTCACCCTGCAGCTGCCGCACACTCACAAAGATGCCAGGCCTGTCGCTCCCCCCCTTGACTAAATGCTGCCTACATCATATTTGGCACCATACAGTCTGACCTTGCAAAGCAAGGTGGCGCTAGCACATGGAAGGCAAAGGACAGCAGATGGATCAGTGCCCCGCCACCTGGAAGCTCCCCTCCCAGCATGTCAGGACGCTGACTTTGACATGTTTTGCAGTTCTAGCACTGCACCTAGGTGCAGATCCTCCAGGTTGACCCCAAAACAGTAATGTGAGTGTCACTGTACCACATGCTGCGGGTGCAGAACCCATCTCAGCACCACCCTCTCAGGGTGACCTCAGCACAGCGAATATCTGCTGGCCCACCCACCGAAGGACACATGCTATCGATGATTCAATGCGGTCGCTGCACTGAGTTGGGGGGGAGGTGCGGCTGGGGGGAAAGCCTACCTGCTGGGTTAAGTGACCAATGCCAACATGGAACTCACCCTTCCAGAGTGCAAAAGGTCATTAAAGTGCTTGTGACACTGGAACCAGGTGTGCCACCCGCACCACATCACAGCGGCTCACCATCTCCACCACCTCCTCCCAGGCACGTTTGGTCATGTGGGGGCGTCTCCTCCTCCACTCCCTGGGAACAAGGACCTCTTGCCGTGCTGCCACCTCCTCGAGGAGGGCAGCAAGGTAATCGTCTGAGAAACGAGGGGCATGGCCCCCCCTGCCCTACCCTCCAGCCTGGCCTGCTCACCAGCAGCGCTCTGGGGAGCCCTTCTGCTGACCATGTTTGACAGCCTTTGCAAGGCTGCAGGAGGACTTTTAAACAGGCCGCCCGGTCGCCATTGGACCCAACGGTCATAGCAGTCCCCCCACCGCCTGCCCACTCCCGCTGTCCTCGGGAGCCGCGTTTCACACTGGGTGGGCCCTAATTGGCCTGCCCGCGTAAAATGGTAGGGTCCACACCTGCCCACGTCGGCTCCCGCACAGACAGAAAATTCTGCCCTATGTAAGCTGATCGAAACTAGAATTAATCATTGAGCGAAAGTGGCTGCCGACATTTAAAAGGCCTGTTAAGGCCATTAAGTTATCAATTAACGTAAAATTTTTGCTGCCCGTCCAACCTAACTGTTGGTGGGCATGTGAGAAGGCCAAGTGGCCTTTGCATTTCTTTTGGAAACCTCTTCCACGAGCGGGTGAGGTTTCCAAAAGCAAACACAAATAAAATAATAACTTTAATTTTTCATTAATAACATCCCCCTGGTCATGTGACAAAGTCACATGAGGGGACATGTTTTATTACATATTTATTTTCTTTATTTTTTAAAATATCTCTTCATCTCCCTGAGGGGCAGCTCCATGCTTCAGGGAGATTATGCAACGCTCACTCATGTGCATGCTTGCAGTTCACGCTCAGCCGGCTCCCACACGCCCCCCACCCCATCCCGCACAGAGTGTGCTTAGCGCTGCCACTTGTGTTTCATGCTGGGCGGGCCTTAATTGGCCCATCAGTGTGAAATCGTGGTGTGGTGCCACCCCTGCCCGCCACCACCAAACCCGTACACCAAGGGCAAAATTCTACCCATGGAATATTCTGCTTTTCCTTGATACATAGCACATATATCACTTACATTTTCCTCGAACGTGAAACTTACTTGTGGCAGCGTTAATTTTATTTAATTGTCTTGCTAGACCATGATAAAGGCTTGTAAGCTCAGAGTTCTGCATTTTTTAGCTTTGAAACACAAAAAGTTCCAATAGAACCAAAAAGCGTTTTTCAACTGCTTTAGATAAACTATTATCTATAATGAATGAATAAGCAACCTTTCACAAACAGTAAAGTTTGTGATTGAATGTAATGGCTAGAGTCAAATTAGCAGTTCACACTTCAAATCATTCAACATTACTGGCACAAACTCACGCCTCGCAAAGTCCTTTTAGCCAAACTTTCTGTTCTGAGTGAATGGCTTTTCTTTCAGAACATATTTTGCATGACATTTTTTCTTTATCCCTTGCATTATGTTTCTAGCAATGCAAAACTTAGTTAAAAATTCAAGACAGGCAAAAAAAATCATATTTGCCATATTGCATATTTTCTCACTTATGAGCTTCTCAGTCTCTTAGGACAGATACTTTTATGACTAAGTTAATCATCTACCATTTTAATAGCTTATTTTGGCAATTTTATTCAAATCAGGTGGTTATTTCCATATTCTTATAACTAAAGTGGACTATAAATATTTTGTTCACTTCATGATTAGTTCAGTCTCACTGCTACTGCGCCCTTGATTTAATGGCGCATTATACTTAGGACCCATAACTTCACTCTTCCTTCACACCACCTGCAATAATCTGAAAGGTCACTTTTATAAAGCAAGCAGTTAACATACACAAAATGTTCCATAAGCTTCAATTTGTGTAGCTCATAAACCAATCACCAGCCAGTGTGTCAGAAATCCAACATGATCTTGCTCATTTCTGGCTTTTATGGGAAAGCATTCAGAGGTGTGCAGGAAATCCCATGGAGATATTGGGTCTCTAATGTAAAAATGTCAAGAGTCTATTAATTTAAAAGAAAATAAGAAGTGGGAGATGGATAGGTCACATCAATTCCACCTCTCTGCCCTATCCCCATATCCCTTAATTCCTTTAGTACTCAAAAATCTATCAACTTCTATCTTGAATATATTCAACGACTAAAGCATCCACAGCTTTTTGGGGTAGAAGTTTCCAAAGATTTACAACCCTTTGAGTGAAGAAATTTCCCCTCATCTCAGTTGTACATGGTCGAGTCCTTCTTCTGAGACTGACCTTGTGCTTTACCGGGAAGAATTTTATGGCCTGAATTTTACCCTTGATGGACATGCGCGCACGATCAGCGGGCTCGGGAGCAGGCAGGAAATGGTCCGCTGCCTGCGATCAGCCCCTGAGCACAATTTCATTCTGATGGACCAATTTAAAGCCCATCGAGCATGAACAGCGGCTTCACAATGGTTGAGAAGGGGCGGGCGGGAGCTGGGCCCTGTCCAATGGCAACCCGGTGGCCTGTTTAAAATTGATACAGCCTCCGGTGAGGAAGACATCTTGGGTGTTGTCAGCAGGGGTGTAAAATTATGGATTCCAATGCAGTTGCAGACCCTAGGCAGGAAGGCAGGTTGGGTGGGCACTCGGCCCCACAGCGCCCCCATCCCTGCCCCGCCCCCGGTTTTCTGATGAGTGCCTCACGGTCCTCCTAGAGGAGGTGGCTGCCAAGAGGGACACCCTTGTCCCGAGGGTTAGGAGGAGGAGGCCACCGCACCTTACAAAAAGAGCTTGGGAAGAGGTGGCAGCGCTGGTCAGCAGCCATTATGTTGTACAGCGTACCTGGGTCGAGTGCAGCAAGATGTTTAATGACCTGTTGTGCTAGGGAAGGGTGAGCACTGTGTTGGCGTGGGTCAGTATGTTGAAGTGTTAAGGGCTGGCCATCCCTCTGTGGAGCTCAGGGATGTTAGAGCCTGAGTGCCAACTGTCAATGATGCCGGAGCTGGCCAAAGGGGTGAGCCTTGGCTGATTGGACTGAGTGCGGCTCGAGGGCCATGACTTGGATGTGCCCTGCAAAGTGTTCCTCAGGTGGGGTTGGCCAGGCTGCAATGGCGCTGCAGTTAGAGAGTGGACTGATCAATGCTTCTCTGTCCTTTCAGGAGAAAATGGCCCATAACAACATTGAAAGGTCATGGACTGATGTATGCCCCACTAACCTCCTAATCCTAACCAGATACGAGTAGGATGCCTTGGAGCTGGAGAGGCACCACGCACCTCGGTCAACCGGCTGCGGAGAGGCAGGGGTGCCAGACGAAGGTAAGAGTGCAGTGTGCAGAGTGGAGAGTTTGGTATGGTGCAAACATTCTTGTGTAGTTTCTTCATTGATGGGAGCCTCAAAACTGGATTCCCCATTGATCACTGAATGATGATGGCACCATATTGCAGACCCCCCATGGTCTCACCAGGGTGCCTGGCATGCATAGTGACAATGTGATGACTTAAACTAATGACATGTCCTTGTTCTCTCCTTAGGTTTGCCACCACACACCCAATTGCAGGATCGCAAAGACCCACCCCTGATGCCAGATGACCACAGGCTCTAAATGCGCCTGTACCACACCCGCTCTCTGAACAAGGTACCAGCGCAGATACCAGCACCTCGGTGGGCATTAGATCAGCGACTAGAAAGTTGGTGCACAGCGGTGAGAGCATTTCACACACACATTTGAAGTGCAGGTGGAGGGGGAGAGTGCCCAGGGCGCCAGTAGTCAGAGGATTGCTGGAGACCAGGACTATGCTGAATTGAAGGTAGATGATGAGCCTCTGGAATTGTCCAATAGGGGGCAGGTGCTGGATGTCCAGCGAGAAGTGCGGGAGGATCTGGTGGAGATCCATGAGGGTCTGCATGCCTTGGTCTCCATTATGGAGGAGTCCATGCAGAGCATTAGCACGACGTTGACCATCATGGCTGAGTGCACTGCCTCCTCCATTGAGAGAGTTGGAACTCTCATGGAAAGGCAGCTCCACGAACAGAATCAGGGGTTCCTGGGGTTAGGCTCGGAGCCTTTAGGTGGTCAGTGTCTATGTGGGGTATGGGTGAGGTACATAGTATCCCAGCTAACTCCCCATCTATCAATAGTGAGCAAGGAGGTCCAGAGTGACCTTACATTGGTGCATGAGTTGGCTGCCAATTCTGTGGGCTCCTCTCAGGGTGCTCCGGATGATGGCAGCAGTTTCTCTGCCCCTCAGCCAGTGACTGTGTCATCTGATGAGGCTGCAGCGACTGGGGAGATGCCTGTGGCACTGGCCACTCCCTCCCAGACAGGGCCAGCATAGGCTCCACTGGCCAGAAGACACCCTCCAAAGCCATCAAGGCCCACAAGACAGCAGAGTCAGCAGACTGCCTCTAATGCCAGTGCCAGCGAGTGGTGAGCATCAAGAAGCAGCACTCATAAATTAAGTTTAAGGCATCATAAGCACAAGAGGGACTGGTCATAGGTGATCTTCTGTTGTGCAATGTTTTGTTTATTTTAACTAGTCTCGGGTTGACTCCCTATTGGAATCGTCATCTGCAGCCCGTGCAGCTATGTCAAGATCCTTTTCCTCCAGTGGGTGCCTCCTTGCCAGTGCCAGAGTGTGGAGAACACAGCATGCAACAACTATCTGGGGGGTATTGTAGTGCACGTTCTGAACGGTCTCGACATTGGATGTGAGTCTTCAGAAGACCTATGGTCTTCTCTACCACGGCCCTTGTGGAGCCATGACTCCTTTTATACTGCTGCTCTGCCCCTGTTCTTGGGTGGTGAAGAGGTGTCATAAACTACATTTTCAAGGGATAGCCCTTGTCACCCAGTAGCCATCCATCCAGAGATTCAGCACCTGGGAGGGCCTCAGGATGTATGCATCATGGGAGCTGTCAGGGTACCTTGCACAGACTTGAAGAATCTGCATCCTGTGATCACACACTATCTGCACGTTCATGGAGTGGAATCTCTTCCTGTTGACAAAGGCACCCGGCTCACCCACTGGCGCCTTGATGGCCACATGTGTGCAGTCTATAGCACCCTGGATAAGGGGGAAGCCAACAATCGTTGCAAAGCCTTTGGCTCGCTCAGTCTGGCTGGCCTTGTCTGTACAGAAATGAATGAAAGTCAATACCCATCTGAACAGAGCTTCTGTCACCAGCTTGGTGCAACTATGGACAGCTGTTTGGGACACTCCACAAAGATTCCCCCACCGACATCTGGAAAGAGTCGGAGGCATAGAAGTTGAGGGCCACTGTGATCTTCAGAGCCACTGAGATGGGCTTTCCACCCACACAGTCGGAGCTGATCTCAGGCCCAATCATCTGACAAATGGAGGTCATGGTCTCCCTTGAGAGACAGAGCCTCCTTCAGCATTGCACCTCAGACATATTGAGGTAGCTGTATCGTCACCTGTGACCCTGGTGGCAGGATAGTGGCATCTTGTGTAGTCCCTAATGCCTTGGACTGTCAGCTGGCCTGCACCTCTCCTCCCCTGGAAACTGCATAGAAACACCTGGCCTCCCCTCCCTTCTGCCCCTCTTTTCCTCCTCGGAGAAGGTGCCTCCAGCAGAGATCACAATCCCCATTACCAGGGTAAGGGAATGCTGTCAGATGCCTGAAGGATTCAAATGGTTTGAATTCTCTGGGGTCCTTGGAGACACCAAGGAGTCCTGACTTGATAGAATTTTGCCCTGCAATTTGAGAGGAAAAAGCTGGAATCAGATGTAATGGTATTACAGTTGAATAAAGGCAACTACAGAGGCATGAGGGAGGAGCTGGCCAGAATTGATTGGGAGATGAGCCTAGCAAGAAAGACAGTGGAACAGCAATGGCAGGAGTTTCTGGGAGTAATTTGGGAGACACAGCAAAAATTCATCCCTAGTAAGAAGAAGCATAATAAAGGGAGGACAAGGCAACCAGGGCTGACAAGGGAAGTCAGGGACAGCATAAAAGCTAAAGAGAAACCGTACAATGCAGCGAAGAGCAGTGGGAAACCAAGGGATTGGGAAGCCTACAAAGACCAACAGAGGACAACTAAATAAGAAATAATGAGGGAGAAGATTAAATATGAGGGTAAATTAGCCAGTAATATAAAAGCAGATTGCAAGAGTTTTCTTAGATATATAAGGGGTAAGAGAGAGGCAAAGGTAGATATTGGGCCGCTGGAAAATGACGCTGGAGAAGTCGTAGTGGGGAACAAATAAATGGCAGAGAACTGAATAGGTACTTTGCGTCAGTCTTCACAGTGGAAGACACGAATAACATCCCCACAGTTCAAGACAGTCGGGGGAGGGGCAGAGGTGAGTATGGTGGCCATTAGTAAGGAGAAGGTGCTAGGAAAACTGAAATGTCTGAATGTGGATAAATCACCTGGGTCAGATGGATTACACCCCAGAGTTCTGAAGGAGATAGCTGAAGAGATAGTGGAGGCATTAGTGGTGATCTTTCAGGAATCACTGGAGTCAGGGAGGGTCCCAGAGGACTGGAAAATCACTAATGTAACCCCCTGTTTAAGAAGGGAGTGAGGCAAAAGACAGGAAATTACAGGCCGATTAGCCTGACCTCGGTCGTTGGCAAGATTTTAGAATCCATTATTAAGGATGAGATTTCAGAATACTTGGAAGTGCATGGTAAAATCAGGCAAAGTCAGCATGGTTTCATCACGGGGAGGTCATGCCTGACAAATCTGTTAGAATTCTTTGAGGAGGTAATGAGTAGGTTAGACAAAGGAGAGCCAATGGATGTTATCTACTTGGACTTCCAGAAGGCCTTTGACAAGGTGCCACACAGAAGGCTGATCAGTAAGTTAAGAGCCCATGGTGTTATAGGCAAAGTATTAGCATGGATAGAAGATTGGCTGTCTGGCAGGAGGCAGAGAGTGGGGATAAGGGGGTCCTTCTCAGGATGGCGGCCGGTGACTAGTGGAGTTCTGCAGGGGTCAGTGTTGGGATCACAACTTTTCACTTGATACATTAATGATCTAGATGAAGGAACTGAGGGCATCCTGGCTAAGTTTGCAGATGATACAAAGATAGGTGGAGGGACAGGTAGCATTGAGGAGGCAGGGAGGCTGCAGAAGGATTTGGACAGGTCAGGAGAATGGGCAAAGAAGTGGCAGATGGAATTCAATGTGGGGAAGTGTGAGGTCATGCACTTTGGTAGGAAGAATAGAGGCATGGACTATTTTCTAAATGGGGAGAGAATTCAGAAATCTGGAGTGCAAAGGGACTTGGGAGTCCTAGTCTAGGATCCTCTTAAGGTTAACTTGCAGATTGAGTCAGTAGTTAGGAAGGCAAATGCAATGTTAGCATTTATTTCGAGAGCATTAGAATATAAAAGCAGGAATGTGCTGATGAGGCTTTATAAGGCTCTGGTCAGACCACATTTAGAATATTGTGAGCAATTTTGCGCCCTGTATCTCAGGAAGAATGTGCTGGCCCTGGAGAGGGTCCAGAGGAGGTTCACGAGAATGATCCCAGGAATGAAAGGCTTGACATATGAGGAACGTTTGAGGATTCTGGGTCTATACTCGATGGAGCTTAGAAGGATCAGGGGGGATCTGATTGAAACTTACAGAATACTGAAAGGCCTGGATACAGTGGACATGGGGAAGATGTTTCCATTAGTGGGAGAGACTAGGACCTGAGGACGCAGCCTTAGAATAAAGAGAAGACCTTTTAGAACAGAGATGAGGAGAAACTTCTTTAGCCAGAGAGTGGTGAATCTACGGAATTCATTGCCACAGAAGGCTGTGGAGGCCAGGTCATTGAGTGTATTTAAGACCGAGATAGATAGGTTGTTGATTGGTAAGGGGATCAAAGGTTACAAAGAGAAGGTGGGAGAATGGGGTTGAGAAACTTATCAGCCATGATTGAATGGCTGAGCAGACTCCATGGGCCGATTGGCCTAATTTCTTATGGTCTTATGGTCTAATGAAGACTGGAAATGCTAACAATGAACCCCTGAGCAGAGATGAAGTTGCCATATACCAATAATTCACCAACTACTATCTACCAAACTCCTCACTACTCACACTGGCAATGCTGCTGACCCTTTTTATCCCACCACAAGATCAGGGGTTTTGAAATTGTGGGCTGCCCACCTGCCCATTTTGCCTGTGCGATGAGTGCCACTTAGATAATGGCCGGTGCAGCTCTGGCACCTGTTTGCCTCCACAGACCAAAATATCACGCAAGTGCGCGATGACGTCAGGGCGCTCACCTGACATCATTGTGCGCAATTTTACATCTGACCGGGTCAGGCTCCCACCAGCGGGATGTAAAATTATGCCCTATATGTTCCAAATAGATCATCTCATTCTTCTAAACTCCAAGAAATAGGTCTGGCTGACTAAAACTCTCCTCATAGGACATCCCCTCATCCCAAGAACCAGTCTAGTGAACCTTTGTTGCACTCCCTCTATGGCAAGTATGTCCTTCCTTAGCTAAGGAGCCCAAAACTGTGCACAGTACTCAAGGTATAGTGTCATCATTGCCCTACATAATGTAGTAAGACTTGTTTACACTGATACTTCAATTCCTTTCTACCAAGAGCTAACATGCCATTTGCCTTCCTAATTGCTTGCTGTACCTGTTTACTAACTTTCTGTGATTCATATAAAAGGACATCCAGGTCCTTCTGAATGCAAACCTTTCCCAGTCTCTCAATATTCAGAAATATTCTGTTTTTGTGCTTTTCCTACTGAAGCAGATAACTTCACACTTTGCCACATTGTATTCCATCTGCCATGTTGACCCTCCCCAATCATGTTACAATGTCCCCTGTCACCAAATACTTCATGAAGTCCTCGCATTTTTCTTACTAATATTGTTAGATGAACTGACCTACTGTTGGATCCAGTGCCCTTGGTTTGCTGGGGCTAAAGGGTCCGGGTTGTACACTTTGTTTGGGGTGACCGAGTCAGTACAGAGACAGGGAACATCAGGAGATCGGTGTTAGAATAAACACATGCTGTTTATTTATAAACTTACTGTACAACTATACTTGTGTGCTCACAACATAAAACTCTGTCTTCACTCATCAGTGACAAACTCAAGACTCTCTCACATAGTGGTAGCCTGCGCTACTCTGCTATTGGACAATAAGATCATGTGACCTTACATTACAATACTTGTCTTAAAGGTATATTACATCTCAGATATCTATGTCCCGCCCCCTTCACTGAAAAATACATTTCACAACTTTTTAATGCATCAAGTTATTTACACAGATCAATTATTTACAAAGTCAGTCTCTCTGGGGGTTTCCTTATGTGTGTAGAATGTCTCAACTCTACAGCTTCTGAAGTTTGTTTTGGAGTCTCCCTTACTAAAGTCATCTGAGCATCAGGCTCTACAGCAGATACCTGTAAATTTGTTTCTTCGACTTTTACAGGTACAGTTGGCCCTTCAAATACAATTGTACTTGGTTGAGTTCTTTCAACAGGAGATGTTGATTCAATCTTGTGCACTGATGGAATCACTTCTGGATATTTGGTTTCTCCACTTAGTATGCGATCCACATGTTTCCTTATTACTCAATCTTCGACTTTCACGTAGCAGGAAAGAGGCCCCGTTACAGCACTTATTTCACTGAACAACCATGCAGGTCCTCCTCTTAAAATTTTTCACAAATACCTTTTCTCCTATATTAAGTGTTCTGTCCCCACTATGACAATCATGTCCCATTTTCTGACTTTCCTGCCTTCTTTCTACCTTCCCCCCTCATGTTTGGCATAATTAAGCTCAGTCTCGATCGGAGACAGCGTTTCATTAACACTTCAGCAGGTGTGACACCTGTTGTCGAATGAAGGGTAGTTTTATATTGCAAAATAAATTGTGTTAATTTAGTTGCTATCGAATCTCCAGACAATTTCTTTATACAAGATTTGAACGTCTGAACCATTCTCTCAACAAGTCCATTTGAAGAAGAAAGGTATGTAGGTGTTTTCACATGAACAATACTATTGAGGCTTGTAAATTAGTTAAATTCAGCACTTGTGAATACTGTTCCATTATCTGATATTAGCACTTCAGGTAATCCATTCATAGCGAAGCTTTGACGTAGCTTGTCTGTTGTCGTTGAAGATGTGGGTGACCTCACTTCGTATATATCAATCCATTTTGAATGTGTGTCTATTATAAGGAGAAACATTGCTCCCTTAAAAGGTCCCACATAATCGATGTATACACATAACCATGGTCTTCCTGACCACTCCCAGAGATGCCATGGGGCTGATGCAGGTAATTATTGTACTTGTTGACACTGCATACAACCTTTTACTAGGTCTTCTATCTCTCCATCCATTCCCAGCCATCACATATAGCTATGTGCTATTGCCTTCATTTTACAAATTCCAGGATGTGCACTGTGAAGTTCAGATAACAATGGTTTTCATCCTTTTGGAGGAACAATTACATGAGCTCACTGTGATAATATATTTTCTTGGCTGGTTACCTCATATCTTCTCTGGCTACTACCATCAAGGGTAATCTCACTGTTTGACCTTCATAGTTTACTGAGACTTTACATACACCCTTGTAGCTTTCTCCTGTAAAAGTCTTTAATTTTTCAACAGTTTCTTCCAAATTCAGTTTACGTTCTCCAAGATTCAAGTATTGAAAAGTGTGCTCACCGATCACTGTAGTAGCTGCACCAGTGTCCACCTTCGGTCTTATATGTTTCTCATTCACTCTCATGGTTACATAGATAGGCTCCATTCTTCCTAACTTTAAATTATATGGTGAATAGATATCAGCATCTATTACTTCAGGCATTTCGATGCTGTTCATCGCATTGGATTTTTGACTCTGTCTGACAATCTGCCTGATTCTATCTTTACAATTCCTCATGAGGTGTCCATATCGATGACAGAAGAAACAGTCAATCTTTTTAAATTGTGTTTAATTACAGGGCTGTCTATTTCCATCTCTGTTAGTATGATGCCAAGCTTTTGCTGCTGATATCTCCATTTTACTTTGTCTGCTAGCGGTGGCTTCTTCCTGCTTCGGAACAAAGCTCTGCACTTTAGCACTCTTTTTGTTGAAGCTCCCAGTTGAGCATAGAGGATGGTGCCATTTTGCACTCCTCGAACGGCTTCTGAGTCTCGCACTGCACTTTCCATTTGCAAGAGCGATTTCCAACGCTTTCAGAAAATCTAGATTTGTTTCAGCCAACAATCTCCTCTGGATAACATTTTCATTTATAACTCATACCAACTGATCTCTAAGCATATCATTGATTGAAGTACCAAACTCACAATATTCAATTAACTGCTTCAGATTCGCTACATAGGAAGAAATTGTCTCCCCCACAGCTCTGATTCTTGAGTTGAATTTAAACTTTGTATTGTCACTGACGGCTTGGGCTGGTAATGATTTCTTGCGAAGTTCACTAAATCATCAAAACCTTTGGAGTCTGGGGCACTGGACATCAATAGATTTCAAATTAATCTGTATGTCTTACTCCCACATGTGGACAGAAGAATCGCATGTGTCATGAAACTATTAATGCATATAACATTATTGGAAAATATTTTTATTTTAAAATATAAGTTTAGTCTGTGGATGTGTCTTAATTGGATTAAAGCCAGCTAGCCTGGGTGCTTTGATGTGTACTAGATTTGATATGTAAGAGAAATAGTGTGCAGTATGGGGAGGTGGTGGTGTAATGGTATTCTCACTAGACTAGTGTTCTAGAGACCCAGGGTAATTCCCTGGAGCCTAGGTTCAAACCTCACCACAGCAGATGGTGAAATTTGAATTCAATGCAATTCTGGAATTAAAATTCTAATGTTGACTATGAAGCCATTGCTTATTAATGTCCCTTTAGGGAAGGAAATTTGCTGTTCTTGCCTGGTCTGGCCTACATGTGACTCCAGATCCACAGTAATGTGGTTGATTCTTAAATGCCCCATGAACAAGGGCAATTAAGGATGGATTAGCTAGCAATGACAATGAATAAAAAATAATATCATTTTTTGAATAGAGCATTCAAGAAGTGGGGTGAATTCTAGCAACTAGTGAGCACAGACCAAGCAATATATTTATATTGCTAATAAAATTGATACTATGAAAGGGGTTTTATTGTTAGAAGAGGCTGGTGATACAATGAGAATTTACATTCAAAGGGCTGTGCTAGGTATAACAAGACGAGCGTTTTGAGTGGGCAGGGCAGAGGCAATGTGAGATCAAAAGCAGCTGTAAGCCACCAATTTTCTCCACAGGAACCAAAGTGAAAAGAACCTAATTTTGAATTCATAAGGTGAAAATGCTTTGCCTGGTGTTTAGTTAAGTCTATGAGTTGCTGTTGCCTTAATGGAGATTAGTTTGAGAATTTGTTAAAAGTTATGATTGTAGTAGTTTGTAGCCATGTGTATATATTTAACTTGTGTAAACTAATAAAATGTTTTATTTAGCTTAATATAAAACCTCTTGAACTGGTAGTATGATTCCTGAAATTAGAGTTGCATCTCAAACATAACACTAAAAATTATAGATTATGACAGTTGTTTAAAGTTTCCCTTTGGGATTTTAAAAAAAATAACTCAGCTTTACCAACTGCACTGGTTATAACAGCAGGCCTCTTCCCCTCCTATGCAATGTAATTTGCCTGGTAGAAGAACGCGAGGCGTTCAGCATAGTGAGACCAGCCATCCAAGGTTGGATCGAATCGCTATACTTTCCCAAACTGCGGCATCTCATAGGGAATTAATTCAATGCTAAGAAGGAAATTTTCTTTAACTCAGAACTGCCATGCGAGGTACGGCCTGATTTTGGTTGCTCTGGTTTCCCTTGTTTTCTTCTCTTTTTCCCTCGATTTTTCCATGATTTTTTGTGCTTTTACTCTCATTGCCAGTTTATTGGATCCAGTGTCCTTGGTTTACTGGGTCTAAAGGATTCGGGTTGCATGCTTTGTAAGGAGTGACCGAGTGTGTACACAAACAGAGAACATCCAGAGATAGTTATTAGAATAAACACATGCTATTTATTTACAAACTAACTTTACAACTATACTTATATGCTCACAGCAGAAAACTTTCTCTCTTCACTCATCACTCAAGACTCTCTCACATAGAGGTAATCTGCGCTGCTCTGCTATTGGACAGTAAGATCATGTGATCTTATCTTTAAGACAAATATTGTAATGTATATTATATCTCAGGTTACTACTCAGGTTCCCCATTTTCTCTTTTCCCCCTTTCTTAATTATCAGGGTTAAGTTTGCTACCTCCTAATCCTTGGGAATTATTGTAGAATCTAAGGAAATCTGGAATCAAAACCAATGCATCCACTATCTCTTCAGCTACCCCTTCTAAAACCCTATGGGCAGAATTTTCCGGTCAGTGTGCAGGGGCCAGTCCAACACACCAACATGCAAAATGACACGCATTGACGTTGGGCGTGCATCCCGATGTCATTGTGCACTGTCGCGATATTTCATTCGGCGAGCGTGTGCCGGAGTCAGCTGCGTGCCCGCCAAAATGTAAACGGCCTATTAAGGCCATTAAGAAATTAATTGAAACACTTGTGAACACTGCCTGTCCAACTTTAAAGTTGGCAGGCAGGCGAAAAGCCCAAGTGGCCTTCACGTTTTTCAGGAAACCTCATCCACGAGTGGGATGAGGTTTCCAGAAGCTTTTATTAAATAAATTTTAAAATTTTCATAAATATAAAAGCACGTCCTATCTCATGTGACATAGTCACATGTCTAAATACATTTTTAAATCACTTCTTTAATTATTTTAATATCCATTCAATTTCCCTGAGGCGCGGTGCGTGCGCATGCGAGAAAGAGTGGTGGTCCTGACTCTCCCTCCTCTCCCGTCTGCACAGATAGCACTGAGCTTTACTGGCTGCGTATTATGCTCAGCGGGCCTTAATTGGCCCGCCCGTTTAAAATGGCAGCGCTGAGCCGATCATAGGTGGCAATTGGCTCCACGCCCGCTCCCACCCAGCCCGCCCATCAAAGGAATAATCCTGCCCAATGATGCAGGTCTTCAGGTCCCAGGGATTTGTCATCACTTAGCCTCATTAATTCCTCCAGCACTATTTCTTTATTTGGACTGAATGCTTTAAGTTATTCATAGTTACTGCAACTTATTTTGTGTCTTCTACTCTGAAGGCAAATACAAAGTATTTGTTTAAAGCCTCTTCTGTTTCCATATTTCCCATTATAATTTCACCTGCCTCTGACTCTAGTGGGTCCAAATTTGTTTTCACTAATCTCTTCCTATTTACTATCTATAGAAACATTTTAAATCTCATGCTAGCCTCCTTTCATGTTCTCTTTTCTTTTCCCTTACCAATTTCTTGGCCCTCCTTTGCTGAATTCTAAAATCCTCCCAATCCTCAGGCTTAATACTCTTTTTTGGCAACATTTTCATGCTTTGGTCTAATACTATCTTTGACTCCTCTTGTTAGCCACGATTGGATTATTTTTAATTTTGTAGGGCTTTTTTGCCTTAAAGGAACTTTGCAAATTATGTTTTAATTATTTAATTGCTAGCTGTTACTTCTCTGCAGTCATATCACTGCCTATCTTAACCAATTCATGTTTGAGCTGTGCTTTCCCAATCTCTCTTCAAGGGTATGCGGTACCTTTGGAAATGCTGACAGAGTCTCACACATTTTCGGTTTCTGCTCCAGGACAGTTCCCTTTGTGGATGATGCCAAAATCTGCGTTCAGCTGAGCAGAGTATGAACCGCCCTGCAGCTTCCTATTGGGCCTCTCCACTGCTGTTTGTCTTCAACTCCTGCTCCTGATAACTAGTGACGTTTGCCTCACCATGTGACCAGCTAGTCGTCTCCTTTGAAGGCCTTAATTAAAATTATTCTCAATTGTTGGGTCATAGCAATCAATGACCTGTCCTTCTACAACTTGGATTGTTAGCAATAACTGTGCTGGTGGTGAGTGCATGTGAGTTGTGTGATGGTATTTCCTTACAGTGTACAACGTCTTCTGAAGTTTTCCTCAGCCTCCTTTCTCTCCAACAACTGTGTGATGTTTGATGAGTTTAAACAGTAACCAGATCAGAAAATCTAGGCTGATTACTCTTTCAAAAGGAAATTACAATATCTTGCATATCTAGAGTACCCATAAGCCCACATGTTTGGGTGCACAGAGTGAGGAAAATTCCTGACTTTCCCATTCCTGACTCAGGAGAAACTTCACTGAACAGCTAGATTTTCATTCCACAGGGGCTGCAGGGTGCCAAGGCAGACCCGCATCAGTGCCCTGGGGCTTCGTCCCAGTTATAATAAATACAGTAAGGACATCTAGTTCTCAACCATCACAACCCCTCATCCCCACGCATTCCCCATGCCCCATCCATGCCAATTGATGCCACATTATGCCCTCCACCCAAGGCCCCTCATATATTCCATGTCAACCTATGCCTCTGTACTCACACACCATGGTTCCTCATACCCTCTATGTCAACCCATGCCCTGCACTAATCTCCATGGCCCTTTATAACCCCTATGCCAACTTAGTGCCAACTCGTTCCAACTCATGCTCCCCACCAACCATCCTTTGCCCTTACACTTTCTATGCCAATTCACCCAGTATCCACTATAGGTTGACCTCAGGACCATGCTGAGATGAAATAAAATAAAGCTCTAAGTATCTATTGTAGACTTCACTATATTAAAAACATTCTAATTGATAAAAGCCCATTCAATATATTTAAGTCCCTTCAAGTATTTAATCCATCATAAAAAACAAACATTTGTAGCCATAGTCCCACATCAAAGGTAGCTAATCCCTTTATAACCACTTTGAGCTGTTAAACAAACTGTGAATTTACAGCCCCCGACTGCGATAATGATAGGTTGTGGAAGCAATCAAGCAGTACTGGTATTATAATGATAATCTCCTGGCTTATGTCAATGAACATCTATTGAAATTGCAAGCACCAATTTATTTTTCAACTGAATGACACAGCATACTTTTTTTTCAATATTTGAAGATCATGGATTTAAATGACTTGACATCTAGACAGTTCCACCTTTTACCCAGATTCATGGCCACTCTTACCAATCTCAAAATGGTACCTGACCTTTCCAAAGAACTTTGATAGGTTTAGACATTTTCCTCAAATTACTAGAGCCCGTGAGTCATGTTTCAGAAACCTAGGTGACGAAAATTGATTCTGAGTGAAGGTATTTGCACTTTTAAGTTTGCCACTGCCTCTGTGAACCACAGATGTGTGAAATTTGTCCTGCCCCTATCCTCCCTGGAAAAAATGGTAGGTGGCAGAAATGGGGGCGGGACTTACATATTCATGCTTCTGCTAAAAAAAAGGTAACTCTTAGGATCAAAGATAAGATAGATAAATTATTGTTATTATTGTTTTAAAGTTTTATTGCCAATGTAAGCCTGTTTCAGGAGATGGAGATCTGAATGAGGAGACAAGTTACATTTAAATTAAATGGAGGCCTTCTGATTATGTTCTGTAAATACTTGCACTTGAATGCTTAATAAGCTTGTATGGGAATATCTTTACAGTGTTATTTAAAGACTTGTTAGTCATTGTCCTGTGGCGTTGAATACAATGTCAGTGGGTGTGGTCTCGTTGATCTGTCTTTGCAGTCTTTGTGTTCTTTCTCTGTGTCTTTCTCCTTTTACTTCTTATCTCCCTTTTATTTTTCTCTCTCTAATTTTTTTTTGTTTCATTCTTTCTTCTTCTTCTTTCATGTTTGTTTTTAAATCATTTTTTCTCCTTATGGGTGGGAGATGTGATGTGATTTGGTGGGCAAAGATGCTACCAATTGCTTCAGGGATTGGTTTCTGGAGGGTAATTGAAGACATCAGCAACTCCCTTTCCAACCTTTCCCTCAATCACTTTTGTTTCCCCCTCCGCTCCTTCACCTTTCCATTACCACTTCCCATTCATACTATCCTTTCACATCTATAATTAGCCCTACCTCTTCTTTGAACCCCTGTACCCTTCCCTCTACCTTGCTCCACTGTCATTTATCTTACCATTAGTCCTCCATCCACTCAAACCCAATCATTTCCACTAAAGGATGACAAGAAGCTAAATGTCTCTTCTGCTGCAATCAGTTTCCATCCTCTCCTTCCCCCTCAAAATTTGCCCTCTGACTGCTTGAAAAAATGCTTTCTTTTATTTCAAAATTTGATTGATCAAGTAAAATCAAATTAGAGTGAGGAACGACACTATAACAATGAACTTCCTAGGGGCTCATTCAGCTGATATAGGAGTAATGGAGTAGAAGCCATGTCTATTCTAGCTCTTAACTATTGGCTCCATCTCAAATTATATGGAAAGATCATTAGCATGGCACACTGATCATGTTTGCACAATGCTTCAGTAGTGGCATACCCTAGTACACCCTTTGAAGGCAGAGGAACCTGCCTCTGGTGCCCCAAGGCTCTTCCTGGCCAAAGGCAAAATGGCAGATGAAATATTATCCTCCCAGAGGAATCAATCTCCTTGGTCTACTAAAGATTTGGGGCCTTTCTGTAGATCTCAGCAACACACAACTCTCAGGTGACATGTATTCTACTGGGGCTTGCTGTGGGCATAATGGGCAGAATTTTTGTGAAATATTGATATCCCAGTTATGCATCTAGAAATGTATGTGGCATGCCTGCGTGTGCTTGGGGTGGAGGGAGATGGGGGCTGTTTGGATGGAAGATCAAATGGAACAGAATCCAAAGCTCAGGATCATTGGCCCTATTTTAATGGACCAATAAGGTGCCCAGGTTACAAAACAAGCTCCCCTTTTAATTAATATGGGATGGTCCAATGAAACTAAAAAGATGGCAAAAATAAACATCTAGTGCTGCCAGCTACACTAAATCAGAATGCTATAATTGATGTCCACGAGACACTCTTTACTCTGTGATGCCCACTGGTCGCAGAAGGCATCAAATGTACTGATGGATATCATATACATGAGCATCTGTGGGGCTGTCTGACTTTTTTTCTCTATTTTTCTCTCCATATTATACATTCAGCAATTGTAATCTCTTTCACAGTTGGAAGCAATTACCATTTACCTTTTCTAATTTTCAACAAAACAGATGAGACAGAGTGTTGCTAGAAAACTCAACAGTTTCTTCTTTTAAAAATGTAATTATTATCACTAAGGGCCCAAAATGTCAGTGATTGGGAAGAGTAAAAAGAGAGAATGGAACGTGGTCACATTGTTAGCTGGTGGGGGCAGTATTTGATTTCACCTCATGTAGGAACTTGTGGAAATCCCATTCAGGGAAGTAAGCAAACAAATCTTCCACCTACTGTTGGAGGAATTCCTAAGCTTCTGTGGGAAATCCTTAACTTAATTCCCTAGAAGCCCAAAGGAACTGTCACTAGTTGAGCTTTGGTATAGATTCTGTTCAGCACCTTGTAAAAGCTTCAAAGTAATCATGAAAAATTGTGATATGTGACTGCATCAAAGGCTGAAGAAAAATTGTACTTGCTTTGTGCTTTGGCTTTTTAATAATAACTTGAGGAGGCATGATAGTACTTTGATTTACTGGACAGGATTTTACAGGTGGCAGGGTTTCCCACCCTGCAACCGAGAAAGCTGCCATAAAACTCTCCCCTCCTCTGGCAGGCTGCCCCACAGCTATTTAATGTTCCAAGAAACATTAATTGGCATGAATTGGGCCTTCTGTCTCCATCTGGAGAAAGGTCCTGCCTCCAGGAGCTACCAGCCAATCAGATTGCAGCCACCAGGAATGGTGGTCACACCTGGGACTGCATCCAGTCCCCAAAGAAGAAGAGGCAGGAGCTGGATTAAAGTATGCTGGGGATCTTGGTGGTACAAGGATTGGAGCCCCTGGGTTTTGGAGGATCTAGCGGGTGGTGTCTGAGTGGTCTCTGGACCAGAGTGCACAGGCTGAGGGGAGATGGGACAACTGGGGGGTGGCAGACTTTGATGGGAGTGCAGGGGGGTGGGGGGGGTCCTCCAATTGGAAAAGGGGATCCAAAAAAATGGCAGCTGAGCACTTGAGTGGCCCATTAATTGACCAGGCGTGAATTAGTGTGAGAGCAGACAGACTGCCCAAGACTTCACCCGCCACCCATTAGATTGTGACCAGAACAGGGGGGCGGGTGGGTAAGTGGCAGGAAAGACACCCAAGATACCTTATGGGCCCCCCTTGCCTGTAAAACCACCCGCAGGGGACCATAAAATTCTGCCCACTATTTTCTGTTGTGATAGATACTTCCAAAATTCCCTTATAGATACAGGCTTCTCAACCTAAATATTTAAGTGACCCATCCTGTAATTTGGAATTGGATCAATGTCTTTCTCCACAGAACTGTTTACCGAACATCATGGATGTGCATTTCCAGAAGGAGCTAGTGAATCACAATCGGGTGTGAAAATACTAACTTATTTTTACCTTCACAACTCGGGTGAGATAAAATCAAATGTAGTGTCTCTAACACCACCTCTTGTTATGGCCAGCCAATTGAGCAAAGAGAGCAGATAAACTCTTGGACCTTCAAGGTCTGTATTGCTCAGTTGCTAAATAGATAAACATGCTGTACAACTATGTTAAAGTCATCATTGCTTACAAATAATTAATGGTATCTTGGAGTTAATACAAAGCATCAATATTAAAATAAAAGCAAGTCCATAGCAGTACTTGTACTGTATTTGCTTTGTACTTGTTAATCCACAAATTTCTTTTCAAATTTGATAAGGTTTTGTCAAAATTTGCTTTATTATGTAAGCCTTTAATATTTGTCAAATTTAGAATCTCTTGTGGATTCGCACAAAATGAAGATGCGAGACTGCAGTCCCCCTGGTTTAATGATACGTCCCTCGAACACCTTTTAGATGCAGTGGAAGCCCACTGTAATGTCTTCTATTCCTGCTTTGGCTGTGGGAGGGGCAGCATCATCACCAATCCAGCAATGGGAAGTGGTGGCAGCGGTGGTCAATGCCAATGCCCTGCAAAAGCGGACAGCCACCCAGTGCTGCTACAGGATGAATGATCTCATCCATTCTACCAGGGCAAGTCACTCTCTCATCACTCTCAGCTCACACACTCACAAACCCATCACACATCCACATGGATCTCACACCTCAAGGGACAAGGAACTCTCCCACACTCTCACATCTCCATCAGGCTCATATCCTCTGGAGCTCGCATCCTCACCCCATCCATGGCTCCTCTCACCACATAAACATTCCATGCTGTGCCATGTGTCCTGCTCATACCCCATCTGGTTTCATGCAGGAGAAGCTGGCTCACAATAGCAGGAAGAGGTCCCAGACTGGGGTTGGGGTGGCCCACATTAGGCCCCTCACTCACTTTGAGGAGTGTGCCATCGTGCTGTCTGGTGAGGACATAGACCGTGCCTGTGGTGACGGTGAGATCACCCTTCTGACAATCTTGCGCCACATCATACCTCTCTCAATGCAACTGTGAGTGCTGTCTCTCACCTGCTTTTGACTCTGCTCTCATGCACTAATTGTCTCTACTTTGGTACTCAGGAAGCTCTGCCAAGCAACCGACATCATCAGCCAGCCAGTCCCTCAGCTCCATCTACATCCTCACCTCAAGCCAAGAGGACTCCTCCTCTATTGAAGAGCTGGAAATAAGCAGCCAGGAAGAACTGACATAGAGCTTACCCATACCCTCCACCAGCACAAAGACACACATCTCAGTGGGATCTAGATCTAGAGCAGGCTTGGGTTCACAATCTGGCGGTCACCGCATGGACATGCATTCGCAGCAGGAGGAGACAGGTTCAGCCAAGCTCCCCAGCACTCGGAGGACTGCTGGGGAGGAGGCATCTGTGAGGTCCGAGTCAGATGACAAGCCCCTGGATTTGGCCTTCCAACTCATCCTAGTAAGTCAGCAGAAGGTAGGGCCCAGCCAGCCCTCAGCAAAGTGGCAAGCTGGAGGATTACATCAACCTGCTCTCTGATGAAGTGCTGCCCACATGCGCGCATATGGAGTTCTCCATGGGGAGGATGGTGGAAGCTGTTATAATCCCCATCTCCCTCATAGCAGCTGTTCTCGACCACCATGGCTCTCATTTCGCTTTTGATTTGGCAAGCATGGTCCTGCTACGTTTTTCTCCTGTGCTCCCCCACCCTTTCCACTCCCCTAGTCACCCATTTCCTTTCCCCCATGACTGTTGACGCTCCTGGTATCACCTTCCACCTCCCCTCTGTTACCTACCAACCACAACACTTTTCTTTCGGGCATGTCTGGGTGAACATGAACTTTCCCTTCCTTCCTGAAATTCCCACCCCCCTTGACATTAATCTCCCTGAACTCCTCCTTCCCACCCCCAGGGTCTGTGTCTGCCTCCAAGTCCCTACCAGCCACTCTCAACATACTTCTACTGATACCATTGCATCCTCACCCTTCCAGCCAACCACCTCACCCTTCCCTCGGTCGTTCTCACCATTCCCCTGTACAATGCCCACCTTTAATTTGCTCCCCAGGAGGCAGTCATGGACTCATCATAGCCCTCCCTTGCACATTCACCTGTACATCCTCCACTGGTAGTCCCTCCCCTCTCCAAACCTCATCCTCCCTGCCACTTTTGTTGCCGCCCAAACCTCACCCCCACTGACACCTTCGTTTCCCCCCCTCCTAAACTCAATCCTCCCACTACCGATGTTCAGCACCATTAGCGACTCCTCAGATACTGAAGCAGTCCCTATCCAAATGCAGCAAGACCTGGACAATATCCAGGCTTGGGCTGACAAGTGTCAAGTAACATTCGCACCACATAGGTGCCAGGCAATGGCCATCTCCAACAAGAGAGAATCCAACCATCACCCCTTGATGTTCAATGGCATTACCTTCACTGAATCCCCAACTATCAAAATCCTGCAGGTAGCCATTGACCAGAAACTGAACTGGGCTAGCCATATAAATACTATGGCTACAAGAGCAGGTCAGAGGCTCGGAATAGTGCAACGAGTAACTCACCTTCTGACTTCCCAAAGCCTGTCCACCATCTACAAGGTGCAAGTGAGGAGTGTGATGGAATACTTCCCACTTGCCTGGATGAATGCAGCTCCCACTACACTGAAGAAGCTGGACATCGTCCAGGACAAAGCAGTCCGCTTGATTAGCACAACATCCACAAACATTCACTCCCTCCACCACTGATGCACAGTTGCAGCAGTGTGTACCATTTACAAGATGTACTGTAGGATTTCACCAAGGTTCCTTAGACAGCACTTTCCAAACCCTTGACCACTACCATCTAGAAGGACAAGGGCAGCATAGATGGGAACACCACCACCTAGAAGTTCACCTTCAAATCACTCACCATCCTGACTTGGAAATATATCACCGTACCTTCAGTCGCTGGGTCAAAATCCTGGAACTCCCTTCCTAACAGCACTGTGGGTGTACCTACACCACATAGACTGGAGCAGTTCAAGAAGGCAGCTCACCACCACCTGCTCAAGGGCAACTAAGAATGGGCAATAAATGCTGGCCCAGCCAGCGAAGCCCACATCCCATGAATGAATAAAAAAAACCCACCTACAGACATCTCTTCCTCTCCCAGTCGATCCTAGACCTTCCTCTCCCACCCCCTCGACCATCATCTATTGTGAACAGATCCTCAGCAGTGGCCTTCCACCTTCCATGAGTTGCTTCACAGCAGAGCCATCTCCATAAGAATCCACCCAGCATGCCATGTACATTCCTCAATTGCTGTCGGGCTCCAGCATCCTCTGATCCTCAGATGTCCACAATATGAGAAAGGCCCTAGCAGTAAGTCCCAACTTCTGCACGTCACACTTGTCAAGACATGTTCTGTGCCACTGTGTTTTCCTGCCAACGTGGGCGAATGATCCAGCTTGGGGGGGGGGGGGGGGGGGGGGGGGGGGGGCGCAGTGGATGATTCCAGTGGGCTGGCTTTATAATGATATGCAGATGTATTACAATGAGTCTCCGGACGTTCAAAGGTGGGTAACACAGCCTGCCATCGGTGGACAGAGTGGACGATTGCAAACTGCCTTCACGACCTTGTGAAACCGATTTTTGGCCTTCTTGTTATACTGACCGCTCATGCCACCAAACACACCCGACTCCAATGGGCAGGGAAAATTCCACCCGCCAGTCTTACCTGAGTTTCCATGAGAATTATTACATCCCGGTTTTGTATCTTCATGGATGCTGAGATCATTCAGATTTGGGATCAAAAACTGCATCTTCGTCTTTTATATTTTATCAGTTATTTAGTAAGTTAATCTTCAAAACAGCATGGTATCCTTTGCATTTTTGATTAGTTCTCCAATTTTCCCCAATTATTGCCATCACCATATGGCATCAAGTAATTTGCATATTTCAAAAATATATATTTATATAGCAACATCACTTAGACAACTGATTTTAAGGGATTTTAAGAAAATGTTCTCATTCTTTTGCGGGGGTGGTCCCGCATGATGACGCGTACAATGAGGTGCAGTGTCTTAGTGAGGAGCGTCCCGACTTCGCAGCACCCCATCGCGATATTTAGGTGGACGCGTGTGCGATGTTCTCGGATGCACGCCCACCATTTATTAATCACGTACTTAAGGCCCTTGAGGCAGCAATTGTCTGCAAATCTTCGCGGCCCGTGCGATCTTCAGGACGCTGCATGGGCGCAACAGGCAGGCGGGTAGGAGACATTTATATAAACCTCATCCACAGGTGGGATAAGAGGGGCGAGTGGGGCCGCAAATTGTATCTTTTAGATATTTAATTGCGAAAGTCACTGAAACTTGCCTGTGTGAACAGGAATACTTCAAAACTCATACCAGCTGCTTGTACAGGATTAATAGCCTTCAGGTCAGGACTCTACAGTAAAAATCATTTTTGGGGCCTGCAGGTTTCAGGAAGCCTTCCCTTAGCCTGGGAATGGGAGTTATGCTCTCCACTTGAGTCCAGCAGTGAGTCCGAGGATGAGCACGCACAGGAGAACACTGAGGGGATAGATGCTGACCCAGGCATACTCCAAGGAGGCAGGGACACCCAGGAGGCTTTAATCCAAGGAACCTTCAGCTAGCCCACCACAGATGGACCTCCAACACAGGCCAGGGCTGCAGGCTCTGTACTCGATACCTGAGTGCTAAATCTGCCTGGATAGGAACATTAACTAAGCCCTTGTCAATAAAGCCCAATGTCAAACAACTCACTCATTACATCATGGGTTCCTGCCCACCTGTAGAAGTGAGGAATCACCCTGAGCCATGGTCACATATCAAAATTTAATGAGATTACCAAATGAACTTCAGAAACCAAAAAAAAAAGGTGTTGCACATCACACCAAGTCTTAATGAAATAATATGGGGCAACATAAAAGCACCAACGAGAAACCTGTGGTGTGCCTAATGTGCCTTAAATTTACACTTACGGGTGCTACGTTTTGGTGCTGTCCCCTCGCTGGCATTGGCATCTGAGACAGCCTGCTCACTGTGCTGTCTTGTTGGCCTCGATAACCTTGGTGGATGCGCTCTGGCCTGTGGAGCCTGTGCTGGACTCGCCTGGGAGGGAGTGGCCAGTTCCACGGCTGGCATCTCCCCAGTCGCCGCAGCCTCATTGGATGCCACAGTCACTGGTAGAGGGGTAGAGGAGCTGCTGCCATCATCCGGAGCACCCTGAGAGGAGCCCGCAGAGACGACAGGCAGCTGCTGCACCAATGTGAGGTTGCTTCATACCTCCCTGCTCTCCGTAAATACCCAAACCATCTTCCACTCTGGCACTGACCAGCTGAGGCCAATGCCACTGTGAGGGTTTGCAGGTCAGAATGCAATCCTAGAAAGCCCTGATTGTTCTCCGGGAGGAGCCTCTCCACGAGAGTCACCACTCTCTCCATGGAGGAAGCATAGCGCTCACCCATGAGGCTCATTGCATCGGCGATGCTCTGCGTGGACTCCTCCAGCACGGGCACCATGCCATGCATTGCTTCATGTATCTCCACCAGATCCTTCCACATACCCCTGCAGTTCCAGCATTTGCTGCCTCAGGGACAGCTCCGGAGGCACATCATCAGCCACCAACCGAGCAAGTACCTGGTCCCCAGCAATTCTCTGACTGACGCCGCCCTGGTCACTGTCTGTCTCCGCTCGCACCGCAAGTGAAGCGCCCTCACCGCCGTGCCCCGGAACAGTAGCCGAAGATCTAATTCCCACCGAGGTGCTAATATCTGCGCTGGTGCCTGCTTGGCAGAGATGGTGTGATGCTGGTGAGTCGATATGTTCTGGGCCCTCAGGTGTGAGAGGTGGTCCCTCTGCCTCTTCCTCCCGGCCCTGCTCCAGTGATACTGAAAGGCAGAACAAGGATATTTGATTAGTTAAAGTGGAGACCTTGTCAATTTGCATGCCGCTCCCCTGGATCATTATGTGCCCATCCTTCCATAATCAATGGTCAACCCATGTTGCAAACTTCAATCACTGAGCATTCAGCACTGGCATGGCTGCTGGGACACACATGGTGACCTCAGTGCTCGGCAAACTCCACGTGGCACCCCAGCCTCACTGCCACCGGTCGACCCGGGCGCATGGCGCCTCTCCAGATCCATGGCCTGCTATTCAAAAGGAGTCAAGATGGCCAACTGGCTCTGGCCCCTGCCAGTCCGCATCCACTCGGCGGAATCATGTGCAGTCTTCTCCTGAAAATGAGAGAAGAGCATTGATTAGTCCAGCCTGTACCTGGATTCCCATCGCATCCCTGCCAACCCAGCCAGAGTGGGACATTGCAGGGCTCTAGTTCTTCGTTACCCCGCAGCTGCTGCACACTCACCCAAAGAAGCCAGGGCTGACCCCCCCCTTGCTCAAATGCTGCCTCCTTCACATGTGGCACCACAAGTATAACCTTACAAAGCAAGGAGGCACAAGCATGTTGAACGCAAAGGGCAGCAATGGATTGGTGCCACGCCACCTGGAAGCTCCCTTCCCAGCATGTTAGCACCCTGACTTTGATATAATTTGCAGTTCCAGCACTTTGCCTAGGTGCAGATCCTTGAGTTTATCCCACATTCTATACTCTGGGTGTTAGTGTCACACATGCTGCGGGTGCAGAACCCATCTCAGCACAACCCTCTCTGGGTCAACAAGACATGGGCAATATCTGCTGGGCCACCCAGCAAGGGATACATGCTGTGAGCGATTCAATGCTGTAACTGCACTCAGAGTTGCTGGGGGGAGGAGGAGGTGGGGTAAGTTTGAGGGGAAAGGCTGATGCCTGCATTAACTGACCTGAGCCAACATGGTACTCACCCTTCCTGAGTGCAAGAGGCCATTGAATCTTTTGTGGCACAGGACCCATGTGTGTTGCACCACATCAAGGGAGCTCACACACTCAGCCACCTCCTCCCACAAACGTTTAGTCAGGTGGGGAGTACTGCACCTCCCATCCCTCAGAAGCAGGACCTCCCACCGCGCTGCCACCTCCTCAGGAGGGCAGCTAGGCACTTATCTGAGAACCGAGGGGCACACTGCCCCTCTGCCCTACCCTCTGTCCTGGCCTGCTCCACTGGCCTAGCCTCTGGACTTGCCTGCTCACCAGAAACTCTCTGGTGTGCCCTTCTACTGGCCATTGTGAGCAGCCTTGCAAAGGCTGTCAGCGCTTCATTTAAATGGGCCGCCAGGTCGCCATTGGACCCGGCGGTCAGTGTACTCCTGCTGCCGCCCGCCCACTCCCGCTATCTGCGGGAGTCGAGAAATACGCTGGGTGGGCATTAATTGGCCCACCTGTGTAAAATGGCAGCACGGACCCAATCGTGGGCAGCGATGGGGTCCGCGTCTGCCTGCCCGCACCTGCTCAGCCTGCTCGACATGGGGAATATTCTCCTCAAGGATTTACTGACAAAGAGAAATTAAATTGACATAAATGAAGATATAACCATTAACGCTTTTCAGTGATCCAACAATCTCAGCAGTGTGTGCATTAATTGAATTCCTTTGCGCCTCTGCCATCCGGGTTTATCGGCTTATGACATAATTCACATTCACTAGTCAAAGGATTTGCAGAAAAAAACTCTTCAGAAGTATGTACTTTTGAAAAAAAGTGAATGTTACTGATACTTCTTATCATAATTAGTGATTAAAAGAGATACTGTCATTAAGCCTATTTCAAAATTAGCAATGAGTTTAACAACCATTTTGTACTGCTACCCTACTGCTTGCTTCCAAGGTTTATTCACAAAATGTTTTTTTATTCATTGGATGTGGGTGTCACTGGCTAGGCCAGCATTTATTGCCCATCCCTAATTGCCCTCATTCAGAAGGCATTTTTTAAGAGTCAACCACATTGCTATGGGTCTGGATTCACATGTAGGCCAGACCAGGTAAGAATGGCAGATTTCCTTCTAAAAGGACATTAGTGTACCAGATGGGTTTTTACAACAATCAGTGATGGTTTCAGGGTCATCATTAGACTTTTAATTCCAAATTTTTATTGAATTCAAATTTCACCATTTGCTGTGGTGGGATTCAAACCCAGGACCCCAGAGCATTACCTGGATCTCTGGCAAACTAGTCCAATGACAATACCACTATCCCACTGCCTCCCCATGACTGATTAAAGTAAAATTTTTCAAATATAATATTTGAAATCATCATAATATAGCAAGATCTGTTTCACTTTAAGCAACATATAAAACAAAAAGTACCATGACAATTATTCTTACCAACACTAAAAAAAGTACAAAAAAATGCATGTTTGAGTATGTTTGTTGAATAAGTATAAATACAAAGTGTCCTCACCAGGTTCATCCACAATAAAAAATGCTGCTTTATTAAGAAAGAATGGGCCAAATGAAATTTCGTAAAGAGTTTTTCATGGATGGCTTAGGTAATTAGCATCTGAGTAAGATGTTAGCATTGTCTATAAACTCATGCAGATCAGTCCAAAATGCCTGGTAAAATGAGAATATAACATTGCTTCCATTGGCAGGACAGGTCTAACACCTGCTAATATGAACCTGCTGCTTTCCTCCCAGAACCCTCATTAGCCATGCAGAGAAATAGAACCATAAAATAACAGCATAGGATGAATGTTGCATCCCTGAATCACCCAAGCAAGGAGCTTTCCCTTTTTTTTGTGCGCAGTCCATTCTTCAAATTTTCTGTAATCTGCTATTTCAGAATTCTGCTTTCAAATATTCCCCCAAAATGATACCCTGTTAGATACTATCAATGTAGAAACACTTACACTCATATTAAGTGGAGCTGTCATTTTAAACAAAGGGATCAGTGCCTCCATTATATGGTGGATGCCAGAATTTCATACAAATACGTTCAGCTAATTTGACTTGTAGGTTTATACGTGTTTGCAACTTAGAGAAATGAACTTAGCGAAAGCCCCCAAATATTGCAAATTAAAGGAGAAAAATAATTCACTGATACACTAAAATGTTCTAATTGTTGACTGCCATCTGTAGCTCCCAGGAACAAATTAGGGAACCTAAGCCATGTTTTATGGCATGTTGACCAATGTGTCAATAGAATCCTAACAAAGGTGCCATATGAATGGTGTCATATGAAAGCTATCAAGTTCTAAGCCTTCTGTAAATTGTTACATTGTTTTGCTATCCAAAACCTTTTTAAAGAAAGATCCAAGCATTATTTCCCACATGGATTGAAGTTTGTGGGATAAAGCAGCACTTGAATTCTAAATCTCAATCTGTTTTCAGCTATAAGCACCTTTCATGGACCAAGTCACTGAGCTGTGAATCGTATTATGAAAATCTTTTTATATTTTTCCATTTGTTTCAAAAAAGTGAAGAGACAAACTGTTCTCAATCATTTGCTAAATCTTCCCTATCTACTGAGAGGTTCATAAGATTGATCTGATTTATCAACTTTCCTTTTACTTCTGTGGTAATCCTAGATTCCTCCATTTTATGCTTTGCTTGTCATTCCTAGCTGAGATTGGGAACCATTGTGTGAGGAGTCATAGACTCAAGGTGCAGCTCTATCAATCTATCCAATTTGAGTATTACTGAAAGAAACAAAATCTTTGTTGAAGCTTTTGTAAATGGATGTTTATTGTATTTTTTTTAATGCAACGATTTTGCCTGGGACAGCATTTTCACACCAACTGGCTTGGGCTTTGATTATTTTCTTAACATTTATAACCAATATAGATCACTGTTTAAATAGAAACTAACCAGTGGAAGTTCACAATGGTATTCCAGGAGAGTAATTTAGGTTTATCAGACCAATAATTACTGTGTAAGGATTGAGATGGGAGTAGATTCAGATTAGATTCTGTGGAACAGTATATTAAAACATTCATCTTGATTGTTCCAACAAATTATGGCTTGAGAAAGATTTTTTTGAACAAGTTTCTTAAAGGGCATTTTGAGAAAGTACTGGAAATACTTGTTGCTGAAATTGCTTATGATTCCTCACAAAAGCAATATAGAATATGATACAATTTTGATAAGTCACTTTAATTTTATTTATTTTAATAATTTTACATTACAAAATAATGTATTTGATTTATAATCTATTATAAAAATATAATAAGCTCCTAAAAATTTCAAATTTGCATATTTGGCTGGGAAAATGGGATTACTGCAAATAGCATGTACTTTCCTCTTCAGTACTAGACGTAAGAGCCTGGCCGTCTGGAAGTCCTTAACAAAATATTGAGTAAAACCTGCACATGAATTTCTGTTTAACTGAACAGTTGATGTTCAATGCTGTCATGTGAAATTCTATTCCATCAAGTTCTTACATCTTGGCTCTGAAAAGGAAAATCTATCCCTTTAGCTCCAGCTGGAAGAGCTAACACTGGGCTAGACACAATGGGCTGAATAGTCTCACTCTTGCTGTGCTTTCTATGACTTGATGATTGTAGGACACTATACCTAGAAAACATGAATGTACCTTAGAGACTTGTGCTTTGCTTTCTTTCAGTTTGTAACTTTGCTGACATATAGAATGTAATAAAATGGATTTCCATGTAAACCTTGGGATTCAAATCCTTGCAGGGTAACTCTTAGATAAATGCAGTGGGGTTATTTTTTTAAAAATCTCACATCAGGTTGTGGTGCCATATTGTTATTTTGCTTGCAGCCCTCACTGCTAAAATTCAGCAAAATTTCTAATGTTTTCAGTATGTTCTCAGAATGCAAAAATATTTATCTTTTTATCTTCCATTGATCTTCACAACAAAGTGGTTTTGCCTGTAGAAATTCGAATTCAGGTATTAGTAATATTTGCATATTTTCATGATTTATTCTGTGTGACTGCATTATGGATCTCAAGAACAAAAATCTTTTGAAGAGCTCCCTGGTGCATAAATTCTCTGATTCTAAACCAACCAATGGGTGTTTGGTCTGTTCAAATAATTAAGATTTAGAGGTATGTCTTTATGAATTTTCGATAAAGCTCAGTATGCTAAGTAGTATAAACTCAGGAGTACAGAGCTGGGAAGTACATGATGAAAAGCTATGACGTTCTGATATAAGAATTTTAACAATATTACTAATAAGCTTATGGTGATATGTATGAATCTCTAAATCTCTACTCAAAATTATTCCATTCTAGGAATTGAAATTTTAACTTAATAACCATAAGATATGACCATATGAAGACTGTATTCTGTATGATGAAAAAAATGGTCAAAATAAATGAGCAAATCCTTTTAACACACTTAATGCTTTACGGGTAATGTTGACTAATTCAACAAGGCAGAAATTATACACTTTTTTCAACCACATATAGATTGAAGAAACAGTCTGGCTTCTAAATTAGTCTTTTCAAGTGGAAGGTGCTGGTTACATTTGACATTTCATATTGTATTGTAGACCAGCTCATGGGGTTAGATGGAATTCAAAACAGCCACGGGATAAAGAACAATCACCAGTAACTATGCCTCAGAAGTCAAATGACAAGATAAAATACTTCTTGAATAAAACACCAATTTAATTGTAACTGTTGTGCTTCAGTAAAATGTAATTAATTTCTTTAGGACTCTATAACAGAAAGGCTATGTACGCTTTAATCAATCCTTCTAGGGAGCTGGCAACAAATTGAAGAGTGCAGGCTATATAAAATTTAATTCAATAAGTGCACTGAAATAAAAAGAACCTATGATGATTGTTAGATTTTTAACTGTTGTAGAATTTCTATTGTTTTGGCCAGAATTTTCAGCTCAGCGTATGGGAGTATGCCTGACACGTAAACTAGCGTGTGATGATGTCGGATGAGTGTCCCGATGTCATCTCACGCTTGCGCGATATTTCAGTCAGCAGGTGCGAGTGGGAGTAAGAGCCATGCCTGCCATTAATTATGAGGCCAGTTAAGGCCATTAAAAAGGCAATTAAGCTGTATTATACATTCCCCATGCAATTTCACGCTCGTCGCATGGGCTAAATAGGCAGGCGGGCAGCTGACAATTTCAAAAACCTCATCCAAGGGTGGGATAAAAAGGGTCAGCAACATTGCCAGTGTGAGTAGTGAGCAGCTTTGGAGATAATTTGCAGCTGGTTGCTTATTGGTGCTTGGCAGCTTCTTCTCTGTTCAGGGCTTAATTCTGAGCATTTCCAGGCTTCGTTTCAGGAATATTGGTGTTTGCAAGGCCCCCGGAGGATTCAGACTGTGTGGACCCTTCCAGGTATCAAACAGCCTTCTGTTACCCTGGTAATGGAGATTGTGGTCTCCACTGGTGGCATCTCCTTTGAGGAGGAAGAGGGGGGGAAGAAGGGAGAGGAGGCCATGTGTCCCAGTGCAGCTTCCAGGGAAGGGACCTGTGGAAGGAGAGGTGCAGGCACAAGGGCCAGCAGGAAGTCCAAGATGGAAGGGGGCCACAAAAAACGCCACTATCCTGCTGCCAGGATTTACAGGCAGCGATGCAGCTACCTCAATAATGTCTGAGGTGCAATGCCGAAGGAGGCTCCACCTCTCAAGGGAGACTGTGACCTCCATTTGTCAGATAATTGGGCCTGAGATCTGCTCTGACTGTGTGGGTGGACACCCCATGCCAATGGTCCTGGGGGTCACTGGCCCTCGACCTCTATGCATCTGGCTCTTTCCAGGGGTCGGTGGGAAAATCTGTGTGGAGTCTCCTAGTCATGTGTCCAAAGTTGAGTCAAGCTGGTGACAGAAGCTCTGTTCAGATGGGTACCGACCTTTATTCTTTACCGTATGAACGAGGCCAGCCAGCGATTGCTGGGTTTCCCCACATCCAGGGTGCCATCGACTGCACACGTGTGGCCATCAAGGCCCTGGCAGGTCAGCCGGGTGCCTTTGTCAATAGGAAGGGATTCCACTCCATGTACATGCAGATAGCTTGTGAACACAGGATGCCGATTCTGCAGATCTGTGCAAGGTACCCTGGTAGCTCCCATAACGCACACATCCCAGTTGCCAAGGCTTTTCAGTTTTCCAGCTTAACTGGGTGGATGGCTGCTGGGTGACAGGGGCTATCCTTTGAAGAGGTGGCTCATGACACCTCTCTGCCACCCAAGAACAGAGTCAGAGCAGCATTACAATCAAAGTCATGGCTCCACACAGCGAAGGTAGAGAGGACCATAGCTCTTATTAAGATGCGCTTCTGATACCTGGACCGTTCAGGGGTGCAGTACAATAACCCCCAGAGAAGGTATCACTGCTCATGGCTGCATGCTGCACGACCCTCAATCTGGCACTGACAAGGGGGCACCCACTGAAGAAAGAGTATCTTGATGCAGCTGCACAGGCCACAGGTGAATCCAGTAGCGAGTCAGAAGTGGAGCCCGGTGAGGAGAGCGCCAAGTGCATGGAGGCAGATCTTGGTAACCTCCAGGGAGGCAGGGACACGAGGGACACCTTGATCCTATGCTCCTTCAACTGTGTTGCCAAAGATCAGCTTCAACTGCATGCCGGGCCTGTTGCCTCCATTCCAGATGTCTGAAATGACCCTTTCATCTACACCCAAAGACCACTTAATAAAGTATCCAGCCACTCACGTCCAGCATTATATACTAGCGTACTAGTATGCAACAGAAAGAAAAAACAAGTGAAGCATACTCAGGCCATCAGAACCAAAGCAAATTTAATGTTATTGTCACATTGAAAGCATAATGACATCACCATCACTGGTGTTGATACCAACAAATATATAAAGCAAACATAAATGAACAGAAAATCACCTGTAAACTGTCCCTCTTGTGCACATGGTACCTTTAACTTATGATTCTCAGTGTTACACCGCCATTGCTGGCATTGCCATTGGAGACAGCCTGCTGATTCTGCTTTCTTGTTGGCCATGATGACCTTGGCGGTCGTCCTGTGGCCAGTGGAGTATGTGCAGGCCCCACCTGCGAGGGAGCGGCCAGTGCCACGGCTGGCATCTCCCCAGTCATCGCAGCCTCATCAGATGCCACGGTCACTGGAGGAGCAGTGGAGGAGCTGCTTACATCATTCAGAGTGCCCTGAGAGGAACCTGCACAGATGACAAGCAGGTCATGCGCCAACGTGAGGTCGCTCTGGACCTCCCTGCTCACCATTGATGGACGGACACCTGGCTGGGACACTGGGTGCATCATCTATCTCCCAGACTGGCACTGACCTCCTGAGGTTGTTGCCTGTGTGAGGGCTTGCAGGTCCGAGCGCAACACTAGGAATCCATCACTCTGTTCCTGGACAAAAACAGAATTACCTGGAAAAACTCAGCAGGTCTGGCAGCATCGGCGGAGAAGAAAAGAGTTGACGTTTTGAGTCCTCATGACCCTTCGACAGAACTTGAGTTCGAGTCCAAGAAAGAGTTGAAATATAAACTGGTTTAAGGTGTGTGGGGGGGGGAGCAGAGAGAGAGAGAGAGAGAGAAGTGGAGGGGGGGTGTGGTTAAAGGGACAAACAAGCAGTGATAGAAGCAGATCATCAAAAGATGTCAACAACAATAGAACAAAAGAACACATAGGTGTTAAAGTTGGTGATATTATCTAAACAAATGTGCTAATTAAGAATGGATGGTAGGGCACTCAAGGTATAGCATTAGTGGGGTGGGGAGTGCATAAAAGATTTTAAGATATTAAAAAATAATGGAAATAGGTGGGAAGAGAAAAATCTATATAATTTATTGGGAAAAAAAGGAAGGGGGAAACAGAAAGGGGCTGGGGATGGGGGAGGGAGCTCACGACCTAAAGTTGTTGAATTCAATATTCAGTCCGGAAGGCTGTAAAGTACCTAGTCGGAAGATGAGGTGTTGTTCCTCCAGTTTGCGTTGGGCTTCACTGGAACAATGCAGCAAGCCAAGGACAGACATGTGGGCAAGAGAGCAGGGTGGAGTGTTAAAATGGCCAGCGACAGGGTGGTTTGGGTCATTCTTGCGGACAGACCGCAAGTGTTCTGCAAAGCGGTCATCCAGTTTACGTTTGGTCTCTCCAATGTAGAGGAGACCACATTGGGAGCAACGAATGCAGTAGACTAAGTTGGGGGAAATGCAAGTGAAATGCTGCTTCACTCGAAAGGAGTGTTTGGGCCCTTAGACGGTGAGGAGAGAGGAAGTGAAGGGGCAGCTGTTGCATCGTTTGTGTGGTCATAGCGTGGTGCCATAGGAGGGGGTTGAGGAGTAGGGGGTGATGGAGGAGTGGACCAGGGTGTCCCGGAGGGAGTGATCCCTACGGAGTGCCGATGGGGGGGTGAAGGGAAGATGTGTTTGGTGGTGGCATCATGCTGGAGTTGGCGGAAATGGCGGAGGATGACCCTTTGAATGCGGAGGCTGGTGGGGTGATAAGTGAGGACAAGGGGGACCCTATCATGTTTCTGGGAGGGAGGAGAAGGCGTGAAGGCGGATGCGCGGGAGATGGGCCGGACACAGTTGAGGGCCCTGTCAACCACCGTGGGTGGAAAACCACGGTTAAGGGAGTCAAGATAACGAGAAATGAGTTCTGTGGGGCAGGAGCAAGCTGAGATGATTGGTCTACCGGGGCAGTTCTGTTTGTGGATTTTGCCTTCTCTTGATCTTTTCATTGAGAACTGTCGGCGCGACATTAGTCGTCTCAATTTCTCTGCTCCTCTCACCCATTCTAACCTGTCTCTCTCTGAACTTACTGCACTCCATTCTCTCAGGTCCAACCCTGACATTGTCATCAAACCTGCTGACAAGGGTGGTGCTGTTGATGTCTGGCGCACTGACCTCTACCTCGCGGAGGCTGAGCGTCAGCTCGCAGACACTTCCTCCTACATCTCCCTGGATCATGACCTCACCACTGAATATCAAGCCATTGTTTCCAGGACTGTCACTGACCTCATCTCCTCTGGGGATCTTCCTCCCACAGCTTCCAACCTGATAGTCGCCCAACCTCGGACGGCCCGCTTCTATCTCCTACCCAAAATCCACAAACAGAACTACCCCGGTAGACCGATCGTCTCAGCTTGCTCCTGCCCCACAGAACTCATTTCTCGTTATCTTGACTCCCTTCTCTCTCCCCTTGACCAGTCCCTTCCCACCTACATCCGTGATTCCTCTGACACCTTACGTCACATCAACAATTTCCAGTTCCCTGGCCCCAACCGCTTCCTCTTCACCATGGACGTCCAATCCCTCTACACCTCCATCCCCCACCAGGATGGTCTGAAGGCCCTTAGCTTCTTCCTCGAACAGAGGCCCGAGCAATCCCCATCCACCACTACTCTCCTCCGTCTGGCTGAACTTGTTCTCACGCTGAACAATTTCTCCTTCAACTCCTCTCACTTCCTCCAAATAAAAGGTATGGCTATGGGTACCCGCATGGGCCCCAGCTATGCCTGTATCTTTATGAGGTATGTGGAACATTCCTTGTTCCAGTCCTACTCCGGCCCCCTTCCACAACTCTTTCTCCGGTACATCGATGATTACTTCGGTGCCGCTTCATGCTCTCGTCGGGACTTGGAAAAATTTATTAATTTTGCTTCCAATCTCCAACCCTCCATCATTTTCACGTGATCCATATCTGATACTTCCCTTCCCTTCCTTGACCTCTCTGTCTCAATCTCTGGTGATAGACTGTCCACCAATATCCATTACAAACCCACCGACTCCCACAGCTACCTCGACTACAGCTCCTCACACCCCGCTTCCTGTAAGGACTCCATCCCATTGTCTCAGTTCCTTCGCCTCCGTCGCATCTGTTCCGATGATGCCACCTTCAAAAACAGTTCCTCTGACATGTCCTCCTTCTTTCTTAACCGAGGTTTTCCACCCACGGTCGTTGACAGGGCTCTCAACCGTGTCTGGCCCATCTCCCGCGCATCCGCCCTCACGCCTTCTCCTCCCTCCCAGAAACATGATAGGGTCCCCCTTGTCCTCACTTATCACCCCACCAGCCTCTGCTTTCAAAGGATCATCCTCCGCCATTTCCACCAACTCCAGCATGATGCCACCACCAAACACATCTTCCCTTCACCCCCCCTATCGGCACTCCGTAGGGATCGCTCCCTCCGGGACACCCTGGTCCACTCCTCCATCACCCCCTACTCCTCAACCCCCTCCTATGGCACCACCCCATGCCCACCGAAAAGATGCAACACCTGCCCCATCACTTCCTCTCTCCTCACCGTCCAAGGGCCCAAACACTCCTTTCAAGTGAAGCGGCATTTCACTTGCATTTCCCCCAACTTAGTCTACTGCATTCGTTGCTCCCAATGTGGTCTCCTCTACATTGGAGAGACCAAACGTAAACTGGGCGACCGCTTTGCAGAACACCTGCGGTCTGTCCGCAAGAATGACCCAAACCACCCTGTCGCTTGCCATTTTAACACTCCACCCTGCTCTCATGCCCACATGTCTGTCCTTGGCTTGCTGCATTGTTCCAGTGAAGCTCAATGCAAACTGGAGGAACAACACCTCATCTTCCGACTAGGCACTTTACAGCCTTCTGGACTGAATATTGAATTCAACAACTTTAGGTCGTGAGCTCCCTCCCCCATCCCCACCCCCTTTCTGTTTCCCCCTTCCTTCTTTTCCCAATAAATTATATAGATTTTTCTTTTCCCACCTATTTCCATTATTTTTTAATATCTTAAAATCTTTTATGCGCTCCCCACCCCCACTAGAGCTATACCTTGAGTGCCCTACCATCCATTCTTAATTAGCACATTCGTTTAGATAATATCACCAACTTTAACATCTATGTGTTCTTTTGTTCTATTGTTGTTGACATCTTTTGATGAACTGCTTCTATCACTGCTTGTTTGTCCCTACAACCACACCCACCACCCCCCTCCACTTCTCTCTCTCTCTCTCTCTCTCCGCCCCCCCCCACACACCTTAAACCAGCTTATATTTCAACTCTTTCTTGGACTCGAACTCAAGTTCTGTCGAAGGGTCATGAGGACTCAAAACGTCAACTCTTTTCTTCTCCGCCGATGCTGCCAGACCTGCTGAGTTTTTCCAGGTAATTCTGTTTTTGTTTTGGATTTCCAGCATCCGCAGTTTTTTTGTTTTTAGCTCTGTTCCTGCACCTGCCTCTCCATGAGAGTCGCCACTCTCTCAATGGAGGAGGCAGTGTGCATGGCCATGAGGGTCAATGCAGTGCTCATGCTCTGCAGTAAAATGGACTCTCCACAATGGAGACCATGGCACGCATAGCCTCATGGATCTCTGCCAGATCCTCCTGCACATCCCGCGGGACATCCAGCATCTGCTACCTAATGGATGACTCCAGAGGCTCATCACCTGCCTTTGACTGAGCATCATCCTGATCCCTAGCAGTCCTCCGACTGCCAGCACCCTGGGAGCTTCCTGCCTCTGCCTGCACTACAAGCAATTGTGAAGTGCCCTCACCAATGTGCATCAACATTCTAGCCGCCGATCTAATGCCTGCCGAGGTGCTGGTATCGGCAATGGTGCCTGGTACAGAGAGTGGGTGTGACGCAGGTGCAAATGAAGCCTGATGGTCCTCTGGCATCAGGGGTGGCCCCTCACGGTCCGTAGAGCGAGCGCATGTTGGTGAATCTAAAAGGGAGAACAAGTACTTGTCATTAGTTAAAGTCATCACACTGTCACTGTGCATGCTGAGGTGGGGGGGGCTGGTGAGACAATGGAGATCTGCATCATGGTGCCATCGTCTTTCAATGATCAATGGGGACTCCAGATTAGCGGCTCTCATCAATGAAGAGACTACACTAGAATGTTTGCAGAATCTGAAACCCTCATCTCTGTGCACTGTGTTCTTACCTTCGAATGACACTCCCACCTCTCCACACCCGGTTGCACGTGGAGCATGCCAGCTCTCCAGCTCAAGGGTGTGCTGCTAAAACCTGGTGAGCAGCAGCAATTTGGATAGGCCTCCACCTGTACATAATCACTCTGCTTGGTTATGGCTCATCTTCTCCTGAAAGGACAGAGGAGCATTGATTAGTCCCCTCTCTACCTGCAGCGCCATTGCAGCCTGGCCAACCCCAGCTGAGGAACACGTCGCAGGGCACATCCGAGTTGTGGCCCTCGAGCTGCAAGGCACTCAGTCCAAGCAGCCAGGGCCCTTGGCCTGCTCCGGCATCACTGACAGTTGGCACTCTAGCACCACTGAAGTCCATGGGGGGATGGCCACACCTTAACACTTCTCCACATTGACACGTGCCAACATGGTACTCACCCTTCCTGAGCGCAGCAGGTCACTGAACCACTTCTGGCACTGCACCCATGTGCACCACACCACATCATGGCGCTAACCTCCTCCCATCTCTGGGGACAAGCGTGTCCCTCCTGGCAACCACCTCCATCAGGAGTACTGCAAGGCACTCATCCAAAAAACGGGGGGCCGAGTGCCCACCCGACCTGCCCTCCTACCTGCCAAGGCCAGCCATATTCGACTCCATAACTTGAATGTTGAAGAAGCAGAGGAGATGTCCTTCGATGGCAGCCTTCCAGGGGCTGCCTGGGCCATTTTTAAACTGGCTGCTGGTTAGCCACTGGACCCGGTGGCCGACAGGCACCCACCCTCGCCCACCCCTTCCCGACTAGTGAGGGGCCTCGTTTCATGCTGGATGTGCCTTAATTGGCCCACCAGTGTGAAATTGTGGCCAGGGGCCAATCGCAGACCACTTCCCAGCAGCTCCTGGGCCCACCGACTGTCTCCACACACTCCAAAATTATCCCCATCCTTAATGATGGGGCAGCCCAGATCATCAGTGCAAAAGGTGAGGCTGAAGCATTTGCAATATTCTTCAGCCAGAAATGCCAAGTAGATGATCCATTTCAGCCTCCCTGGAGGTCCCCAGCATCACAGATGCCAGTCTTCAGCCAAGGTGTTTCACTCCACATGCTATCAAGAAATGGCTGAAGGCACTGGATACTGCAAAGGCTATGGGCTCTGACAGCATTGCAGCAACAGTACTGAAGACGTGTTCCAGAACTTGCTGTGCCCCTAGCCAAGCTGTTCCAGTACAGCTACAACACTGGCATCTACCTGGCTATGTGGAAAATTGCCCAGGTATGTCTTGTCCACAAAAAGCAGGACAAATCCAACCCAGCCAATTACTGCCTCTTTTACTCTTGATTATGAGCAAAGTGATGGAAAGTGTTATCGACTGTGCTATCAAGTGGCACTTACTCAGCAATAACCTGCTCACTGACACTTAGTTTGGGTTCTACTAGGGCCACTCAGTTCCTGACTTCATTACAGCCTTGGACCAAACATGGACAAAAGAGCTGAATTCAAGATGTGGTGTGAGAGTGACTGCCCTTTACATCAAGGCAGATTTTATTGAGAGTGCCATAATGGAACCCTAGCAAAACTGAATTCGATGGGAACTCTCCACTGATTAGAGCCAAACTGAGCACAAAGGAAAATGGTTACAGTTGTTGAAGGTCAATCATCTCAGTCCCAGAACATATCCTCGCAGGGTTATTCAGTACTACTGTCAGGGAGAGTTTAAATGAGAGTGGAAGAGGGAAGGGAACTTGAGCAGAGAGTCACAAGAGAGGGAAACAAAGATAGAAATGAAAGACAGAAAAGTAGAAAGCAAAAGTGGAAGGCAGAGGAAACAAGGGCTAGCAACAAATAGGGTCATTGTACAAAAATAGATGTGTGAAAATGTTAAAAAGTAAGGTAAAGTAAACTGTATCTGAATGCACAGAGAATTCGCAATAAGGTTGACAAATTAACAGTGCAAATAGATGTAAATGGTTACGATATAACTGTGATTATGGAGACATGGCTGCAGCCTGACCAAGACTGGGAACTGATTATCCGAGGGTACTCGATATTTAGGACGGACAGGCAAAAAGGAAAAGGAGGTAGGGTGGCTTTGTTAGTTGAGGATGAAATCAGTGTAATAGTGAGAAAGGATGTTGGCTTAGAAAATCTAGATGTAGAATCAGTCTAGTTGGAGCTAAGAAGCAACAAGGGGTGGAAACCTTTAGTCGGAGTTGTCTATAGGCCTCCAAACAGTAGGAGTAAGGTATTGGACGGCATTAAACAGGAAATTAGAGATGCATGTAACAAGGAGGTGACAATAATCATGGGTGACTTTAACATACATATAGCTGGGCAAACCAAATTAGCAATAATACTGTGGCGGATGAATTCCTGGAATGTGTACGAGATCATTTTTTAGACCAGAATTTTGAGGAACCATTTAGGGAACAGGCTATCCTGGATTTGGTATTGTGTAATGAGAAATGGTTAATTAATAATCTTATTATGCAGCGTCCTTTAGGGAACAGTGACCATAACATAATAGAATTCTTCATTTAGATGGAAAGTGAAGTAGTCCAATCCGAAACTAGGGTGCTAAATTTAAACAAAGGAAACTACAAAGGTCTGAGGCATGAGTTGGCTAAGGTAGATTGGAGAACTTCATTAAAAGGCATGATGGTGGATAGGCAATGGCTAATGTGTAAGGAACGAATGTATGCATTGCAACAGTTGTACATTCCTTTCTGGCACAAAAACACAACAGGAAAAGCAGGTGAAGCATGGCTAACAAAATAAATTAAGGATAGTATTAGATTCAAAGAAGAGGAATATAAAGTTTCTAGAATTCAGCAAAGGAGGGCCAAAAGATTGATTAAGAGGGGAAAAATAGAGTCTGAGAGTAAACTTGCAAGGAACATAAAAGTGGACTGTAAAATCTTCTGTAAGTATGCAAAAAGAAAATGATTAGTGAAGACAAATGTAGGTCCCTTACAGTCCAAAACAGGAGAATTTATAGGAGGGAACAAAAAAATGACAGAGCAATTAAATAACTACTTTAGTTCTGTCTTCACTGAGGAAGACACAAATAACTTCCCAGAAATTCTAGGGAACCAAAGGTCTAGTGAGATGGAGGAATTGAAGGAAATTAGTATTACTAAAACAATAGTGCTGGAGAAAAGCTGATAAATGCCCAGAACCTGATAATCTACATCCTAGGGTACTAAAGGAGGTGGCCATGGAAATAATAGATGCATTGGTTGTCATCTTCCAAAATTCGGTAGACTCTGGAATAGTTCAGGTAGATTGGAGGGTGACAAATGTAACTCCACTATTTGAAAAAAGGAGGAAGGGAGAAAACACGAAATTACAGACTGCTTATCCTAACATTAGTAGTAGGGAAAATGCTAGTGTCTATTATAAAGGATGTGATAACAGGACACTTAGAAAATATCAAAGGAACTAGACAAAGTCAACATCAGTTTATGGAAAAGAAATCATGTTTGAAAAACCTACTGGAGTTTTTTGAGGATGTAACTAGCAGAATAGATAAGGGAGAACCAATGGATATGCTGTAATTGGATTTTCAGAAAGTTCTTGATAGCATTAAGAAGTTAGTATGCAAAATCAAAACACATGGGTTTGGGGGTAAATTATTGGCATGGATTAAGAATTGGTTAGCAGACAAGAAACAGAGAGTAGGAATAAACAGGTCTTTTTCAGAGTGGCAGGTGGTTACCACGGGGATAAATGCTTGGGCCCCAGCTATTCACAATATATATCAATGATTTGGATGAGGGAACCAAATGTAATATCTCCAAGTTTGCAGACGACACGAAACATGGTTCGAATGTGAATGGTGAGGGAAACGTTAAGAAGTTTCAAGGCAATTAAACAAGTTGAGTGAGTGTCAGATGCAGTATTACATGGGTAAGTATGAACTTATCCGCTTTGGTAAGAAAAACAGAATTGCAGAGCATTATTTAAATAGTGATAGATTGGGAAATGATGATGTACAAAGGGACCTGTTGTTCTTGTACACCAAGCACTGAAAGCAAGCATGCAGACGCAGCAAGCCGTTATGAAGGCAAATGGTATGTTGGCCTTCATTGCGAGAGAACTTGAGTACAGGAGCAAGGATGTCTGACTGCACCTATAGAGGGCCTTGGTGAGACCAATCCTAGCGTATTGTGTGTTGTTTTGGTCTCCTTACCTAAGAAAGGAAATACTTGCCATCGAGGGAACGCAGCAAAGGTTAACCAGATTGATTCCTGGGATGGCAGGAGTGTCAAATGAGGAGAGATTGGGACAACTAGGCCTGTATTCGCTGGAGTTTAGAAGCATGAGAGGGGATCTCATTGAAATGTATAAAATTCTGACAGGGATGTACAGACTGGATACAGGGATGATGTTTCCTCTGTCTGGGGGCCACCTAGAACAAGCAGTCACAGTCTCAGGATACAGGGTAGGCCATTTAGGCCTGAGGTGAAGAGAAAAGTCTTCACTCAGATTGTGGTACACCTGGTGTAGGTTGTGGAGGCCAAGTCACTGAGAATATTTAAGAAGGAAATAGATAGATTTCTAGACTCTAAAGGCATCAAGGGGTATGGGGAGAGAGCAGGAGTATGACATTGAGATAGAGGATCAGCCAAGATCATATTGAATGGCGGAGCAGGCTCACAGGGCCAAATGACCTATATCTGCTCTGATTTTCAATGTTTCTACTGCAGGAGTTCCCCAGAGTAGTGTCCTAAGCCCAACCATCTTCAGCTGCTACATCAATGACTTTCCCTCTATCACTAGGTCAGAATTGGGGATGTTTGCACAATGTTCAGCACAATTCGAGACTCCTCAAATACTGAAGCAGCCCGTGTCCACATGCTACAAGACCTGGACAATATTCAGGTTTGGGCTGATAGGTGGCAATTAACATTCATGTACGCAAGTGCCAGGCAATGACCATCTCCAACAAGAGAATTTACCTATCTCACTTTGACAATCAATGGCATTACCATCATTGAATCCTCCATTATTAACATCCTGGGGGATTCCTATTGACCAGAAACTGAACTGGACTAGCCATATAAATAGTGTGGTTGCTAGAACAGGTCAGAGGTTGGGAATTCTGCAGCGGGTCACCTCCTGACTCCCCAAAGCCTGTCCACCATCTACCAGGCACAAGTCAGTAGTGTGATGGAATACTCTCCACTTTCCTGGGTGAGTGCAGCTCCAACAACATTCCAGAAGCTGAAGATCATCCAGGACAAAGCAGTCTGCTTGATTGGCACCCCATCGACCACCTTCAACATTCATTCCCTCCACCAATGACGCACAGTGGCAGCAGTGTGTACCATATGCAAGATGCACTGCAGGAGCTCACCAAGGCTCCTTTGACAGCATCTTCCAAAACTGCAACTTCTACTACCTAGAAGGTCAAGTGCAGCAGATGCATGGGAACACCGCCACCTGCAAGTTCCCCTCCAAGCCACATGCCATCCTGATTTGGAGCTATATCACCATTCATTCACTGTCACTGGGTTAAAATGCTGGAACTCCCTTTGTAACAGCACTGTAGGTGGTCCTACACCACATAACTGCAACAATTCAAGAAGACAGCTCACCACCACCTTCTCGAGCCCATTTAGGAATGGGCAATAACTGCCGGCCTAGCCAGCGATGCTCACATCCCATGAATGAATAAATTTTTTTTTAAAAAGCAGTTTTCGAGAGGTAAGTGGCACAGGCTTACCTTGGGCAGTCAGGCAGGTCCCGTCAAGTGGTGGTCAGTGTAAAGGACTGGAGGGTCTTCCAGTGTGGGCAGCAAGCTTCTCTAGGGTGCCCAATCTGAAGGGCCCCTCCCAAGCCCTCAGGCATATCCTGCCCCTGGTAGAGAACCTGTGGTGGCGGGCTGAGGCCCTTAATTGATTCATAATAGTCCATTTAAGGACTTGAGTTGGCCTAGGCCTGGGAAAACCAACCTTGACCTTCTCCACCCCTGAGTTAATAGGGGCAGTTGAGATGGCGATGGGCTCTCTACCCCATGCCTTCCTGCCCCAGTAAAGACTCCTCCTGTCACCCAGACCACTTCCAGGGTAGGCTTTAAATTCTTCCCAGTATGTCTAGACTCTTGTGACCCATTCAACCAATGCCTAAGCCGGGTGCCAGAAAGGCAGAAGTCAAATTTAGATGTCAATGATCATAAGCATCTCAAGAATTCTTGGTTGGGCTTTAATTGCCTCACACCTTTCACTCCGAAACCACTGGGAGCATCTCATAGGAGCAGCAGAGTAGGTAAGAGAGTATTTAAAGTAGGCACCATGGGCTCAAATTGGCGTGACAAATAGCACTTTGGAATTTATGTAAGCCAACAAGTTGGTTAGTTTGCAGAGCATCTTCCTGTACTACTGCTACTACAATGTTAACTGGTATTAATATCAATGTTAGTCTTTGGGAATATGCAGTTTATTTAATGGGTAGAGAAATTGGGACAGATGTTGAATGTGACTGTTAATGCAGGGGAGCAGAGCATTTCCAACTGAAGCATTCTTTAATGAACTGCTGTTGACCTAAAATGTTGGTTCAATGTCTCTCTCCACAGATACTTCCTGACCTGTGGATATTTTCTATTTTTATTTCCAATTTGCAGCATTTACAGTATTCTGCTTTTGTTTAAGTGTTCCTTGTGAGTTGGGATCAGTTGAAGTTTTGTGGCATTGTGATGCTGGTTTAAATAGCATCATTTTCTCATTTTCTATTTTTCTGCTGGATGCTGTATAGGCTTCTGGGGTTACAAGATTTCTCTTTTGCTAGGCTATGTCCAGATTGAGTAACAGAGCACTTGATGGCTGTGCTGGCACAGCAGCTATAATTGTAAAGAAATTTTTTTGTACTTAACAAGGAGATTATAATCATCTATTCAATAGTCAGTTAATCTGCATAATTTAACATTTCAAGCAGGCTGTTCTAGGTATCTATCATTACTTTCAAAACAAAGAAGATCAACCAAATAGAATAGGGCATAGTTATCATCATGGTATGTGGTTCCTGACAGCAGAATCCCAAGTGTGTGCCACTTCTCTTGCTTTTTGTTGTTTCCACCCAATTCTAATTAAAACTTAAAGTGCTGGTGGCATGCATGGGAGATTGTTCGATCACGTGGCAGAGGTGAAACCTGCTCTCAGCTATGAAGATGGATTTTTTTCTAAATACTTTTGGGAAAATGGTGGCATTCTGGAAAGAAGGCTGTGTGTGTATGTGCCTGATTAATAAATTGGGGGGGGGGGGGGGGTGGAGATTAGTAAAGACAGCTTGTCTGTGGGAACAGTGAGATGAAAGGTAAAGGTGCTGGATGCATGCATTTATAACAAGAGGCACTGGTGAAGTGGGTTTTCAGGTAAATAGGTTGGGTTTGAAATTTGCATTGTAAGATAAGTAGGAACTTGACTTTTCAGCTGTTAAATTTCAAAGGGTAGTTTAGAAGTAACAAGAGATTTTTACAACTTACAAAGGGGTCATAAGTAAACAAACAAACGTTATTAAATGTTATTTTAACCAAAAGTAGAGGCAATAGGGAAACATGAACATTTTTATGTTTTGGAAACGTTGAGTTCAAAGAGGTGCTTAGAACAATGGAGTCTAAGATGAAAGGGGAAAAGGATATTTAAGGAAAGATGTTTAGTTGAGTTGTGTTGGCTCTGTGGAGGAGATGTCAGATGCCCTGAGACCAGCTCTGTGTTGAGAAAAGTTGTGAATTTGAAGCAACTATCCAGTATCATGCCAGATAAGTCTTTGTTTTCAGAAAGCAGTCTGTTTCTGAACTTCCTTCAGTTCCACAGCAGAATGGAAGAGCGTGAGGAGTTGTGTGGTATACTTTATTAAAATAGTAGCAATTTTTGCCTTAGGTAATATTGCTGGATTTTTATGGTTAAAATCTATAAGGGAGCTACTGCCAAGCAGTTTACTTATGTGTTCTGACCAAGTAGGTTTTTTGGGAGAATGTTTTGTAACTGTTTCAATTGCACAATTTTAATTTGGTGTCTAAGTTTTATTTCTTCTTGTTAATAAATCTTTTAATTTCAAAATCCTAAAAGTGTTACTGGGCTTCTATGCTTCTGGGATCAGTAGTTTCCCCCACCCCCCCACACCCCTGTTTTCAAAATACAAAATAAAAAGTTATGATCAGTAAGACAAGTTTACCTCTGAAATTTGGATTTCTCAGCAAATACCATTGGCTACTGTCGTAACACAGCTGACAATGTAGTAGGTACGGGCAGGCCACAACTGTCCTGCCCAACTCCATTAGCATTAGTATAAGAATTATTGTCAGCACAAAGGTGGCATTGGTCTTTTTCAGATTTAAAATTCACTTGTAATTACATCAAATTACATTAGTCTCACTTTATTCATGTGTGTACCATTGATATTTGTTGCGACTAGCTTAGCCAGAGAGCTAAGTGTACTGGTATGCCTCATGGTTAGCATGCATTGATGGTTACTGGGAAGTTAGGGATATTTCTTTATTAACAATGTTGTGTGTACTTGTTCACTCTTCATTAAATGTTCATGTTAGTGTCCAGTGTTGTAAGTGCCACTTTGCTGAAGTTGCAGGTTCAGCTGGCCCTCCCTCCTATGCATTGTAAAGGACATTGTCCAAGATCACTCTCAGTGGGTAATTGAAGTGCTGTAGGTGAACTCAAAGCCCTGTAAAGACTCTGCCAGCCAACTTCGTGAGATGGAGGCACATGTGGACAGTAGTGACGCTATGCTTTAAGCCCTTCATTTTTTTGCCTTGATTGTTTCCACCACCCCATCACAGACAGAATACCAGGCTCTTCCCAGTTCACTGCTCCATGACCCTGACCCCACTCTACCCCACCTCACCACTGTCACACCCTCACCAATCCTGAGCATCCATGCTAGCTGCCATTCTCATGCTCCCCTCCCTTGTGCCACAGAGTTCAACAAGGAAAACTGCTAATCTCATCAATCTAATTGTTTCACGCTACCTTTAAATGAATATCAACCATGTGCCATGACACTCTCATGTGCCACTGACTTTATCGTGAATGTAGGGTGTAATTACTAACAGTTTTAATATAATGAACATTTATGACATGCAAATGTATTACAAGTAGGAAACTGCCACTGGACAGTGTGAGGCCCAACCCACCACAAACACGGTGCTGAGTTAATATATAAATTTAAACCCGCCATCCAGAAAGCAAAATTTCAGCTCCTGTTTAAGTAAGTCACCCCGCTTGCCATCATTTTGGCATGCAAGGAGGCCATTAGGCCCATCTAGTCCATCCTGCCTTTCTGTGGAGCAATCTAGTCAGTTCTATTCGCCTATTCTATTGCAAGAGCTCTGCAAGTTTATTTCTCTCCAGTACCCATCCAATTCCCTTTTGAAATCATGGATTGTATCTGCTTCTACCTCCCACCTGAGCAGCACGTTCTAGGTCAATACCACTCGCTGTGTAAAAAAAGCTCTTCCTCACATCTTCCCATGTATCTTTTCCCCAACACCTTAAATCTGAGATTGCTAGTTCTTGTACCATCAGCTAAGGGGAACCGTTTTTCTTTGTCTACTTTAAGCATAATCATGTACTCGTCTATCAGATCTCCCCTTAACTTCCTTTGTTCTGAGGAGATCAACAACAAGTTCTCCAAACTAACCTTGCAGCTAAATTCCCTCATCCCTGGAACCACTTTGGTAACTCTCCTCTGCACCCTGTCAAGGTCCTTCACACCCTTCCTAAAGTGTTGTGGCCAGTGCTGGATGTAATACTCTATTTGTGTCCTCACCAGAGTTTTGTGCTGTTCAGCATAGCTTCTCTGCTTTTATTAGTCATATAAATACTGTGGCTACAAGAGCACGTCGGAGGCTAGGAGCCCTATGATGAGTAACTCACCTCCTGGCTCCCCAAAGGCTGTCCACCATCTATAAGGAACAAGTCAGGAGTGTGATGGAGAACTCCCCACTTGCTTGGATGAGTGCAGCTCCCACAACACTCAAGAGGCTTGACACCGTCCAAGACAAAGCAGTCCACTTGATTGGCACCGCATTCATAAACATTCACTCCCTCCACCACCGACATACAGTAGCAGCAGTGTGTACTATCTACAAGATGCACTGTAGGAATTCACCAAGGCTCCTTAGACAGCACCTTCCAAACCTATGACCTCCACCATCTAAAAGGACAAGGGCAGCAGATAGATGGGAACACCACCACCTGGAAGTTCCCTTCCAAGTCACTGACCATCCTGACTTGGAAATATATCGCCATTCCTTCACTGTCACTGGGTCAACATCCTGGAATTCCTTTCTTAACAGCACTGTGGGTGTACCTGCACCACATGGACTGCAGCGGTTCAAGAAGGCAGCTCACCACCACCTTCTCAAAGGCAACTAGGGATGGGCAATAAATGCTGTCTCAGCCAGAGAAGTCCACATCCTGTGAATGAATAAAAAAACTCAATAACTCTATTTATGAAGCCCACAATCTTATGTGCTGTATTATTGCTCTCTCATTATGCCCTCCCACCTTCAAAGAACAATGCAGAAGAACCCTCTGATCAATCAATCCCTGCACAAACTTCAGAACTGTGTCATCCAGTGTATATTGCCTCTCCTTATCCCTTCTGCCAAAATGCATCACCTCATTATTGTATTAAGTTCCATCTGCTACTTGTCTGCCTATTCTGTTAGCCTATGCCCTATTGCAGGTAACTGGTATCATCCTCACCGTCACACCTCCAAGTTTGGTATCATTGGCAAATTTTGAAATTTGACTCTATGGCCAGGATTTTCTGGCCCCCTTGTGGGTGGGACCCACCGCGGGCAAGGCGATGCCCCAGCCAGAAGTCCAGTGACTTGCAGCGGGACTGGAAGATCCCAGCATCAGACGGGTGCTGAATATCCTGCCCACTATTCCAGTATCCAAGTCAAATAAACATTGTTTCTAGCACTGACCATTGGGGAACACCATTGTCAACCATCCTCCAGCCTGAAAAACAAAAATTTACACCATTTAAGCCACTTGTTTTATCCAAGCTTTCTTAAAATCCATACAAGATCCACTGCATTCCCATCATCAACCCGCTTTGTTAATTCATCAAAAAATTAAATTAAATTAACTTAGTGAAGCACAATCTGTCTTTCACAGATCGATGCTGGCTCTCTTTAATTAACCCAACCCTCTCCAACTGCCTGTTAATTATTCCAAAATTATTGTTTCTAAAACATTACCCATCACTGAAGTAAATCAAAACAAAAACAGAATTATCTGGAAAAACTCAGCAGGTCTGGCAGCATCGGTGGAAAAGAAAAGAGTTGACGTTTCGAGTCCTCATGACCCTTCAACAGAACTGAAGTAAGCCAATTGGCCTTCAGTTATGAGAAATGTCCTTACATCCTTTCTTGAACAAGTGCATCACATTATCTCTTTTCAATCCCCTGGCACCTCCCTGAGAAACAATGGAAGATTGGAAGATTATGGAAAGCCCTTCTGCTATCTCAACCCACACTTCCTTTAACAACCTGGGATTTAAGCCATCCGGACCAGGTGACTTATCCACATGAACCAGCCTTTGCAATACATCTTGCCTATCAATTTTCATTCCATCAATTACCTCCATTATCTGTGCATCTACTGATATTTTGTCAGAATTTTCTTGCCAGTAAGTACCAGTACAAAAGACTAATTAAGTATTCCAGATTAGCCCTGTACCTCTAAGCATATATCACCTTCTTTGTCCCTATTACATCTTACCCTGCATCTTACTGCTTGCTTACTATTTGTATATTGTAGAAGATTTTTAGGCTCCCGTGTATGTTAACCTGAGATACTTGAGTACTTAAGGAGCAGGTTGACTGTAAAATACTATTAAAATGTAAAATGTATTTATGCGGCGCAAGAACATCTGGCAACACTTCTTTAATTGCACTGCAATGTACTTGTATCTTTATAAATAACCTTCTGAAGAAAGTATAGACAAACTAAGGGCTCTATTTTTCTGGACCGTGATAGTGGCTTGGAGGCGGGAAGGGTGGGGAGTAGGCGTGGGGAGGCACTGGGAAAATAGAGGGAAGCTGCATCAGGTTAGCTCCCTGATGCATTCCTGTCAATGGGAAAGTTTCCCATGGCGGGCACAGACTCAGATTGACTGTCCACATCACAGACACAGGCAACCAATTAAGTCAATTACAGACTTAATTAGGTCCAGCTTTGTGGCAATTTTCTGCCAGTGGAGTGGTATCCCCATGGCATGTGAAAATCACCATTGCAAAGGGGCCAACAGCAGGCCGAGGGTTGGTGGGGGTGGGGGGTTGAACGGGAATGGCCATTGGCCTTTGGAGCCAGAGGCTCCATACCCCAAAGAGGGGTCTGTGGCCAGGAAAAGTCATGACCATAGCCCAAATGATCCATCCAGAGGGGTTTCCCCTTCACTCCAAAGGCCTAATGTGTTCTACCCTAAAAATTTTACCTATCAATGCATATCCATAGGATCCTCCATGTTGAAGCATCCTCATAGTCTCCAACCTGCCTCAGCAGCACTCAACTCCCCTGGTGGGGCTGCTGAGGCTTCAGACTGCCAGCTGTTGTTGGACTGACAACATCAAGACCCCACCTGTCATCCTTAAAAGGCCAGCAAGCATGGAGGCATCCAATGAGGAAGCTCTCTCCAAGAACATTGTGCCCTTCAGTGAGCTGCTCGAGTGGTTTGCATTTGGTCCCAATATCGGGTCCCAAAGCCCATGAGAAAATCCAGTCTGAGGGAAAAGAGAAAACTGTCATAGTAAGGTCACAAACTATGAGTAATTTGATGATGTTGATCATCAGTAAGAGCAGGAAATAGAGCAGGACTTTCTGTGAATGGCAACCAAAGTCGGCCGGATATTCATTAGAATATTGTGGAAAGAAAGGAAAGGACAGCATTTCTGCTAATGACTGTGATAATGAATGTTTCACAGGGATTATTAACAATCAAGGGTGCCAAACGTTCACCGTGTAAAACCACAGCTGCACCTGATAACAGCCCAAACAATCCAAATAAGTGATTTGAGGAAGTCAGAAGGTCGAAACCTGAGCAAACAGGGACTTTCACTGTGTGGTATTTCTCTAATTGGATAATGTGATTTTGACTGTATGTCAGTGATTGATTTAATAAGGCTCAATAGTTTTTGAATTGTAACAAAGATATAGGAAAGGGTCCCAACAGACAATTATAGTAGGAGTCTTCAGGGAACTTCAGGAGACAGCCTGTGAAAGTCAGAGTGTGAACGCTCACAATTGCAACTTTATTCAGGGCAAAATGCAATAATATAAAACTGCCTTGAAAACTACTGCTGAAATATTATAATGTGTGAAGTCTTACAGATACTGAAAAAATTGAAAAAAATTAACATCAATATTGGTCAACCTTAAATCATTGGAAATTAGGATCCAAAAAGGCCTGCATAAACAAAGAGAATTTATTTGTGATATTTCTACACAGTGACAGAGAAATTCTTACTCCATTATTAAACAGAACAGGGTACCTTAGACCTGACTGCAATATGTCTGTCATAGGAGAAGTGGTTGGTAGGTTCACTGGGTAACAAAAGGAGGAAAAGGAGCAGAGGCAGCAAAAAAAAATTCTCATATTAAGCATTGCAAAATTGGGTGCGTCAAGAGATAAGCATATGATGTTTTGGCCCAAATTTATAATCTACTTTGGGACATAAATACAGTGGTGCTGAAAGTCAAACCAATATACTCCCTTCACACTAACCCGACAGTATTGACCTTGAAAAAAAATCACCAAAAATATAAATTTAAAAGGCAATACCAGCAAAGTGAAATTTATTTATGAATGTTGTAATTTCAAGGACAATATAACTGTCACTAAAATAAACCCATTTATAACTACATAAATAATGAAATTTTGTAGTAAAATCATCTTTAGTCTAAGAGCCAATTTAACACAGCATGGTTTTTAACCATAAAAATGTAGAGTGTGTTGCAATTACATTCAATGGCAGACTTTTAGCTTGAAATTTATTTTTGTGAATAATTTGAGTTTGAAAAGTCAAGCAAACTATTACTGATAGAGTTCGTAATTTTCATTTTAGTATCATGTTGTTTTACTGCATGGGGAAAAAAACGTTTCAATAGATTCCTGGGTGAAAATGCTTCAAAAGCCATGTGGAAGAAATCTAATCTCAATGTGTAATCAGTTAAAGGGGACACCATTTGAATACTTACGTAAGTTTCAAATAATGCTAGAAATACTCAGCAGGCCAGGCAGCATCTGTGAAGAGAGAAACATGTAACTTTTCAGGTCAATTACTTTTCATGCACCTTCAGCTTCATTGTTCTCTATTTCCCTTTGCTGAAAGGAGCCCACAGAGACAACAAGCAGCTCGTGCGCCAATGTGAGGTCACTTTGGACCTCCCTGCTCACCATTGATGGACAGGCACCTATCTGGGATACTGGGTGCCCAATCCATCTCCCACACTGATGTTGGCCACCTGAGGTCATTGCGAGTGTGAGGGCTTGCAGATCTGAGCACATCCCCAAGAAGCCCTGGTTCGGCTCCTGGAGGAGCCTCTCCATGAGAGTCGCCACTCTCTCCATGGAGAAGGCAGTGCACTTGGCAATGAGGGTCATTGTATTGCTCATTCTCTGCATGGACTCCTCCATCACGGAGACCATGGTATGCATTCCTTCATGTATCTCTGCTAGATCCTCCCACACACCCTGCTGGACTTCCAGCATCTGCTGCCTCAGCGATAAATCCTCAGCACTCTCTGCCTCTGCCTGCACCTCAAGCAAGTGTGAAGTGCCCTCACCACTGTGCACTGAGATATTATCCGATGATCTAATACCCACCGAGGTGCTGGTATCTGCGCTGGTGCCTGCCTGGCTGAGAGGGTGTGATGCAGGTGTGTTTCTATGGTCGCTGTCCTCTGGGTCAGTGGTGGGCCTTCAGGCTCCTCACTTCAACAGGCTTCACGTGAGCCTGAAAGGAAGAACAAGGACATGTCATTAGTTGAAGTCATTACACTGTTACTGTGCATGCCTGGCACCCAGATCAGGGTGCCCTCTTCTCTCCATTATCAATAGGGATTCCGTGTTCAACGCTCACATCAATATACAGACAACAGTGGAGTGATTACAATTACAGACGTTGTGATCTCAGGGCACTGCACTCTTACCTCCCTGTGGCACCCCAACCTCACTGCGGCCAGTTGACCTAGGCACATAGCGCCTCTCCAGCTCCAGTGCCTTTCTGCTCATATCTGGTCAAGATGAGATGGTGGGGTGGTTCTCCATCAGCCCGCAATATTTCTGCATTGTTATGGGATGTTTTCTCCTGACAGGATAGAGGAGCATTGATTAGTCCACCCTGTACCTGCATTACCATTGCAGCCTGGCTATCCCCACCTGAGGAAAACCTCGCAGGTCTCAGCTGATTCGTGACCCTGGAGCTGCAAGACACTCAGTCCAAGTAGCCAGGGCTCACCCGCTTGCCCCGATGCTGCCTCATTGACATTTGCCACTTACACTCTAAGAACTCTGAGGTCTGAGGGCTGGGGGTGGTGGGGGTGTGGGGGGGGGCATCTAACAGCTGTGATAAGTGACCCATGTCAACACAGTACTCACCTTTCCCGATCGCAGGAGATCATTGAGGTGCTTACTGCACTGCACCCATGTGTGCCTCACCACATCGTGGGAGCTCAACCTGGATGCCACCCCCTCCCAGGTATTTTTGGTGAGGCGGTAAGGGGGCCTCCTCCTCCTGTCCCTATAACAAGTATATCTCTGCATGTTGCCTCCTCCTCCAGAAGGGCAGCAAGACACTTGCTGGAAAAACGCGGGGCCGACTGACCTGCCGACCTGCCCTCCTGCCGACTGTGCTCAGCTCTGAAGTGCTCCTCCAAGGTTCCTCTGAATCAGTGGTAGCCTCCGCATGGCTTGCCAGGCTGCTTTGGAACTGGCTACCAGGGCACCATTGGACCCCGTGGACATTGGGCTCCTGTACCCACCAGCCCTTTCTAGCTGATGCCGCTGTCACGTATTACGCTGGGTGGGCCTTAATTGGCCCGCCCACGTAAAATGACGGTGCAGAGCCAATCGTGGGCAGTGGTCAGGCTCCCAACCGCCCCCACTGAGTCCACCCGATGAATGTAAAATCCTGGCCTTGGGCTTCAGGACTCTGATATTGGAACTAAATGAGGGTCTCAGCCCCTCATTTACTGTTAGCATGCCCAATGGTGCAATCTGCCAGGAAGCAACCTTCTAATTGTTCCCTGCCAAGCTTGTTGTCTTATTAAGGCTGGCAGACTGGCTCTCGATACTGGTGGCCTAATCAGAGAGCTGACTGTTCTGGAGCCTTGGCAGCCCCACAAGAAGAGGAGGGCACAGCTGAGGCAGGTTGGGTACCATGAGTGCACCTAAACATAAAGGCACCTTCAGAGGGCTCATAGAAAGCGTTATAAATGTTGGACTTTGCAACAGTTATGTTTTAAAATGTCTCCTTTAACATAACATAAAACAGAAAATTCCAGAAGCAACCCATCCCGGAGATTTGTCAATATGGCCTGGTTACCACTGTTGTGAAGTGCAGACAGAACCCTACTGAAATCAAGTAGCAGTACACAGTAACTCACAGTAAAGGGACAGCTCACTCATGAGACATGGGGAGAGAGACAAAGCAACTACTGTTGTGTTGAGATGAAAATCTGCTCCTGCTATGGAGAAGCAGGGTGCTTGAGAGAGTTCATTTTCTGTTCAATAAAAAGGGAACAGAACAGATGGGACTTTTGGAGATTTAAGGAACAAGGAGTTGCCATGGTGGGCATTGCTGGTGGAAGTTGGATCTGGAAGACTCTGGCTGAGTGGAACGGCTTTTGAAGGACTCTGGAATTGCTACTTAGTAGAGCAGGGAGAAGTGAGCCTGTTGGAGAGCCAGAAGTAACATTGGACTTGTTCTTATTATTCTGCAGCTATCTGCCAGAGATGCGGTGCATAATGAAAGAGGTTGCAAGACATATCACAATTGCATTAGTTAATTAATGTGAAAGTACCCTTTTATTTTAGTTTGGTGTATTGGTTGCCTGTTAATTAATGTTTTATCTGTATTGATTTTAGTATGTTTGGTACAGTTAAAGTCTTAAAACAATAAATCTTATTGTTCAGTTATTTCAATAGGTTGTTTGGGAAATTAATTTCTTTGTAAAAGTTTTCAGTCTTTATCAGGATCCCTAGTAGGATCAAAACCTAGAGGTTGTAAAATGGGTACAGTGGAATTTTTCCAGAATTTAAACAAATTAGATTTTATATTTGCTTTTGCTGAATTCAATGTGAAATCAAAATAGCTACTTCTATTGCTCAGGTGTTTCTAGAAAGGGAAGACCTGTGTGTTAGGTTCAAATAAAGGTTAACTTGAAGGCTGTGGCAGAGAAATTAGATGTCAACTTGAAAGTATGGATTAAAAAGGCAGGAATTGTTGAAGTATCAGAACTCTTTCCAGAGGCACTGGGCCCAACCTTAGCGCATACCCGCACCCACCCCACCACTGCAAAATGAAAATTGAACCTTTGTGGGCATTTTTGCCCGAGGCAGGTGCGCCAAACCAGGAAATCTCCTGACTCCCTCTACCTGCCTCTAACGTGAAAATCCAGCCCAGAGATTCTCAAAGAGAAAAGGAAGCGAGGTAATTTAAACTAGATAGAGAAGAACTTTGATTATCAAAAGGGGGTGGCAGTAATGCATGAGGATGATTCAGGATTAACTCTTGGTTTTGATTTGGAAAGGAATGGTCGTTTAGTGTCTAAATTCGGTGAGGAAGGAGTTGAAATGCATTTTATACCGTGTGAGAAAATTGTCGGGAGGCTGTAGTGGCCTAAGGAAAATGGTACTATAACACTGCAGAGTGTGTTCATGGAAAAAACTTTAGAGGTGAATTCATCTCTTGTGAAAACTGCTGCTCTCAATTCCTTTGAGTTAGTGCCTGACGCTTGCAGGCAGAGATTTAGGGCAGAATCTTGCCCTCAGATGGCGTGTGGGCCCCATCAGCTTGGCGGCGGCTGGGCAGCCGACGCCTGCCACTGCCACTGAATCAGGGCCTGCTGCCATTTTAAGTGGCCAGGTCAATTAAGGCCATCCCAGCAGCATCCTCAGCTATGTGCTTCCTGTGGGGGGCGTTGGGTGGGGCGGTGGGGTGGGGGGGGGTGGTGGAGGTGGGGGTGGTAGGGATTCCACATCTGTCAAAGTGCTCTCTTTCACACATGCGCGTGAATGAGTGCACTTCTCCCTGAGGCAAAGTCCTGTCAGTGGAAAAAACTTTCAAAATAGAGACAATAAAAAATTATTAACATGTCCCCCTCATGTGACAATGTCACACAAGATGGGACGTGTTAATAAAGAACACATAAACTTTATTAATTTTTTACAAACCGGACATGAAATTTCATCCCGCCAGTGGATGAAGTTTCATGAATAATCTGGAGGCCGCTGGGGCTCCTGGCCTGCCCACCAGCCTTAAGGTTGGCTGGGCAGGTCTTCAACTACTTTTATTAGCCTGTCAATGGCCTCAATTGGCCATTGACAGGTTGGCGGGTGGACAACTGATTTTGCTGTCCACCCGCCTTCCTAAAACTTTAAATGGACCGGGATGACATCGGGGATTCCTCCTGACTTTATCCCACGTCATTTTCCCCTTGGTGACCGGGCCCCTACCCCAAATCACCAAGGGGAAAATCCTGGCCTTAGAAATTTAAGGAAGTAACAGAGTCCGACTTTCATAGAATTTACTAGATAAATAAAATATCGTTTGAAAGGCGGTATAGATCTCTGAAGGTTGAACAAGGCTTTGAGAATTTTAGAGAGATGATTCTGATGGAAGAATTTAAAAATATTGTCCCTTTAGGAATAAGGTCCCACCTAGAAGACCATTAACTTTATAAGATAAAGGATGCTGCAGTATTGCCAGACAACTATGAATTGTCTCACAAGCATGTTAGTAACAATCTTTTGTTTGGGAACTCGAAGAACCTAGAAAGATAAGAGGTCTCACTGTGTAAAGAAGAATCTGGCTCTATTGAGGTAGATGGTCAGGGTGAAGAAACAGCCACTTCCTGAGTAGTAAGACAGGAAGTTTTGAAGATAAATTTGATTGAAGGGGACTGACATGTTATCCTGTCATAAAAAAGGACATATAAATGCTGAATGTTGGAAATTGAAAAGCAAGCATGTTGCATTTGTATGGTTGCACAGTGCTGCTCCATAAAATACTTTCCTAGCGCGTAAAGCTAATGACAAGCTGTTGGGTTCCCTTGTGTTTACTACGACAGTGGATCAGAGTGCAAAAAAAATGGAATTTTTCAGCTTAAAAGTAAAGTCCTCATTTTTGTCTGGCGGGGCAGGGAAGTCAATTATTATTCTTAGAGATATAGGATCAGCAATGTCACTGGCGTTTGCATGTGACATGAATTTCTTTCTAGAAAATTTGCTAAGTGAGAAAAGTATTGATAAGGGGCATTGGGGTATTGATAGGATGTTTAACTGTTCCTTTGTTTAGAGTTAATTTAAAATATGAATTAGTCACCAGTCTTTTAATTGTAGGTGTTGTTCCTAATTTGCCTGTGAATTTCTTGTTAAGAAATGACTTGCCTGGAGAAAAGGTATTGCCATTTTTTGTGGTTTCAGGAAAGACTGTTGAACCTGAAATTGTGCAGGAAAAACTGGGAGACATTAAAGACCCAACTAAGTTTTGTAAACCTGCTGCTAAAATTAACGTTTCAACTAAAGATGTGTCCAAAGAGCCAGAAACTCAGTCTCAGCTTATCCAAAAATGACATTGGAACATTAGGCTGAAAAAGAGAAGTTAATGGCCGTTGAAAAAGTTTTAAAATCACTTCAATTAAAAAAGCAGGAAAAGCATTAGCAAAGTGTGGCAAAGCAGATCACAATAGTACTCAAAGCTATTAACGCAACAGAGGGAACACATGCTTTGAAAGAAAGTGGAAAAGCTGAATCCAGTGCTGACACCACAGAGCTCTGAAGAAGGCTATATGTTCTTGAAAGCAAATTAAAACTTTATGAACAAGGCAGCAGTGACTCTTGCCAGAGTGCAACATAATTAAAGCTCAAACTCAGGGCAGAACATTCTGTTACCAAGGAGCGTTGGGCATGTTTGGCAGCATGAGTGGCCAGTATGGCGAGAAAGCCAAAAATTGGTTTCACAATACCATGAAACCAGTTTGCGATCGTCTGCTCAGCCCGTCGCTGGCAGGCCGCATTTCCCGCCATCGAACATAGGGAACCTCATTGTAATACATCTGCACATCATTATTAGGCCTGCCCACCTGCCCAGGGGGCAAGGGCTGCCCTGCAGTTGAAGGTAGTGCACAAGCATGTGTGGGTTGGGGAGGGGAAAGCAGCCACGCATTACGGAAACCTTGCATAAAGTGACCATTCCTCTGCAGCTGAGGGAGTTCAGACACAGCCACATTGACATGCACAGCCAAATGATACGTGATGACGTTGGCTGTGCATCCTGACATCACCACGTGCCATCACAATATTTCGGAAGGCGGGCCCAATGAGTTCTGAGGCGTGCCCACCATTAATTAACAAGCCAGTTAAGGCCCTTGAGGCAGAAATTGAATATGATTATTTGCCCCCATGCGATTTTCAGTGCGTCGCACGGGCGCAATAGGCAGGCGGGTAGGTTACCTTTTTAAAAACCTCATCCACAGGCAGGATAAGAGGGGTGAGTGGGCTTGCTAATGTGAGTTGTTAGAACTTTAGTTTTTTACTTACAGCTGTTTGCTTGTCTGAACTGGACAACTTCATTTCACTTCAGAGCTGCTTTGACAGAAATAATAGGCCTCTGGAGTTCAGGACTCTGGAGGAACATAACACTTGGGGCCTTCCAGGTATCAGACAGCCTTCCCTTACCCCGGGAATGGGGATTGGGTCTCCACTGGAGGCACCTCCTCTGAGGATGAAGAGGGGGCCAGGAAGGGGAGGAGGCCAGGTGTCCATATTCAGCCTCCAGGGGAGCCACCTTTGGGAGGACAGGCACTGGCACAAGTGGCGCAGGGCCAGCAGGAAGTCCAAGGCGGAAGATGCTGAAGAAAATGCCACTATTCTGCTGCCAGGGTTTACAGGCAGTAATGCAGTTATCTCAATATGCCTGAGGTGCAGTGCTGAAGGTGGCTCCGTCTCTCAAAAGAGATAGTGGCCTCCATATGTCAGATGATCGACCCTGAAATCAGCTCCAACTATGTGGGTGGACACCCCATGCCAGTGGCGCTGAAGGTCAGGCCGGCCCTCAACTTCTATGCCTCCGGCACTTTCCAGGGTTCGGCGGGTGATCTTTGTGGAGTCTCCCAGTCAGCTGTCCAGAGTTGTGTCAAGCTGGCAACAGGCGCTCTGTTCAGGCGTGCATTGACTTTCACTCACTACCGCATGGATGAGGCCAGCCAGACACAGTGAGCCAGAGGCTTTACCGTGATTGCTGGGTTCCCCTGCATTCAGGGTGCAATAGACTGTACACATGTGGCCATCAAGACCCCAGCAGGTGACCCTGGTGCCTTCGTCAACAGGAAGGGCTTCCACCCCATGAACGTGCAGCTAGTGTGTGACAACAAGGTGCTGATTCCACAATTCTGTGCAAGGTACCCAGGCAGCTCCCATGACACTTATATCCTGAGATATTCCCAGATGCCCAGGCTCTTCAGTGGTCCAGCCTGACTAGATAGATGGCTGCTGGGTGACAAGGGCTATCCTCTCAAAAGGTGGCTCATGACGCCTCTCCGCCATCCAAGAACAGAAGCCGAGCAGCGGTACAATAGGAGCCATGCCTCCACAAGAACTGTGGTAGAGAGAACCATCAGTCTTCCCAAGATATGCTTCGAATGCCTGGACCACTCAGGGGGCGCAGCAATATTCCCAGATCACGTGTCACTGATAGTGGTTGCATGCCATGCTCTCCACAAGCTGGCGCTGGAAAGGGGGGACGCAGTGGAGGAAGAAGATGTAGACGCAGCTGCTCTGGCAGCAAACAATGAGTCCAGTAGTGAGTCTGAAGACGAGCATGCTCAGGAAAACGCTGAGCGGATAGACGCCGACCTGGGCAACCTTCAGGGAGGCAGGGACACCTGGGAGGCTTTGATCCAACACACCTTCAGCTAGCCTACCAAATAAGAACCACCAACACATGCCAGGGCCGCAGGCTCCATACTTGATACCTGACAGGAACATTTGCTTGGTGAACAACATGCACTATGTGCCATTTCAATAAAGTTCAATGACAAATAAGTCACTCATAATATCATGGCTTTCCCTGCACCTGCAGAACTAATGAAGCACCCAGAGGTTTGTTGAGAACCAAAACATTTAATGACTGGCAACTTGGCATACAGAAATCACAGTCCATTAAAAGGTGTTGAACAGCACACCAAATTAAAAGTGACTTAAAAGTGAGGTTAAAGAAAACCACTAATGATAAGCCCATGTTGCACCTAAGGTTTTTTATGTTTACACTTGCGGGTGCTACGTCTAGGTGCTCCCCCCTCGCTGGCACAGGCATTGGAGGCAGCCTGCTCACTCTGCTGTCCTGTTGGCCTTAATGACCTTGGTGGGTGTCCTCTGGCCCGTGGAGCCTGTGCTGGCCCCGGCTGGGAGGGAGCAGCCAGTTCCATGGCTGGCATCTCCCCAGTTGCCGCAGCCTCATCGGATGCCACAGTCACTGGCAGAGGGGCGGAGGAGCTGCTGCCGTCAATTGAAGCTTGAGGGGAGCATGCAGTGATGACAGGCAGCTCGTGTGCCAACATGAGGTCGCTTTGGACCTCCCTGCTCACAATTGATGGATGGGCATCTAGCTGGGCTACTGGGTGCCCAATCCATCTTCCGCACTGACACTGATCAGCTGAGGTCAATGCTGTTGTGAGGACTTGCAGGTCCGAGCGCATTGCCAGGAAGCCCTGATTGTTCTCTTGGAGGAGCATCCCCATGGGAGTCGCCATTCCCTCCATGGATGAGGCAGTGCACTCGGTCTTAAGGTCATTGCATTGCTCATGCTCCGCATGGACTCCTCCATTACGGGCACCATGGCACACATTTCCTCATGTATCTCTGCCAGATCCTCCTGCACCCCCTGCTGCATGTCCAGCATCTGCTGCCTCAGGGACGACTCCAGAGGCCCATCATAAGCCACCTACTGAGCATGTCCCTGGTTCCCAGCAGTCCTCCGACTGCCAGTGCCCTGGGCATTCTCTGCCTCCCCTTGCACTTCAAGCGAGTATGAAGTGCCCTCACCACTGTGCACCGAGATACTAGCCGACGATCATCTTCCCAACGAGGTACTGGCATTTGCACTGGTGCCTGCTGGCTGAGACAATGTGATGCTGGTGTGTTTATGTCTTCTGTGCCCTCAGGGGTCAGCGGCGGTCCCTCTGCTTCCTGAGTCTAGGCATGCTCTCATGAGGCTGAAAGGAAGAGCAAGGGCATTTGATTAGTTGAAGTCATTACACTGTTAATGTGTCTGCCTGGCGCCCAGGATGTACTCCTCCTTCCGTTATCAATGGGCAATCCATGTTGGAGGCTGAAAGCAATATACAGTCAACAGTGGAATGGTTGCAATGACAGACATTGTGACCTCAGTACACAGCACATTTACCTCCCAGTGGCACCCCAACCTCAGCACGGCCGGTTGACCTGGCTGCATGGCACCTCTCCAGCTCCTGTGCCTCCTGCTCGTATCTGGTGATGATGAGAAGGTGGGGCTGCCCTCTGCCAGTCCACAGCCGCTCTGCATTATAGTGAGCTGTCTTCTCCTGAAAGGACAGAGGAGCATTGATTAGTCCACCCTGTACCTGCATTACCATTGCAGCCTGGCCAAACCCACCTGAGGAAAACCTTGCAGGGCTCATCCGATTCGTTACCCTGGAGCTGCCATACACTCATTCTAAGCAGCCAGGGCTGACCCCCTTGCCCAGATGCTGCCTCCATAACATTGCCATTCACACTCTAAGACATTCCAAACCCACGAACACTACCACTCAGAAGGACAAGGGCAGCAGATAGATGGGAACACCACCACCTGGAAGTTCCCCTCCAAGTCACTCAGCATCCTGACTTGGAAATGTTTCGCTGCTTCTTCACTGTCGCTGGGTCCGAATCCAGGAACTCACTCCCCTAACAGTACCTGCACCACAAACAGTGGATACAGAAGGCAGCTCACCACCACTTTGTCACGATTAGCAATGGGCAATAAATGCTGGCCTAGCCGATAAAGACGGCATCCTGCGAATGAATGAATTCAAAAACAAAATTCTGAGGTGGGGCAGGGGCAGCGAACTGCTGTGCTCAGTGACCTATGCCAACACGGTACTCACCCTCCCTGATCGCAGGAGCTCATTAAACCGTTTGTGGCACTGCACCCAGCTGTGTCTCCCCACATCGTGGGAGCTGGCCAGTACTGCCACCTCCTCCCAGGCACATTTTGTTAGGTGGGGGGGCCTCCTCCTCCCAACCCTTGGTACCAGGATCTCGCAGCGTGCTGCCACCTCTTTTAGGAGGGCAGCGAGAAACTCGTTGGAGAACCTCAGGGCTGACCTGCCCTCCCGCCTGGCCTGCTCGCCGAGGACATTCTCCATCATGCTCCTGACTGAAATTAGCGGCAGCCTTAGGATGGCTGCCTGCGCCGTTTTTGAATAGGCCACCGGGTCACCATTGGACCTGGTGGATATTGGCCTCTGCCACCACTCGCCCCTTCCCGCTGATCTCGGGAGCTGCGATTTATGCTGGGCGGGCCTTAATTGGCCCGCCCACACAAAATGGCGGGCACGGAGCCGATCACGGACCGCAATTAGCTCTGCACCCGCCCCCACCCCCGCCACCTCTGCCCACCGAGCCTGCCGAGCCCGCCCGCCATATGAAATATCCTGCTTATGAAGAATGCAAAATCAATCTTTTAACCAATTAAATAGAAAAGCTGTAAAGGCCATGCAAAATGAAAAAGGAAATATTTTGCAGAGAATGAAATAACGTTTATCGACCAGTAGTAAAGTAGACTCTGGTTTGCAGAAAAGTTGTGACTCTAACAATTCACACAAGTTGGACTTTGAATCCTAATTGTCACATCCAGTTTGTTTATTACAGGTTAAGCCTTATAGTATTGCCAAGACAGAATTTTAAATGGTGAAATGTGACAAAAAATGTTACCTATTCCATAGGCAGAATTTTGCCCTCGTTGGGCGGGCTTGACGGGGGTGGGCAGGAACAGCCAGGAAGCCAACCGCTGCCCACGATCAGGGCCAGACGGCGACTGCACACTGGCGGGGCCAGTGTGGGTGGGGAGGAGCAGGGCAACCGTGCATGTTCACGCATGCTCGCGGGCATGTGCAGGGAAAGCTGCCTCAGGGAGATAAGGCAATGAAAAGAATCAAAAATAAAGACTTTTAAATTGTTAAAATAACACTTGTCCCCTCATGTGACTCTGTCATGAGCAGAGACATATTAGAAATTAGTATGAAAATTTTTTAAAAATTAAGGACGGATTGAAACCTGATCCCGCCCGCGGATAAGGTTTCACAAAAAATGCAAAGGCTATTTGGCCTTTCTGCCTGCCCACCTCTGTAAGGTTGGACTTGCAGCGAAAAATTTAAATCAATTGCATTGTTAAAGGCCTTAATAGGCCTTTTAATTGTTGGTGGGCGCACTGCCAACTCACACGCACACGCGCCGACTGGATAACATCTGGACACTCGTCTGACATCACTGCGCGCCATTTTACGCTCATTCGGGTTGACCGCTGACGAGCGAAAAGTTCTGCCCTATGTGTAATAAGTTAGTTATTAAAATGTTTACAGTATTGATATTTGTCAAATTTTAATACTGTTGTACAACATTTTAAAACATAATCATCTTGTAAAATTCATGACACCTTGCCACTAAAAATAAAATAAAATTACTATGGTGGAAGAAATTGCTACCATAGTAATTTTATTTCATTTTTAGTGGCAAGGTATCATGAACTTTACAAGATGATTATGTTTTAAAATATTGCTTTAACGAAAACTAAAATAGATGGTTCTGAAAGGGGATGGTGAATTCCTGGTAAATACCTCAGTTTGGAGGGGTGCTTATGTGTCTTCAGGTTACCATGGGGATGAGAGTTGAGAAGGGAGAGAAAGGCAAATAGAAACCCATTGAGGTGTCGAGCCGCAGTTTCTAGCACAACTCATACAACAGAAAAAGCTGCTGCTGAGAAGCAGGCAGAAGATAATTGGTATTCCCCCAGGTACAGGTCTTTTCTGTTCTGTAGGAAATGATGGGGAACAGAAATAAAACTCCCCATGGGGAACCAGTTAACCAGAGCCAACTGAACTATTTAAATGGATTTGATATAGGAATCGCTGGAATTCTGTGCTGTCCAGACTGTTGTGACCTGAGCAAGAGGGGCTTCGTCGAGGTGTCCTTTGCTGGTGATAATTGTTTCTGGAAGACTTGTTGGGAATGGAATGGTTGACGATGGATACTGAAAGATTCAACTTGGCATGGTGAGGGGTAATTGAGCGTGACCGGCAAGCTGGAAGAAGCTTTTGGACTGCCTTTTGATACTACATGTGTGCCTGAAGAGTGGCATAAAGTTAAAGACATTTATCTCTTTCTTTTATCGATGTACCATTTGCCTGTTAGTTGATATCTGAATTATGTTGATTTTAGTTTGTTACAATAAAAGTCTTAAAAAGTGAAATCTTTCTTTTGGTTATTTCCATTGGGTCTCTTCTAAAAAGCCATTGTTCTCTACAGGGATTGTAACAATACAGCTTTGAAAGTATGAACCTTTTTTCTTTTGATACACATGTAGTATTGTGCTTTGGTTTGAGTAATCCCCATCAACAGCAGATATTGTATGCCTTGGAAGCAAAGTATTTTCTGTCCAATCTTTGTAGGTCTTTGTAAGTATACAATGGATGTCTTGTTCATGTTGTACTGACTGACAACCCATAGCAAACAAAAGAAAATCCAAGAATATTACAATTGCACAACACATAAGTTGGAGAGTGTACTGGATCCTCCAGTGGTAAAATTAATAGATCTCATTCCTCTGAGATTATGGAAATATGTAAATCACTTGTTTGATTTGTGACTGACTTTAAAATTAATTATGGAACAAAACCATTTTGGGAATAAAAAGGTACAGAATTTCACACGTTTATTTTTTAAACAATCTACCAAAAATCTTATTCACTTTTACTAGTGTTAGCTCTGCTTCTGTATTCCCATCTGAAGTGCATAACATAGTAAAGCAAGTTTCATCAATTTGATCTGGAGCCACTTAATAACCATAATTTTCCTCATTATGAGGAACTATATTCCATCCTTACACTTTATTTCTGAATACAGTGATTACATATCGTTCATTTTACAGAATAAAAATGTTGAAGAGGAAATGCTGTCAATTTGAACTACTTTATGGAGAAATATAATTTAGAACATTTCTATCAGCACAAGGGCTCTTGCAACTTTTCATGCAGTATTAAGCAGTCAAAGACAGTTACAGTATCAGCTGCAGCCTGAAGTCTCCCTCCACCTTCTTCAAGGCATTCTGCAACATTCACCTTTGTGGATGCTGCCATGGAGAGGTACAGGAGGACACTCTCAACACTAGTTCAATTGGCATGCCTTCACTTCAATAGCCATCATATTGGATGCTGAGTGCATTTTCACTTGTCTGCAAACATGTACGTGAGATGAAAGGGTAGACTCTCTGATATGGGGCCAGTTTACAATTAAAAGGTTGGTGGTGGGTGTTACATTCCGCTGAACTGAAGTGTGTTTTTTGACATTTTCCCTGGACAGCTCTGTTTCTCAATTATAAATAGATTTGAGTGCAATATGCATGAATTTTCAAATATGTGGCTATCTGTGGATTTTGGTAGACGTTTCTTAATGGTTAAAAACAAAATGGTTAAGATCTGGTAAAAGATTCTGCAGTTGGAGAATAGCACTCAATGCCTGTGTATCAGGGGGATTTGATTAGGTGCATGGAACACACAAGACTCGGGAGTGGGAAATTGCATGTAGGTAATTGCATTTAAGGAAATGCAGACAATTACAATGAATTGGCAGAATATGTGGCAAAATATATAAATTCTTACAACCTTTGAAAAGAATCAAAAGGCATTCCAGCCTATTTGGTGCCTCCATGGAAGCTGAGGTGAGAGAGAACTAAAAAATGATAAAGAAAAAATGAAGGGGAAGGAAATCAAAGGTGCAAGCATGAGTCTGCAGACATGGAATTTTTGTTATTCTTTGTTGGAATGTGGTGTCTTTGAACCACGCATGTCCCCAGAGGATTAGGCTGGGCCTCTGGATTACTAATCCAGTGACATTATCACTATGCCACTGTCTACCCTATTTCCCAATTCTCGACATCTGTTTGATGATAGCGGAAGTGGAGCTGCTACTACAAGGTAGCTCTGTTTGCCATTCCATGGCGCCCATAAATCCTCATGCCTGGAAGGAAGTGGAGGCAGGCGTGAGGCTGCAGCTGACCTGTACTTTCATAGACAATGATAGCCTTTGGTGCATTTGCTGGAGTCCTTGAACAACACTGCACCTGGCTTTCTGATGATGCAGGTATTGCAAAGACACTTGTCCACAAGTACAATAATGCTTGAAGATATGGTTGGTGGAGTCTTGATGGGTGCAGTCCATCAGGCTTGGAAGCCAATTACCATCCTGACATTACAGGGTGAAATTGGCTAACCCCTGAAAATGGGCGTGAGGATCATGTTACATTATTAACCCATGGCTTTTCATTTTGTTATTGGCAGCACTATAATTTCATGCTGCTTTCTGTTTTAAGTGATTGCGGCATGCAGACAGTGCATCCCATGCTGTGCATTGGCTGCAAACATCAGCAGGGAATCCAATACTGTGGCTGCTGCTGCTATATGCTTAAAGGTGATGTTAAAGGTGATGGGCATTGTGGCAGTAAAAAGTGATGGGTGTTGTGATACTTTGAAGAATGGGTAAACAGGTGAGCGAACGAGTACCAAGATTTTCAGAGGCCGCACTGCTGAAAGAAGTGTCCTGAAGGAGAGACATCCTGTATGTGCAGGGAGGCACAAGACCCTTCAAACATACTTAGGAAGCAGTGGGAAGGAATAGCAGCAGAAGTCAATTCCAAGAATATTGCTCAAAGAACATAGATACAATGGTGAAATAATTTAAAAATCTGACATGAGATGCCAAGGTCTTAGAGCTCATCTTCAAATGGCATAATGTACCAACTGCACCATTAATCTGACCCACTGAACTCACTACATCCCATCACTCACCTACCAACAATTTCTATCAATCAGGACTCAACCATAACATTCATATGCTTTACCTCACACTCACAAACTTAACAAGGCTGCAAGACCCACACTCGCAACTCTTAACTTGACGACTGTTCAACCATGACAGCCAAATCACCTAGCCATATTGCAGGACTAACACTGAGACACTTCTCTATTTCTTGCAGGAGTAGATAGCACATAATACAAAGCAGGAGGAAGGCAAGCCCGCCTGAAAATTTTAAACTTCATAGGGGATACAATGCTGGCCATTATGGGAAAGGGCATCACTGAGGCCATGGCCACTAGTGAGGCTGGAGAGATCAATGACAGTATCTGCAAACTTGCTTCTTCTCCAGTCTTCCCACTTCTACATCATCCCACAATCTCTTCTGACTCAAAAGCACATATTCATTATTTTCTCTTTTCCCTTCCCCAAACCCACCCCTTGTCCCTTTTTTCATTACAGGTAACTTAGAACTGGAACCTTCACAATCAGAGAAGGAAGAAAAGAGGATGTGAAGATAAAGAGGCTTATATAATGGTCCATGAGGATGAAAGGCAAGAAGTATGGAACAGTTGGTGAATAGAGTTATATGCTTGTGGTTACTGGCATTGCTCATGAATAGTTTGATCATAACGAGGCAGGAGGAGTGGAACCATCTTCATTGTAGCCTTCCTTCCTCTTCTGGTTTCTCCACTTCTTGCTGCAGCACTTCTTCCATCTCATATAATTCTTCCTTCTTCTCCTCCTCCTCTGCCTCAAGCTCTTGCTCTTCAGCTTCATGCCAGGTTGTTATGACAAAAACTGTTACATCATATTGGTGAAGTTGTACAGCATATCACCACAAATCCTGCTATCTGCTCAGCTGAGTACTACAGTTGCTTGAGATTGTCGAAAGTGTGTTTTACAAAAAAGGTACCAGACCAGCCAGAAAACTCCCTGTAGATTATTGAAACTTTAGGCAAGTGCATTGAAGCTCCAAAAGCTGTACAATTACACCAGTAGCAAGAAGAAATTATTTAGCAACTAATCTGTAAGTAGCTGATGATCCCTTTCAATTGTCCTGGCTGGAGTGGGGTGAGAGGGGAAGGAAGTGATCTTTTACTTCGTTTAATATTGTGTTCAGCTGTGTGAGGTTTAAGACAATGCATTGGCTGGAGAGTGCAACAGGAAAATGGCAGCGCTAGTATTAAATCAGCATTGTGTACTGATTAGTTTCATGATCTCCATGCTCTACTTACTGCAGGCGGTCAGGCCAGATGATCTCAGCTGCAGGTCTTCATGCAAAAGCTGGCAAAGCTCCCGTCCTGTCTCTCCCTAAGCAGAACTTCTCAGTATGATCTTCGTAGTATTTGTGTGGCCCGTTAAATTCTTGATGATATTTGCCTCATCTCTTGTTCCTCCTTAGCTCAATCTCATGACAGCACAATGTTGTGCAGGGAACAGGACACCATAATCATTCTGGAGACTCTCGCCGGTGACCACTGAAGGTCACCTCCAGATTGTCCAGACACCTGAAGCATATCTAAGCATGCAGGTCACTTGCTCAGTGACACATACAATACCCATATGGCTTTCATTTTGTGGCTTTTGGTCTTCATTGGCTGGGTTTTCATGATTGACGTTTTATCCACTCTCAACTCTGACTTTCTCTCAGCTCATCGGCTGTGAAACTATCCCCATGCCTTTGTTACTTCTAGACTTGATTCTTTCAATCCTCTCCTAGCTGATCACCATTCATAAACTTGTGTTCATCCAAAACTCCGCTGCCCCTAGTTTAAGTTGCTCCAAGCCTCATTCACCCATCACCCCTGTACTTGCTGAGATTCACTGTCTCCCTTTCTGACAAGGTCTCAGTTTTAAAATTCTCACCATTGTTTTCAAATCCCACCATATTGTAGCCTCCTTCAGCCTTACAAGCTTTTGAAATCTTCACATTGCTCAAATTCTAGCATCCTGTGCAACCCCAATTTTAATCACTCCAATACTGGTGGATGTGCTTTCACATGCTTTGTTCCTAAGATCTGGAATCCCTCCCTAAGCCTCTCTACCTCTCTCTCCTCTATTAAGATGCTCCTAAAAACCTACCCCTTTGATCATGCTTTTGGACATCTGCCCTCATATATTCCTGATTTCTCCTTTTATGGCGCTGTGTCAAAAATGTTTTTATTAATACTGTTCTTGTTAGATGCCTTGGGATTTTACCAGTGTTAAATGTACAGTATAAATGCAAGTTGTTCTTGATGCTAAATCCTGTAAGGTGTATACTTTTCATATGCTGCCTCTGTCTCTCTTCTCCATCCTGTGCTGACCCTCTGTCTCCTCCAGTATAGTGACAAACAATGGAATGTCCATTGGGAATGTCATACCTGATGTTCAGAGCCTTTTACCATGATTGACAACAAAAATATACCTGTGTTTTATTTGGCCAGTTTCTAGCAGCATTTATGTCATCAAGGTATCCCCTACCTCAAATTGGCCTCTGGGGAATGTTGATGTGTCAACTATCCCAACATAATTCAATCAGAAGTCCATAGCCTGCAGGCAGAAAGTGAGGCACTTAACTTACCCAGTCCAATTGGTTGTATTTGACCTGGTAGCTTTTGTAGTATTAGGATGTTCGGGACTGTAAAGGTTAATGTGGGACTGGGGGAACAGTACCACTCACATTATAATGTAGAGAGTCATATGGGAGTAGTAGAGTATAGTAGTGAGTCTGGTAGAAGTTGGCATGGAGATAGCAACTAGTCAGGATTGCATCCTATATATATGTATATAGTTATGTGTTATTAATAAACAGTTATTGCTCACCATTCAAGCTTCTTGACCTCTTCATGAGATAACGTACAACATTACAACAGCCTTTTAAGTTTTAAAGGCTCCCTGTGCTAACTTAGTAAAACTGCACCATTAATAAAGCAACAGTGTTCCTTGCACCCAGTGTTCAGTTTTAAAGGTGGAAATACAACATATTCTCGTCATTGACACACCATTGCTCTCACCAAAATATGGACAGACATACTTAACTTCCTGCAGTCGCTTTCAGTGGAAAAAACAGAAAGTGGTAGAAGGCGCCAAGAACTATGCTGATAGGGTACTCATCATATATTGCACGTCTGTCTGTCTAAAATCTGACTGAAATCAAATAGGCAGGGATGGGAAAATCCTTTCTAGGGGCAGGATTTTCCCTTTGTTGGGTGGGGGCGGCGGGCCCAGGAATGGCCAAGAAACAGACCGCCATCCACGATTGGACTCCGACCGCAATTTCACGCTGGCTGGCCAATTAATGGTCAGCCAGTGTGAAGTGTGCGCTGAGAGCCTCAGTACTGCTGGGTTGGGGGTGGGAGGAGCGCGAGCGCTGAAGTCTACACATGTGTGGGGGTGTGTACACTGAAAGGTCCCTGAAGGCACAGAGCTGCCTCAGGGAGCTGAAGAACTTTAAAATGAAAAATAAAGATTTTACAAATGATATAAACATGTCCCCCGCATGTGACTCAGTCACATGAACAGGGACATGTTAAAAAAGGGTGTTAAAATGTTTTATTGTATTTTTACTTACCGTTGGAAACCTCATCCCGCCCGTGGGTGAGGTTTCGTAAAAAATGCAAAGGCCGCCTGGCTTATTTGCCTGCCCGCCAACCAAATGTTTGAGCAGGCAGAGAAAAATAGGAATTAATCAATTATTTAGGGGCTTTGGAGCAGGAAACAGTAAATCAAAGCGAGACACATATATACTGTGGCATTGTATGATACAAACAAGTCTGACAGAAAAGTCCCTCAGCTCGTTCTTGTTCACTTCCCAACGTCCCCAGTTCAGGGCATCCTTTGTTATTTATGTTCTATTATATATTTTGCAGCATTTGTTTAGGACAGGTAAAATCTATTTATTTGCCTAATTACTCTCCACATGTGATTGCCTGGTGCAAAAGCTGTTGTTACTTTGTGCATTTTGAGATTTTCTATTTAGGGCCAAAAAGATTGTTTCATAATTTTTTCCATCTAGTAACGTTCATTTCCCTTCAAATTTGCGACCTCTAAAAGGTACTTCAGAACTGTCAGAAAGATTGTGTTAAATGTAATTCCACCATTACAACACCTTATTGCTAGCAGCTGCCCACATAGACCTCCCACTGTGAGAGACATTGGCATAGCACCAAAAAGTTATTTCCCATACAGTCTTCTAATAAAAGTATCACTTCATTTATATGAAAACAGATGGGAAGAGAAAGATAAGTGGGATGGTAGTAGTGATAAAGTTACAGAGTGAGTAAGTCAGAGACCAGGACGGATGCTCTGCAGCTATGAATTCAAATACCACCATGGCAGCTGGAGGAATTTAAGTTCAATTAATAGATTTGGAATAAAATGCTCATCCCACTAATAATGAAAATGAAACCACCAGATTGTCGTACAAATCCATTTGGTTCACCAATGCCCTTTACGGAAGGAAATCTGCCATCCGAATATGATCTGGCCTATGTGTGACTCTAGACCCACAGTAATGTGGTCGACTCCTAACTGCCTCTTAAATGGCCAAGTAAACCACTCAGTTGTATCAAACCGCTACAGAAAATTTGAATAAGAATAAATCAGATAGACCACCCAGCATTGACCTGAAATGACAAAGGTGCATCCTGTGCACTCAGCCCTGCAAAGTCCTCCTCACCAACATGTGGGGAATGATGCCAAAATTAGAAGAGCTGACCCACAGACTAGACAAACAAAAAGCTGACCTATTCATACTCACTGAATCATACCTTACAGCTAATGTCCCAGGCACCACTATCACCATTACCTGGAAAAACTCAGCAGGTCTGGCAGAATCGGTGGAGAAGAAAAGAGTTGACGTTTCGAGTCCTCATGACCCTTCGACAGAACTTGCGTTCGAGTCCAAGAAAGGACTCGAACGCAAGTTCTGTCGAAGGGTCATGAGGACTCGAAACGTCAACTCTTTTCTTCTCCACCGATTCTGCCAGACCTGCTGAGTTTTTCCAGGTAATTCTGTTTTTGTTTTGGATTTCCAGCATCCGCAGTTTTTTTTTGTTTTTACCACTATCACCATTCCTGGTAATGCTCTGTCCCACTGGCAGTTCAAACCAGTGGCAGCCCAATGGTACATAATCATGGGGGAGTGGCCCTGGGAGTCCTGAACAATTTTTTTTATTCATTCATGGGATGTGGGTGTCGCTGGCTAGGCCAGCATTAATTGTATTTATTGCCCATCCCCACTTAAGAGTCAACCACATTGCTGTGGGTCAGGAGTCACATGTAGGCCAAACCAGGTAAGGATGGCAGATTTTATTCCCTAAAGGACATTAGTGAACCTGATGGGTTTTTACAACAATCGGCAATGGTTTTATGGCCATCACCAGAATTTTAATTCCATATTTGTATTGAATTCAAATTTCAAGTTCAAATTTCAATTCAAAGAGCATTACCCTGGGCCTCTGGATTACCAGACAGTGGCAATACCACTATGCCACTGCCTCCCCACTGGTCCCTATGATATCTCAAAGCGTTTGGTCAAGAATGGACAAGGAAACCTTCTGCTGATTACCACATACCGTTCTCCCTCAGCTGATGAATCAGTGCTCCTCCATGTTGAGCACTATTTGGAAGAGGTATTGAGGGTAACAAGGGCACAGAATGTACTCTGGATGGGGGACTTCAATGCCTATTACCAAGGGTGGCTTGATAGCACCACTACTGAACAAGCTAAGGACATATCTGCTAGACTAGGCCTGCAGCAGATAGTGAGAGAACCAACAAGAGGGAAAAAACTACTTGACCTCATCCTTACCAATCTACCTGTTGCAGATGCATCTGTCCATGACAGTATTGGTGGGAGTTATCACTGCACAATCCTTATGTAGGCAAAGTTCCATCTTCACATTGAGAATACCACCTATCATATTGTGTGGCTAAATGGGGTAGATTCTGAACAGATTTAGCAGCTCAAATCTCGACATCCATGAGGCACTGTGGGCCATCAGCAGCAGCAGAATTTTATTCAAACATGTAACCCAACATATCCCCCACTCGATCATAACCATCAAGCCAGGGGACCAACCCATGTTCATTGTGGAGTGTAGGAGAGTATGCCAGGATCAGCACCAAGCATAGCTAAAAGTGAGGTGCCAGACTGGTGAAGCTTCAACGTAGGACTATATACATGCTACATATCAGAAAGAGCATGCGATAGAGAGAGCTAAGTGGTCCCACAATAAATGGATCAGATCAACGGTCTGCACTCCTGCCATATCACGTCATTGTGGTGGATAATTAAACAACCAACAAGAGGAGGAGGCTCCAAAAACATTTCCATCCTCAATGTTCAACTAAGCTGAAGCATATGCAACCATCTTCAAACATAAGTGCCACATGGATAGTCGATCTCAGCTTCTTCTTGAGGTCCAAACCATCATAGATGCCTGTCTTCAGATCATTCAATGAACTCTATGTGATATCAAGAAACATATGAATGCAATGGATACAATAAAGGTCTGACAACGTTCTGGCTTTGGTACTGAAGACTTGTGCTCCAGAATGACCCACGCCCCTGGCCAAGCTGTTCCAGTACAACTACAACATTGGCATCTACCTGACAATGTGGAAAATTGCCCAGGTATGAACTTTCTACAAAAAGCAGGGAAAATCCAGTTCAGCCAATTACTGCCCCATCAGTCTACTCTTGATTTTCAGCAAAGTGATGGAACGCGTCATAGACAGTGCTATCAAGTGGCATTTTCTCAGCAACAACCTGCTCACTGACACTCAGTGTAGATTCCACCAGGGCCACTCAGCTCCAGCACTCATTGCAGCCTTTGTTCAAACATGGACAAAAGAGCTTAATTCCAGACATGAGGTGAGAGTGACTGCCCTTGACAGCTGTTGATCAAGGCAGTATTTGACCAAGAGCGGCATCAATTGAAAGTCAGTTGGAATCAAGGGGAAAACTTACCACTGGCTGGAGTCATACCTAGCACAAAGGAAGATAATCGTGATTGGTGAAGGTCAATAATCTCAGTCATGGGACATCGCTGCATGAATTCCTCAATGTAGTGTTCCAGGCCCAACCATCTCTAGCTGCTTTGACCTCCTTTCGAACATAAGATCAGAAGTAGGGATGTTCACTGATTAATGAATAGTGTTCAATACCATTCTCCACTCCTCAGATTCTGAAGCAGCCTGTGCTCACATGCAGCAACACCTGGACAATATTCAGTCTTGGGCTGATGGGTGACAGGTAACATTCACAGCATACAAGTGCTGGGCAATGACCATCTCAAACAAGAGGGAATTTAATCATCTCTCCTTGATGAACAATAGCAATACCATCACTGAATCTCACACCACCAACATCCTGGGGGCTGCCATTGATAAGACACTGAACTGGAGCAGCCATATATCCTGTAGCTACAAGAACAGGTTAGAGGTTGGGGATTCTGTGGCAAGTAACTCAACCCCCATCTCCCCAAAGCCTGTCTACCATCTACACAGCACAAGTCAGGAGTATGATGGAAAACTTTCCACTTGCCTGGATGAGTACAGCTGCAACAACACCATCCAGGACAAAGTAGCCTGCTTGACCGGCACCCCATCCAACACCTTCAACGTTTAGTCCCTCCATCATCAGTGCACGGTGGTAGCAGTGTGTACCATCTACAAGATACACTGCAGCAACTCACCATGGCCCCTTTGACAGCACCTCCCAAACCGGTGACCTCTCCCAGATAGAAGAACAAGGGCAGTAGACACGTAGGAAGACAGCGACATGCAAGTTCTCCTCCAAGTCACACACCATCCTGAAACTTTATCATTATTCCTTCACTGTCATTGGGTCAAAATCCTGAAAGTCCCTCCCTAACAGCACTGACAGTGTATCAACACCAAATGGACTGCAATAATTCAAGAAGGCTGCTTATCACCACCTTCTCAAGGGCAATTAGGAATGGGCAATAAAATTTTGGCCTTACCAGTGATGCTCACATGCCGAAAACAAATAAAACAAATAAAAATGTAGTTGTGCAGCAAATGTGTGGAAAATCTATACTCATTTTGTGACCTGATGGAAGTTGGATGTTTATTAAAACCTTAGCTTGAATGTATCTTAAAAAAATAATTTTAATATACTATTGAACCAAATGAATGAATAAAATTACAGAATAAAATTCAGGATTAGTGTCTTTTTATCAAATGTAAATTACTATAAAAACATGTAATAATCTACTTAGATACCAGCACAATAACATTTTATTTGGAGGCATTTTCTAATCATCATGATGAAAAATTTAAAAATGTGATCATTTTTCACAGGCTCTGGTTAAGAAAACGATTGACCACCGTTTGAGCTCCCAAACTGAGATCAGGTTCATATATGACATCCACTGTGCCCATCCTATTGTCCAACAGCCTATAGTCTTATACAGTAAGAGCGGACCAAGCAGCAGTGGAACCAAGTCCCCAGCATGAGTCCCTGCCTTTAGGGTTGAGGAAAAGAAGAGAGCGTTTGAAAGCTGAGCATTTTCTAAGGTTAAATTTGGAACAATGGGAAGAGAAGTATTGGCACAGACTAATTAAAGTAAAAGCACTAGAGTAGGAACAAAAAAAAAACATACTCTGAGGAAGAGTCATGCGAAGTCGAAACATTAACTTTTTTTTCTCTCCACAGATGCTTTTAGACCTGCTGAGTTTTTCCAGCATTTCCTGTTTTTGTTTCAGATTTCCAGCATCCGCAGTATTTTGCTTTTATAAAAAAAACATACTTGGGACAGAAAAAGAGAGGGTTATCAAGGTATTTGCATCCAAATTGTTGAGGAACTGAGAATTCAACAATGGAATTTATTTAGCTGCCTATAAACAGTCGCTTGGTAGCACAGCACTTGAATATTGCTGAAAAGAGAGATATGTTGCCAAAGCTTTTCATCTCACACTCTTCAGGACAAACACATGAATGACAAATTTCAAATGATCACAGCAATTTATACCACAGGAGAAAAGGCTACTGATTGGCTTAGGTGTTGCCATGGGGAAAGCAATGGAGAACTAGGGCTCCCCATGCTTCAAATAATTAAAAAAGGGCACAAGGGTTGAATATATTCCTTTGTTTACAGAAAACGGGTCCTTGTGTAGGAATGTACGTCACTTCTAACAAGCATAAACAGCCACATTATGAGCTTGACTGATTGTCTTAAATTGGTTGTCCATGTATCTATTAGTGCGTTCAGGATTTTTCAGCAATATCACATCTAATGGTAGATGATTTGTTTTGGATTTTGCAAGCGCTGGCTCGTTGAGTACAGTCTGTACTCTGCCTATTACAAACAGCCAGAGGGATATGCGAGCTGATTCAATCAGCCAGTTGTTGGGATGTACAGCCTACGTACCTGGCATCGCACCGGCAATGAAATTCACACACAACAATGCTAATTAAAAAGAGATGCTTGAAATCCCAGGACCCGTTTCTAGAGGGAGAACCCCTCCTGGGATGTTGCCAGCGATATCCCTGTCTTTGGCTGCCTCTTTGCTTTAAAAAATCATTCCCCCTTCCCCCGAGCTGCTGCTGGTCCTCATGCAGCAGATCAATCCGACATAGCCAAAATATTGACGGCTCTGTTAAATTGTTCCTAAATTGGCCTTTATTTATGGAAATTGGCTGCCCATCTCCTTGAGGTGGGCACACTTTCCAATTCCGATTCCGCTATTGGTCAAATTCTCCAACGGTGAGATGTGGTCAGGGAGATGATCAGACCCAACACCCCATGGCTTTATGGTTTCTTGTATGCCTCCCCTCACCCTGGGCGCCAGTAAAATTCAGCCCTGAAAGGCAGCTTAAGGCACTGAATTGGAAGGAAGCAGAAGATGATGAAAGATGACTGGCAGACCATCCTGGTGAGCAAAAGCAACCAGAATGAATGGAAAGCATTGACAATGATGTGAGACAGCAGAAGTAGGTGGGAGAGAGTCGAGAACACAGGATAAATCATTAGTGCTGACAACAGTAGGAAGAATCTGCCAGACCTGGGAGTCATAGTTGGATGGGCGAAAGTCATTTTATCGCATGATTATCTCCAATCAATCATAGGTAAATAGAGTTAACAGACAAGTGTCACAACACCGCCTAGTTTGAAAGATCAGCTAGAAGAATTGAAGTAGCATTCAATCATAGGTCTGGAGAAGATATAGCGTAATGGGAAAATGACAGAAAATCATTCAATCAAAACCAGAAAAATTATTGGAAATAGTGTGACGGAATACAATGTCACAAGAAGTTAGTCTGGTACTTACGGGAGACATTTTTAAATATTATGATGTATGTATATACATATGATATGGGGAAAACTGAAAAATTGACAGTTGATTTTTTCTTTGAAATTGATTAACGTAACAGCTTTGCCTTATCAATAAAAAGCTTATATTTATGTCTCAATAAACTACACTAAAACAGATTTTTTTGGTGATTATCACCACTGTTTGTGGCATCTTGCTGTGTGCAAATTGGTTGCTGTGTTACTTTATAATCATGGCTACACTTGAATGAGAAGACCGAAGGAATGGTGACTAAATTTGCTGATGATACAAAGTTAGGTAGGAAAGTAAATTGTGAAGAGGACATAAAGAGGCTAAAAAGTGACATAGATAGATTAAGTGAGTGGGCAAAAATCTGGCAAATGGAGTATAGTGTGAGCAAATGTGAAATCAAGCATTTTGGCAGGAAGAGTAAAAAGGAAACTTATTACCTAAAAGTTGAGAGATTGCGGAGCTCTGAGATTCAGAGGAATCTGGATGTCCTAGTGCATGAGTCACTGTAGGTTAATATGCAGGTACAGCAGGTGCTAAGGAAAGCTTATAGAATGTTATCATTTATACTAAGGGGAATTGATTACAAAAGTAGGGAGGTTATACTTCAGTTGTACAAGGCATTGGTGAGGCCACATCTGGAATATTGTGCACAGTACTGGTCTCCTTATTTAAAGAAAGATGCAAATACATTAGAAGCAGTTCAGAGAAGGCTTACTAGACTAATATGAAGAATAGATGGGTTGTTTATGAGGAAAGACTGGACAGGTTATGCTTGTATCCCCTGGAATTTAAAAGAGTAAGAGGCGACTTGATTGAAACCTTTAAAATCCTGAGGGGTCTTTATCGGGTGGCTGTGGAGAAGATGTTTCCTCTTGTGGGAGAGCCTAGAATTGGGAGTCATGGTTTAAAAATAAGGGGTCACTCAATTAAGAGAGAGATGAGGAGAAAATTTTTCTCTCAGAGGATTGTGAGTTTTTGGAACTCTCTTCCTCTAAAGGCGTTGGGACCAGAGTCTTCGAAAACTTTTAAGGCAGAGCTAGATAGATTCTTAATTAACAAGGGGGTGAAAGGTAATTGGGGATAGGCAGTGATGCGGGGTTGAGGTTACATTCAGATCAGCCTTGATCTTATTGAATGGCAGAGCAGGTTTGAGGGGCCGAGTGACCTACTCCTGCTCTTAATTCATATGTTTGTATGTTCAAAAAGTTCTCCATTGGCCGTAAATTGCTTCAGGATATTCTGAAATCATGAAAGGTGCTATAGAAATGAAAGTTATTTCTTTAAAGCTATAAGAGATCTCTTTGGATTTGAACCATTTCAACACGAATTTACTGGTAGAAGTTTTATTCTCGGAACATTAAAGATTTTTTAAAAATCAAGGAGGGTGTGGATCTTTTATTTCACCTTGTCAAAATACTGCAAAAAGAATTTAATTTGTTCTGATATCAAGCAATGCAACTTTAATCCTATTGACTGGGCTGTTCCAGCAACTGCAAATCTGGAAGGACTGCCAGAACAATTAAGTTCAAAGAACAATTGACTCATTTCTTCAAATAAATTGTCAACAGATACATGCTTCTAACTAGGGAATTAATGATGTTGAACTGACCAAAATACATTTCCAGCTGGTGAAATTGGAAAATAAAGAGCAATGGTTCATATTGTCTGAGGGCCAGCAAGGTGAATCATTTACTGAATAGATTCTGTTCAGGTCAGTTCATGAATTAATGATCAGTCATTCAATACCTTAGAGAACTGATGTGGAGGTGTGTCAGTGAATGCAACCATCCCCAAAAACTTAATACATTACAGCTCGCAACTGAGGGATTTTCTACTTTTTCTAGGCCCTTTCCAGTCAAATTAAACAGATAAAAGATAAGAACTTGCTGTACAAAGAGAAGAAATACATTCATAAAGCAATTCAAAGGAGATTATTGTTGCCTTTTTGTTAATCTCATCTTCTTAACCTAGTATCAAAACTCCAGGAATTGTATAATGAAAATGGATAAAACAAATGAATTGTTCGATTCTTGGATCAATTCTCAGTTAATGCTGTAATGAGAATTACTCTGTCAATCATTTCAAGAGGAAGTAAAAGGAAAATCCTTAGAAATAAATTATTTACTAAATTTAAATAATGGGCAAAAACACTCTCTGTCCAAACTATTCACTAATTCAGGAACACTCTGAGAAGTGGGGAGGGGAGAAGAGGTTGTAGTGGCAGTGATGGTGGCAACAGTAGTGTAGTGGGATTATCAGTGAACTAGTGATCCCAAGACCCAGGGTAATCCTCTGGGGAGTTGGGTTCAAATCCCACCACAGCAGATGGTGGAATTTGAATTCAATAAATAAATCCAGAATTAAAAGTCTAATGATGACCATGAAACCACTACCAATTGTCATAAAAACCCACCCGGTTCACTAATGTCCTTTAGGGAAGGAAATCTGCTGTCCTTACCTGATCTGGCCTATGTGTGACTCCAGAACCACAGCAATGTGGTTGACTCTTAAAATGCCCTCTAAACAAACATCCCCAAAAACTTAATACATTACAGTTCGCAACTGAGGGATTTTCTACTTTTTCTAGGCCCTTTCCAGTCAAATTAAACAGATAAAAGATAAGAACTTGCTGTACAAAGGGTAATTAGGATGGGTAATAAATGCTGGCCTAGTGAGTGATGCCCACATCCCATGAACAAAAAAAATAAATGTAACCAATCTTCTTTTCTCTACTACTAACAGCCTCCTTAATCACATCTATACTACCCTTTTCACACTCACCTTAAGTAACAATTGCAAAAATGTTATGGGCATCTTTGTTACCAGGTTTGAGCTATTTACCATGTTAAGTAGCCAAGGCTGCTGCTTCACTCCCTTCTTCTTGCCAGTCCAGCCAAACAACAACTGTTTGGATTTTTATTGTGCCTTTAATGAAGTAAATCATCCAAAGGTACTTCACAGAGTGTTATAACAAAATTTGACACGGGGCCATATGAGGAGATATTAGGATAGATAATCAAAAGTTTGGTCAAAGAGGTAGATTTTAAAGAGTGTCTTCAAGGAGGAAAGCGATGTAGAGAGGTTGAGACATTTAAGGAGAGAAATCCAGAGCTTAGGGCCTTGTCAGCTGAAGGCACAACCTCAAATGGTAGACTGATTGAAATTTGGAATGTGCATAAGTACCTGGAGTACTGTGCATAGTTTTGGTCCCCTTACTTGAGGAAGGATGTAATTGCATTGGAGGCTGTTCAGAGGAGGTTCATTGGATTGATTCCAGAGATGCGGAGCTTGTCTTATGAGGAGAGATTGAGCAGTTTAGGCCTATACTTGCTAGAGTTTAGAAGGATGAAAGGAGATCTAATTGAGGTATATAAGATGCTAAAAGGGATAGACAAAGTAGACGTGGAGCGGATGTTTCCCCTTGTGGGGCATTCTAGAATGAGAGGCCATAATCTTAGGCTAAAGGGTGATAGATTTAAATCAGAGATGGGGAGGAATTACTTTTCTCAAAGGGTGTGAATCTGTGGAATTCACTACCACAGAGTGCAGTGGATGTTGGGACACTGAATAAATTTAAGGAGGAGATAAACAGATTTATAATTAGTAATGGTTTTAAAGGTTATGGGGAGAGGGCGGGAAATTGGAGTTGAGGCCAAAATGAGATCAGCCATGATCGTATTGAATGGTGGGGCAGGCTCGAGGGGCTGAATTGCCTACTCCTGCATAAGAGCTAGTTCTTATGTTCTTATGTTCTTATAAGGCCAGAATTGGAGGAGCGTAGATATCTCAGAGGGTTGTGTGGCTGGAGAATATTATAAAAACAGCAAGGGGCAAGGCCATGGGGAGATATGAGAATTTTAAAATTAAGTCCTTGCTTAACAAGGTGCCAATGATCAGGGAGCACAATGGTGCTGGGCGAATGGGTCTTGATATGAGCTAGGATACAGGCAGAAGAGTTTTGGATGACCTTAAGTTTATGCAGGCTGGAAGAGGGAGTCTGGCCAAGGGTGTTTTGGAATCGTCAAGTCTACATGTAACAAAAGCATGGATGCAGGTTTCAGCAGCAGACAGGTTGAGGCAGGGAGGAGCTAAGCAATGTTATGGAGGTGGGAATAGGCAGTCTTATTGATGTCGTAGACATATGGTTGTAAGCTCAATTTTTGGTTTAAATGTGATTCTAAGGTTGTAAGTAGCCTGGTTCTCACTGAGTTCCTACTAGCAGGCATTTTGGGGAAGCTGGTTTGTGGCCCGGCAAGGCCACCGCCTCACAAAGTTAGCAGACAATTAGACTAATTAGAAATCTTGTTAACGATAGTTAAGAGAGGTTGACTGGGATTTTCTTTTGATGGCATGCTGCGTACTTCCAATTGGAAATGTATGTGTGCATCCTGGACCTCAATTTTGAGTATTAGGTGGCTGTGTAGTGCCTAAACAAAGGGGGTGTTACAAAGTCTAATTTGTCCTGCTTTCATCTTCCATGCAGTATCCCTGAAAACATGACATGTTTGATTGAAGTATCTCTGAAGAACCATCCAACAGTGGGCCTGCTGTCACAATATACCTTGCGAGTCGTCGCTTCCACATGTAGCAATCATGTGTCAAAGCGAGTTCTTTGTATGACTATATGCAGATATAGGTATGAGGGTGGTGGTGATTGGGCACAGAATACCTCTGGCGAAACCCGCTTTGACCTATGGTGGCCCTGCTGGTCTTCTCTTCCTTGTCCAAACAATTCAGATAATTGGAAATGATATTGATGGCTCTAATGGAGCAGTAGGTAAAACAAAACAATTACCATGTAGGTTCAGTTTAGCTTCAGTACCAGCAGAAGGGAAAAGATAACAAAATGGTCTTAAAACTGCTCATTTAATCATCTTACTCTGTCTTCTGAATCTCCTTAAGTAGTCATTGATCTCCTGGGAATCCTGTGCCCATTATAAATGGCATGATTTGGAGATGATGCTGATTAGAGTAAAGTTCAGAAAAAGATGTGGGAGGTGTTATGACTTTATATAAAAATATTGATTGATACTATGAAACATGTTTAAGGTGGGAAGTTAATGCATCAGCCCCTAGGTCCAGCAGAATTGCTGGTAATGTGCAAAGGGGATATAGACCCGGTATTAGAATTCTTTGCATCTAGTTTCGGTGTGTTACACCTATGAGCTAGTGCACGCTAAAAACAACATGAAAATTAATCCATACAACAAATTATAAGAACATAAGAAATAGGAGCAGGAGTAGGCCATTCGGGCCCTCATGCCTGCCCCACCATTCAATAAGATCATGGCTGATTTGCCCCAGGCCTCAACTCCTCTTTCGTGCCAGCTCCTCATAACCCTCAATTCCCCAATATTTCAAAAATCTATCTACCTCCTCTTTAAATACTTTCAGTGATCTAACCTCCACAACTCTCTGAGGTAGAGAATTCCAGACATTCACCACCCTCTGGGAGAAGAAATTCCTCTGCATCTCAGTTTTAACTGAGTGTTCCCTTATTCTGTAACAATATCCCCTAGTTCAAGATCCCCCCACTAGTGGAAATGTCTTCTCAACATCTACCCTGTCAAACTCCCTCAGAATCTTGTACGTTTCAATAAGATCACCCCTCATTCTTCTAAACTCCAATTAGTAAAGGTCTAACCTGTTTAGCCGTTCTTGATAAGTCAACTTCTTTATCCTAGGAATCAGCCTAGTGAATCTCTTTTAAACTGCCTCCAATGCCAGTATATCCTTTCTTAAATATGGGGGCCAAGACTGTACACAGTACTCCAGGTGTGGCCTCACCAACACCCTGTACAGTTGTAACAAAACTTCCCTATTTTAAACTCAAACTCCTAGCAATACAGGCCAACATTCCATTTGCCTTCTTAATCACTTGCTGAACCTGCATGCTAACTTTTTGTGTTTCATGCACAAGAATGCCCAGATCTCTCTGCGCTGCACTTTTGTGGAGTCCCTCTCCATTTAAGTAATAGTCTGCCTTTTGATTTTTCCTACCAAAGTGCATGACCTCACACTTTCCCACATGAAACTCCATCTGCCAAGTTTTTGCCCACTCACTCAACCTGTCTTTATCCCCTTGCAGATTCCTTATGCCCTCATCCCACCTATTTTAGTATCAGCAGCAAATCTGGATACGTTACACTCTATCCTCTCCTCCAAGTCATTAATATAGATAGTAAATAATTGAGGCCCTCAGACTGATCCTTGTAGTACTCCACTAGTTATGTCTTTCCAACCTGAAAATGACCCAGTAATCCCTACTCTCTGTCTTCTGTGTGTTAACCAATCCTCAACCCATGCTAATACGTTACCCCCAATACCATGAGCTCCTATCTTGTACTATAACATTTTGTGTGGCACCTTATCGAATACCTTCTGGAAATCCAAATACACTACATCTACTGGTTCCCCTTTATCTGCTTGTTATATCCTCAAAGAACTCTAGCAAATTTGTCAAACATGATTTCCCTTTTGCAAAACCATTTTGACTCTGTCTGATTGCATTAATCTTTTCTAAATGTTCTGCTATTGTTTCCTTAATAATGGACTCTAGCATTTTCCCAATGACAGATGTTAGGCTGACTGGCCTATAGTTTCCTGCTTTTTGCCTCCCTCCCTTCTTGAACAAGGGCATTACTTTAGCAGTTTTCTAATCTGCTGGGACCCTTCTGGAATCCAGTGAGTTTTGGAGTATTTCGACCAATGCCTCCATTATCTTTGTAGCCAATTCCTTTGATGCAGGCATCAGGACCTGCAATTTGTCTGTCTTTGATCCCATTAGTTTGTCAAATACTTTGTCCCTTGTGATAGAGACTGTTACAAGATCTTTCCTCTCATTAGCTCCTTGTTTATCTAATACCTTTGGAATGTTGGTAGTGTCCTCCACTGTGAAGACCGATGCAAAACATTGGTTTAAGTTATTTGCTATTTCCTGGTTCCCCATTATCAATTCTCCAGTCACATCCTTCAAGGGTCCCATACTCATTTTAGCTACTCTCTTTCTTTTTATATACCTGTAGAAGCTCTTGCTGTTTCTTGCCAATTTACTTTCATAATCAATTTTCTCTCTATTAGCTTTTTAGTCATCTGCTGCTGGTCCCTAAAAAAAATCCCAATCTATGTACTTGAAAAAGAAGTATTTGCAGGGAATGGGGAAAGAGCAGGGCAATAAATTTGAAAGAGCTGGCTGAATGGCCTCGTTCTGTGCTATATGATCTGATGAACTAATATAAACAGCTAAATTTCAAAGATCACAACAATTTATACTACAGGCATAAAGGGTGCTGGTTGACTGGCAAGTAAACTGATTGGCTGAGGTGTTGCCATCAAGAAAGTAACAGGGAATACCAGGCTCCCTGTGCTTCTAGATAATTCAACAAAGACACAAGGCTTGAACATTTTCCTTTTATTTGCAGAGAATGGGCACCTGCTGTTGAATGTATTTTACTTATAGCAAATGTAATTAAGCCATGTTACGTGTTTGACTGATTATCTTAAATTGGTTGTTAGTGAAGTTATTAGCACAGTCAGGATTGTTCAGCAAGTGCTGCCCAATTACAAAATCGCATCTAACAATAGACATTTTGTTTTGGGTTTTGCAAGCATAGGCTAGTTGAGTATGGTCTATACTCTGCCTATTGTGAACTACCAGAGGAACATGTTGTTTGATTTGATTAGCGAATTATCGGATGCCCTGCCTACATACCTGGCATTACACTAGCACTGAAATTCATATACGGCATTGTTCAATTGTGTTGTAGGCAGAATGTCTTTTTGAATTGACGGCACTATCCTCATAGTGGAAAATAACACTCATGTTGCCACAGGATATTAGCAGCATTAAACAGGTTGCTTAACCTGTTGTTCAAATTTTTGAGATACTTTGCCTTTCCCAGGATAATTTGAGGTTCACTGGGCAGTCAGCTAAATGGCTGCCACCCATAAAATTCAGAGGGAAGACCTGCTGACCTCTCATGTATGCTGACAACAGACATTTCCTGGCCATCTGTCTAACTGGCAAGATTCAGGCCTTAGCATTCCTCCGTCTTCTGGACCAGGATTTTATGAGGCGGCGATGGTCCCATTCACTGGCAGGAAAATCAGAAGGGCAAATGGGCCTTGGCTGGTCATTGAAGCCTTGACTGGATTTTAAGGTTCTCAGGCGATTAATTCTCTAGTTGGGAATCTGACTGCTTTAAGGGATGATGTCCCATCTCCAACAGCTGCCAGTCAATGAAGGGGCTGACAGCTTTTCAGTTCTAGCAGTCATCGGGAGCAGTGACCACTGCTGGGACTACAGAAGGCCCCAGAACAGGAACATTACTGGAGGCCCAGAGTAAAGGTATGAGGGGTGAGCCTGCCAGGGCCAGTCAGGCAGGCTCCAACAAGGGAGGTGTCAGTCATGAGGGCTAAGGTGTCTTTCAGTAGGGGCTGCACTTGTTGCTGGTGGTGGCTCTCTGTGGGTCACAGGGTGCTCGATCAGGATGTTGCCTCCTCCCCACAGAGCCCACAAGGAAGTAAAATACCAGTGGCCGTGGGAAGAATCCCTTAAATGGCCCTTAAGTGATCACTTAAGGGCCTCAATTGACCTAAGTGAAGGCAAGCCGTCCGCCACCATCCCCATTACTGGTAAAATGCCAGCATCAGCGAGAAGATGATGGACATGCCAATCCCCAATATCCCACCAGATTTTATGTGCTCACCCACCTCCCAGCATGCTCCTTGGGGTCCTATAAAATCCCAAACCTGGTCTCAGATCTCAGGCTACTCAGTCATCTCCTTATTCCTTGAAATTTCATTAACTTCTCATTATTTGTTCTTTTTTTGTGCCCTGCACACTGTATATGTGTCTTTTTTTTCAGTCCCACTTCCAATCTGGTGTGATATTTACACTCCCACTCCCAGTATCTTGGTTTTAAGGTCCTCTTCTTGGTGTTTATGTAGGCCAACATATCCCAAAAGCTTCATAAACTGCAAGATTTCCTGCAATAATGATGATAAATATTTTTGGAACTTCCCTCCACATCTTTCCCGTAACATTCTCTTCAACATAAATTCCCTTACTTCTTCCTTCCGGCTCACAATTCATCACAAAAACATCATGTGCTCACACCTACCACCTCCAAACCCACTAAAACTACAAATTTTACTCTTGTTTCTTCTTTCTTTCCCAAACATTTCACTACCATTCATGTTTTCCTATTCACTTACCTTCATTAATCTTTTCCTTACTCACTGTCACCTCCTCTGTAGTAGCTCTGTAGTTTTTCCCTTTTTCCCCTTCATAATGTTTCATCTGGTCCCACTGCTTGATCCATATACCTCAATATACCTCTGTTCAGTCACAGAATATGCTCCTGTGTTCCGTAACTCCTATGAAAATAAGTCAAACCTACTTTTTTTAGTTTAAGATTTCTGACTAATTTACTAATCAATGAACAGTTGAATAATTTAGCTATAATACAGTGGACTTTACACTTATAGTAGAAAGCCAACAAATAGACACAATCATAGGAGTTGTAATTTGACACTAAACTATTCTTTTTAAGGTAACCCTGAGTTAGTAGATTGTATGTCCAAGCCCCACTCCAGAAATTGAACACATTATTTCATTGATATTTCAATGCATTACTGAGGTAATGCTGCTTTTATGTCTTGTGTAAATGAGTTCATTGGCCAACCAAACTATAACTGCACACCTTCCTATGTTCTCCTCAATTGCTGTTTGCAATCAATAATGGGGAGAGACCGATGTAAGATTAAACAGTGATGGTTTATTGAGGTATAGGAAAGAGCACCAGATTATCTGTGCTCACTCAGAAACCTCCAGAACTAGATTTACAGTTCCCAGTTGCCCGCACTGTACAGTGATTTGTCAATGCTGTCACATGGTCAGTACACTTGCATTCTTTTAAAGGGACAGGGCAGCTCACTTTACCACATTCCTCCTGCCCTTACTTAAAAGTACAGCTAACAAACTTAAGACACATTAACTATTTACACAATAACTATTTACAGGTCAAGTCTCTCAGGAGGCTTTCTCAGACGTGTTGAGTGTCTCAGTTCAACATCCTTAGCTGATTTTTCCAAGACCTCCCTTTCAGGGGACAGTTGTCCAATAGGTTCCTCATTGGAAATTGGCAGGTTTTTCTCCCCAACCCTCATGGGTCCCATAGGCCCCACTGGTGCTTCTAAATCATGTGACCTGTCCTCTACATGCAGCACAAACTCAAGTGTAGATGAAGACTGCATTTCTTCTTGTGGATCTGGCATTTCTTTGCAGAGATGATCCACGTGTTGTCTAATTATTCTGCCATTTACCGATACATTATAGGAGAAAGGTCCAGTTACTGCACTCACCTCGCCTAACAGCCTATTGGGCCCATCTCCAAAGTTCTTCGCGAGGACCACATCTCCAACCATGAAAGTTCTTTTGCAACCATGACCATCCTGTCTGGTCTTCTGCATCTCTTGGCTTTTCTTCACACTCCCCTCTAAATTCAGCTGGATAAGGGTCAGGAGGATGCGGAGATGTCTCTTCATTAGTTGTTCTGCAGGGGCAATGCCGGTTGTCACGTGTGGCGTGGTATGTGAACAAGAATCAAACAATCGTGTGCCAATGGAATCCCCTTCCATCTTTTTCATCCGGAATTTAAAGGTTTGGACTGCCCGCTCAGCTATGCCATTCGAAGCTGGGTGGTAGGGTGAGGTTTTGATATGGGTAATGCCATTAAAGGTCGTGAACCTGTGGAATGCCTCATTGGTAAAAGCAGTCCCATTGTCGGGCACGAGGACCTCCGGCAACCCATGCACTGCAAAACTCTGCTGCAAACAGTTTATGGCGGCAGCCAGCATGGGCAACCAGACTTCATATGTCCATCCATTTGGAGTGGAAGTGAACCAATTAAAGGAACATTGTGCCCAAGAAGGATCCCACGTAATCGATGTGGAGGTGCACCCACGGCCGCCTCGGCCATTCCCATTGGTGCAAATGAGCTAAGGTGGGGGAGCTTTTGTGTGTGCTGGCATTGAGGGCAGCTTTTGACCAGGGTTTCTATATCCATGCCTGGCCACCACAAATAGCTGCATGCAAGCATCTTCATTTTGCTAATGCCCAGGTGAGCTCAATGTAGCCTGGCTAATAACATCCTTCGCCCCTTGCTCCTCAGAGTAATATGGCATCCTGGCAGGAGAGTTCATACTTGCAATCAGAATAGGGCTTCATCTCCTTGGATTTAGATCAACCCGACCGACCATTCAAGACCTGCTCCCGAACGTTAGACAACAGTGGTTCCCAGCTTGTCCACTCACAGATTTGTCCGGTCTGAACAGGGGAGGAATCCAGAAAATTTAGGTTTTGAGGACTGCATAGATGCATACAAGCAGATAATGCAGGCATTGACAGCTCCGGCCATTCACCAACAGAGGAATGAGGAACTAAGCGATAGCTTAGATAGCAAACCTCGGGAGTCATCTGCAAAGCGGTAGATCGGCAGCGTGAAATGTGTGGATATCTGTGGAGTTCCCAGAGGCTGACTGCCTCATGTGCAGATAATGGAAGTGTCCATTCTTTCCTTGTGTAGCACCATGTCTCTGGCGTATGAGTACATGACATCCTCTATGAAGAGAGCAGTGACACTCATGGAGAGACACTTGCAGCAAACCTGCAACTGGATGCAGGAGATGCACATCAGCCTCCATGGAATGACCTCATCCATGAGCTATGTTAAGCAATAGTTGATGAGGTAGGCCAGAGACAGGCTTGTATTTAACAAGATGTTCAACTATTCCAGGTGAGCAGAGAAGGGCAATTGGGCCTTGAAAGAGTTGAGGAGTGGCTGCCTGAAGGCAATGAGGCTTTTCTCAAGGTTCTCCCCAGCCTGAATTTTACATTCGGAGGTCGGGCGGGTACTCAACCTAAGCGCATGTAAAATTGCATGAAATGACGTTGGGTGTGTGGCCCGGTGTCATTGTGCACGTGTGAAATATTGAGGTTGGCGGGTGTGTGCAAGAGTCAGAGCTGCACCTGTCAACAATTAAAAGGCCAAATAAGACCATTAAAAAGCCTGTCGTCTAAGATTTTACGTTGCCTGTGCAATTTCGCACTTATTGCAGGGTCAAGATGGGGTGTGGGCAGCACGTTTTTAACAAATTGTCATCCAAGGACAGGATGAAAAGGATCCAGAGCATTGCCACTGTGAATAGTGAGGAGTTTAGGAGATAGTTTGCTACTGGCTGCTTAGTGAAACTTGACGGCTTTATCTCAGTTTTGAGCTTCAGTCTTTGCATTGCTAGCCTTCATCCCAGGACTCATTGGTGTCTCCAAGGCCCCTGGAGGATTTATACCGTGTGGACCCTTCTGGTTATCAGACAGCTTTCTGTTCCTCTGGCAGTGTGGATTGTCTACGCTACTGGTGGGATCCTCTGAGGAGGAAGAGAGGGGCAGAAGGGAGAGGATTCCAGGTGTCCGCAGGCAGCATCCAAGGGAGCGACCTGTGGGAGGAGAGGTACAGGCACAGGGGACGCAAGACCAGTAGAGAGTCCAAGCGAAAGGGGCCGCAGAAGACACCACTATCCTGCTGCCAGAGTGTACAAGGAGTGATGCAGCTACCTCAACATATCAGAGGTGCAGTGCTGAAGGAGACTTTGCCTCTTGAGGGATACTGTGACCACCATCTGTCAGATGATTGGGCCTGAGATCACCTCCAACTGTACGGGTGGCAAGTCCATGCCAGTGGCTCTAAAGGTCACTGTGGCCCTCAACTTCTATGCCTCCAGCTCATTCCAGGGGTCAGTGCGAGATCTATGTGGAGTGTCCCATTCAGCTGTTCACAGCTGCGTGAAGCTGGTTACTGATGCTCTGGCAGGTCATGACATTTATTTACTACCACACGGATGGGGCCAGCCGGGCAGAGTGAGCCAGAGGCTTTGCAGCGATTGCTGGTTTCCCCCACATCCAGGGTGCAATTGACTGCACACATGTGGCCATCAAGACTCCAGTGGGTCAGCCAGGTGCCTTTGTAAACAGGGAGGGATTCCACTACATGAATGTCCAGGTAGTTTGTGACCACAAGGTGCTGATTCTGCAAGGCTGTGTATGGTATCCTGGCAGTTCCCATGATGTACATATCCTTCAACACTCACAGATGCTGTTTGTCTTTGCAGATCAGCTGGATGGATGGCTGCTGGGTGACAAGGGCTGTCAATTGATAAGGTGGTTTATGATGCCTCTCCAGCACACAAGAACAGAAGCAGAGTAGAGGTATAATAGGAGTCATTCATCCACAACAGTGGTGATAGAGAGGGCCAGAGGTCTGTTAAAGATGACATTCAGATGCCTGGACCATTCATAGGAAGCATTGCAATACCTCCAGAGCTTGTGACTCTGAGAATCGTTGTATGCCGCGCTCTCCACAACCTGGGTCCGTCAAGGGGGTCCTAGTGGAGGAAGAGCATTTTGAGGCAATTCCACTGGGCACAGATGATGACGCCATTGCTGGATCAGAAAAGAAGCCTGGGGAAGAACACTGTGAGGACATGGAGGCAGATCTCTGGACCATTCAGGGAGGTAGGGAAACCAGGGAGGTCTTGATTCAAGGTTCCTTCAGCTGGGCTGCCAAGGCACTGCTTCCACCTCATGCCAGGATCTCCTTACTGGATCTTTGAAATGACCCATTCCATTGAACCCAGAGCCCACTCAGTACCTGTGCAATAAAGTTTAGAGACCCCTTGTCCAGCCCGTGATACTGGCGTGCACTGCACCTATAAACAAGTGAAGCATACTCAGACCAGTAACACAAAAGCAAAATGTATATGCTTACAGACAATGTCTTACAGACAATGAATGTAACATTATAAGGTGTTAACAGTCATACCAGTAAACAACTTCACAAATAATGACAGAACAGAAGATCACTCATGAAAAGTCCCTCTTGCGCACACGGTGATTTAGACAAACATTTGCGAATGCTGCGCCTTGGTGGCCCCCATGCCTCTCCCCACCTTGCTGGCAGTGGGATTGGAGACAGCATGCTGACTCAGGTGTCGCGTTGGCCTTGATGAACTTGGCGGTCGTCTTCTGGCCGGTGGAGCCTGGGTGGCCACTGCCTGTGAGGGTGCGTCCAGCGCCAGGACTGGGCATTCCTCAGTTGCTGTGGCCTCATCAGATGGCACAGTCACTGGCCGAGGTGCAGAGGAGCTGCTGACAACGTCCAGAGGACCCTGAGAGGAGCCCGCGGGGATGGCACGAATCTTGTTTGCCAACGTGAGGTTGACCTGGATTTCCTTGCTCACCGTTGATGGACAGGCACCTAGCAGAGATACTAGGTGCTTCATTCATCTCTCTCACTGGCAGTGACCCCCTGAAGTCATTGCCTGTGTGAGGGCTTACAGGTCTGAGTGCAACCCCAGGAACCCCTGATTCTGTTCCTGGAGCTGCGTCACCATGAGAGTCACCACATCTCAATGGACCAGGCAGTGCGCTAGATGTTCAGGGTTGACACAATGCTCATGCTCTGCATGGACACCTTCCTGTCAGGGACCATGGCATGCAAGGCCTCAGGAATCTCCACCAGATCCTCCTGTGCATTCTGTTGGACATCCAGCATCTGCCACCCAATAGGCAGTTCCAGAGGCTCATCATCTGCTTTGGACTCAGCATGGTACTGGTCTCCAGCAGTCCTCCGACTGCTGGCACACTTGGTACTCACTGCCTCTGCCAGCTGCTCATGTGACTGTGCCGTTACCCCCTGCCCTGTGCACTGACATTGCAGCCGACGATCCAATGCCCACTGAGGTGCTGATACCTGCGCTGGTGCCTGGTGCAGAGAGGAGATGTGATGCAGGTGTATCTGACAGGCACTGTTCCTCCAGTTGCAAGGGTGGCTCCTTATGGTCCTGAAATAATTTGCTGGAAGGCGATTCTAGGGGAGGAAAATGACATGTCAGTGGTATCAGTCATCACACTGTCACTGTGCATGCTAGGCAGACTGGTGAGACAATGGAGATCTGTATCATGGTGCCATAGTCTTTCAATGAACAATGGGGACTGAAGATTTGAGGTTTCCATTTCAGATGAGCCAACTCAACAGCATTTACACACTCCGACACTCTCACGTTTGTGCACTGCAGTCTTACCTTCATCAGAGACCACTGCCTCTCCATGACCGGTGGACTGAGCTGGGTGTCTGCATTCCATCTCCAGGGCATCCATCTCGTACCTCATCAGAATCATCAGGTTTGGGAGCCTCTGCCTTTCCTTGACCTCTTGATGGTGTTATGGCATCTCTTCTCCTAAAAGAACAGAGGAGAATTGATTAGTCCACTCTCTACCCGCAGCGCCATTGCAGCGTGGCCAACCCCACCTGAGGAACACCTTACAAGGCACATCCAAGTTCTGGTCCTCAAGGCGCAAAGCAATCAGGCCAAGCCACCAGAGCTCACTGCCTTGGCCGGCACCGTTGTCAGTGGCAGTTGGCACTCAGGCTCTTACACCCCTGAGCACCACGGGGGGGGGGGCAGGGGGTTGGTGATAGCCAGCCATTAACACTTCACCACACAGATCAATACCAACTCAGTATTCACCCTTGCCAAGCACAGCATATCATTGAACCTTTTAAAGCACTGCGCCTATGTGCGCCTCACAACATCATGGTCACTAACGTGGGCTGCCACCTCTGCCCATGCCTTCTTGGTGAGGTGCGGTGACTTGCTCTTGCCATCTCTGGGTATCAATATGACCCGCCTGGTGCTGACCTCCTCCACAAGAGTTCCTAGGCACTCATCTGAGAACTGAGGAGATGAGTGCCCACTGGACTTGCCCTCCCACCTGGTGTGCCCAGCAGGTGTAGATACCATTGCTGTTCCACAAAAATGTTTTTTCCACAAACTCAACGGCTTCCTCTGTGTCCCCTGGCTGCCTTCAGGTGGCTGCCTCTGCTGCTTTTAAATCTCCCACCAGGTGCCTGATAGGCTCCTGCCCCCACCCGGCCCTGCCAACCAGTGAAAAGACACGTTTCATGCTAGGTGGGCCTTACTTGGCCAATCAGCATGAAATCTTGTTGAAAACGTGATCACGCCAAGGAGCGGATTCTACATTCGCTTCCAGGCCCACCGACTTCATGTGCATGCCAAGCGTGAAATTCAGGCCCCTGTGTTTTAGGGTGGATCCTCAGCCCCTTTGACAGTGACATGTATGCTACATGCAGCTCCAATATCAGGGGTGGCCTATGTAAAGATGCAGGTGCATCCCCTCCCTCCATGTGTCAAGCCTGTCCAGGGCTCAGTCACCCAAAGGCTGTCTCCCACATTCATCTCATACCTAGAAAAGGCAGCAACCTGCCTCCACATTGACTACAAGCACTGGGAGAGGGCAGTGTAGGAACATCCAGAAGAATTCACTTAAATCCACATACATTGCACGTAAGATCTCACAGGGTGATATTTAGTTGAGGAATGCTAAAGCCTTAGATCTACAGCAGTGGGCCATTGCCAGATGTTGAGCAGTTGAGATGAGGGAGATGAAAAGTCTGCGCAGAATGAGGGCCAATGTGAATGTAGCTCTTGGAATGATTTAAGGACGTGGCCTGTGAAATAGCCCTGGTTTTTAATGAAAGGTCACCATGGCTACCTCAGGGAGAAGATTGAATCATGTCCAAGGGTGTTTAATGACACCTCAGGAGAAATGTGTTCTTGAAAGGGAGTTGCCTGTCTACCTAGCATGCATGTCAATGCCTGGTGGCATTGGGCCCATGGCTGCACTTCCACTGGTTGCCTGGTCTCGAAGCTCCTTCAAATCATCCTCCTCCTCATAGGAGGTAGAGCCTACAATGCGGTCACCTATCTCAAATGCAACTCCCCCCTGGAGCATCAGGTTATTAGCATAACATACCACCACAATTCATGACATCCTTGATGGATGTATTGTAGAACTCTCCCAGATTTAACCAGACTTCTGAACCTCATTTCTAGAAGGTCAATGGCTGGTTCGATGGTCACCCCTATAGTTACAGAGCAGGAGCTCTGTGCTGGGGTTTTGTACATGTCTTTTGTACAAATCCTTTGTCACCTGATACCCATCCTCGAAGGCACTCAGGTGGCCTGAAAAGCTGAGGTACCTGCAACGGTCTCAGGATGTGTAAGTCGTGGCAGCTTTGCGGGGACCATGCACACACCTGCAAGATCCTTTTGTGCTGGTTCCAGATCATATAAATATTCAGCGAATGCTATCTCCTCCTGTTTGCAAAGGCACCTAGTGGTTCTGCAGGAACCTTGATGGCCACGGTGCACAGTTGTTTAACCCCTCCGCTTGGGGAATCCAGTGATGGCCCCAAATTCCTTTAGCCTGATTGGCCTAATTTGGACGACATCTGATGAATTGTCCTGCCCTCAAATTCATGGAGTCCATCACCTGCAGGCCACTGACTGAGAAATCCCACAGGTGCCTCCTGATGATCCTCAGAATGAACCTGGGGTGAGAATGCCACAGTCAGCTTTATTACCACAGGCAATGGATGTCCACCACATCCCAGTGGCCTCAAGTCCTCCTTCAGCAGTCTGTACAGGTCCACTACCACCTGCATGGTCAGACACGGTCCTCGGAGACATGGGTGCTTCAACACCTCCATGAAGCTAAGTCTTTGTCTGTAACTCTTTCAGTTGGGTAGCTTTTTCTGTGAAAATTAGCAGCCTTATTCTCCTATGCACTCTCCGCAACTGTAGTCTATCCCAGCTTCATGACATTGGTGCTCCTCTGGTAGCTACAGCCCTGCTCCATGTGGCTGATTCTATACCGCTCACTCAGTCTCCTCCTCACTAAAGGAGTGAAACGCAGAGTGGAGAACACCCATTGAAATTTTAAGCCTTAATTGTGCAATGCCTCTCAAGCCTATAGAGCTGCTTGCACTTGCTGCAGTGAACCTGGGAGATACCCTTTCAATAAGTGGCCTCTGCTATGGCCTCGCTCTGCAATCCCTCCAAATGTACAAACTTCTTACCTAAACCTCAGTCTGCCTTGTTGATGACTTATCCGTAATCAATGGCTGCCACCTCCCGCCAACACTCACCTACCACTGAGCTCCTGCTTCCTTGGAGCAGGTGAGCTGCTGATGCTCTGTGGAACCCATATGCCCCAGGCAAAATTTAGGAAGCACTGCAAAACGCTCTCAGTTGGCTGGTTGCCACTTTCCTGCACATTCCTGATCCTGTTGCCTGGCCACTTTGATGCACCTCCCACCTCCAAACTCATCACCCCAGGGCTGGTCAAATTTCAACTATTAACTCAGTTTCCTTCTCCACAGATGTTGCCAGACCTGCTGAGGATTTCCTGCATTTTCTTCTAAATCACGGTTAAGACGAAGCTTATCATAAAAACAAAGTATTTGAACTTGATGTTCCTATCCAAAGATAATCATTGCAGTTTGCCCTGTTCAAAGTTAGAAAGATTTACACATTGTCACTAAAGGTTGGTACTTATCAAAATGTCAGAAATGACAAAGTTTCCTGTCAAGCAGCAATAGTAATTCCATCGCCTTGTCTGGCTGAACTGATGTCATGTTAAACATGCTTCATTTGATTCTGCATTGCAGATTTTGGTTTTTCTTTTTGTTGCTTGGGTTGATCATCCCAACAGGTTGGATGACAGATAAATTACAGAGTGTCAGCAAGAAACTCTGCATGTTTCCCTGCTCAGGATCACAAAGCCAGGCAAATCATTTAGCAGCTACTTACTGCACATTTGCTTTTTCACAATAAGAGAGGAAATGTGTAACAGCATGACCTTGGATAAATTATACTGTGCAGAACAAAATGAAAATAAGTCCAGTCTTTTAGAACTGCTACTACTTAGCTGTAAAATTATTAATATGAATAGATAAGATGGATAATAGGAAGGTATGACAGTGCAGTAAACTAATCAGGATGGTGTCAAAAACCCTGGTAAGATAGTGCAGCTTTCACCTCCTTCTCAGCTCTCTATTTTTTATATAATATAAACACATTAACCTTTGAAAAATTGTGAAATCCTGATTATACGTTGTACCTGTGTAAGAAGTGCATGCCGATCTTATGATTGACACTTTGATTAAAAGATTATAAGTTGCACCATTGCATAAATTGCTGCCCTATATTTAAATGACACAAAACTACCATGTAGGTGTGATTTCCACCAGATTTTATTGTAGTTTCACTTTTTAATTCTAGTCTTTAAATCAGCTTTAGATCCTTGTGGAGTGATGTAAGCAGAAATTTTAAGACTTTTGCATATAGATACCTGTGTGATAATCAAATAATCTGGTTGGTAGAAGGGTATTGCAGTTTTATAAAGGCAACAGTTTGTTCACTATCTTGCATATGTCCTGGTGACAATAGTAGGTAGGGCAATCCTTCTTTGAATGAAGTTTAATGTCCACACAAAAATAAGAATTACCAAACACCCAGCAGAAAAGAAAATCACTTGGCACACTATTCTTCTAAGACATTTGTGTTCTGAGCAGTGAGATAATTCTACTCCCGCTGTTTTAAATAAGGCATTGTTTTGGGGGATTGCCTTTAGTTACTTAACTGAAGAAGGAAGCATGGAAATTCAAGCAAAAGAAAGATAACAATGAGCAAAAGTATATTCTTTACTCCTCCTTTAAAATGGCTCAATGCCAGCCAATGGCAAATCCGTTTATGTATCATGCATGATAGGGAAGACTCTATACTCTCGCAACCAGACATTTTCCAGTGGGGCAACAGTAACTAAAGATGGTAATAATACAATGAGAAAAATAGCTACCATATTTGTTTACATACATGTCAATGCACTTCAAAGTAATGCTTTGTGTGTGTGGAACACTTTGAGATGTTTCTGAGAGACGATAATGTATTATATAAATGTAAATCTTTCTTTGATCATCATCTTGTTCTGTTATTGTTGTTCTCAACGTGTGCCAGCTCTTTTTTTTTCAGATTTACTTTTCAGTGCTCATCAAACTGACAATGTTTAATGTAGGGAAATGGAGCATTTTTCATTTCAGTCACCAGTATCGGCATCAAACACTCTCCTAGTACAATTATGTCTGAAGGTCCCTGGATTGTTAGCAACCAAATTGGGACCCTTACAGTCAGCAGATTTCATCTTTGTGGAGGAGGTAGGGTGGGAGGGAGACAGAAATTGGATAAGGCTGGTAATGGAGTCCAGGGGCTGCAATGCTTAGTTAACGCGCACCTGGCAGTAGTGATGTAGGCAGCACTGCTAATTTAAATGTTAGTGCATGCTAAGTGTGCTGCTGAGTGGCTACACAGCACAGCAGGAGCCTGAGTTTATGCAAAGCTAGAACCTCTTAAAGATGGCTTGTCCTACTAAAGGCACCTTTGCCTCTGAAGGCATTGTTACTCTAGCAAGTGCTGGAACTGGTTAAAGCAGAATTTATGAGTAGAAGAGGAGTAAAAATAGTGCAACAGGCCAGTGTGACCAATTCTGGCCAGTGTGGCCAGTTCTCCAATGGAGCATCAGAGGCCTTGGTGAAGGAGATGGAAAGGAACAGAGCAGTTCTCTTCCCTCAGAGAGTTGAGGGGCTTCTCTGGATGGTTATTACAAAGGCAGAGAAGCCAATAGCTGATGTGGTCAATGTCAGTGATCTAGCTCCGAGTGCATGAATGCAGCACTAGAAAAGCTCAATGGCCTCACATGAATAGTCAAGGTCAGTGAACGTATCTTCAAATATTATATCCATACAAATGAACTACTGCTCCATTCAACACCACCCTCTTCACTCACCTACCAAAGGTAGTTATCCTAGCAGAGCTCATATACATAACATTCATAGCCTCACATCATCCATTTGGCATTGTTGTAAACCTCACACTCAAAGCCAACAGCTTACATACATTACTAACCATTCAGCTGTGCCAAACACATTGTCTACAGACATTGCATGACATTCACTGATATGCTGTTCCAGGGCAAGGTGGCCCATTAACAGTGGCAGTAGAACCTAACCAGTAAGGGGCAGGCACAGCAACATGTCCTCACCCTAGTTGAGGAGGCAGTGCTGATAATTATTGGTGCAACCATGATTAAGGCCGTTGCCAGTAGCAGGGTTGAAACCATAGAAGATAATGGTATATTCCTACACATCCTACACTCCCCCTCTGTTGTAGGGTGGCCAAGTTGTATTATTAATGATAGAGTTGATCTGCAGACACTTTTTGGGTGGAAACCTTAAGTTTACTTACAATATACTCAGCAGCAACTACACATGTGCTTTCAATTCCAACTCTATCTCTACGCTGACTGCTGAGGTAGCCTGAGCTCCTTTCCTGTTAGTTACTACAGATCATGTGATCTTCCTTCAGAAGTAATGTTCTTAAAGGTACTTTACACACTAAATAAAACCATATTTACTACATTCCTCCCCTTTTAACTCGGCTATACATATTATATTTACAAGTACATATTTTTCAAGACAACATAATATTTACACTGGGCAAGGAATCTACAAGTTCAGTCTTTCAGATGGTTTCCTGGTACATCACAGTTCCACAACTTCAGATTCTTTGTCAGGAACCTCCTTCTCCAGAGTTGCCTGAACTTTAGGATGGGCACTTGCATTTCTGTATACTCAACTCTTACAGGAGCATCAGCATGTCAGTCCTGGGTTGAGTGTCCTCAACAGGAAATTCAGACCCGGTCATGATTACTGGTGGAACTAAATCTTGGTGATTTGTTTCTCTCTTCCCTAACTGGTCCACATGTTTACAGATTATCTGGCCTTCCACCTCCAAGTGGTAAGGTCCAGTCACCGCACTTATTTCAACCGGTAACCACTTTGGTCCTTCTCTGAAGTTTTTCAGGTTTTCCAGCTCTCCCATGGTAAATTTCCTCTAATGACTATGCCAGTCATGTCTAATTTTCTGGCTTCCCTCTCTGCTTTCCACCTTCCTCTCTAAATTCGGCAATATTAAACCCAATCTCATCCTGAGACGAAGTTTCAACAACAACTCTGCAGGTGTGACACTTGTTGTTTTGTGAGGGGTAGTCCTGCAATGAAAAAGAAAGTGCGCTAGCTTGGTTGCCAAGGAATCACCAGTTAGCTTTGCCGGTCCATTTGAGGAAGGGTGGTATGGTGCAGTTTTCACATCAGTGATACTGTTGAGACTGATGAACCTTTGAAACTCAGCATTCATAAATGCCGTGCCTTCATCGGAAATTACTACTTCTGGTAGTCCATTAATAGCAAAACTCTGATGTAGTTTCACATTGTAGCAGCCGACATTGGTGACTTCATCTCTTATACATCCAACCATTTTGAATGGGCATTGACAATGAACAGAAACATTTTTCCCAGGAAAGGTCCAACGTAATCAAAGTTTAATCACATCCTAGGTCTACTGGCCACTCCCATGGGTGTAATAAAGCTGTCACTGGCAACTTTTGCTGACATTGCACACAGTGCTTTACTAAATTCTCTATTTCACCATCCATCCCAGGCCACCAAAGATAGCTAAGTGTTATGGTCTTCTTTCAGGAAATTCCTAGATGAGCACTGCTCCATACCGACCTTCCTCAAATAGACTGGCCGAAAGGGCGGTTCAAACATTCAAGGCAGGCATGCAAAAGCTAATTGGCGATTCCTTGGCAACCAAGTTAGCACATTTTCTTTTTCATTACAGGACTACCCCTCGCACAACAACAGGTGTCACACCTGCAGAGTTATTGTGGAAACACCATTTCAGGAAGAGATTGAGCTTAATAATGCCGAATTTAGAGGGGAAGGTGGAAAAGAGAGAGGGAAGCCAGAAAATTAAATCAATTAACAATGGCTCTCTTCCCTTTGGCAGTACTACCACTCATGCTCCCCACAATAAGGTGCCATCCTGGCTGGTTATTTCATGTCTTCTGTTGAAGTACGGTTTCATTTTGTCAGATACGGGCTCTGTGACCATCCATGTAGCCCTTGTTCTCATACTAGAGATAGGACTGAGTCCCGATTTGTCCAGACTCTGATCTTTCAGGCATATATCGATGAAGAATCTAAGAAATTTAACAGTAATCAAGCTCCTGTGGAAATGGGATGCGCTCATCATATTCTTGTAAAGACAAATGATTAAGGGCATCGGCATTTGCAATTTGATTGCCGGGCCTAGGTATGAATGTCAATGCTTATGCTACTAGAATTAAGGCCCACCATTGTATTCTTGCTGAGGCTTTGGGTGGTACAGCCTTGTCCTCACTAAATAATCCTAGCAATGATTTGTGGTCTGAAATGATTGTAAAATGATGGCTGTGTACGTACTGGTGAAATTTCTTGACACCAAAGATGATGGACAGGCCTTTGGTTTCTATCTGCGAGTATCCCTTTTCCGTTGTGGTAAACGTTCTTGATACCTAACCTATTGGCTATTCTGTGTCATCGTCCATCTGGTGAGAGAGCTCTGCTCCCACTCCTTAGGGAGATGCATCACATGTCAGCATCAATTCTTTTGTCTGTTCATAATGCACTAATAGATTGGACGAGTGCAACAATTGTTTCACCTTTGTGAAAGCTTCTTTCTGGAGTACCTCCCAAGACCAACAATGGTTCTTTCTAAGTAAAGAATGCAGGGGGGCCAGCAGCAAAGACAAATTGGGTAAGAAAAGCCCATAATAGTTGATCATTCCTAGGAATAATTTGAGCTCTGAGGCGTTCTTTGGCACAGGTGCCTCTCTTATGGCTCTAACTTTCTCCTCAACCGGGTGAAGGCCCTGTGAATCTACCTGGTGACCCAAACAGATTACCTCCCTTGCCTGAAATGTGCACTTTTTCCTCGTGCAGACTTTAATCTCGGCCTTATTTTTGACTTGACTGTTGACCAGGCTTCTCTCAGATGCAAGCTCAACTTGTCTGAGCTCAGTGGCTGTCTCTCCCAAAATTCCATTATTGGTCTGCTTCTTGGAAAATTCAGCAACTTTTGCCTCCAAAGAATCTTTGGCTTCATTTAGCTGATTCTTCAGCTCTTTTGTCTCTTTTTTTTGGAAAATTGAACGTTGTTGTGTTTTCTCTGCCAACTCATTCTTCAGTTTGTTCAGTGAGGTGCTGAATTCTTTCTGTTTCTCTTTATGCTTTTCCAGAGGTACAAACTTTGACCTCAGGGAATCTTGTAGCGTGCGAAGGTCTTTCAACAGGTTTTCTTTTTGCCTTCAAAGGTTGCTCACCTCGTTTCAAACTCTGTCATCAAGCAGAGTCTCTTCGAGTTCCTTCTGCTGTTCTTCCAGGTTTTGGCTTAGGACAGAGTGCATTTCTTCAGGCTGTTGAGTCCTTACGCACTCCTTTTTCAAAACAGGAATGCTTTCAGCTTCCTTTTAGTATCTCAGTGGCCAATCAAGGTTGATTTCCCTTAGCCAACTTTACCCTAGAAGGCCTGGTCTTCTGCATCTCGATACTAACACTGGTAGCTTTGCTGATTGGTTTCCATAATGGACAGGCACTCGCTTATGCCTTTTACTTGAATGTCTTCACCCATATATGTTTCTAGCTTGGCAACTTCTGCTAGTTTCTTCTAAACTTAATTGATGTTCACTATTATTCAAATATCTGAAGCTATGTTCCCCAATTACTGTAGTAGAAGTTCTTGTGTCCACTTCCATTCTAACAGGCTTGCCATTTACTTTCACTGTGACAAATGTTGGTTCTGTCTTTCCAACTTTCAGATTAAACAATGAGAAAATGCCTGATAAAAGCAACATACTGAGAATGCTGGAAATCTGAACAAAAACATAAAATGCTGGAAAAACTCAGCAGGTCTGACAGCATCAGTGAAGATAAAGACAGAGTTAACATTTCGAGTCCGTGTGACTTTTCCTCAGAGCTAAAGAGAAGTAAAAATGTGATGAAATTTAGACTGTTTAAGGGGGCTGGAGCAGGTTAAGCTGGATAGAAGGCCAGTGATAGGTGGAGGCAAAGGAGAGGTTGACGAAGATGTTGTGAACAAAAGGACAAAGGGGTGTTAATGACAGTGGCACTGGCTAAAGGAGGTGCTGATAGTGGCATTAAGGTCAGAAAGCAGAATGTGATAATAGCAGGACAAGGGTAAGCACTCCTGAAAGAACAACATGAACAAGGGACAGAGGGCCCTATTGGGGGTGGGGTGGGGGGAGGGGACGGTGGTGGGAAAAAAGATCAAAAATAGGATAAAAGCTGGGGATAAAACAATGAATAAAATGAAAATAAATAAAGATAAATATAAATGAGTGGATAAAAGAAAAATAAAAAATAAAAATGAATATTGAAAGCTGGGGATAAAAAAGTGGGTGAGGATGAAAGAGAGAGTTCATGGTCTGAAGTTGTTGAACTCAATGTTGAACAAGTCCGGAAAGCTGAAAAGTGCCTAAGTGGAAGATAAGATGCTGTTCCTCCAGTATGCGTTGAGTTTCACTGGAACATTGCAGCAGGCCAAGGATGGACATGTGGGCATGAGAGCAGGATGGTGTGTTGAAATGGCAATCAACAGGAAGATCTGGATCATGCTTGCGAACAGACCAAAGGTCTTCCACAAAGCGGTCACCCAGTCTGCATTTGGTCTCTCCCATATAGAGGAGATCACATTGGAAGCAGCGAATGCAGTAGACCAAATTGAGGGAAATGCAAGTGAAGTGCTGTTTCACTTGAAAGGAATGTTTGGGCCCTTGGACGGTGAGAAGGGAGGATGTAAAGGGGCAGGCATTGCATCTTCTGCAGTGACATGGGAAGGTGCCATGGGAGGGGGTTGAGGTGTAGGGGGTGATGGAGGAGTGGACCAAGAAGTCCCAGAGGGAACGGTCCCTACAGAATGCCGTAAGAGAGGGTGAAGGGAAGATGTGTTTGGGGGTGGCATCATGCTGGAGTTGGTGGAAATAGCGGAGGATGATCCTTTGAATGTGGAGGCTGGTGGGATGAAAAGTGAGGACAAGGGGGACCTTATCATGGTTCTGGGGGGGAGAGGAAGGTGTGAGGGCGGATGCGTGGGAGATGGGCCGGACACGGTTGAGGGCCCTGTCAACCACAGTGGGTGGGAAACCTCGATTAAAGAAGAAGGAAGATATGTCGGAAGCGTCGTTTTGGAAAGTAGCATCATCTGAACAGATGCGACGGAGGTGAAGGAACTGAGAGAATGGATTGGAGTCCTTACAGGAAGCAGGGTGTGAGGAGCTGCAGTTGAGGTAGCTGTGGGAGTCAGTGGGCTTGTAATGAATATTAGTGGACAGTCTATCATCAGGAATTGAGATGGAGAGGGCAGGGAAGGGAAATGTTGGCAGTGGACCATGTGACTGTGATGGAGGGGTGAAAATTGGAAGCAAAATTGATAACTTTTTCCAGGTCCAGATGAGAGCATGAAGCAGCACCGAAACAGTCACTGATGTACCAAAAGTAGAGTTGTGGGTGGGGGCCTGAGTAGGATTGGAACAAGGAATGTTCCACAAAACCCATAAAGAGATAGGCATAACTGGGGACCAAGCGGGTACCCATAGCCACAGCTTTTATTTGGAGGAAGTGAGACAAGTTTAAGGAGAAATTGTTCAGTGAGAGAACTAGTTCAGCCAGATGGAGGAGAATGGTGGTGGATGGGGACTCTTCTGGCCTCTGTTCAAGGAAGAAGCAGAGAGCCATCCTGGTGGGGGATGGAGGTGTGAAGGGATTGGACATCCATGGTGAAAAGGAGGCGGTTAGGGCCAGGGAACTGGAAATTGTTGATATGATGTAGGACATCAGAGGAATCGTGGATGTAGGTGGGAAGAGACTGGACAAGGGAAGAGAGAACAGAGGAGAGATGTCTGTATTTGTTGTTTCGGGCCCTTCTACTTTGGGCTTCTTTTTTACAAGTCTGCTTGAATCTTCCTTGCATTCCCTCATCATATACCCATTTCTATGACAACAGTAGCATTCGATTTTTTTAAACTGCCAATCACTAAAAGGTTGATTGTTTCCACCTTTATCAAAATTATTCTTCAATTTCGCTGCTAAGTTATTTTTCTTTATTCTTCGGCTAGCGGAGGCTGTTTCCTGATTCTCGGCAGACCCTCGCTTTTTTGCACCTTTTGCCTGAGGTTTCCTGCCCAGTGCAGAGGGCAGCACATTTTGCATACCCTGTGTTGCTTTTGAATCTCTTACTGCGCTTTCCATGGCCAGCGCTATCTCTAGCGCCTTCTTGAAATCCAGATTCACTTTGGACAATAATCTTTTCCAAATAGTGTCCTCTTTCATACCACACACTAAACGATCTCTGAGCATATCATTCAGAGATGTACTGAACTCACAATGTGTCATTAACTGCTTCAAATTTGCCACATAGCATGCAATTGTCTCACTTGGGGCTCTATTTCATGAAATAAATCTCAACATCTGCATTGCGACTGAGGGCTTTGGTTGAAAATGACCTTTCACCAGGTCTACCAATCCATCAAAATTCTTTGAATCTGGGGCACTGGGCGCTATCAAACTTTGAATCAAGCTGTAAGTTTTGCTCCTACAAGGACACAAAAGTATCGCTCACTCTTCTCTTCCCCTTAATCTCATTCGCTTGAAAAAAGAACATGAGGCGTTCTATGTATTGAGCCCAATCATCTGAGGCAGGTTTAAAAGGATCAATTCTCCCAAATTGTGGCATTTTGAGAGGGGATAACTTCTTCAATTCTCATGGAGCTTGCTACTTACAATCACTGGGAGAGGTATGGTGCCAATTTCTTTCTAACTTAATTTCTTCTGTTCAATCCTGTTTGATCCTCATTGCCATTTTTTGTAGGGTGGCTGAGTTGTACTATTAATGATAGAGTTGATCTGCAGACACTTCTTGGATGGAAATTTTAAGTTTATTTTAAGCAACTACATGTGTGTTTTCAACTCCAACTCTATCTCGAAGTTAACTGCTGAGAAAGCCTGAGCTACTCTACTATTGGTTACTACAGATCATGTGATCTTGCCTAACAAGTGTTATTCTTAAAGGTACATTACACACTAAAGAAAACCATAATTACCTCACCCTGATCCCTCAATCTCTTCGGATTTACAAGCTGCAGGTGGTGTAAGCAAGCATCTCTTACTTTTCCCCTATTCCCTCAACCCAATTTTGCCCACACCCATTTACCCTTTCAGATACCTAAGAAATGTCACCTGGCCAATAAATGATGCATGAGCGTGAAGTTGAAGAGGAACAAGAGACTGATGAAGAAGAAACACCATCACTGGTCTCACACTCACAGCCACTAGTTCAGTGTAAACCTGAGGAGCAGAGAGGCAGGATTTGCAGACGGTGAGTCAGCAGGCACAAATAGACTGTAGCCAGGGCCGGGGGAAAGGATAACATGGATGCCAGTTCCTCCGAGGCTGAGGTTGCACATGAGTCCTGATACAGGGGACTCAGATGAGAACATTGATGGGGCAGCTTACATAAAAAAGCTGATCTGTCTGTACAAAGAAGCGATTGGTGTGTTGACAGACTTATAAGTAAACCTGTGGTCTCTGCCAAGGAGCATGATGGAGCCTGGCTCCAACTTGGCACAGGACTTAATGCAGAACTAGAATATCGTCAATTCCAGCATGAAGGTGATGACAAACTTCATGAGGACAGTTGCAGAATCTACCACAATGCAGCTTCTGATGGTGAATTTCTCAACTTCTGTTGCAACACAAGCAGAAACCAGTCAATGTTTGAGTGTTCAGTGCTGAATTAAATCTCAAACGTGGACATGCAAGTCCAGCTTGGTGCCATGCAGGCTCAGATTGCTGCCATCATTTCTTCAGAAACCAATGTTCAAAGGAGATTTCAGGGTGTCACAACAGTTTAGCAATCTGTGCTCTAGCAGATTACTAGAATTGCAAACACGCCAACTCAGTCAAGAGAGTGCCAGAGGCTTTGTGGAGCATGAACCTGTTGTCCTCTCTCAGGATGACAGCATTAGTTTTCAGTGAAGCCATAGATGAATGAGGTGATCACAGGCAACCTGGCTTGAAAGGGGATTTGCTGGCTGTTTCCTCCCTTCCTCCTGTTCCTCCTCTTCCTCTTGTTCCCGAGCTGCTCACTGTATCCTTGGGGGCAAGGACTGTAACCTTATGATGGTTAGGTGGTGGAGACCATCACAAGTCAGAACACACACAAATATTGGGGAGCTCCTCCAGAAAAGACCAGATAGTGGAACCATTGCTTCAATAGTCTACTCTATGATGTTTTGTATGGCAGCATGTCTCTCAAAGTACACTAGGCATGTCTGCTTAGAGAGCGGAGCGAAGTCATGAACCAGGTATAAAGCAGATAACCTTTGTGGAAGTTAGAGGCAGTTAGAGGATAAAAAGCTCAATCCTCATCCTTGTGGAATCTCATATCTCTTGTTGTGAGGACACTTTACAATCAATGAATAATTAGTTGCCCAGTAGCCACCACCTTAAAGACTGTTGTTACAGGGGATTGCCATAGAATGAAAGCATCATGACACCTTCCAGGATAAAGGGTGTTCACCAGCACGATGTGCTGAGTGTGGTTGCACGCCAGATGCACATTCAAGAGTGGTAACCTTTGCACTGTGGTACATCTTGTTATGAACAGGGAGGGAGGCAAAACTGAAATCCTTTACATTGTCACCATCTGTCTATAAGCAGTGGTGCTTTAATTTTTGAAATAGACTGGGGTGTTTCGCCAAACTCCTTGTTTGTGAGGTCATTTTTAAAGTGACTCGCAACTAAGCTCTCTTTAGGGTTAAATCGGAAGTATAATTTATTTACACATTTAGCCAAGAGAATGGTCACAACTACAGACACACACCGCACACACACACACACACACACACACACACACACAAACTCTCTCTCTCTCTCTCTCTCTCTATCTAGGAAAGGAGAGTTTTTACAACTATGAATAACTCAAAGAAAAAGGACCACAGATGTGCATATCGGTTCACGTGATTGCCAGAGTCCAGAAAGCCAGAGCCCACTGAGGGGTTCCTTCATGGAGGAGCTGCAGTTCAGCTAGCTGATGCAGGATTTTTCAGAATTCTGATAAAGTTGATGGTGATGCAGCAAGATAAGGTTGGAATGTAGAGACTTGGTCTGCTTGGCAGGCGATGGCAGGAATCTTCCAGAGAAACATGGTTTGAGGATGCTTGGACTTGATGCAGGCTGGTAGTCAGCCTGGAGTCCTGCTTTGATGCTTGAGTGCTGGAGTTCAAACAGCAGACTGAGTCACAAGTCTCGAAATGTAATATCAAAACTTTCCAAAGTCATGTGATGTGGCCCATTAATGAGCCAGTTGCAGGTGAACATGCGGTTTCTATGCCTCTGGTCAAAATCTATTATTTGCCTTGGCTGATAGCTGGTGGTGTTTAGCACCTCTGCAGGTATAATGAGTTTTGATGGATCCCCTTTGTTATAGTCCAGGCTGGGGAGACAAGTTGTTCGCTGGCCCCTGGTTTCATTGATTGTAATGTGTCCTCACAATGGGAGGTGTGAGATTCCACAAAGACGAGGGTTGAGCTTTTTGTACTTTAACTGCCATTGGAAATTTCCAGAAACTGTAGCCAAGTTGTGTTACTTGTAGCAGTACATCAGAGATAGTTATGTCAGGATTATTCCCAGTGCCACGTGCTAGCAACTTCAGGAATAGGAGACTAGACCAGATGAATGTGTGGCTGGGGAGATGGATTTAGATTCCTGAGGCATTGGGATCAATTCTGGGGAAGATGGGACCCGTACAAGCTAGACGGGTTGCACCCCAGCAGGACCAGCACCCCAGGAGGTGGCGTGGCATTGATAGTCAAGGGTAAAATCAGTGTGATAGTGAGAGAGGATATTGGATCAGAAAATCTAGTTGTAGAATCAGCCTGGGTGGAGCTAAGAAGCAACAAGGGGTGGAAACCATTAGTGAGAATTGTCTATAGGCCTCCAAACAGTAGTGATAAGGTAGGTGACGGCATAAAACAGGAAATTGGAGATGCATGTAACAAGGGTGCCACAGTAATTATGCGTGACTTTAATCTCCATATACACCGGGCAAACTAAATTAGCAATAATACTGTGGCAGCTGAATTCATGGAGTGTGTATAAGATGGTTTTTTACACCAGTATGTCGAGGAGTGGACGAAGGAACAGGCTATCCTAGGTTTGGTACTGTGCAATGAGAAGAAGTTAATTAATAATTTTGTTGTGTGGGGTCCTTTAGGTAACAGTGACCACAACATGCAAAAATTCTTCGTTAGGATTGAAAGTGAAGCAGTGTGATCTGAAACTAGGGTCCTGAGCCTTAACAAAGGAAACTACAAAGGATTGAGGTGTCAGTTGGCTAAGATAGATTGGGGAATTTCATTAAAAGGCATGACGGTGGATAGGCAAAGGCTAATATTTAAGGAACAAATGTATGCAGTTATACATTCCTTTCTTACACAAAAATACAACAGGAAAAGCAGCCCAACCATGGCAAACAAAAGAAATTAAGGATAGTATTATATCCAAAGAGGAGTCATATAAAGTTGCTAGAAAAAGTAGGAAGCCTGAGGATTGGGAGCTGTTTAGAATTCAGCAAAGGAGGACCAAAAGATTGATTCAGAGAGGAAAATGAGAGCATGAGGGTAAACTTGCAAAGAACATAAAAATGGACTGTAAAAGTTTTATACATTTGTAAAAAGAAAAAGATTAGTGAAGACAAATGTAGGTACCTTACAGTCTGAAACAGGAGAATTTATAAAAAAGAACAAGGAAATTGCAGAGCAATTAAACAACTACTTTAGTTCTGTCTTCATGGAGGAAGACACAAATAACTTCCAAGGAATATTATGGACTCAACGGTCTAGTGAGAAGGAGGAATTGAAGGAAATTAGTATTACTAAAAAAATAGTGCAGGGGAAATTAATGGGGATGAAAGCCAATAAATCCCTAGTGTCTGCTGATTTACATCCCAGGGTGCTAAAGGGGGTGGCCATGGAAATAATGAGTGCATTGGTTGGCATCTTCCAAAATTCTGTAGATTCTGGAACAGTTCCAGTGGATTAGAGGGTAGCAAATGTAATCCTACTATTTAAAAAAGGAGGGAGAGAGAAAACAGTGAATTACAGATCAGTTAGCCTAACATCGGTAGTAGGGAAAATGCTGACATCCATTATAAAGTATGTGAGAATAGGACATTTTGAAAATATCAATGGGATTGGACAAAGTCAACATGGATTTATGAGGATATAACTAGCAAAATTGGTAAGGGAAAACCAGTGGATGTGGTGTATTTGGATTTTCAGAAAGCTTTTGATAAAGTCCCACCTCTGAAGTTAGTGTGTAAAATTAAAGCACATGGGATAAGGAGTAATATATTGGCATGGACTGAGAATTGGTTAGCAGACAAGAAACAGAGAGTAGGAATAAATAGGTCGGAGTGGCAGGCGGTGACTAGTGAGACACTGCAAGAATCAGTGCTTGGGCCCCAGCTATTCACAATATATATCAATGATTTGGATGAAGGAACCAAATGTAATATTTCCAAGTTTGCTGATGACAAGAAACTTGGTGGAAATGTGAGCGGTGAGGAGAGTGTTAAGAGGCGTCAAGGCAATTTAGACAGGTTGAGTGAGTGGTCAAATTCATAGTAGATGCAGTACAATGTGAATAATTGTGAAGTTATTCACTTCAGTAGGAAAAACAGAATGACAAAGTATTATTTAAATAGTGATAGTTTGAGAAGTGTTGATGTACAAAGGGACCTGGGTGTCCTTGTACAAAATCACTGAAAGCAAGCATGAAGGTGCAGCAAACTCTTAAGAAGGCAAATGGTATGTTGGCCTTCATTGTGAGAGAAGTTGAGTACAGGAGCATTGATGTCTTACTGCAGCTGTACAGGGCCTCGGTGAGACCACACCTAGAATAAAGTGTGCAATTTTGGACTCCTTACATAAGAAAGGACATACTTGTGACAGAGGGAGTACAGCAAATACCAGTCAGCAGACTGATTCCTGGGATGGCAGGATTGTTGTGTGATGAGAGATTGGACTGACTAAGTCTGTATTCACTGGAGTTTTTAAGAATGAAAGGAGATCTCATTGAAACGTAAAAAATTCTGACAGGGCTGAGCAGTCTGGATGCAGGGATGATGTTTCCTCTGGCTGACGGAGTCTAGAACAAGGTATCATAGTCTCAGGATATGGGGTAGACCACTTAGGACTGAGATGAGAAGAAAATTCTTCACTCAGTGGGTGGTGAAACTATGGAATTCTCTACCACAGAAAGTTGTGAAGGCCAAGTCATTGAATATATTTAAGAAGGAAATAGATAGATTTCTGGACTCTAAAGGCATCAAGGGATATGAGGAGAGCACAGGAGTATGGTGTTGAGATGGAGGATTAGCTATGAGCATATTAAATTGCAGAACATGCTCAAAGGGCCGAATGGCCTACTTCTGCTCCAGGTTTCTATGTTTCTAGGTAGCAAACATCTTTTGGTTCAGCAAAGTCCACTTTTGAAATAATCATAAAGGTAAGGTTTGATTTAAACAACTCACTGGAGGAGGAAGCGCTATAAATATCCCCATCCTCAATGATGGGAGAACCCAGCACTTTAGTGTAAAAAGAAAAGGCTGAAGCATTTGCAACAATCTTTAGCCAGAAGTGCCAAGTGAATGATCCATCTCAGCATCCTCAAGAGGTCCCCAGCATCACAGATGCCAGTCTTCGGCCAATTCGATTTACTCCATGAGATATTAAGAAATGGCTGAAGACACTGGATACTGAAAAGACTCTGGGCCCTGACAATATTCTGGCTATAGCACTGAAGACTTGTGCTCAAGACCTTGCCCCTAGCCGAGCTGTTCCAGTATAGCAACAACATTGGCATCTACCAGGAAAATTACCCAGGGCAAATCCAATCCAGCTAATTATCAACCATCAGTCTCCTCTCAATAATCAGTAAAGTGATGGAAGTGGTCATCAACAGTGCTATCAAGCGGCACTTGCTTAGAAATGACCTGGTCACTAACGCTCAGTTTGGGTTCTGCCAGGATCACTCAGCTCCTGACCTCATTACAGCCTTGGTTCAAACATGGACAAAGTAGTTGAACTCCAGAGGTGAGGTGAGAGTGACTGCCCTTGACATCAAGGCAGCATTTGACTAAGTGTGGCATCAAGGAGCCCGAGCAAAACTGGAGTCAATGGGAATCAAGAGGAAAATTCTTCGTTGGTATGACTTCAATGGGAATCAGGGGGAAAATTCTTCATTGGTTAGAGTCATACCTAGCACAAAGTGAGATGGTTATGGTTGGTGGAGGTCAATCATCTCAGTTCCAGGACATCACTGCTGGAGTTCCTCAGGGTAGTGTTCTAGGCCCAACCATCTTCAGCTGCTTCATCAATGGCCTTCCTTCCATCATGAGGTCAGAAGTGGAGATGTTTGCTGATGATTGCACAATGTTCAACACCATTTGCGACTCCTCAGATACTGAAGCTGTCCATGTCCAAATGCAGCAATGTTCAGGCTTGGGCTGAGTAGTGGCAAGTAACATTTATGCCACACAAGTGCCAGGCAATGATCACCTCCAATGCCACTGCCAGCGAGGGAGTGGGGGGGGGGGGTGCAACAAGACGCAGCACTCGCAAATTTAAGTTTAAGGCACCCAAAGCACAAGAGGGACTCTTCATGGATGATCTTCTGTTCTGCCATGTTTTGTTAATAAGTTTACTGGGGCAATCATTAACACCAAATATTATTATGTTCATTTTCTGTGAATGCCAACATGATATAAATTTTCTTTTTGTCTTAATAGCCTAAGTATGCTTCACTTGTTTTTGTAGGTGCAAGATACGCCACTATGTCTTGGTGGACATGAGTGGCTCTAAACTTTATTGCACAGGCACTGAATGGAATTTGGATTCAAAAGAAAGGGTCATTTCAAACATCTGGGATGGAAGTGGCACCCCTGGCATTAGGTAGAAACAGATCTTTAGCAGCCTAGCCAAGATGCATTGGAATCAAGGTGTCCCTGGTGTCCCCGCCTCCCTGGAGGATCAAGAGGCCTGCCTCCACATCTTTACTGTGCTCCTCACTGTGCTTCTCTTCTGACTCACTACTGGATTCATCATCTGTGGCCCGTGGAGCAGCCTCAAGATCCTCCTCCAGTGAGTCCCCACTTGCCAGTGTCAGATTGTGGAATGTGCAGTGTGCAACCACTATCAGTGACACCTTCTCTGGGGGTTATTGTAGTGCTCCCCTTGCATGGCATAGGCATCGGCAGCGCACCTTGTCGTCCTCTCTATCACTGCTATTGTGGAGGCATGACTCCTATCATAACGCTTCTCTGCCTCTGTTGGGTACTGGAGAGGCGTCGTAAGCCACCTTCTCAACGGATAGCCCTTGTCACCCAGCAGCCATCCATCCAGTCAGGCTGGAGCACTGAAGAGCCTTGGCACCTTCAAGTGTCTGAGGATGTAAGTGTCATGGGATCTACCAGGGTACCTTGCACAGACTTGAGTAATCTGTGTCTTGTGGTCACAAATTGTGTGGGCGTTCATCAAGTGGATCCCCTTCCTGTTGACGAAGGCACCCGACTTACCTGCTGGAGCTTTGATGGCCAAATGTGTGCAGTCGATTGCACCCTGGATGCGGGGGGAGCCAAGAAATCGCTGCAAACCCGCTGGCTTGCTCAGCCTGGCTGGCCTCATCAATATGGAAATGAATAAATGTCATTACCTGCCTGAACAGAGCATCAGTCACCAGCCTGACACAACTGTGGACAGCTGTTTGGGAGACTCCACACAGATCCCCTACTCAGTCCTGGAAAGAGCCAGAGGCATAGAAGTTGAGGGCCACTGTGACCTTCAAGGCTACTGGCATGGAGTGTCCATCCACACAGTTGGAGGTGATCTCATGCCCAATCATCTGACAAATGGAGGTCACAGTCTCTCTGGAGACTTCGGCACTGCACCTCGGACATATTGAGGTAGCTGCGTTGCTGCCTGTAAACCCTGGGAGCAGAACAGTGGTGTCATCTACAGTCCCTTCAACCTTGTATTACCTGCTGGACCTGCACCCCTTATGCCTGCGCTTCTCCTCCCACAGATCCCTCCCCTGGACGCTGCACAGAGACACCTGGCCTCCTCTCCCTTCTGCCCCTCTCTTGCTCCTCAGAGGAAGACTGTCTCTTCAGAAGACTATCTGGTGTTGGGAAGGGTCCACATGGTCAAAATCCTCCAGGGGCCTTGGAGACAATAATGAGTCCAGAAATGAAGCCTAGAAATGATGAGACTGAAGCAAATAACAGAGGTGAAGTTGTCAAGTTCAAATAAGCAACCAGCAGCAAACTATATCTTAAGCAGCACACTACTCACACTGGCAATGCTGCTATCCCTTTATATCCTGTCCTTGGATGAAGTTTCATAAAAAGTGGGCTGCCCGCCTGCCCGTTTTGCCTGTGCAATGAGCGACCTGAGAATTGCTCGCATGCGGCATGATTCTGGGATACTCGCCCAATATCAACTTGCGCTATTTCATGTCCATTCGGGTTGGGTGTGCGCCTGCCCATGAGCCGTAAAATTCTGGCCATGGTTCTTAACAAGAAATCATTGCCCTGGTGCCCCACCCTGTGACCAGTTGGTGGTGGGGGAGCATTTAATTGGGTGGGAATGTGGCAGGCGGGGACTGTGCCACATTCCTGGCTCCATCCTGATTAAGTTCATGGTGGGAAGGCCTGTGAATGGCATTCCCACCCTGCTGCCAATTGAGACCCTTCTGGGCAATTAATTCTCAATTAAGGGTCTCACACCACTGCTGCTGGCATTAACCCAGTGGTGGGTTGGGGGGCTTGCTATGTGGGGAGCATGACAAGCAAACCCTGGTATTTTTTGCCTGTGGGATCCCAGAGCTGGGAATCCATCATTCAAAGGCATCGATCAAGGGACCCAGCATCAGGAAGGAGAGGGGATGGTCACTGAAAGCCACTCCCTGCCCTTGCTGCCGCAATCCCTCCCTGTTTCCTCATGACTCCAACCCTATGACTCCCTTCGCAGCATCCTCAACAGTGCCTGGATCCCTCCTCAATCCAAGGCCTTAGATCAGTGTAGTATAAACAGTGGCCATGACCTCTCTGGTGGCGCTGCTGAGTACAAAAGAACTCTGATTGACTGGCAGCTCATAGAGGGTGGGACTTCTGCCCCGCTCCAAAGCAAAAAGGAATAAAACTTGGAAATGAGTGGTACAGCTCCATACTGGAGATTCATTTGAAGGTATACAAGATCACTTTGAACCATTACCAGTTATTTCCCAAGTTTTACTATTTTTTCTTCTGGCCCGGGTCCTTGATCCCAGCAGAAGGCCCATTGTTGGCTGGTTAAATGCCTGAGTGGCACAAGATGCAGCAGGCCATCTTGAAAAGATGTGATATGGGGGTTTTACTAGCTCTCCAGCCAATGGTCAAGACCCCATCACCTCCATAAGGTTCTGCCCATTTACCAGGCTGATCCAGTCTAATTGGATCTTGCAGATGATTTTAACCCCTCTTGGGTAGGTGGACTGTAGTAATCATGTAAGTTACCCAGTATAAAACCACTGGGAGCTGACCATTCGTGATTTTAAATTGCTCTATTGAACTGACAGAATGGACTCCCTCTCACAGCAGGCAAAGCCCTTCTTTACACATGCATATTTGGTTCTGATGATGTGACGAGGACCCAATTGCAATTTTAACTTGACAGCCTGCGTAAAAAGCCACAGCCAATTTCCCACTGGGTGAGGACAGTAAGGAAGAGATTTGGAACCAGAAGAAACCCAAACAGATAAGTTTTCATGGGACGAGGAGGAAGAGGAATAGCCCGACAACCTATCCCGCTACTGACTTGGTGTTGGCAGGCAGCCTCCAAGCCTCATGGTTTTCCTCTGCTTCCTATTGACTTCCCAGCCGGAATGAGTAAGAAGTTAGCTAGTGATACCAAACTGAAGCCCAGGAGTTAAAATACCCCAAACTTATTTCTAGTGCAGTAGGTGAGTTTCTAACCTACAAACTGTTACCCACCCACCTCAATCTCACCCAGAGTTGAACTTGGCTTTTTGATATAGCCTATTAATAAGGAGGTTTTATGAATGCCTTTAAGTAATTGTAGCTTTCCTGAAAAAGATTTAGGGATTTCAACATGCCTATTATCTGCATCTAAAAGATTGTAACATGATTGCTCACGCTAGGAATATGGAGTCCCTTGGGTGCCGTAAGACAGAGCAGAACTACTTCCGTTGAGTAAAACAATAATTATAAAGCAAGCTTCTAATTTAGTGAGCTGTATGAGTCACTCCAACGACCTACAGAAGAAGACATCAATGCTCATTTTCAAACAACTTACCATCAGTTTATTGCTTGTTTAAAAATTGAATCATCACCACAATAATCAAATAAAATTATTTTTAGTATTATTTAAAATGTGAGAAAAGAAAATTTGAGGATTTTGTAAGAAATATTGTAACAAAATATTAAATACATACATAATTTAAAACTACTATGAATCACCATAGCAGTTTGCCTTTTATTTTGAATTCAAGACTTTATAAGAAGCTTACATTTTAAAATGTTTCCTTTACGGTGAAAAAGGATGTCCTGACTAAGCAGATGGCGATCATACTAAACTCTGCCCTGAGACAGGCCCACGTGAACTGTAACTGAAACCTATTGAAAATCAAGTGACAGTTTCATACCTTGACACATAAAGGCACAGGCACGGAGAGAGAGAGAGAGAAAGAGGGATGACTGATGTATTGTGCAGGCAACAGTCACTGCTGTGAAGAGTAGATGAAAAGATTGTTTTGTGTTTGTCACCAAGCAGGATGCTGATGAAAACTGATTCTCTGTTCGAAGAGACGGGACTTGTGGGATTTAAGCAACAAGAAGTCGCTGGTGTGAGCCTTTCTGTTGCAAGTTGGTTTGGGGATACTCAGAAGACTGAGTGGAACAATTTTAAATGGACACTGGAGGACTCAATCTGGCATGGCAAGGAGCAATGAGTTAGCTGGATGGCCAGAAGGAGCTTGGAGCTTAAACTTTGAGGCTACATTCCAGCTGGAAGTGTGGTATAAAGTAAAAATGTGACATAAAGAATATTTTGGTTGTCTTAGTTGGTTAATGGAGAAGCCACTTTTCTTCAGTCTTTTAGTTGCCTGTTAAGTAATGTTTAGTCTGTGTTGTTTTTAGTTTGTTTGTTACAGTGAATGTCTTAGAATGTAAATCCTGTCCTGCGATTCTTTCTGTCGGTGGCTGGGAAGTTTACCCTTTTTGAAAATTATCGGGCTCTACAGGGATCCTAATGCTTTATATGCAACATGCACATATCACCATGTCAAAAGTGAATTAATATAACACATACAGGGTAACTTGCTAAAAAAAAAAACACTCATTATCATGAATCATTGGTGCAATATCGCTCCAGTAGCAGTGAGATTCAAGTGATGGATAATCACTGCAGTTTGAATCAAATTACCCAACCAATGATATACCCTATCTCTTTGAATTGACACTACTCTCCCAGCAAATAATTTAATATAATCTCAGTTGATAAATTTGCTGATAAATTCTCATGTGTAGAATATGCATAATATAAAATAACACCAGTGGAAGTGTGATTCAAGACAACAATTATCAGGGTTCAAATAGCACCAACAAATCAGCGTTCCTTCACTTTTGCAGATTACTCACTTGAAATATTGTGACCCATCTATTGTTCCAAATGTAAAATTCATGAACACAATGGGGAAAAGAGTCATGACCGCATAATTAGACTTGCACATATTCCATCAGCAATCTGAAGTCTTTTATCTCTATTGTACTTCAAGATCAGAAAGCACTGGGTTGAAATCATAATGCATAATATGAGTTACTAACAGTTTAATTCAGTTTTGTGCATATCTCTAACTGCCATTTAAATGGAAGTGTTACAATAAGAGTGTAGGAACAGAAGTAAGCAAAGCCTGTTCCACCATTCAGTTAGATCATGGCTGACTTGCATCTTAACTTCCATCTACCTGCCTTGGTTCCATAATACTAATTTAAAAGACTTGCCCAACCTAGTAGTCTGAGTTTTGAAATTTCCAATTGACCTAGACTCAACAGCTTTTTGCGAGAGAGTTACAGATAGCAGACAAAGAAATTTCATACAACCTACTTTAACCATTACTAATATTGTACAGCCTAATTTCAACTAACTTGTTTTCTACAAATTGATCATCTTGGAAACTACCCTATTTAGATAATCATTATTAATCAATATCAGGGGATACTCCTAATAAACTGACATTTTATTTTGCAGTGTGCTTCCTATATTTAGATATCCCTGGCCACACGTGTGGTTTAGAGTGTAGTCGGGCAGGCAACCTACTCATACTCTGCCGACAATGCTGTCTATACAATTAGCTAACATAAAGTGGGTGAAGGGAAACATTTAACAACCAATTGCCTGTTTCTTGTTTGAAAAGTGGACAATCCAGCAACTGAAAGTCTGATGGGACCTTTGTACCACCCCTGTCCCATCGATATCAACTTTCAGGTGGGCCCTAATTGGTGTCCAGCCCTTCCATCCAAACCAGGTGGGAGACTGTTTGATATTGCAAATTGGGGCCCTTTGCCTGTTGCAGGAAACCAACTGTCAAGGAGAAATGGTTGAAGCATACACGGTGCATGTCAGTCCCACTTTCTCCCAGTTCTAAGAGATGTAACCAGGGCCTGGAAGTTGTCGGGGATCTGATGTGAGTCCGTGGTGGTAGGCTGAATCCAATTACATGGTGGCAAGCTCATGAATGCAGGAGGTGTGGGCTTGTCATATGGTGGGAAGCCTATATCACCTGATGGCAGTGCAGGAGCTGCCGCCATGTTTAAATGGCAGCCAGCCCTGTGTTAGAGTTCGAAATCATCATGCTGGCTTTTTAAGAAAACTCTGCAGTTAACTGTCCAGCTTCTGAGTATTGTGCTCGAAGGTGAAGGAGGACAGCGTGGATGATTCTGATGCTGCCACTACCTCCCCCTTTCCTTGCAGGTAGACTCCAAAGCTTCCAACTTCAATGGAAATAAAAATCAAGAGAGATGCTATCGACTCACTCTTGTCTATTTAACAGTATTACATGAATGGAATATTACTCCCAGAGACTCAATGTATGCTGAATGAGAAGACACTACTGAATTTACATTACAACCTCCATTATTGGTTTTGCAAAGTAACTCTGTTGATTGTTTGTTATTAACCTGCTTTGTGACCATGATATTTATTAATTACTACTAATTGCAGATCAAAGAGCAGACCAACAATGGAAGATATTTAAATTTGAGATGGATAAGTTACAATTTAAATATATTTATATTATCATGTAAAGCTGATTACAGCCACAAATTACTTCTGGGCATATTGAACTTTATAAGGAAGACATGAGCGTTTTTAAAGAAATACAAGCAAGAACACTGAGTAAAAGATCGCTGATAATGTAAAGGACCACCTTCTGGAAAGTTCCTAAACTGACAGACCTGTCCTGAGAGAACATGGAATGTCACACCTGAAAAGGTGTCATGATCTTCTTTAAGCCAAAGATACTTGAAAGGGGGATTGGAAAGATGCAAAAGACTGAACTTTAATCTCCTGGTTGCGGAGACAAAAGAGTTATTACCACATCTCAGCAGTCATCTAAAATCCTGTAGATTTATAACTCAGGGTGTTACAAAATGGTCGGAGATGAAATAAAACCGATTCTGGTTGCAAGACATGTTTTTTTTTTCCCCCTTTACAGGAATACAGAGGGAAAAATGGGTTAAAAAGCTAGCTGCAGAGCAGTACAATGTGTGCTAGTGTGCTGTGTGTGACAGCAAGAAGAAGACCAACTAGTCACTCCTGCAGTTACAGGCAAAGTTTCTCTCTCTCTCTGTTGCTGGAGACAAGGCTCAGCAGAAGCCATAATCAAAAGGAAATAGGACAGCTTCTTCAGCTATCCTGCAGAACCAAATCTCCCCAAAGCAACTGCAGAACTGCCAAAGTCAGCTCCACCAGAGGCACCCAACTTAAAGGCCACAGCCTTTTGCCATCTATGCCTCACAGACAAGCCAAAGACTGATTTGTATATCTTTTTCAACTTTTATCTGGACTCTTAACTTCTCATTTCTGATCTGTGTGTATTTGTGTTACATTTTTATTATTTTTCTTGGGCTTTAGTGACTAATAAACTTACTATTTCTTTGATTCAAGAAAACTTGGTTAAATTGGTCCCTCCTAAAAAAAATGCATTTGGACTAGGAAAAGGTATCCACGGGGGAAGGGATCCCTTTGAATTAACCTTATTGTGACCAATCGGGGGGTTGAATGAAGGAGGGGAGCCAGCTCATTCCTCCTCATCCAGGACGTTAACAAAATTGGAGTCCCGTTCGGGAAGTTAGAAAATTGGGGAACTTTGCCTGGCAACCCATTGTAACAATATTAGAAGTAAAAGAATAATTTCGAAGGCAACAATGATCATAAATAGATAGGTTACAACAACAATGGGAAGAGTTAATACAGAAGAAAGCAATGAAAAATATCAAAAAGGATCAGGAAGGCTAAGAGGAATTATGAAAAACAACAAGTAGTCAACATAAAGGGAAATAACAAAGTCTTTTGCAAGCACATTGGAATTAAGGAATAGTTAAAGAAGGAATGAGATTAGAAGAAAGCAAAGACTCTGAAAATCCAAGAACATCTGCTGTAAATTCAGTCCCAGCCTTAAGGCAGATTTTCTAGGATCGTTATGAAGAGGTTGAACTTTTGCCAGTCCCTGAAAGCCCAAAAGGGGTTGAGCCAAAGTTAGGGATTTCCTAAATTAGGAGATTTTCTCTTTGACCCTCAGTCAGGCCCAGCAGAAGAGGAGCCCACCTGCTGCTTCTGGCTGGCATTGTTGCAGGAATCCCTGAGGATGACAATGGTGGGGGTGAGGGAACAGGGTCAGTAATCTTTAACAGGTTTTATGGATCCAGCTATGATCTTCAGATGCTCTGGGGAATGCCTATTTACCCCTACCTCTGGCTTCTTTGACAAGGGGACAGCGCACCTGATACCACCGATGTACTGCTCATGTCGGCTTCTGGCCCGAGTCAGTGAACTTCCTTGGCATCAATGGCTATGGTGGATGCATCCTGGCGTTTGCACTAGGATGCATTCTCTTATAGATTTTTGGGGCCACAGCCATCTTGTACTTGAAGGTGAGGTCATTTAATAAGTATTTGCATTAGTTTGACAGAAAAAATGTGAAGAAAGAACTATAGGAGCACTAGGGGGGTGGTGGAAGAGATATCACTGGAAATACATATTATAAAGAACATAGTAATGGAAAAATGGATCAGAATTAAAAAGGAAAAGCTAAATGACATGCGTCACAGAATACTGGTGATGAGATTTTTTTTATTATCCGTTCATGGGATGTGGGTGTCACTGGCTAGGCCAGCATTTATTACTCATCCCTAGTCCAGAGGGCATTTAAGAGTCAAACACATTGCTCTGGGTCTGGAGTCACAGGTAGGCCAGACCAGGCAAGGACAGCAGATTTCCTTAAAGGACATTAGTGAACTAGGTGGGTTTTTACAATAATCAACAGTGGTTTTGGGGTCATCATTAGAATTTTTAATTTCAGATTTTTATTGAATCAAATTCCACCATCTGCCATGGTAGGATTCAAACCAGGGTCCCCAGAGCATTTCCCTGGGTTGCTGAATTATTAGTCCAGTGACAATACCACTATACCATCACCTCCCTGATCTGAGATAGCAAAAAGACTATCATAATGTTTTAAAAAATCTTTGAAAACAAGCACTGTTTCAAAGGAATAAATGGAATCAAATGTTAGCAAATTCTAAAACAGGGAAGCGATCAGCCAGGAAATTAGAGACTAATTAGTTTTGCATCTATTGTCAGATTGGAAAAATCAGTGCCAATGAGCGGTAAGCATCTCAAAATGGCATTCTTAGCCTTACTGCTCGATAACGCCAACACACTGGCCACCACATTTTGCATGGACCCTGGGCATCTATAGGTGCTTCACATGGGCAGTCAACCTCTTCCCAATGAATATCAGGGTCCTCATAATAGAATGTTACAGCCCAGAAGGAAACCATTCAAGCCATTATGCCTCTGCCAACACTATCCAAGATTTATTGATTAATCTCACTATCCTTGTCTTTACCATTAGCTCTGAAAATCTTCACTTTTCAAGTATTTATCCCATAAGGTACAACCTGTTTGCAATTTTAAGAGATATACACATACACGCATCACACATGCACACGCAACACTCACACACACCCATCCCATGAGAACTTGTATCCCGATCAGGAAATACAAGTAATTTAAAAATGGTTTTTTTTTGAGGAGCCTGAAGAACTAGAATTGTTCCTCCTGACTCCATAAAAAGTTTGTGAGCCCAGTCGGCCTGGTTTTGACCCATCTTTATGTCATCATCTCTGAGGTTCTTCCTCTAGACCTCTGCTGGTGGCATCTCAGTTGATTGATAGTCCCAAGCTGGATCAGGATGTTTGTTAGGTGCTCAGATCTTGCTCCAACTTGAAGTGAGAACAGTGCCATAAGATCACCACCAGCTCAATGCTGCCTGGAATAGGCATCCAATTGGGACACTCTGCTGATTGCCCACTCAAAGGTCAAAATCAATTCCCTAACATCGGGTGAAATTATTAAATAATTAGAATGACAAGGGCTAATGAAAGATAATGCCATTGTTAAGCCATGTTTGACTAATGCAAATGAGTTTTTTTAACGAAATTTCAGAGCTTAAACATTAAAGAAATGTGTTGCATGTACATGGATCATCAGATGATATTTTATATAGTAGCTTTTACGAGACCTGTTACAATGAAGCAGTTAGATGTCAAGTGAAATTTGAGATTCTATATTGCTGAAGATTGTATAAGTAGTAGAATAAATACTAAACGGTATGACTTTAAAAGGAATACAATGGTGGGCAGACTTTGGGGTTCAGATATACACACATCTTTGAAAGTGAGAGGACAAATTGATGAAGCAGTAAATGGTTGGTGAATTGGTAATGAGAGGCATAGGTTGAAGATTTTTAGTACAATAAATTGGAAAATAGGAGAAACTTAGTCACAAATGGTGAATTCCAGAAGACCAGTTATTCTGCAGCATTCCTGATGCTGAAAGGGTCATAAATTAGGCCTGTGACCCAGATACCATGGGTCCTGGCCTTACATCAAGAGTGAAGCGAAGGCTCAGGACTTCAGGGATTTCCTGTCTCATGGATGGCCATGGCCCTGGGTATCCCTGATACAACTTATTTAAAGGACACTGCAAGCTGTGTTAATAGATTTAAAGATAAGCTGAGAAAATAACTTTTAAAGAGGAACTTTCACCCTTGATGCTCTCCATCACAAAGAGCACCTGCTTCCAACTTAATAATAAATTCTGTGTAAAATAAATTTCAAGTCTGAACATTAATTGAAGGTAGAGCGTGGGTAACAAAGAGTAGGATTTTAATAATTTTAGTCTGAACATTAAAATTGAGTTATTGTTTTGCTAAAGTTAAAGGCACTGCAAGGATTTTTGCTGGTACCCAATTCAGAGACAAAGAAAATTCATAATTCCCCAAATAGAATCAATCTATCACCTTTAGGTACACAAAGCACATTTGTTTTATAGGAAGACCAAAGGAAAAATAAATTGGAATCACAGCTCAACCAAAAGTAGTATGTTGAACATGGTCATAGTCAGCACAGGGCTGAAGCTATAATGGGATGAATTATAGTATGAAAGCACATGTAATTTAGTTGAATATAGAGAATCATAAAAATCATAGGATAATATGGCACAGAGAGAGGTCACTCAACCCATTAAGTCTGCTCCAGCTCTTTTGAAGAGCAACCCATTTAGTCCCACTCCCCCACTCTTTCCCCTTATCCCTGCAGCTTTTTCTTTTGAAGGCTTCTATCAAATTTTAATTCATCATCCCAGCAGGCAGTGCATTCCAAATCCTATCCACTTGTTGCATAAAAACAATTTTCCTCATGCCACTCTGGTTCTTTTGCCAATCACCTTAAATGTGTGTCACCTGGTTATTGACTCTTTAGCCATTGGAAATAGTTTCTCTTTATTTATAAAGCCTTCATCTCTATCAAAACACCTCTATCAAACCTTCACTTAACCCTCTTTGCTCTAAGGAGAACAACCCCAATTTCTCTAGTCTATTAAGAAAAGAAAATGCTTGGATTTATATAGTGCCTTGCATAACCTTAGGGGGTACCAAAAGGCATTTGAAATGTAGTAAATATTATTATGTATTATTATCTGCCACAAACAATAATGAAATAAATGATCAGGCAATCTGTTTTTAGCAATGGTGATTGGCTGGTAAGTGTTGGCCAGGGCAATGGGAGCACTCTTTGCTCTTCAACTAAGACCACAGAATCTTTTGAAAGAATGGACAAGATCTCAGTTTAGCATCTCATCCGAACAGTGGCACTCTAACATTGCAAAAATCCCTCAGAATTGCATTGAAGTGTCATCCTAGATTATGTGCTCAAGCCTGTGGAGTCGACCTGAATCCATGATATTCTGACTCAGACAAGTGTGCCACCACTAATCATTCTGAGTTCAATTCTTGTTTCTCGGTAGCAATGTGTTTAATGAGATAAATTGCTCTCCATTGCATTCTTTGTTCAAGTTCAGTCTGAGAAATAGAAAGGCTGCAATATCTTTGAATCTAGACACCACAATTTCTACAAGCATCATTTTGGCTGTTTAATCAAAAAACATCTGATTACAAGGAAATAGTGTTAGATTGTCAGTTTACATTTTAGGATCAAAATGTCTTTCTTGGCATCCTCCAGGGATTTAGAATTACCTGACTCTCATTTGTTTAATTCCCCAAACTATAACAAAATTCTTTTAAGTATAATCATAACAGAACACGCCTCAAGTTTCACAGTAATTGTTCAATCTGTTTGTTGTCTCCATCTGCAGGGCTCCAGAATTTAGCAATTAGAACTTACCATGTCAAATGCAATTGTTTGATTACTTGACCATTGGTTTCAATCTTCAAGATCATGATTCGGGAAATATAAAGGCAGTGGGGGTTGTTTTCATTTTCAGTGAAGATTGACTGCCCGCTATATACCCTACCCAATTTTCCTTTCCTTAGGTGGTTGATCCCAAGCACCTGTTTAACATCATCCCCGATTCCACGGTTTTGAGCTCTATATAAATATGACCATTCTACCATAACATGTGATTCTACATATCCAAGCTGTATTGAAAATATACCAAACTGTCCTGTACAATATATTACAAATTGATATTATGAGTTGTCTTATAAAAATAGAAAATGCTAGAAAAACTCAGCAGGTCTGCCAGCATCTGTGGAGAGAGAAACAGAGTTAAGGATTCGAGTCCTTATGATTCTTCGTCAGAGCTGCTCTGAAGAAGAGTTATGTGGATTCAAAATGTTTACTCTGTTTCTCTCTCCACAGATGCTGTCAGACCTGCTGAGTTTTTCCAGCATTTTCTGTTTTTATTTCATTTTTCCAGCACCCGCAGTATTTTGCTTTTACCTTACATGAGGAGTTGTCTTGCTGTGTTAGTTTTAAGAGGATTTGCTTTCATTGCTTTTGAAGAATAAATATTCACAAATAATGATTAAAAATGATCAAATTAATGGACAGGAAAGAAATAACAGTTATGCAAACACTGAGGGCAGAATTTTCCTCTCCTGCCAGTGGCAGGAATCATGGCAGGCCGGGGCATAAAATTTGGAGTGACTGCAAACGTCTGTTTCCCGCCATCAGGAAATCAGTTAGAGTTCTGTTCTCCCGACTTTGATTGCAGGTTAAAGGCGGTTCAACTTTCCTGCTGAATGCAGTCAGGAATCATATTTGCATCCCCTAATAACACTGTGGGTGTATCTACACCACATGGACTGCAGCGGTGCAGGAAGGCAGCTCACCACCACCTGCTCAAGGGCATCTACGATGGACAATAAATGCTGCCCAGCCAGTGAAATCCACATCCCATGAATGAATAAAAAAAAAATCATTTGCATCTCCTGAATATTCATTGAAAGACCAACTTGCCAGAATCACATTCCACTTCCAAATTAAGTGCACATCCGGTGGATAATTAGAATCGTCTGTTTCACAACTGTACAAGACTGGCATGCACCTTGCAAGCTTCACTTCATCAATTACTTCAAAGTCCATAGAGGCTTGCTTTCACCTATCTTTAAGAGCGTTGCATTTTGGGTGAATGTATCACAGACAGCTTCAAGGCTGGGCAGGGGAGGCAGGCTTACAGGAGAAGATGATGGGGTGGGTTGTCCAGGGAATAGGGCGAGTGTGTTAAGGATCGGCGGAACCAGACCGTGGGGTCCTGGGGAGGTAAGCTCAGGGTACTGGTGGTAGGAAGAAACAGTCACAATCAAAGGGGGCAGTGGGATGTGGTAGGGTGGCAGGGTCAGGGAGTGAATCTGGCAAGTGAAGGCATCAGCAGGTGGGTCTTGGAGGGGGACAAAACAAGTTGCTCAGATAATGGGAGAGGGAAGGGTCAGGGTAGGCATGGGGATGGTAACGGGTGTTGACTCTGAGGAGAGGAATGGGATGTGGAGATTATAGGGGCCAAGAGAGCAGGGGAGATGTTCAAGGGTGATAGGAGGGAGATGAAATGTGATATTGGGTGGGTCTAAGGTGATGGGTAGAAGTTGGTGGTTGACAGGGGGAGGGTAGAAGGTGGTGGAGTGCGTCTGAAAAGGTACACTCACCACATTTCCATTCTATGTAAAACTGTGATGCCTCAAAGTGGCAGGAGAGTCTTTTTGGGTGGGTGGTGCTCAAGATCAGCACAACTGGTTGATGAATGGGATGCTTTTATGTCCGCCTGTGCCTGCTCCTGCTCCAACACAACCCCACCCCCCGCCAGCCAGAAAATTCTGCCCATTAACTATTTACACAGTAACTATTTACAGGTCAAGTCTCTCAGGAGCCATTCTTTGACCGGCTGAGCACTGTAGCCCAACAACCTCACTGGTGTTTCCGAGACCTCGGCAGTTGCCCACTATGTTCCTCAGTGGAGGATTTCACCATTTTCTGGGTGCAGTCAATTAACTCCTGCTCCCCTACCCTCCAAGCTGAAACAGATAAAGAGCAACAAGCACAATGCAATACGATGATGAGCTACATGATGTGTGAGGAGAAGAGGAAAAGGAAAAAGGTCAATAATTTCTCTTTTTCTTCCTGCATGTCCTTTTCTTGGTAGCATCGACCTATATCTTTGCCTTCACTTTAATTTCGCTGTTGTCTGGACTAGACTCAGGCCCAAGCTAAACGTGAATGAGCTCAGTAGTTGGGTTTTCCAACAGCTCTTCTGAGAATTCAAGGCCTCCTAGCTTTAAAACTTCAAAGCTTTTACACAACTGCTGCTTCAGCTCTTTCAATTCTTTCCTATTCTCATTAATAGTTTCCTGGAGAATCGCATATTGTTGCCCATTCTCAGAAAATTCATTCCTTAAATTGGTCAGAGACAGGCTTAACTCTTCCTTTTGTTCTGCCTATCTTTTTCATGGCACAAATTGGGAGTTGATTGAATTTTGTATCACACGAAAGTCCTTTAATAGATTTTCCATTTCCTTTCGAAGGATGTTGACTTCAGTTTGAATTCTGTTCCAGTGTAATACTTCTACGGGCTTCTCCTATTGCGTCTTTGCTTACTCATTTTTTTCTCGCAGCAACACTTCTGGTTTCGAATTGGGAACTTAGCAGGCCTTCAAGATTTATTTCTCCCAGCCAGTTCCTTCCGAGAAGACTTGGTCCCCTGCCTGACATTACAAATAGGGGTAATTTTGCAGACTGTTCCTCATACTGCACCTTGACTTGACATACTCCTTTCGCATTTATTTCTTCATTTGTATATGCCCTCAGATTTGTGTCCGAAACTTCTAACTTCAAAGGATGGGTTCCTTTACTCAGTTTTCTAAATGTATGCTCTACATTGACGCTCCTGTATCAACTTCCACCTTAATAGGTTGTCCGTTAACTGTAATGACTACTTGGATTGGCACAATTCTACCCACTTTGAGGTTATATAATGACTGGGTGTCTGACTCTGTTTCTTCTGACTTTTCCATGAAGCATATTTCATGATTTTTCCTTCTGCCTTTATAGTGTTGTTTTAGCCTTTCTCTGCAGTGCCACCTTATGTGGCTATAGCAGTGGCAGAAAATGCACTCAACTTGTTTGAGTTGTTGTTCGCTCACTGGAGGCCTGGATGTTTGTGGGTTTTCACTGCAGAACAGCTGTTTGTCAATGGTCTGGAGCTAGACAGCGTTTCCCACCTTTCCATGGAGTCCAAAGTTTTCAAGTCTTTTGTTGCCAGATTGTCCTGGTCAGATGGACTGCGCCATTTTGTGTATCTTTTATAACTTCAGAATTTTTAACAGCACTCTCCATTGTGGTACCTAATTCTAATGCGTAACTGAGGTCTAGACTAGATTCAGCTAGCAAACGCCTTTGGATAGTATCATCTCCAATCCCAAATATCAGGCGTTAACTCAACATATCACTAATAGACGTTCCGAATTCACAATGCTCAGTTAATTCCTTTAAAACAGCCACATAGGCAGATATTGTCTCCTCTGGAAGCCTGTTCCTTGAATTGAACTTGAAGCACTGCATAGTGACCGAGGACTTTGGTGTCAGGTGGCTCTGTGCAACTTTTGTTAACTTGTCAAAAGTCTTCGAGTCTGGAGTGCTAGGTGATGTAAGTCCTTTAATAGATTTTCCATTTCCTTTCGAAGGATGTTGACTTCAGTTTGAATTCTGTTCCAGTGTAACACTTCTACGGGCTTCTCCTATTGCGTCATTGCTTACTCATTTTTTTCTCGCAGCAACACTTCTGGTTTTGATCAGCCCATACGTTTTGCTCCTGCATGAGGACAAAAGAATCGCCCTCATCTTCTCCTCCCTGCGATGTTGTTAGTAGTATAAAAGAACACTAGGCGTGTGACAGACTGAGGCCAGTAAACTGAAATGGGGTCAAATGGATAGACACACCTGAACTGCGGCATCATGAATGACTGCAAAGGGACTGCACTTCCGATAGGCTTTTCAGGTAATGATGAATTTAGGTGTTTGTCTTACTGCAGAGTTGCGACATCTCTGGGGTCTCTTATAATTTTCTGTCCATAGCTATTTTTTTCATGTGTTTACCCATTTAAATGTATTTCCACTTGAAGAGCAGCTGTCAGCTTTTCTCTACTGGGCTTCATGCTCTTTTTGGGTTTTGGCGGGATGCTTCTGATCATGATTCTACAATGTTTTTAAAAAAATTTAAACTGTAGCACTGCTTTCTGCTCCAATTGCCGGCTGTCACCTATTTTACAATTACCGATGCTCTTTCCAATGCTTTGCTCACCCGTCTTGAAGTTTATTTTCTTTTGTTCTTTATCCTTGTCACCACTTTTATTTCTTTGGTAAATGAGTTTGTTGATCAACCAAACTCTAACTGCATGCCTTCTTATGTTCTCATCAATTGCTGCTTGCAATCAATAATGAGGAGAGACTGATGTAAGAATAAATAGTAATGGTTTATTGAGACGTAGGGCAGAGCACCAGATCATACATGCTCACTCAGAAACGTCCAGAACTAGACTTCCAGTTCCTAGTTGCTCGGGATGTACAGTGATTCATCAGTGCTGTCATGTGATCAGTGCACTTGCATTCTCTTAAAGGGACTGAGCACCTCACTTTACCACAGACACCCTAATAATTATGAGGAAACTGGATGACAATAATGCTCAGTTACGATCTTCACTCTATCGTGAAGCCCACACAGCAGCATGTTTGTACCCAACTAATAGGTCTCATAACCTCCAGATCTCATCAAGGTGTAGAGCTGCTGTTCATTCTGTTCCTTTTGCCATCAGCTGCAGTCAGAGGCAGGGTGAAGGGAGGGAGGGAGGTGGATGCACGGCTGGTGGAGGGAAGAGCCAACTTGCCTCGGCAAACCTCCATCCTCCTGGTGAATGGCCATGGCTAATAAGGGATCATGCAGTTGGTCTTTTATGCTGCCAAGACAATGGTCTCTCTATTAAGTTCCAAGGGGAGTGGAGGCAAGTGAAAAAGTGTTTGTGTGAGGCTTCCTACAGATGGTTCTCATCACCCTGGTCAAAGAGTAATGTGTCCATATGCATTCATGTTTGAATGAGAGGAACACCCATCACTGGCCCTCCAGGATGTATTTTACCTGGGATGGGTGGGGTGGGGATGCCATAACTAGACAGAAGCCAGGCAAAGGGCTTAGCACTGGTTTGCTGGCTTTGAGATGGAGGGAAACTTGTAAAAGGTATGCTCACTTAATGTATCACTTCAATTCATCCACACATCCTGGGATGTGGTTGCTCACATTTGTGAGCTTCTTCAGTATGAGCTGCGGCTGCAAGGACTCTGGAGGAGTAATGTGGAGCTCCTGGTATGCAATGAGTGAATGTCTGTCCAGATGTTCTTTTTAAGATGGCAGCAGGACTTCGGCCCCATGAGGTATCGGCAGGGCAGGTGACTTTGTTCCCACTCCACCATGAAATTTTCTGAGCTCCTTGCTGATGCATAATTAATGAGCTGGAAAGTGGAAGATCGTGCAGGATCAACCGCCCCACTGCCAAGCGGGAATCACACGACCTCTACTGGATCATAGCAGAGTTGGGGGAAGACAAGACCGTCTCTTTTTCCTGGCAGCAGCTGCCGTACAGTAAGGTTAAGTGTCCAGTCTTGTTAGTGGATGAATATACATGAATGAATATTAGTGAATGGATGGGTGAGTAAATGGGTGAGTGGGTGGTGAGGTAGGTAAGTGCTTAAAGCATAGTTGGGTGAGATGGGTAAGGTGGGTGAGGTGGGTAGGTGAGTTAGTAGGCAGGGGGTAGGTGGTAGTGGGTAAGTGGGTAGGGGCAGCTAGGTGAGTTGCAGTGGGTATGTGGGTGGGTGGGTGGGTAAGGTGGTAGGTGGGTGAAGATGGTAAGTAGGTGGAGTAGGTGGGTAAGTGGATGAGTAGGTATGTGGGTAAATGGGTAGGGGTTGAGGTGGTACATGGGTGAAGTGGGTAGGTGAGTGAGATGGGTTGCTGGGTGATTGGGTAAAGGGTAGGTGTGTAGTTATGTTATAGGGTAGTCGGATCAGGTGAGGAGGGTAGTTGGGTCAGGTCAGAAGAGTAGTCAGCTGGTTGGGAGGGTAGTTGTGGGGTTACTGGGTAGTCGGGGGTGTCAGGGAGTAGTTAGCTGTTTGGGATGGTAGCCGGGGGTCAGGTGGGTAATCGGAGGGGGTGTCAGGGGGCAGTTAGATGGTTGGGAGGGTTAGTCAGGTGTCAGGCGGGTACTTGGGGGTCAGTATGAGTGACTGGGGGGTGGGGGTGTCAGTTTTGGAGTTTTCCAGGAATTAGCCTAGGTTTAACGTGTCTAACATTTCCTGGGTAACATCAGATCTGTACCAAGTCACTGACTCTAACTCACCGTCAAAGATATTTGTGGAGGGTCACAGGGAGGAGGGGAATTGGGCATTAGAAGTTGAACCTTCCTGGGCGATTCCCACGGAGGACCTCCATAGAATCCTGTCGCACATCTCAGTTGTACGTTCAGTATCCGATGATTCAGAGAACAAAAGATTGGCCCTATGTGTCAGTAAATGCAATATTGATACATTAAAAGGCAGCAGTGAACAGTAAAATAACTACCTACAAAACAGAGAAACAATTTTTTTGTAATATTTACAAGCAAACACCATATAAAAATTAACGCACAATCACAAACAATTTTCATGGGTACATGAATGCTTGGTTTTGTAATAAAGGAAAGTTGCTAGCATCACATTTTATAACAGTGGCTCTTAACATTTGAAAGCAATCAAACACTTCATTTTAACTTACAGCAGTGACAACCTTGTTCTATTTAAATTAATTTATGTAATTCAATTAAAGTTAACAAGTCTGGTTTTTGATGTAACAGATGCAAATGCCCTGGTCCATATGTATTCCAAGTGAAATAGCTTACTTGTTAAATATTTTGGTGAAAATACTCAATTCTTCAGATTATAATGTGATTATAGGCACACATATTCTTAAACAGTAGAACAGCCAACTACTTTGATTTGAAGCAGTGGCCTCTAAGGGCTACTTTACTCCAATTCCTGTCCTAAATCAGCCCCAAAAATGGTCGTATGTCAGAGTAAAAATCTATTCCTTTATCTGTACACTCTTTCTTCCCAGTGGGAGGGTAGATAAATGGTTTGCAGACTCCTCTGTAATGTGGGATGCAGCGAAATTGATTTTTGGGCCAATTTATATCATAACCTAAGAGTTACCATTAAATTCCAAAACAGCAAGCCTTTTATTTTTCTAAATTGCATTCAATTTATGTGTTTTTTGTCAGTCTACTTTAGGTCAAGCAATATTTCTGGTCTTTCAGCGAGCCTCAAGTAATCTGAATATTTTATATGAATGTTCTTAGCCTTTCATCCTCAGCCTCAGAATGAGAGGCTGTATTGTGTGTCCTGAAATATATTAGGATGTGAATTGCTTTAAATATTTCTCTTATCTTTTAATCTTTGACACTTGCCTCACAATGCAACATTTCTATAATCATTTTCTCTTTAAAGTACATGAAATGGATGGGAAATTATTGTTACTTGTACTCAAAATGTGAATGCCTCAAAATAGGTTAATTCTCATCAGTATTTGGCTAAATCCTATATAAAAATGCAAACGAAACACAGATGCAAAATGTGATCATGCAATGACTGTGATTTTATTGCATGAATAAGGTGCTCAGCTGTTCAGTTATAAAGACAAATAAATTACATTCTACTCAACAAAAATAAAAGCCTAACATTTAGCCCATTGCCCTGCTCTTTCTAGAATAACGTTTCTATTTAAAACCATTGTTGCTGTTCTATAATTATAATAGCAATTAGCGAAAAGTTTAATTGACCTCTGTATATTAACCACAACTGAATATTCATTATGTTGTAAAGCATGCATTGTGCAAAAAGATCTGGCTAAAAAAAGTTCAGAACAATTTTATAATGGCAATGAGGAAGCAGCATGGTGTACCCAGAATTAATAATCTTATTGAAATTCTTGCACAAAGGGTTTATTGGGGAAGGGACATTTGTTCATTTTGTTTTCTAGCTGAATGTGATCCAAAGTAATATTCTTCATACTGATAACATCATCTTTTAGTTAATCCCCATCTTAAAGAAGAGTGGATACCAAAACTTTGCCCAAATAAACAAAAAAGACAGTGAATAGAAATATTTTGGTAAAAACAAAAAACTGCGAATGCTGGAAATCCAAAACAAAAACAGAATTACCTGGAAAAACTCAGCAGGTCTGGCAGCATCGACAGAGAAGAAAAGAGTTGACGTTTCGAATCCTCATGACCCTTCAACAGAACTAGAATATGTGGAAATATGTTGGATTGACTCACTTAATAATTTTATTGCGACCATGCTACTGCACAGCAACAATGTATTTCTAACTAGCTGGATTTAAGTTTTATTCTATGTACATTAATAATGTGAGGTAAATCAAGAACTAGTCAGACATTCAGCCTAACCATATAGTATTATGCATACTGTTCATGTAGTTGCATAGATTTGCTCATTCTCTCATTGCAGGAGCAGGGAGAACAGAAAATGCTGGTGTGGGGGGGGATTTCCTAGCTAACAACTGCAGAGGAGGAAGCACTGGAAATCAGTGGCATTTCAAAATCCCAGGCCATTAGTGGTGGAGAGATGGGACCTCCCAGCTAGCTGGGGACACAATTAAATAGCAGCAAACCACATGTCATACAACACTCAGTCATGTTGACTTGATTTCAACAGCAAGTGAAATATTATAATTGTTCAATGATAAATTACAATATTTTGACTTTTTTAATATGAATTCTCTTCCAACAAGGCCTTCAGGTATGCAACAGGAGACAATGAGCATTCAGGATGATGAATCCTCAGAGGAGTTGATTTCATGTAAGGGTGTACCATGACGGGACTCACAGTCACTAGCTCAGATATTACACCTTGTTCAACAGATAATCTGTTTTTTACCTAGGGATTCATACTTGATGGGTTTTTTTCCCAGAAAGAAAATTGGTGAAGGATAGAACCCAAGCCAATATGAAACATTTTGGTATTTATTTAGAGTTACACATTACAAGCATACACCTCCTAACTCAATAACTATAGATTGTGTCTGTGTTAAGTGAATCGCTAGTTAATTCCCACTACCTGCATACAATTAGAAAGAATTAATATATAATTAACATGAATCACAAGTGAGCAAGAGCAAATGGTGGTGGCAGAGACAGCAGTGGAGGATCTGCATCACAGGGTGCAACCCTCTCCCAGCTCTGCTCAGTTAATCACAGGAGCTGTTCCCTGGGAAACATTATAAAAATGGAAAGAGTGAGGAGAGAACAACAGGATGGAAGGGCATGTGAATTTTCCAGGATAGCAGGCTTCCTAATTGTGTAGTGTAGCATTGAGTGCATTCACCTGGCTCTGTGGGTCCTCTAATTAAATGGGGACCACTACAGGGACCGCAAGGGCTACCAATTCTAAACTTGCACGTTAATGCTTATTTTAATGACTACTTTGAAAATCTATATTCAATTGCTCTTATGGTTTCAAATCTCACTCCTGAGATTTGAACATGCAATCCAGGCTGACCTTGCAGTGCAGTATTGTCAGAGGCATCATCTTTCAAATGAACGGTTAAACTGAAGCCTTGTCTTTTCTCTCAAGTGAAGAAAAGCAGGTGAGCCCTCCCTGGATAACCAACATCACTAAAAAATGATTAATTCACTGCTGTTTATGGGACATTACTGTGCCAAAATTGGCTTATCACACAAAGTGCGACTATGGCAGGGATTTTCCAGTCCCGCCAGCAGTGGGCATCGTCATGGGTGGGACCAGAAAATTTGGAGCGCCACTTTAGGCCGCTCTCCAAATTTTCCCCATCCTGTCTGCAATGATGCCCACCACTGGCGGAGTTGTAAAATCCCACCCTATGTTTCAAAGAGTACTTAATTGGCTGTAAAGCACTTTGGGATATCCTGCGGTCATGAAAGGCACTATATAATTATTTCTTCACTTAGGCATTTTACTTTACATGAATAACTGACATGCGGAAAAGGAGATGAAATCCTACTGAGAAAGCATTTAAACCTTAAACACTGATTTGCATTGTGACCTTGAACACATGGGGATCTGAGAATACTACACCCAAATAAATCCTTCAAGGTATATTTTAAAGAGTTAGGATGATTTGGTACTTTCTCTAATGTTTCTAAGAACAGAACATATTATTGTGGTATAACTGATCTAAATACTTCAGCTAAAAATGCAAACAAGAAAATGATAGTTCGCTACCATATTGTTGGTACATTGGGGATATAATTAATGCATAAATGCAGGTAAATAGATGAAAGTTCAATGTTTAAATGGGATTAAGGCTTGCTGAATTTGTGGAATGAGAACAGAAAAAAGGAGCAACTAAATTCTCAACATTTTTCAGTTGTCCTCACCATCACTGGAAAACGAAACCTACCAAATTTGTTTATGTTAACACAGAAAACAATGAATATGTTCAAATGTGTAGAAGCCAAAAATTGAACTTTGGCATTCACTCATTTTTATTCCCCAATCTTCTGAGGTAAATAGCACTGACTTTGAGTATGGTTATATTTATTTAATAGCTCAGATCTATTAAGGTTTCCCTTAGTAATCAGCCTCGCCTGCTGGTGCCTTGGTTAGTTTTCCATTTTTGAAATAAGTCACTGCATATCACTTCAGGAAATTTTGGTTCTGTTTTACTGTGGATTACAACTTATTCTGGTACAGCAGATTTATGTCTAAAGCAACCCTGTCACTCTCTCTGTTTCTGTCATGTCCTGGCAGTGGTGGTAAAAACAAAAGTAGCGATTCATCAGGAAAATAGATTTAATTTTTGAGAAAAATGTCCCCAGAGTCACAAATCATCCAAATAAGCACAATAAACTACACTTCCAAAAAATGTTTGTAGATTAAAATATAACAAGTTACACGTAGAAATAATCATCCGCAAAACAAGAGATATATAAAGAGGGAAAACATATGTGACAGTTACCAAAATTAAGTATCTAATTTGGCCTTTGTTTAACACATAATGCAAAGTAACCATGACAATGGATTTTATGGGTTGGAGATGGTGGCAGGCTGCTGGGACCCCTCCCTGTTGCAAGAGCCTGTCAGCAGTTGACGCACAGGGAAGAAGTCTAGCCTCTGGCCATGACGCTCTGTGGGTGGACTAAACAGGTCAAGAGAGGGACTTCCAACCCTCAGCGGGAGGAATTCCCGCCCTCGAGAGGTGCCAGGCAAACTGATTGGTCGGCGGCCCCAGCAGTGCCAGAAGAGAGCAGTGGGCGCTGCTGGAACTGCACGCAGGCAGGCCCACAGGGAAGACAGCCATTGCATCCTGACTCAGGTAAAGTCAGGGGTCTTGGACAGGTTGGGATTGGGCAGCCGAAGGCGGGAGGAGGGGCGGTGTTGTTTTGGAGGTTAGACGGGAAGGAATAAAGAGGGAGGTAACATTGTAGTTGTGGGGGGGAGGAGGTGCACCTAGTGCACAAAGGGCATGCCCCGAATGGTGTGCCCCTTGCTCCCTGCCTTTACAGAAGTTTTTTTTTAAACGGCCCACCCACTCCCACACACCTGCCCATGCCAATCATATTGTGGTGTGGGCAGCATATTATATGGATCAATTGGTTTGCTAACAAGCTCAATTGACCCTTGACTATTTATTTAAATATGGCGTGCAGGCTGCCGGTTTTGGCACCCACCAACCTACAGAGTTATGGGGGACAGCTCAGGGGTGTGCAAAAAAAGTCATGGCCTACCCACCCATCATGTTTTACATGCCCTCAAACTGCCCACCCTCCCCCCACTGAAAACCGTCTGGCATGGAGGGAGTGGGGCGTGTAAAATCCAGCCCAATATTGCAATAGTCTTATCTAGGGACACAATTATTTTGTCCAGGTTATACCAAAATAGTTATGCTTTTCTTAAATAACAATGACAGAGCGCAGAAGATATTAAACATTGAAATATTATTATTCTTGTTAGCATAATTGGTTAAATTGTACAGTTCCTTTCTATTTTAACAATAAGTCCAGTACTGCAGTGCTAAACCAACTATAAGTCAAGTAACATAGGTATTCATTTATTTTTTCCTTTCTCTAATTTTCACATAACAATGAAGAAAAAGCCCAGATGTAACAATAGTATAAGTCTAGCAATCATAATATTAATTGAAATATGTTCCAAATGTTCACACTAATTCTAACCTAACAATGAAGAAGTGAGCCTGAATAATAATGGACATGCCATGTGCACATTGTGCAATTGTCTCACAAGAATTTTTACAGCAGCAAAGCCAAATCCGAAGAACTCTGATTTCAATTAGTTTGAATATTTGTAACTGTCACCATGTATGAATACTAGATCAACTGTGAAAATTCAGAAGTACAGAGAACATATGGATTCTGGTGTTTCAGTTAATTTGATATGTGGCATTTGTAAAATTATCTACAGTATTAATAATTTTCATGATGACGTGACATTCATTTGAAACGTAAAGGGGGTGGATTCGATTACTGAGGTGGCTGATTGCAAATTGCCAGCCTGTCATGCACTCATCTTCCACTGAAAAGGAACTAGTCTCAACTGACTGCAGATTCACTATCACCTGTTTGTGCTACCACCAAAATCAAAATTCACCCCTAAAAGTCCCAGTTTGATTTGTTTAAGTGATCCTCATGTTGATCCATGAATTATGGTTTGGGTTCTAACCATTCTTCAAATTTAATGCCATCATAAATTGATAAAAGGCGCAGTTTGACTTTCCATGAAGCATAGATTAATGTTTTGCTTTTGCATCTTTGTATACGTAGCCTTCAATATATTTTCACTCCAATGTGATAACAGTAATAAATTAATTAACTCATAAGCAAATAGACTTTTTCTAACTGCTAATAAACAGGTAATTACCAAACTTAGCTAAACTTAGTTAAAACTTAATTTTGTTAAACCAGTTGCTGGGCAATTTGATTCCCCAAGATGATGGTTTTCTGAGTGATTCAATCTCTTCCTTACATAATATTTCAAGTTGATAATGACAATCATAATATGTTTAGTAATTTTCTTTATGTTACAGCTCAATTCAACTTGAGCAATAAGTGTTATAAATCCACCTTCTATTTATAGGTACTACAAATGATATCATTTTCAAAATGAAATATGCATCACGGACTGCACGCATTCATATGAGGGTAGTATCCCTGCCACTTGTATCCCTTTACCTTTCTCTTTCCTTGCTCAAAAGAAAAAGCTTGTTCATAACCAGTGGCAGAGAAATGCAACCAGGAGAGGAGCACTGTCGCTGAGATGCCTCAGTCCACATGAGCAAGTTGCTGCAGAAATTATAGGCAGAGAATGGAGATTACAGGAGGAGACTGGAAATGACAACAGAAGGCTGTTAAAAGCTCATCATAGGTTATGGCAGCATTTTGTGCTTCCTCCAAGATTTGTAATGCCTCAATACCTAGCTAATATTTCTTAAGGGTAAATGTCGCTAGAACACCAAAATAAGTTATTTTGTATTTTACATTATAGGGAAAGTCCCACAGGAAGAGGAAAACTTTTTTGACGACCTCCTTAAACACTTTTGCTGGAATTTTCTGTGCCCGCTGGAGTTGGGCAATGAGCGGGCAATATGGCGAGAGGGCCAAAAATCGGTTTCACGACGTTGTGAAATCAGTTTGCAATCGTCCGTTCTACCCTTCAATGGTGGGACGTATTTTCTGCTGTTGGGCATCAGAAACCTCATTGTAATACATCTGCATATCATTATAAGCCCCGTCTGCCGGGATCATCCCCCCATAATGGATTGTCCGCCCACATTGGCGGGAAAACATGCTGGTGCAGAACAGGCCTTGACAGTGTACGTGCAGAAGTCCAGACTTATCATAGGGCATTGCTCACAACACGGACATCTGAGGGGCAGAAGATGCTGGAGCCCAACAGCAACGGGTCTCTGGAGGAATGTCTATCGCATGCTGGGTGGATTCTCATTGACATGGCTCCGCTGCAAAGCAGCTCACGGAAAGTGGAAAATCACCATTGAGGGTCTGCTCACAATGGATAATCATCAAGGAGGTGACGAGGAATGTCCAGCTGTGTTTGGGAGAGGAAGATGCACCGGGGGTGGGAGAGGAAAGGCCTAGGTTCAACTGGGAGAGGAAGGTGTGTCTGGGGGGTTGGTGGGTGTGGTTGGGTTGCGAGGAACAAAGGTGTCAGGAGTGAGTTGGGAGGGGGGTGAGCAATGGTGCCGACGGGGTGAGGTTGGCTGGGAGAATGGAGGTTTTGGGGGTGTGAGCTTGTTAGGATGGGATGAGATTGAGGGGGGAATGAAGGTGTTGGGGTAGTGAGATTGGGAGGGAGGAACAAAGGTGTCGGGGGGTGTGGTTGGGGGGGTGGGGAGAAACAAAGGTGTTGGAGGGGTGAGATTGGTGGGGAGGGTGTACAGGAGGAGGAGGTAACGGGGGAGAAGATGGCAACTGGGCAGGTAGGTATAAGGGAAGGAGTTCTGAGGGGAAAAGAGTTGAGAGGGCAGAAGGACTTTGGGTGGAGGCAGGAGTTCCATGGGAAGCAAGACTTTGAGGGAATGAAGGAGTTCCAAGGAGGGGCAGGACTTCAAGAGGATGAAGGAGTTTAGGGGGTATAGGAAGAAGTAAGGTTGGAGGAAGGAGTCACAGAGGGGAAGGAGTAAGGGTACTAGAAGAAGTCAGGAAGGGGGAAAGACTAAAGAGATTGGAGTCCAAGGGATGGGAAAGGAGATCCAAGGTGGAGGGAGTCCACGGCGGGGAAGGAGTTCTAAATGGGGAAGGAGCTCCAAGGGGGGAAGGAGTTCCAAAAGGGTTAGGAATCCAGAGGGGCAGATGTCAAGGTGAACTTGCAGGTGAGAGGTCTGTTGAGAGCATGACTGCCTCCTGGGGAGCGAAGCGAGGATGGGCATGGTCTGAGGGAATGGTGAGAATGACCCAGGGCAAAGTGAGGTGGTAGGGTGGGATGGTGAGGGTGCGATGGTATTGGTAGAAGGATGATGAGGGTGGTTGGTGGGGACTCGGAGGCAGACACAGGCCCTGGGGGTGGGAAGCAGGAGCTTGGGGAGGTTAATGTGGATGGGGGTGTGATTTTCAGGAAGGAAGGGAATGTGCAATTTCACCTGGACATCCCTGAAAGAAAAGGGTTGTCGCTGGTGGGCCACAGAGGGGAGGTAGAAGGCGATGCCAGAGGGTCAACGTTAATGGAGGAAAGGAAATAGGTAACTGGGAGAGGAGAGAGGAAAGGGAGCACACAAGAATGTTAGTCATACCAAAAGCTAATCAAAAGTGAAATGAGAGTTGTGGTGGGTGAAATCAGGTGCTGCATGGGATTGTGACTGGTGGGTGGGCGGAGATGCAGGTCAGCTCAGATGGACAACTGAAAGCGAACCCCAGCAGGCCGCATTTAAAGTGCTTAGGACATTGAGGTGAGCGTGATGGAAGAAGGAGCCACTTGCGTGGGAGAGTGCTTGCACGAGGCTCTGAAAGGCCCTGCAACACACACACAATTCTACTTCCAGAATTACTTATGTGCTGGCTGTGTGCAACTGAACTACTATTGTTGGGGGGGCGGGGGGGCGGGGGGGTGGTGCGGGCAGGATGCAGGGAGAGGACTCACGAAGCCTGTCAATGAAGCTTAAAGACACCTTTACACATTATTCAGTGAAAGTGAATATATTTTCAGATTGCAAAGTGACAAAATATGTTCACCCGTGCAACCAACTGTGATCAGAATTTTTTAACTTTGGAACACCTTCTAGGTACTGCCCTGACATCTGCAACAGGGGTGGAGACAGCCTGTGCAATGGTTAGCCCTGTCACCTCTGATGACTTCGGCATGGGTCCTCTGGAAAACCAAGGCCTTGGAGCTCTGACTTGCTTTGGCTGTCCTCCTGTGGGCCAGTGCAATGTGCTCACCAGATTGTGACCCCAAGGTGGTTCTAGAACTAGGTCCCACTGAGGTCTGTATCTCTGCGCTGGTGGACGGTGTGGGTAAGCACTGTGACAGGTCTTCCAGGCTGCTTATTTCCAGCTTTACAATGGAGGAGGTGTCCTCTTGGCTGGAGGTGACCTGGATGGAACTGAGGGAATGGCTGGCTGAGGGTGTCAGTCGCTTGGCAGAGCTCCCTGTGAACCATAGCAGAGATAATTAGTGCATGTCAGCAGAGTCAAAAGCGGAAGAGAGAGCACTCACATTTACATGAAGGATGATGTGGTGCTATATCCGTGGGTGGATGTTTGCCGCCGACCTCACCGTCACTGCAGGCACGGTCCACGTCCTCACCAATCAGTGCAGTGGCACACTCTTCAAAGTGAGTGAGGGGCCTAAGGTGGGCTACTCCGCCCCCGGTCTGGGATTTTTCCTTGCTGTTGTGAGCCAGCTTCTCCTGCATGAAAACAGATGGGGAGAGTGTGAGCAGGACACATGGCACTGCATGGAATGTTTGTGTGGTGAGTGGAACAATGGACGGGATGAGGATGTGAGCTCCAGAGGATATGAGCCGGATGGAGATGTGAGGGTGTGTGTGTGAAAATTAGTGGTGGTGTCCCTTGAGGTGTAAGATCCATGTGGACGTGTGATGGGTTTGTGAGTGTGTGAGTTGAAAGTGATGAGAAGAGTGACTTACCCTGGCGGAACGGAGAAGATCATTCATCCTTTGTCAGCACTGGCTGGCCATCCTCTTTTGTAGGGCATTGGTGCTGACCACTGCTGCCATCACTTCCCAAACCCAACTGGTGATGTTGCTGTCCATCCTGCAGCCAGAGCGGCAGTAGAGGCCATCACTGTGGGCCTCCACTGCGTCCAAAACGTGCTCGAGGGACACGTAATTAAACCTGGGGTCTACATTTGTCTTGCCTTTCGGGGCCATGTCTTCCATTCAGCAGTTCTGGGCTGGGAGCATTGAGAGGTGTGCATGCAGCTACACTTTAAATATAGCGCCTGGCATGAGGAAACAGTGAAGTGATGGCATGGCTGGCAAATGGAAGTGCGCCTGCCATTGAAACGGCGTGTTTCCCTGGAATGCATAATTAATGCGGCAGGATTGGGATAATGCGGTGTGAGAAGCTGCCATTGCAGCCAATGGGTAAAACGTCGTTTTTCCAGCCGCTACCGCACTTAGTACAAATTTGGGACAATTCTGTCCTTTGTGAGAGTGGAACATAGGCTCTTACCCCTTCAAGCCTGTCCTGCCATTCAGTTAGATTATGGCTGAATAATCTTCCAAAGAGCTATGATTAGGGAACATTAGGCTGACATGATTGTCAATTGGCTGGAGTCCACAACTCACATCTGAAACATATTGCAGAAAATTCTTCAAATACTGAAAACTCAAGTAACAGTTTAAAAGACCTTTATAGCCCGAGATTCCAATAGGAGTATAAAAAAATGAATAATAGTGGCTTCCAGGGTGGCAGCTACCACTTCTGCAATGAATATTTTGAGGATCAGCCACATATGTACATAGCTTCCCAAACCTTGTAGGGCTGTTTAACCTGTATTGACACCAACCAGTAGCACCTTTACGCCTGTGCCCAGCACACAGGAGTGAACACAGATGCTTAGAAGAGCACTGAGCCTGCTTCCTTTGACTTCCTCCAATTCCTGCACATGAGACAGCTTCAGTCCTGAGCCTAGGAACCCCTGCCACTGGATAAGAAGGTTGCAGGAAGCTCACATTTCTGGGACAAAAACAAAAAATGCTGGAAAAACTTAGCAGATCTGACAGCATCTGTGGAGAGAAAGGCTGAGTTAATGTTTTGAGTCTGTACGTTTCCAGCATTTTTTGTTTTTGTTTCAGATTTCCAGATCCGCAGTATTTTGCCTTCACCTGTGGGACAGCTGTTTCACTGAGTTGAGAGTTTAACCTTTTCTCAAATGTTCACCAGGCCTCATACCCCAGTTCAGATAGTACATCTCAGTGTCAGCCTCTGATAAAATATATCTTTTCCTTTCTTCCCTAAGCCTTACACATTTAATCTTATTTCTATGCCCCTTTGCTTTCAGACTGCTTATTTACTGAAAACAGTCTGTTTCCTATCTGATTTGTCTCAGTCTTTTATAATGCAAACTCCTCCACCAAAGCACAAATACAAAAGAGCACCAATTTTTCAAATCTTTTTATTTATATTTCCTCAATTTCTGCAAATTAGTAATGGTATTATACTCTTTCTATCGCCTGAACTTTGTTCCATAATATAGAGCCCAAAACTGTTCACAGTACTGCTACTGTTGTCTTATAGATTCACCGTGACATCTGAACTTTTATATTCTATAACTCTTGCCATGAAATCTGATATTCCATAGCTATTTTTCTTTATCCAAATGCAGTCCTGCTTTTAATGTACTGTGAGCTTGAATACCCAAATCCCTCAGCTCTTTTATATCACCCAATGTTACCCAAAGTATAATTATTTCTTTTATAATCAAAATGTACCACCTCTCATCTACTGACTTTTAATTCCATTTGCCATGTTTATGCCCATTCCATCATCCTGTCATGAATCCCACGACAGCTTACTTTAGAGCGCGGAATGACTTACTTTACTTCCTATTTTAGTATTGTCTGCAAATTTGGATAGTACTCCCTCAAGCCATATATCCAAATCATGGACATACATAGTGAATATCATTTGGTTCCAGAACTAGGGGCATGTGAAACACTGCTACATACTTGCAACCATTCTAAGAAGTTGCCTCTTGTGACCATCCTGTCAGATGCCTCTGCATCTTCCAATTTTGTTCAACTACCACATAGCACCTGCCCAAGTTGTGTGTGTAGCATACTTGCCTTTGAGTCAGAACGTTATGAGTTCAAGTCTCAGTCCAAAGATTTGAGCACAAAATCCAGGTTGACAATACAAAGCACTACTGAGGGTGTGCTGCACTGTGAAAGGTGCTGCCTTTCAAATTAAATATTAAACCTATGCCTTGTTTGCTCTCTCAGGCAGAAGCAAAGGATCCCATGGCACTATTTTGAAGAAAAGCAGGAGGAGTTTCCCCTGTTTATTGACTAATATTTATCCTTCAGTCAAAATAAAAAAAACAACTTATCTACCATTATCACATTATTGTTTGTGGCAGATTGCTGTGTGAAAATTGGTTGCCACTTTTCCTAAATTGCAGGAATGACTACACTTCTAAAGTACTTCATTGACTGTAAAGTGCTTTGGGACATCTTAATGAAATACGCCATATAATTGCAAGATTTTCTTTCTTTCAGGCATCCGTTCGAATCTAAGGTTGGTGTAGTAATTATGGTTTTATTTAGTGTGTAATGTACTTTTAAGAATTATACTTGTTAAGGAAGATCACATGATCTGTAGTAACCAATTGGAGAATAGTGCTGGCTACCTCAGCAGCCAGTATAGAGATAGAGTTGGAGTTGACAGCACATGTGTAGTTGCTGCTAAGCATATTGTAAATAAATGTAATGTTTCCACCTAAGAAGTACCTGCAGATCAACTCTATCATCCATGGTACAACTCAGTTACTCTACAACAAACTGGCGATGAGGATAAAACAGAACCGAACAGAAGAAATCAAATTGGACAGAAATTGGCACTGTACCTTGCCCAATGATTGTAAGTAGCATGCTCCATTAGAATTGAAGAAGTTATCTTCTCTCAAAACTTGGGAAATTGATCATTTTGAACCTGCTCCAGATGATTGATCTCAATACATAGAACGCCTCATGCTCTTTTTTCAAGTGAATGAGATTACGGGGGAAGAGAAGAGGTGAGCAATCCTCTTGAGTACTTGTGAGAGCAAAACCGACATACTGATTCAAGGTTTGACAGCACCCAATGCCTCAGCTTCGAAGAATTTGGATGAATTGATGGACCTGGTGAAGGGTCACTTTCAACCAAAGCCCTCTGTCACAATGCAGGGGTTCAGCTTTCATTTGTGAAATAGAGCCCCGGGTGAGACAATTATATGCTACATGGCAAATTTGAAGCAGCTAATGGAACATTGTGGTTTCGGTACGACTCTCAACATCATGCTCAGACATCATTTCGTGTGTGGTGTGAAAAAGGACTCTATTCAGAAAAGATTATTGTCCAAAGTGAACCTGGGTTTCAAGAAGGCGCTAGAAAAAGCGCTGGCCATGGAATGTGCTGTAAGAGATTCAAAAGCAATACAGGGTGTGCAAAATTGCATCATCCTCCACATCGGGCGGGAAACCTCAGCTGAAAGAGGTGCGAAAAAGTAGACTCTGCCGAGAAGCAGGAAACAGCTCCCGCTGGCTGAAGAATAAAGAAAAATAAATTAGCAGCAACATCAAAGAATAATTTTAATAGAGGTGGAAATAATCAGTTTTTTAGCAATTGGCAGTTTAAAAAAATCAAATGCTACTATTGTCATAGAAATGGACATATAATGAGGCAATGCAAGGAAAGGTTCAAGCAGGCTTGTAAACAAAAGAAGAAGCCCAATGAAATCTACAATGTAGAAGAGCTTAAAACAATAAAATCAGATCTTTACTTGTTTAAGCTGAAAGTTGGATAGACAGATCCAATATTTGTCACAGTGAAAGTTAAAGGCAAACCTGTTAGTATGGAAGTGGACAAGGGAGCTTCCACTGTAATTGGGGAACATACCTTCAGATATTTGGATAATGCTGAACATCAATTAAGTTTAGAAGAAACAGACGCCAAGCTAAAAACATAAACGGGTGAAGACATTCAAATAAAAGGCATAACCAGGGTAACTATCCATTATGGAAGCCAATCAGCAAAGCTACCCTTGATGGTGGTAACAGGTGAAGGGCCAAGCCTCCTGGGGTGAAATTGGTTAAAGGAGATTAAGTTAGAATGGCCTGAAATTTCCCAGTTGAGAGCAAGTGGGCTGCCAGAGTGATTTAGAAAGTACACCACCATCTTAATGGATGAATTGGGGGAAATCCACGGCCTGCAGGCCAAGATTCATGTAGATCCGGAAGCAACCCCTCGCTTCATGAAGGCGAGACTGGTGCCATATGCCCAGCGAGAAAAGTTGACATTGAACTGAACAGACTAGAGAAAGTGGGCATTATACAACCTGCTCTGTTCTCAGAATGATAGCATCATAGTCCCCATCCTTAAACCCGACTAAAACATCCAAATTTGTGGATACTGCAAACTGACGGTTAATAAAGTAACTAAGCTAGACAGGCACCCCATTCCAAAAATCAAAGACTTGTATGCCAAGCTAGCAGGAGGAACAATATACACAAAGCTTGACATGAGTCATGCTTATCAACATCTCGAGTTGGATAATATCTCATGGGAATTTGTCACAATTAATACCCACAAAGGGTTGTACCAATATACACGATTGCCTCCAGTGACTCTTCCACTTGTGCCATCTTTCAAGGAACAATGGAAATCTCACTGCAGGGACTGCCCCAGGTTGTAGTTTACTTAGATGATGTATTGGTGACAGGATTCACTGAAAAAGAGCACTTGGCAAACTTAGAAGAAGTCTTAAAATGTTTCTTGCAAGCTGGAGTGCATTAAAAAAAAGATAAGTACACATTCCAAGTGAGGGAAGTAATCTATTTGGATCACTGGCTTGATTCGTGGTGCCTCCACCCGGTTGAAGAGGAAGTGAGAGCCATAAGAGAGGTACCTGCACCAAAGAACGCCTCAGAGCTTTAATTATTCCTAGGAATGATCAACTATTATGGGTAGTTCTTACCCAATTTGTCTACAGTGCTGGCCTACTGCATCTTATACTCAAAAAGAATCAATGCTAGTCTTGGGAGGCACCACAGAAAGTAGGTTTCATAAAGGTGAAACAATTGTTGCACTCGTACAATCTATTAGTGCATTATAATCAGACAAAAGAATTGGTGCTGACATGTGATGCATCTCCCCATGAGTGCGAGCAGTGCTCTCTCATTGGATGGATGACGGCACAGAACAGCCAATAGGTTACATATCAAGAGCGTTCACCAAAGTGGAAAAGGGATGCTCGCAGATAGAAAAAGAAGGCCGGTCCATCATCTTTGGTGTTAAGAAATTTCACCAGCACATACACGGATGCCATTTTACAATCATTTCAGAGTACAAACCATTACTAGGCTATACCACCCATTGCCTCAGCAGAACAAAACAATGGGCTTTAATTCTGGTAGCATACGAAAACACTTTCGTACTTAAACAATCAAATCGCAAACGCCAACACCCTTAGTCATTTGCCTTTACAAGAAAATGATGAGCACATCCCAGTTCCACAGAAACTTGTTTTACTGTTAAATTGATTAGGTTCCATGCCAGTATGTGCTCAACAGATCAGAGACTGTACAAGTTGGGACCCAGTCCTATCTCTAGTATGAGAACAAGTGATACATGGTTGGTCACAGGAGCCGGTATCTGATGAAATGAAACCATACTTCAACAGAAGACATGAAATAACCAGCCAGGATGGTATCTTATTGTGGGGAGCACCAGTGATAGTTCCTCCAAAGGGAATGGAACTATCTTCCAAAGAGCTATGATTAGGGAACTAATTAATTGAATACACAGTGCCCATCCAGGAATTTCCCGAATGAAGACCATAGCACACAATTCTCTTTCACGTGGCTTGGGATGGATGGCGAAATAAAGAGTTTAGTAAAGCACTGCGTGCAATGTCAGCAACTGCAAAAGACGCCAGCGACAGCTCTGTTACATCCATGGGAGTGGTCAGGTAGACCCTGGGTGCAGTTACACATTGACTATATTGGACCTTTCATGGGAACAATGTTCCTGCTCATTGTCAATGCCCATTCAAAATAGATGGACGTCTATAAGGTGAAGTCACCAACGTCAGTCGCTACAATCGAGAAATTACGCCAGAGTTTTGCCATTCACGGACTACAAGTTGTAGTCATTTCGGATAACGGCACGGCATTTACGAGTGCTGTGTTTCAATGGTTTATCAGCCTCAACAGTATCACTGATGTGAAAATTGCACCATACTACCCTTCCTCAAATGGACTAGCTGAAAGGGTGGCTCAAACGCTCAAGGCAGATATGAAAAAGCTAACTGGCGATTTCTTGGCAACCAAGCTAGCATGTTTTCTTTTTCATTATGGAACTACCCCTCATGCAACAACAGGTGTCACACCTGCGGAGTTATTGTTGAAATGCCATCTCAGGACACAATTGAGCTTAATAATGCTAAATTTAGAGGGGAAAGTGGAAAGGTGTCAGGGAAACCAGGAAACTAGACACGACTGGCATAGTCAAGAGAGGAAATTTACCGTGGGAGAGCCATTATACATGAAAAACTTCGGGGAAGGACCAAAGTGGTTACCGGGTGAAATAAGTGTGGTGACTGGGCCTCTATCTTTCCACATGGAGGTGGAAAGCTGGATCATCCGTAAACATATGGACTATTTAAAGAAGAGAGAGAGGGAGACAAATCACCAAGATTTGGTTCCACCAGTGTTCATGACAGGATCTATGTTTCCTGTTAAGGATACTCAGCCCAGGACTGACGTGCCTGATGTTCCTGTAAGAGTTGAGGATATAGTACTGCAAGTATCCACCAAAGTACCTGATGTTCAGGCAACTCCGGAAAAGGAAGTTCCTGACAAAGAATCTTAAGTTGTGAAGTTGTGACGTTCCACACATACCAGAAAACCACCTGAAAGACTGAACTTGTAAATTCCTTACCCAGTATAAATATTATGTTGTGTTGAAAAATATGTACCTGTAAATGTAATATGTATGGCCGAGTTAAAGGGGGAGGAATGTAATAATTATGGTTTTGTTTTGTGTGTAATGTACCTTTAAGAATAATACGTGTTAAAGAAGATCACATGATCTGTAGTAACCAATAGGAGAGTCGTGCAGGCTACCTCAGCAGTCAGTGTAGAGATAGAGTTGGAGTTGAAAGCACATTTGTAGTTGCTGCTGAGTTTATTGTAAATAAACTTAATGTTTCCACTCAAGAAGTGCCTGCAGATTAACTCTATCATTAATAATACAACTTGGCACCCCTACAACTGTTGGTAGCATTGTTTCTACTGCTGAAAATTATAGCTCTCTTGGACATCAGCTCATCCACCAGGGTTTTAACTTCCTGACTTCTGGAAATTATCCCATTTAGTTGTAGGTCTGCTTCATGCTCTCTGAAGTGCAGTTTATGCATTTTTACTGCAGTAATTTGTGATTTGGGGAGTGTCATTCATGCCGCATATGTCATTTTATGATTCTTTTCATTTCTATTTTGCTTAGTTAGGTACTTAATTTTGCTTATGACTAAGCTCTCATAAATGGCAGATTAAATTTCTGTGTAGAGCTGTAAAAAAAAATATAGGCAGCCTACTGTATCATCAGTTCTACATTAGCCATATGAAGTTAATGCTGCAAAGCTCTCAGTATGTCCAGCAGCCCAAAATTAGTCATATCTATTTCCTTCCAGGATTTTCTGTGCCTCTTGAGCTGCTAGTTCTTTACAATAATATATTTCTATTTGAAATACAGAGAAATTCATATCAATTTCATCACAAACATATTCCTCACCTGTTTCTTGTTTTATCATTGCCTGATCACTGGCATTACTTGGGTGCTGTTTTGAATTAACTTATTATAGTTAATCATTTGCGTTTTACTCAAGGTGTTCCTTAATTTGAAAAATCACCTTTGGAAATCGATCTCCAACCATGTGTAATGTACAACTGAAGGAAAGGTTTAATCCACTCTCATTCCTCCTTACTGCTGTAACACAATCACTTGGAGAATAAAGCATTAAAAGTTAGTGGCACAGCCATTATATAAGAAATGTAAAACTGCATGCTCAATGAATAAAGCCTTCTGAACTATTAACACATTGAAAGGCGAATAAATTTGTGAATGTAGCCATGTTGAATTTAGCAAGTGGTTTTAGTGGAGAAATCTTACTGCTACTTAGATTATGGAATATCTCATTTTGTAGCTTATGTCAGTAAGCTTCAGCAAAATTATGGATGCATTTGCTTTTTAACTCTTGATTACAAACTTTCACAATAAAGGATAACCAAAAGAGTTCTTTATCCCCATCTTTCGATGCTCCCCAGCAACATTAGCATTACTTCCCACATTAGATTGTTTTGGCTTCATTCAGAGGGGGTTAAATTGGATAGTCCAACAGAATGGTGCATTGTGGTTGGAGCAGGTGCTGAGAACTCTGCAGTAGTGAACATTCTAGGAAACAGTGAGGACTGGCACAACATGGGAGAATGTGGGCTCCAAAGTTTTCTGATGCTTGAAGATATTGATGGTGGAGGTGGAAAGGGGAGGGATGACACGTATCTGCAGGGAGAAAGGAGGCCCTCATGACACATGTTGGAAAGGCAGTCGGAGCAGATGGCCATGGATGTCTATAGCTACAGTAAAGCCTCGGAGATAGGTGCATTGCCACAAGAAGTTCAATGATCTCACATAAGTCATCAAGGCTAGTGAATATATCTTCAAATGCTATATCCTATCAATTGCAGTACCAGCCTCAGTTACTGCTCAATTCAACACTGCACCGTCATTCACCTACCAATAATCTCTATCAATCAAAACTTAAAGCTAACATTCATTTGCTACATTGAACCCTCCCTCACATATTTAGCACTGCTGCAAGATGCATGCCCACGGCTCACAGCTTGGACACACTGCCAATTATTCAGTTATGGCAGCTACATCAACCAAACAGATCACACCACACTCATTAACACACTTCCCTCTCTCTTGTAGGATCGGGTGGCACAAAACCAGAGGCAGCAGGAGTTAACCAGAAGTGGATAAGTGCATTTGCATGTCACAACTCCCATGGACATTATTGGAGCAGCCGTTGCTGAATCAATGACCATGGCGGGGCTGAAACCTCAATGAAAACAATATCCTTAGAAACAATCCTTCTCACATCCCGCTTATCCCTCCTCCCATAATGGCTTCTGAATTTACAAGCTGTTGATGCTGTAGGCACGCACCTCTTGCTCCCTTTCTTTGTCTCAGCATAATCATATGCTTGACCTTTTTTCCTTTCAGATACCCAAGAGGTGCAATCTGGTCAGGTAATAGAGGAACACCAAGAAGAGATTGATAATGAGGACATTGCACTGTCAACTCAATTTCACACTAACAGTCACCAGCTTAGATACTGATACTGCACGTATCATACAGGATAGATTAGAAAGTGGTGTTAATAATATGTTAATTATATTCTTAAGCATAGGTGAAGGGCATTGTTTAATTAAGTACTCGGAACACATATAAATAGGAGATGTCGGGGATGTGCTGGATGGTGGAGAAGCAGGCTGGATGACGCCACAGGAACTCACCAGGCAAACGTCTGTTGATGCCCTGCTCACAGCCAAAGCCATCCACAATCTGAAAACAGTGATGCACAGACCTAACTGCCCTTGTGGCATTGAGGCAGGTCAAGCATGCGGGACTTCCGTCCAAGGTGACCCCTATTCAGACCGAATTTTACATTTGCCCTGCATCCTGACACCTCCCTTGGGACCCACATCCCACAATTTGAGCCATCTTGAGGAAATTGCCTCCATATCTTTCTATTTGTCATGGAGGTGTTTCCTGTATGGCCTGCTGCTGCATACCCTCCACTTCCTTGCCTTCCTCCACTGTCAGGACACACTATGGCATGTTGTTTGACCATCTTGGGGTGTTGGAAGTCCCCATTGGAGGGGTCTCTATGTGGGAGTCCTCCCTTTCTCCATCGGGGACCTGGCGTGGAGTGTGTTGCATGCAGAGGTGAAATGCAATTGTTGGTTAAGGTGGTTCACTGACTCCCAGGTTGCATGTGTTTTCTGCCCGTGGTTCTCTGTGATGTACTCTGTGATGGCCAGTGACAGGTAGAAGCTGAGTTTTGGGATTGTGGTGAAAGGGGAACCGGAGTTGCATTTACCGTTAATGCAAACATGGCCATCTCAGGCTGCAAGGGATGTATAGGTTGCCTCCTTCCTCTTCTTCTTCATCCTTCTCCTCCTCATGCTCCTGAGGTGCTCATCTCGTAGCTGCTGATAAGTGCTGTACCATGTATGATGGTGAGGTTGTGCAGCATGCAGCAGACCATAACAAATCTTGACACCTGTGCTGCTAAATACAGTAGAATTTCTCCAGACATGGTCCAGACAATGGCAGCATTGCTTCAGCTCACCAATCATCTACTCAATCACATTTCATGGGGCAGCATGGCTTTTGTTGTATGCATGCTGCACAGGTGTGCATGGCGTTATGACCAGGTGAGGAGGGGTTGAATGGCTCCCCTCTTTGCCCTCCCCTTGTTTGACCACATAAGGGTTTTTGGTTGAAAAGGACATACTTGCCAATTCAGTGAGTAATTAAGGATTTATGAACTGCTATCATAAAATAACCAATAGGACAGGTTTTCTTCGGTTTAACAAAGAAAGAAGTTATCTTTATTATACTCAAATGGATATAAGTAAAAGAATAAAATACGCACTGATTTTCACACACATGCACATTCAAAGTTCACACATAGTTAGGAAGAATAGGTTGGCCAAATTAGAATCAATAAAAAAGTAAAAAGAGTATACAGTCTGTAGTTTGGTGACTTGGTTGGCTTCAAGCTGAAATTGATGATCTTGATGCTTCCATCTTAAAGATGTAATGACTGAGTTGTTTAGTTTCAGGACATGATAATGCTGGTTTAGATTTTTGAAAGAAATCTCTATCTGTAGCAGGGCATCCCTGAATGTGCACAATCAGCAAACAGGTCTCGAAGCTTACCAGGGCTGGAGAAAGGAGCAGGCAGAAGGGACACCTCTTCGGTCTTCTTCCTAAGCTGCTTGTCCTTAGTTCTGCTGAGAAAACGTTCTTAAAATATACAAAGGGTTGGCTTGTCATGTGACTTTCCTTCTCCAGCTGCAAGGGGAATTCAATATAAGTCATTGTCCATGTATTCCAAAGGAGACTTGGTTAGTTCATGTCTGGAAGACTAGCTAGCCAAGGTCCCATCATCCAAGTGATTAATCTTAATGGGCAATCTCCAACAGTTGAATACCTCAGGTGATTATCACAGTTGCATTGATCTTGAGACAGGAAATGTGAGTCCTTCACACTCTCCTGAAATTATTGTCTTTGATGGGTTTTGCAAACATACTGGGCAGAATTTTCCAGTTGGCATGCGGGGGTGGGCCCGACACGCTGACGCGTACAATGAAGCGCGACGTCAACGCGCACCATTGCGATATTTCAGAAGGCAGGCGCATGATGAGTTCCAAGGCATGCCCGCCATTAATTAACAAGCTAGTTAAGGCTCTTGAGGCAGCAATTTAAGAAGATTTTGTGCAGCCCATGCGATCTTCGGAGCGTCGCAAAGACACAACGGGCAGGTGGGTAGGTCACATTTATAAAAACCTAATCCACGGATGGGATAAAGGGTGAGTGGGCTCACTAATGCGAGTAGTTAGAACTTTAGTTTTTTACTTACAAGCTGTTTGCTTGTGTGAACAGGACAACTTCATTTCTCTTCAGAGCTGCTTTGACAGAAAGAACAGACTTCAGTTCGGGACTCTGGAAGAATCATAACACCTGGGAGCCTTCCAGGTATCAGACAGCCTTCCCTTACCTTGGGAATGGGAATTGTGGTTTCTGCTGGAGGTACCCCTTCTGAGGAAGGAGACAGGGCCAGAAGGGGGAGGAGGCCAGGATCCCATATTCAGCCTCCAAGGGAGCAACCTGTGCAAGGACAGGAGCAGGCACAAGGGGCGCAGGGCCAGCAGGTAGTCCAAGGCAAAAGGGGTCGCAGAAGACGCCACTATCCTGCTGCCAGGGTTTACAGGCAGTGATGCAGCTACCTCAATATATCTGAGGTGCAATGCTGAAGGAGGCTGCGCCTCTCAAGGGAGGCAGTGACCTCCATTTGTCAGATGATCGGCCCTGAGATCAACTCCAACTGTGTGGGTGGACACCCCATGCCAGTGGCACTGAAAGTCATGGTTACCCTCAACTTCTATGCCTCCTGCTCTTTCCAGGGGTTGGTGGGTGATCTTTGTGGAGTCTCCCAGTCAGCAGTCCAGAGTTGTGTCAAGCTGGTGACAGGCGTTCTGTTCAGGCGTGCATTGACTTTCATTCAACGACTGCTCGGATGAGGCCAGCCAGGCTGAGTGAGCCAGAGGCTTTGCTGCGATTGCTGGGTTCCCCCGCATCCAGGGTGGAATCAATTGTACACATGTGGCCATCAAAACGCCAGTGGGTGAGATGGGTGCCTTCATCAAGAGGAAGGGATTCCATTCCATAAATGTGCAGATAGTGTATGACCATAGGATGCAGATTCAGCAAGTGTGTGCAAGGTACCCAGGCAGCTCCCACAACACCTACATCCCCAGGCACTCCCAGGTGCCGAGGCTCCTCAGTGCTCCAGCCCGGCTGGATGGATGGCTGCTGGGTAACAAGAGCTATCCCCTCAAAAGGTGGTTCATGATACCTCTCCACCATCCAAGAACAGAGGCATAGCAGCGGTACAATAGGAGCCATGCCTCCACAAGAGCCATGGTAGAGAGAACCATCGGTCTTCTCAAGGCATACTTCCGATGCCTGGGTAGTTCAGGGGGTGCACTCCAATACCCCCCAGATTGTGTGTTGCTGATAGTGGTGGCATGCTGCACTCTCCACAATCTGGCGCTGGAAAGGGGGGACACAGTGGAGGAAGAAGATGTAGAAGCAGATGCTCTGACAGCAGCTGATGATTCTAGTAGTGAGTCCAAAGATGAGAATGCTCAGGAGAATACTGAGGGGATGGACGCTGACCCAGGCAACCTCCAGGGAGGCAGGGACACCTAGGAGGCTTTGATATAATGCTCCTTCAGCTAGCCTACCAAAGATGAACCACCAACACAGGCCAGGATCTGCAGGCTCCATGCTCGATACCTGACAGGAACAGTTGCTTGGTGAACAACATGCACTATGTGCCATTTCAATAAAGCCTAATGACAAACAAGTCACTCATAACATCATGGGTTACCCTGCGCCTGCAGAACTAATGAAGCACCCAGAGGCTTGTTGAGAACCAAAACATTTAATGATTAGCAACTTACATACAGAAATCAAAGTACATTAAAAGGCATGGAACAGCACACCAAGTTAAAAATAACTTAAACGTGGGGCAAAAGAAAACCATTAGTGATAAGCCCGTGTTGTGATTTATGTTTACCGCTTGTGGGTTCTATGTCACTGGCACCAGCATTGGAGGCAGCCTGTTCAGTCTGCTGTCCTGTTGGCCTTGATGACCTTGCCAGGTGTCCTCTGCTGGTGAATCCTGTGCTGGCCCTGCCTGGGAGGAAGCGGCCAGTGGCACGGCTGGCATCTTCCCAGTTGCCCAGCCTCATCAGTTGCCACAGTCACTGGCAGAGGGGCGGAGGAGCTACTGCCATCATCCAGAGTGCCCTGAGAGGAACCCGCAGAGACAACAGGCTGCTCATGCGCCAACACGTGGTCACTTTGGACTCCCTGCTCACCACTGATGGATAGAAATCTAGCTGGGATACTGAGCGCCCAGTCCATCTCCAACACTGACACTGATCATCTGAGGTCATTGCCGCTATGAGGGCTTGCAGGTCCGAACGCATCCCCAGGCTGCCCTGATTATTCTCCTGGAGGACCCTCTCCAAGACAGTCGCCATTCTCTCCATGGAGGAGGCATTGCGCTCGGCCATCCACAACATGCTGTATGTCAGAAACAAACCTGCTTCTCTCATGTTCCTTTTGGGCTGTAACTTAAAACTAGATGAACTTAATCCTGAACTTTTTTTTAAATTTTTTAAAGAAAATCAAGCTTTGCTTTCTGATAATTCTAAGTTGTGCATGATCAAGAATGAACATCAAGCTGACTGTTAGTAAAAAAGGACAGCTGATCATTTATGACATACTACTTAATATTACATTGCATTGCTCATTCTCCGCGTGGACTCCTCCGTCACAGACAACATGGCATGCATTCCCTCATGTATCTCCGCCAGATCTTCCCACACACTCTGCTGGACTTCCAGCATCTGCTGCCTCAGGGACGACTCCAGAGTCACATCATCAGCCACCGACTGAGCATGTCCCCGGTTCCCACCGTTCCTCTGACTGCCAGTGCCCTAAGCACTCTCTGCCTCCACCTGCACCTCAAGCGAGTGTGAAGTGACCTCATCGCTTGCACCAAGTTACAAGCCGATGATCTTATCTCCACTGAGGTTCTGGTATCTGTGCTGGTGCCTGCCTGCTAAGAGGGTGTGACGCTGGTGCGTTTATGTCTTCTCTGTCCTCAGGGGTCAGCAGCAGCCCCTCTGCTTCCAGAGTCTGGGCATGCTCTGGTAAGGCTGAAAGGAAGAGCAAGGACATTTGATTAGTTAAAGTTGTTACACGGTTAATGTGCATGCCTGACACCCAAATCAGGATGCGCTCGTCTTTCCATTATCAATGGGGATCCCATGTTGGAGGCTGAAAGCAATATACAGTCAACAGTGGAATGTTTGCAGTGACAGGCATTGTGACCTCAGTGCACAGCACGCTTACCTCCCAGCAGCACCCCAACCTCACCGCAGACAGTTGATCTGGGCGCATGGCACGTCTCCAACTCCAGTGCCTCCTGCTCATACCTGGTAATGATGAGAAGGTGGGGCTGCCCTCCGCCAGTCCACAGCCGCTCTGTATTATTGTGAGCTGTCTTCTGACAGGATAGAGGAGCACTGATTAGTCCAATCTGTACCTGCATTGCCATTGCTGCTTGCCACCCCCGCCTGAGGAAAACCTTGCAGGGCTCATCTGATTCATGACCCCGGAGCTGCAATGCACTCATTCCAAACAGCCAGGGCTGACCCTCTTGCCCAGATGCTACCTCCATCACATTTGCCACTCATTCTATAAGACCTTCCAAACGCACGAACACTACCACCTAGAAGGATAAGGGCAACAGATAGATGGGAATACCACCACCTGGAAGTTCCCCTCCAAGTCAATCATCATCCTGAATGGGAAATATTTCGCCGCTCCTTCACTATCAAATCCTGGAACTTGCTCCCAAACAGCAATGCGGGCGTTCCTGTACCACATGCAGCAGATATAGAAGGAAGCTCAGCATCACCATCTCAGGGGCAACTAGGGATGGGCAATAAATGCTGGCCCACCCGGCGAAGGCCACATCCCATCAATGAATGAATGAATACAGAGACAAAATTCTGAGTTGGGGGGGTGCTAAGGGGGCCATCCTAACTGCTGTGCTAAGTGACCCATGCCAACATGGTACTCACTCTTCCTGATCGCAAGAGGTCATTAAACTGCTTGTAGCACTGCACCATATCACGGGAGCTGACCCGTTCTGCCATCTCCTCCCAGGCACGTTTTTTCATGTGGGGGCGGGCCTCCTCCTCCTGTCCCTTGGCACCAGGATCTCACAGCGTGCTGCCACCTCCTCGAGGAGGGCAGCGAGGTACTCATCTGAGAACTCATCTGAATTGTCCTCCGGTCTTGCCTGCTTTCCAAGGATGTTATCCGTCATGGTCCTGACCAACATCAGTGGCAGCCTTAGGACGGCTACCTGTACCATTTTTGAATAGGCCGCCGGGTCGCCATTGGACCTGGCAGCCATTGGCTTCCAGCCACTACGTGCCCATTCCCACTGATCTCAGGAGCTGCAATTTACACTGGGCGGACCTTAATTGGACCGCCCGGGTAAAATGGTGGTGCAGAGCCGATTGTGAGCGGCAATCAGCTCCATGCCCGCCCAAGCCTACTCCCACCCAGCCCGTCCACTATAGAAAAAACCCTGACCACTGACTCCACTCCAATGAATTGGAATGTGGAATACATAATAATGCAAATTAGGGTTAACCATCTTGAGCTGTGAGTTTAATTCACTTTAGTTTCTCTGTTTCTTTAAAAAGTCTGTTTTTAAAGGTTCAATTCAGATTTCCAGCTGGTGGATTAAAGATCATTATTTGACGTGAAGCACCTCTTTGTGACAATAGATTGTGAAGCAGAGACATGGGACATGTTATCAGTAGGTCGCCCTTGTCATCGGAAGACACCATTTGGTTTTCTGTAATGGCTCAATGCAGCTGGTACAGTGGACTGCCACAAAATGAAGTCACCATGACTGCTGTCAGGATGCTGGGCATGAACCTGTGGGATTCACTGTCTATGGATGTTGTGGCACTGGAATCCCTTTTGCTCCTATATAGATCAGAGTTGACATTTGATGCCTGAAAAGTGATGTGTGAGCTGATACCCTGCACCATGTGGAAGCCTGCAATCCTCACAAGCCATTTGCTCACTCTCTGCTTCTCTCCAGCAAGAGTGAATGAAATTTATTTAACTCTCTCTGAGTAGTAATCCACAGTGTTATCCCTTTATGCAACAGTGAATAGCAAATTGCAAGATGTTGCAAAAAATCTCCAGCTCCAGGTTGAAAGGAGCCAGGTAAATATTTATCACTATGGTCATGTTTACAGCTATTAACAGTTTGGTCTTGGCCTTTTTCTAGCTCACAGTTGTGGCTGCAACAGATGGCAGATTTCAGTTTCGATGTCCTTACTGTAGCACAGGCATCTTCCACATTCTTCCTCACTTAGGTTCAGGTAGGAAAATTGGTCCCTGAAAAATCCTGGGTGGATTTGTCTTCCTGTTGAGATTCTTTTCCTCCTCCCTCTTCGAGCAGTTTGTCATGGTCTGACTGACCTCTACACATTCTCCTAATCATGCTGTATTCCAAGGGGAATGCCTACTAGCGCACCTTTATCTGGGAGTAATTGGTTTGTGCAGAAGCTTTGAAGTTAGCAAAATGTCCTGCAGCACTAATACCATTCCCTCTAGACTTTTTCAACTTGAAAGGACTATGACAAGCATCAAACATTTGTAGAATTGTAGAAACAACCAAAATAAATTAACCAACAACTAACCTGAAGTAACTGATGCTCCTTTTAAATACCTTATGGGAGAGATCCTTCTTGTTGCTTAATTAGTGTTCAGGTGAGTGGCATTAAGTCATTTTAATGGCAACTTGCTGCCAAGCAGAACATTGCAATTTGTTGGATATTGAGCTCCAAAATGTACTTTCAACGGACATCAGCTGTGTGCACACTAGCTCCTTCATGAGGAGGCACATGCAGCGGATTCTATTTTGGTCCCCGAAGGGCATTCGCAGCACTAAATACCTGGCATTGTCGAGCCTAATTTTGCACCCAGTATCTCCTCCTGACAGCCTAATTGAAACAGCTGGATAGCACGTGTGTAACCAGGACTGACAAAGGATACCCTATTTTATGGTGCAGTGTATTTGTTTACCAGTGAACTATGGCTGAGACTATCAGAACTTTACCAAATTCAATTTTGAATTCAGAGTCATTAAAACAGCAACAGGGATTTTTTACAACTGCAGCAGTGACATTTCTATTTTCCAAAAGATGGCACTTACTTTAGTTTTGTTTACTGGGTTGAACAATCCCAACAACACAATAAAGATGACTTTTAATTCTAAACGCCTTTCCTTGGCATATTTGTCGAATTTAGTTATTGACTTCCCTGGCAGTGAAATGCATGCCACCTACTAAATGAACTCTCTGTTATGACTTGGGTATTTAAAAGAAACCACACATATTGCATTTAAAGTTTAACCAAATGCTTTAAAATAGATTTATGGTCAATTAAATATCAAGCTCAGTTGAAATAAATCTTACTTTAAACAGCTAAATATCTTGATGCTGTATGGTCAAGGGGCAAGTATTTAACTGTCAGTCATTTTAATGGCAACTTGCTGCCAAGCAGAACATTGCAATCTAGGCTAAAAGGTTATTTTGGACAAGATTTGGAACAGCTTGCTCATTTTTAGTTGGTTCAAAACAGTGGTAAATGAACATACAAAAAAGAGCAGGAAAGGGCCAGCTGGTCCAACAGTCTGTCTTATCCACCATTTAGCGAGCCACACAAAAAAAAAGCTTCAACCGAGCTAGGGAGAAAAGAAAAATCTCAGCAGCTTGCAATAACTAACACAACTGATTCTCAAACTCCTCACTTCCACCACCCCACCCTTCCCAACACCCTAGTGGCTATAATTGCAAACTACATCCATTCGTAGGCTCTCATCAGCTACTGTTTAATTTGGGTTGATCAATCCTCAAATTGAAATAACTGTTTCTCGGGAAAAGTGAATTCAGTCTGTTAGGGTGTATATTCCAAAATGTGAAATGAGATAGCCTACAAGGAGTGTATTACTTTCAATCTTAGCTAAGTATCGTATTCCTGTTTCTGAATCCCAAAGGTTGTAGGTTCAGGCTCTGGTCTAAAGAATTGAGTACATAAGTTAGGCTGACAATTCAGAGTGATATAGATGGAATCAAGAAATTATCATAATTTTCATAATATTATTATGGGATATTTTAAAGCAGGTTTATGTTTGTGTGTATGTGTGTGTGTATGGTTCTGTGTTTGTGGCTAATTTAATTAAACAAGAGATGATTAGACTGCAAAGCTTACATTATCAAAGAAGTGGGTGTAAAACATGCGTTTTAAATGGAGATAAGTAGAGCTAAGGTTAAGTCTGAGCAGAGACAATGTGAATGAAATTTGCAATTTTAAATAAGTGGAGAAGTGTTTAATTTTCAAAGGGACATGGAGGATGTTTACAACTGGCAAGATAAGTAAGGAGAAGTAATAACGTTCATTTTTCCCAAAAGTGCTGGCCATAATAAGAACATGAAATATTTTTATATTCTGGGAAAAAAAGGGAGAAAATATATTTAAAGAAGGATACAAGACTGTGTGAGTGTGGCCACGTGAGATCTTGAAAGGTAACTGTGTGAAACAGACTTGGGGAAAGAACTTCTAGCTACCCTGCAGAAGTTTGCTGTTCCAGTAACTAAAGTTGTGTTAAATGCCTTTGGAAGTCCATTGTCCAGTGTGTTCTTGTGGTAGAATTGCTGGATGGCTTTATAATCTATTGAAATCTATTTGGAATCTATTTGGACTGTTGCCTTAAAGGGGGTGTGTAGTTGGGAGTCTGGTTAAGTATAAATTTTGGGAGCTGTTATAACTGGGTGACTGTAATCTTGTGTGTGTGTTTAAGTTTTATTTTGTTAATAAATGTTTTAATTTAATCTTTAAAATCTCTAAAGGTGGTTGTGGACTCATTGCTTCTGACTTAAGTGCACATATCTACTTGTAATAAATACGAATTGCAAAATTGTTGTGGTAGCATGGCCAAGTTTCCATTGTGGATTTGGTCAGCCTGGCAAATACCAGCTGTCATACCATAACAACTGGAATTTTCATTTTTTGGATAAGATGTTTCCTCTGAGACAGGCATAAATGACTCCATAACACTACTGAAAGGAGAACAGGACCAACATTTATCCTTCAACCAACATAGTTAAAAACAAATTATCTGGTCATTTATCTGATTGCTTTTTGTGAGAGCTTGTGTGCAAATTGGCTATTGTGTTTGTCTACATTATAATATTGACTGCATTTCAAAATTACTTAGACAGTGAAGCATTTTGGAACATGTATATTCTTTTATTCACTTTAAGATAAATGTTAAGAATTTACACTCCTGTTGCAGAGCTTTGCCTGCCAGGAATACATATCAGGAAGTCTGATGTGGACATCTGCTAGGATTTACCATCCATTAAAATTAATGGAATTTAAATTCATAAAATTTACCCTAAAAACTCAGGGTTTTATTACCATTGATATATTAAAAAAGCAGTATGATTTAAATGTTCTTAATACTATCTGACATAATTTACAATATAACATAATATAAAGTAACATCATGCTGATGTTATGTGGCTATCAATTAATTAATACTGATGACTTATTCCTACATTTTGTATTGTGGAAAATATACATTGAACCATCTATAGATTGTATTATTTTAATATATTTTGAATGGACATATTAGACATAGATGCTGATGCAGCATTTACATTAAAAGAATAATTTCTCTCTTCCAATTAGGATAAATTAGGTCAGCTTCTATATGAATATATTGGCTGCTGGATTCAGTATAAATGCCACCAGATATAACTGAGCATGCTAGAAACTGAAGGTTGAACAAACAAGTTCATACTTCCATATGGAATTTATTTGAAAAACCCACATGAAGGACCAGGAAACTATTTCAGATATAGGATTTTTTTGATTTTGCATTAAAGGCAATGTTTATATTGAGATAGTTAATATTGTGGTCTCTTAGCTGCCACCATATATATTGAGGGTCCCAATTTAAACGTCGAGGGATCTTTCTCAATACTATCTATGCTGAGCAAGATATTGAGACCAATGAGGATTCTGATCAAACACAATTACATGGGGGAGAATTTTCTCCCCGTTGGGGAGGCTGAGTGGGAATGGGCGTGGAATGGCACACAGCCGATGGCTGCCTGTGATCGGCTGCACACCGCCATTTTTTTGTGGACGGGCCAATTAAGGCCCACCCAGCGTGACGCATACCCAGAAGTGCTCAGCGCTCCCTGTGCGGGCAGGGGGAGGAGGGAGAGTCAGGGCTTGTGCTCTTTCATGCATGTGAAAGAGCGCAGAAATCTCCCTGAGGCACAGAACTGCTTCAGGGGGATTATTTTCTTTATCAAAAACTTAAAAAAAAAATAAAATTATTCAGACATGTCCCTCCATGTGAAAGTGTCATATGAGCTGGGGCATGTCAATGAATTTTAATTAAAAAATTGAGCTGATTTAAAAAGTCTTCATGAAACCTCATCCCGCCCATGGATGAGGTTTCGTTAGAAATGCAAAGGCTACCTGGGCTCTTTGCCTGTCTGCCAACCTTAAGGTTGCATGGGCAGCCCTGTTAATTGTGTCAATTACTTTTTAAATGGCCATAATAGGCCTTTGACAGTTCGGTGGGCGTGCAGCCGATTCCGTTGCACGTCCGCCGAACTGAAGATCAGAATGCATGCCCAATGTCACCATGCATCATTTTATGCGTTGGCGAGCGGGGCCTGCCCCCGTATAACGACCAGAAGTTTTAGACCATGAAGTTTATTATTAGCAGTAACTATATATAGCTCTGCACAGGCCTTGAGCTATTCTGGATCCTAACAGTTACATAGGCTGATTACTTGACTATGTACGCCTGACTCATTACGGATCTATAAAGTCTTCCTGATACAGAGTAACAGACAGTAGTGAACATCTGCAGGAGAAATCACAGGCAATAGTGAACTTCTAAAATGGAGGCTGTACCTTGTATCCTCCAGCCTTTCACACACTATCATAGTGATGTCACATAGCAGCTTCTTAAGTGTACATGTCATTGTCTGCAGTGGCATGCATACAATATCACAACAGTTACCATCAGCTGAACATGAGGTAATATTTGAAATTAAATATAGAAAAAAATTAAAATGTGCATTTGGCCAAATGATGCTCATGTCACAATAACTTCTTCACCAACTTTGCCCAATATATTTGCCTAATAGTATTCAAAGTAACCATATCAGTTTGCATGTTGTGCTTCCAGCATGGCGGTTAATAGTTTCATGAAACAGATATATGCCCTACTCCGGTACTGGGGGTATTGAAGGGACAATATTGATTTTGTGTAGCTGCCTTGTCCCTTAGTCTATTGTCGACTTCTGTATGATCCACCTGCCACATCATTACAGCTGAAATTTCCATATTTTGGATAAAGAGGTGTTAAAGAGGAGTTATATAAGGTGGAAGATCTGGACATGTGATATTCTCCTTCCCACAACAATGCAATTTGTAATATCTTATGATGGCTGCAATACGTCTTTCTTGAAGATCATCACACTCATTCACTAACAGTGATGATAGCCTTAGGATTTCCATTCAGTAGACAGGCATGAATCATCTGTGGAGATATAAAAAAATTTTACATTTAAATAGCACTTTTCATGGTCTCAAGATGCCCCGATATGTTTTACAGTTAATTAAGACCCTTTCAAGTGTTGTCACTATTGTAATTTTCCAAAGGGATTTTACTGCTTGGACCAGGGGCCTGGTGGCTGCTCCTTGACAGCATTAGTACTGAGTCAGAAAACTTGCTTTAACAGGATGACCACATGAAGATTGCTGCCTCCCTCCCGCTGGGTACCACCTGGGACAGTAAAGACTGTACACTGGCCAGTAATTTTGACGTCGGCTTGCAGGGGCGGGCCCAACACGCCGACACGCCTATTAAGGCCATTAAAAAAACAATTAAAGCACTTATCAATGCTGCCTGTCCAACACTGGTGTGTAGGCGAAGAGCTGAAGCGTCCTTTGCATTTTTCAGGAAACCTCATCCATGGGTGGGATGAGGTTTCCTGAAGGTTTTAATTAATTAAATAAATAAATAAATAAATAAACTCTGATAAATTAACGAACATGCCCCAGCTCATGTGAAACTGTCACATGAGGAGACATGTGTAAATAATTTTTATCTGTCTTTATTAAAAAAATTCAATCTGAACTTAAGCTCCCTGAGGCAGGCCCTGACTTTCTCTCCTCTCCCCGCCCGCATAGGTAGCGTTGAGTACTACCAGCCATGCGTCATGCTGGGCGTAAAATGGTGGCAGGCAGCCGATCGCGGGCAGTGATCTGTTCTGCGCCCGCTCCCGACCGACAGGCAGAAAATTCTGCCTACTGTTTCACTCATCCTGATCTAGTTTATCCAACAGCAGAGTACTGCTGCTCAATCTGGCTCAGGGGCTGCCACACAAATATGGTAGATAGCCACCCCTGGGAAGGCGTAAGGATTTTTTCTGGAATTAAAAATCAAATTAGCAATAATACTGTGGTGGGCGAATTCCTGTGGTGTATACAAGATGGTTTTTTTTAGACCAGTATGTTGAGGAACCAACTAGGGAACAGACTATCCTAGGTTTGGTATTTTGCAATGAGAAGGGGTTAATTAGTAATCTTGTTGTATGGGGTCCTTTAGGGAACAGTGACCATAACATGGCTGAATTCTTCATTAGGATGCAAAGTGAAATATTCTGATCTGAAACGAGAGTCTTAAGTCTAAACAAAGGAAACTATGAAAATTTGAGGTATGAGTTGGCTAAGATAGATTGGGGAGATTCATTAAAAGTCATGACAGTGGATAGTCAATGGCCAATATTTAAGGAATATATGTATGCATTGCAACAGTAAAACATTCCTTTCTGGTGCAGAAACACAACAGGAAAAATGGCCCAACCATGGCTAACAAAAGAAACTAAGGATAGTATTAGATCCAAAGATGAGTTATATAAAGTCATTAGAATAAGTAGCAAGCCTGACGATTGGGAACAGTTTAGAGATTCAATAAAGGAGAGCTAAGAGATTGATTAAGAGGAGAAAAATAAAGTATTAGAGTAAACTTGAAAGGAACTTAGAAGCGGGATGTTAAAGCTTCTATAAGTATGTAAAAATAAAAAGATTAGTGAAGACAAATGTAGGTCCCTTACAGCCTGAAACAGGAGCTTTTATTATAGAGAGCAAGGAAATGGCAGAGCAATTAAACAATTACTTTAGTTCTGTCTTCACAGAGGAAGACCCAAATAACTTCCCAGAAATGCTAGGGAACCAAGGGTCTAGTGAGAAGGCGGAATTGAAGAAAATTAGTATTACTAAAACAATAGTGCTGGAGAAATTAATGGGACTGAAAGCTGATAAATCCCTAGAGCCTGATAATCTACATCCTAGGATACTAAAGGAGGTGGCCATGTAAATAGTGGATGCGTTGATTGTCATCTTCCAAAATTCTGTAGATTCTGAAACAGTCCTGGCTGATTGGAGGCTAGCAAATATAACCCCACTATTTAAAAAAAAGAGGGAGGGAGAAAACAGGGAATTACAGACCAGTTGGCCTAAAATCAGTAGTAGGGAAAATGCTAGTCTATAATAAATGATGCGATAACAGGATGCTTAGACAACATCCATGGAACTAGACAAAGTCAGCATGGATTTATGAAAGGACATTCATGTTTGAAAAACCTATTGGAGTTTTTTGAGGATGTAACTAGCAGAATCTGTAAGGGAGAACCAGTGGATGTGGTGTATTTGGATTTTCAGAAAGCTTTTGATAAAGTCCCACCTAAGAAGTTAGTGTGTAAAATTAAAGCACATGGGATTGGGGGTAATATATTGGTATGGATTGAGAATTGATTAGCAGACAGGAAACAGAGAGTAGGAATAAATGGGCCTTTTCCGGAGTGGCAGGCGGTGACTAGTGGGGCACCACAGGGATCAGTTCTTGGGCCCCAGCTATTAACAATATATATCAATGATTTGGATGAAGGAACCAAATGTAATATTTCCAAGTTTGCTGATGACAAGAAACTTGTTAGGAATGTGAGCAGTGAGGAGGGTGTTAAGAGGCTTCAAGGCAATTTAGACAAGTTGAGTGAGTGGGCAAATGCATGGTAGATGCAATATAATGTGGACATTGTGAAGTTATTTACTTAGGTAGGAGAAACAGAATGGCAGAGTATTATGTAAATAGTGATAGATTGGGAAGTGTTGATGTACAAAGGGACCTGTTGCTCTTGTACAACAAGCACTGAAAGCAAGCTTGCAGGTGCAGCAAGCAGTTAAGAAGGCAAATGGTATGTTGACCTTCATTGCGAGAGGACTTGAGTACAGAAGTAAGGATGTCTTTATGCAGCTGTACAGGGCCTTGGTGAGACCACACCTGGAGTATTATGTGTAGTTTTGATCTCCTTACTTCAGAAAGGGTATACTTGCCATAGAGGGAGTGCAGTGAAGGTTCATCAGACTGATTCCTGGGATGGCAAGATTGTTGTATGAGGAGAGATTGGGCCAACTAGGACTTTTTAAGAATGGGAGGAGATCTCATTGAAACTTATAAAATTCTGACAGGAATGAACAGACTGGATGCATGGATAATATTTCCTCTGCCTGGGTGGTTTAGAACAATGGATTCACAGTCTCAGGATAGCAAGTGGGCCATTTAGGATTGAGATGAGGAGAAACTTCTTCACTCAGAGGGTCGTGAACCTATGGAATTCTCTACCTCAGGAGGCTGTGGAGGCCAAGTCACTGAATATATTTAAGAAGGAAATAGATAGATTTCTGGATTCCAAAGGCATCAAGGAATGTGTGGAGAGTGAAGGAGTATGGTGTTGAGATATGGAACAGCCATGATCATGTTGAATGGTGGACCAGGCCCAAAGAGCTGAATGACCTACTTCTGCTCCTAATTTCAAATTTTCACTCAAGTCCTTGGAGTGGGACTTAAACCCACAACCTCTGACTCAGAAAGCATGTCAGGCAAGCACCATGTTGAGAAATCATGTGTATGCCTTCTGTAAGTCATTAAAATCACAAAGCTGTTCAAATGTTCTTGTGCAGTGAGTGTTCCTTTACCAGCTGATGATAATGTTAAATGTTATGAATATGAATTTTGGTATTTAGGATCTAGAGTTGATGGTTAAAAGACTGGGGCAGGCTATTAATGCTGATCAGCACTGACTGTTGTGTCAAAGTTTTATTTAATCAGGTGTTGCCGAAGTCTCTGACTACAGACAACTGTTGGAACTCTATTGCTTTCCCTGTGGCATCAGTGACATCTCCCTTATCAAGCTGAAGTGCCTGCTTTGATAAAAACAAAAAAACTGCGGATGCTGAAAATCCAAAACAAAAACAGAATTACCTGGAAAAACTCAGCAGGTCTGGCAGCATCGGCGGAGAAGAAAAGAGTTGACGTTTCGAGTCCTCATGACCCTTCGACAGAACTTGCGTTCGAGTCCAAGAAAGAGTTGAAATATAAGCTGGTTTAAGGTGTGTGTGTGGGGGGGCGGAGAGATAGCGAGACAAAGAGGTGGAGCGGGGGGGCGGGGGTGTGGTTGTAGGGACAAACAAGCAGTGATAGAAGCAGCTCATCAAAAGATGTCAACGACAATAGTACAATAGAACACATAGGTGTTAAAATTAAAGTTGGTGATATTATCTAAACGAATGTGCTAATTAAGAATGGATGGTAGGGCACTCAAGGTATAGCTCTAGTGGGGTTTTTTTTTTATTTATATAATGGAAATAGGTGGGAAAAGGAAAATCTTTATAATTTATTGGGAAAAAAAAAAGGGAAGGGGGAAACAGAAAGGGGGTGGGGATGGGGGAGGGAGCTTACGACCTAAAGTTGTTGAATTCAATATTCAGTCCGGAAGGCTGTAAAGTCCCTAGTCGGAAGATGAGGTGTTGTTCCTCCAGTTTGCGTTGGGCTTCACTGGAACAATGCAGCAAGCCAAGGACAGACATGTGGGCAAGAGAGCAGGGTGGAGTGTTGAAATGGCAAGCGACAGGGAGGTTTGGGTCATTCTTGCGGACAGACCGCAGGTGTTCTGCAAAGCGGCCGCCCAGTTTACGTTTGGTCTCTCCAATGTAGAGGAGACCACATTGGGAGCAACGAATGCAATAGACTAAGTTGGGGGAAATGCAAGTGAAATGCTGCTTCACTTGAAAGGAGTGTTTGGGTCCTTGGACGGTGAGGAGAGAGGAAGTGAAGGGGCAGGTGTTGCATCTTTTGCGTGGGCATGGGGTGGTGCCATAGGAGGGGGTTGAGGAGTAGGGGGTGATGGAGGAGTGGACCAGGGTGTCCCGGAGGGAGCGATCCCTACGGAATGCCGATAAGGGGGGTGAAGGGAAGATGTGTTTGGTGGTGGCATCATGCTGGAGTTGGCGGAAATGGCGGAGGATGATCCTTTGAATGCGGAGGCTGGTGGGGTGATAAGTGAGGACAAGGGGGACCCTATCATGTTTCTGGGAGGGAGGAGAAGGCGTGAGGGCGGATGCGCGGGAGATGGGCCGGACACGGTTGAGGGCCCTGTCAACGATCGTGGGTGGAAAACCTCGGTTAAGGAAGAAGGAGGACATGTCAGAGGAACTGTTTTTGAATGTAGCATCATCGGAACAGATGCGACGGAGGCGAAGGAACTGAGAGAATGGGATGGAGTCCTTACAGGAAGCGGGGTGTGAGGAGCTGTAGTCGAGATAGCTGTGGGAGTCGGTGGGTTTGTAATGGATATTGGTGGACAGTCTATCACCAGAGATTGAGACAGAGAGGTCAAGGAAGGGAAGGGAAGTGTCAGAGATGGACCACGTGAAAATGATGGAGGGGTGGAGATTGGAAGCAAAATTAATAAATTTTTCCAAGTCCTGACGAGAGCATGAAGCGGCACCGAAGTAATCATCGATGTACCGGAGAAAGAGTTGTGGAAGGGGGCCGGAGTAGGACTGCAACAAGGAATGTTCCACATACCCCATAAAGAGACAGGCATAGCTGGGGCCCATGCAGGTACCCATAGCCACACCTTTTATTTGGAGGGAGTGAGAGGAGTTGAAGGAGAAGTTGTTCAGTGTGAGAACAAGTTCAGCCAGACGGAGGAGAGTAGTGGTGGATGGGGATTGTTCGGGCCTCTGTTCGAGGAAGAAGCTAAGGGCCCTCAGACCATCCTGGTGGGGGATGGAGGTGTAGAGGGATTGGACGTCCATGGTGAAGAGGAAGCGGTTGGGGCCAGGGAACTGGAAATCGTTGATGTGACGTAAGGTGTCAGAGGAATCACGGATGTAGGTGGGAAGGGACTGGACAAGGGGAGAGAGAAGGGAGTCAAGTTAACGAGAAATGAGTTCTGTGGGGCAGGAACAAGCTGAGACGATCGGTCTACCGGGGCAGTTCTGTTTGTGGATTTTGGGTAGGAGATAGAAGCGGGCCGTCCGAGGTTGGGAGACTATCAGGTTGGAAGCTGTGGGAGGGAGATCCCCAGAGGAGATGAGGTCAGTGACAGTCCTGGAAACAATGGCTTGATGTTCAGTGGTGGGGTCATGGTCCAGGGAGAGGTAGGAGGAAGTGTCTGCGAGTTGACGCTCAGCCTCCGCGAGGTAGAGGTCAGTGCGCCAGACAACAACAGCACCACCCTTGTCAGCGGGTTTGATGACAATGTCAGGGTTGGACCTGAGAGAATGGAGTGCAGTAAGTTCAGAGAGAGACAGGTTAGAATGGGTGAGAGGAGCAGAGAAATTGAGATGACTAATGTCGCGCCGACAGTTCTCAATGAAAAGATCAAGAGAAGGTAAGAATCCAGAGGGAGGGGTCCAGGTGGAGGGAGAATATTGGAGATGGGTAAAAGGATCCGTTGAACTGGGAGAGGACTCCTGCCCAAAGAAGTGAGCCCGGAGACGAAGACGGCGGAAGAAGAGTTCAGCATCATGCCGAGCCCGAAATTCATTGAGGTGAGGGCGTAAGGGTATGAAACTAAGTCCTTTGCTGAGCACTGAACGTTCAGCATCGGAGAGGGGAAGGTCAGGGGGTATAGTGAATACACGGCTGGGGTTGGGATTGGAAGAAAGGGTGGGGACGGAGGAACAGGCAGGGGTGGAGGGTCCTAGATGGGTGTTGGTGTCAATGAGTTGTTGCAGCTTGCGTTCCTTAGCACTTGAGAGAAAGAGAAAAAGTTTCTTGTTGAGGCGTCGGATGAGCCGAAGGATAAAATGAAACTGGTGGCACGCGCAGCTTTGAAAAAGGGTACGGCGGTGCTGCTGGAGGGAGAGGTCGAGTGTGTTCATATGGCGGCGCATGGCACTGAGTGTGGATTTCAGAATGTGACGGGAACAGCAGTCCGAGAAACGTTTTATGTCCCGGAGATACCTGTAATCCTGGTTCGAAACATGAGGGGTGGAATTTCAGTTGAAATCCACGTGGGGTAAGTCGGAGACGGAGACAGTCACTGAGAAAGGAGATATGGCTGTGAAAGCGGGTTTTAGTAAACACCTTGTCAAACACTAGGAGGGAAATGGAAAGCAAGGAAGGTGAGCAAGACAACAAGACACTTCCTCCTACCTCTCCCTGGACCATGACCCCACCACTGAACATCAAGCCATTGTTTCCAGGACTGTCACTGACCTCATCTCCTCTGGGGATCTCCCTCCCACAGCTTCCAACCTGATAGTCTCCCAACCTCGGACGGCCCGCTTCTATCTCCTACCCAAAATCCACAAACAGAACTGCCCCGGTAGACCGATCGTCTCAGCTTGTTCCTGCCCCACAGAACTCATTTCTCGTTAACTTGACTCCCTTCTCTCTCCCCTTGTCCAGTCCCTTCCCACCTACATCCGTGATTCCTCTGACACCTTACGTCACATCAACGATTTCCAGTTCCCTGGCCCCAACCGCTTCCTCTTCACCATGGACGTCCAATCCCTCTACACCTCCATCCCCCACCAGGATGGTCTGAGGGCCCTTAGCTTCTTCCTCGAACAGAGGCCCGAACAATCCCCATCCACCACTACTCTCCTCCGTCTGGCTGAACTTGTTCTCACACTGAACAACTTCTCCTTCAACTCCTCTCACTTCCTCCAAATAAAAGGTGTGGCTATGGGTACCTGCATGGGCCCCAGCTATGCCTGTCTCTTTATGGGGTATGTGGAACATTCCTTGTTGCAGTCCTACTCCGGCCCCCTTCCACAACTCTTTCTCTGTACATCGATGATTACTTCGGTGCCGCTTCATGCTCTCGTCAGGACTTGGAAAAATTTATTAATTTTGCTTCCAATCTCCACCCCTCCATCATTTTCACGTGGTCCATCTCTGACACTTCCCTTCCCTTCCTTGACCTCTCTGTCTCAATCTCTGGTGATAGACTGTCCACCAATATCCATTACAAACCCACCGACTCCCACAGCTATCTCAACTACAGCTCCTCACACCCCGCTTCCTGTAAGGACTCCATCCCATTCTCTCAGTTCCTTCGCCTCCGTCGCATCTGTTCCGATGATGCTACATTCAAAAACAGTTCCTCTGACATGTCCTCCTTCTTCCTTAACCGAGGTTTTCCACCCACGATCGTTGACAGGGCCCTCAACCGTGTCCGGCCCATCTCCCGCGCATCCGCCCTCACGCCTTCTCCTCCCTCCCAGAAACATGATAGGGTCCCCCTTGTCCTCACTTATCACCCCACCAGCCTCCGCATTCAAAGGATCATCCTCCGCCATTTCCGCCAACTCCAGCATGATGCCACCACCAAACACATCTTCCCTTCACCCCCCTTATCGGCATTCCGTAGGGATCGCTCCCTCCGGGACACCCTGGTCCACTCCTCCATCACCCCCTACTCCTCAACCCCCTCCTATGGCACCACCCCATGCCCACGCAAAAGATGCAACACCTGCCCCTTCACTTCCTCTCTCCTCACCGTCCAAGGACCCAAACACTCCTTTCAAGTGAAGCAGCATTTCACTTGCATTTCCCCCAACTTAGTCTATTGCATTCGTTGCTCCCAATGTGGTCTCCTCTACATTGGAGAGACCAAACGTAAACTGGGCGGCCGCTTTGCAGAACACCTGCGGTCTGTCCGCAAGAATGACCCAAACCTCCCTGTCGCTTGCCATTTCAACACTCCACCCTGCTCTCTTGCCCACATGTCTGTCCTTGGCTTGCTGCATTGTTCCAGTGAAGCCCAACGCAAACTGGAGGAACAACACCTCATCTTCCGACTAGGGACTTTACAGCCTTCCGGACTGAATATTGAATTCAACAACTTTAGGTCGTAAGCTCCCTCCCCCATCCCCACCCCCTTTCTGTTTCCCTCTTCCCTTTTTTTTTTCCCAATAAATTATAAAGATTTTCCTTTTCCCACCTATTTCCATTATATAAATAAAAAAAAAACCCCACTAGAGCTATACCTTGAGTGCCCTACCATCCATTCTTAATTAGCACATTCGTTTAGATAATATCACCAACTTTAATTTTAACACCTATGTGTTCTATTGTACTATTGTCGTTGACATCTTTTGATGAGCTGCTTCTATCACTGCTTGTTTGTCCCTACAACCACACCCCCGCCCCCCCGCTCCACCTCTTTGTCTCGCTATCTCTCCGCCCCCCCACACACACACCTTAAACCAGCTTATATTTCAACTCTTTCTTGGACTCGAACGCAAGTTCTGTCGAAGGGTCATGAGGACTCGAAACGTCAACTCTTTTCTTCTCCGCCGATGCTGCCAGACCTGCTGAGTTTTTCCAGGTAATTCTGTTTTTGTTTTGCCTGCTTTGATAGTGGTTTCATATGCTGTTCCCATTGCAGAGCAAATGTATACAGCAAACCGGAATCATTTATAACAATCTTTCTGGATTGTACTGCTGGAAATCACCAGATCTGCCCAGTCATCTGAAGCATTCTTGGAAAACTTCAATGGTCTGCTCAGTGATGGATCTATGTATCACATTTACTTAATTGTAGTAAAATTATGTTGTTAAGCTTTCTTGTGAACAGGAATCTTTAGCCAATTGTGCAAGAGTTAACACTTGTCTCCAAACATCATGATGTTAACTTGCTTTTGGAGCAAATAATGAGTAGATACTACAAAAGCATCATATAAAGTTTATTTTAAAGCAACATGCAGCTTCCAGAAGTCTTGCCAAAATTTGCAAGCTACACTGTTGATCATCACACTAAGTTGCACATAAATAGAATGGAGGCCTTGTGATTCTTTCTATTCACTGCTCTCTGGTTACTGCTCTACCTGTTCCATCCTCCTGCTTGTCCTTCTCATTCTAAAGTCATATTCCTAGAAGAATACCCATCAAGGAGTAACTGATGCCTGAAGAATTCTAATAATTCAAAACCTACCAGCACAATTTAGGAAAAGATTTTCAAGCCAATTACCGAGCAAAAATGGAATAACAGCAGCCTGAAAATGGTGGAGAATTACTAACTGCCATTGCCTTTAAGTGTTGCTGACACAACCTTCAGAAGGACCGAGTGCTAGATAGCTGGAGTGTCCACATGAGTCAGACAATAAGCCTCATAACATGTAAGTCGGGATCCTCTGATGTACATTGGACCCTGATTGACATTTTCAAACTCAACCAAGAGTCCACTGTACATGGTCTGCGAGGTGTCAGCTGGTGCCCCATGGAAAGGGGAGCCCAAACATAAGTTCTTTATGGCAGCTTGTTTTATATCTTGAGTCTATGAGTTCACTAGTTGAGTAAACTCAAATTACATGCCTTCATATACACTCGTTAGTTGATGCTCACTATCAATACCGGAGAGAGACCGACATAAGAACAAACTGTGATTGTTTATCGCAACAGAAGACGGAGCACTAAATCCTTGCATGCTCACACAACCACCTCTGTCTCTAGACTCAGTTAACCAGTAGCCCGTGCTGTAGCAGAGATTGGCCAATACTGCCACATGGTTAGTCCACTTGCATTCTCTTAAAGGTACATGGTACTCCACTTTACCACAGTTTGGGAAAAGCAGGCATGATCTTTCAGGTTTCACATAAGTAACCTTGGCAGCTGCTGCAACTGGTCCTCCCCACGGTTTGCCTTTTTTCCAGGTTTCACAAGGCAGTCAGGCCACCCGATATTGAGGTAGTTCATGCACAACAGGTTAACATGTGTTACTTGCTTTCCATCATCAGCCCACCCTAGTATATGATGTTCAGACCTCAAAATGGGCCAAGCTTCCTACCAGAACAATCGTGTCCATAGATGGCATGCTCTGCCAGCTGGCTATCTGAACACTGCATGGTGGGGATAATCTACCTACTAAGATAAAATAACCCCCAAACAATTGCAGAAAAAGATGTTTCCATGCAGCATTAGGAAGTAGCGGTAGTAAGGTGGTAAAGTCAGAAAACTGTGTTGGTAACTGTAATGGCATCACACCTTCCTAATTTGAATATATTCATGGGATTCCCATTTATTTCATATAGATCTAGCTGATGGAATGGTACCTGCCACCGCATCCCACCCCCCCCCCCCCCCCCCCCCCCCCCCCTCAACCCCCCCCCCCCCCCCCCCCCCCCCCCCCCCACCCCCCCACCCCCCCGAAAATCAGGCGGCTTTTAAAAACAATGTTGACTGGCTGGGAGTTTTTGAAACTTGACTTTCTGCCTGTATTCACTTCGTGTTGGAGCATAAATGAAATATTGCCGTTGAGATTGATCACCCATTACTTTAAAAAAAGATATCATTTTAATTAAGGAAGGTATTATTAATATCTGAGAGCCGATAATCCTAAACATTATGAAACAAAAACAGACAATGTTGGGAAAAGTCAGCAGGTCTATCAGCATCTGTGGAGTTAACATTTCCAGCCCATATGACCCTTCTTCAGAGCTTTTATTTTTTTCCTAAATATTATACCTGTGGAATTCCTTCGCTCCAAATGCAAAGGGGTTTGCTTACTATCTCTTTATGTTGACCTTGTTTTTCAATGGCTTGCACTGAGAGGTGGAGAAAGATGGCCCAAAGTTAGTGAGGTGGGAAATGTTGTGTTATAATGATATAATATCTTGGGCTTATTTACTGCACAAGACACAAGGCACCGATCACTCATAAGATATTGGGTAAACATGTTGTGGGTTCAATTTTTAAGACCAGGCACATGAGAACAGTTATACATTGGTATAAAGCTTGAAGGCATCAGAGATGTATGTGTGTGCTCTGTTCAAAGCAATAGTGAAACTAAGACTGGATCAAATGACACATTTCCCTTCTAGTGCTGTCATGCTGATATCCTTTAAAGGCATGTTACAACTTGAAGTGGGGGAGGGTGTGCGTTTTTGGCCTCCTTCCTCAATTATTTGCAACAATACCCAGGAATGACCATTAACAGGGCCACAATGAGCAACTGGCAGCTGAACTCTATGGAACACAGCAGCAAGGCAAAAGATTGATCAAGCATTTTATTTTAAACTACATCTTTGATTCTTGGGGGTCCTGCTGGAGAACAACAGCCTGGGGGCCCCAAGGCTTAGCAGTCAGGCAGAAGTTGTATTCTCTTTTTGCCTTGTTTCCTGGTACAAGACCCTGCTAGAGTGATAACTATACCAAGGACATGGCTGATGCATGCTAATGGCTCAGTCCACTAATAGTCCTTGATAGTCATAAAACACTTCAAATGTGCTGCACCAGTCCAGTACCTCAGCAGAAGGGAGCCACTGAAATCAGATCATGTTGAATGGTTAAAAAATGTTTAAAAATGTATGGATTACATTTATCAGCCTGTTCTGCGGAAGGATCTTTTTTTCTGTCAAGAAGATTGATTGGCTGTTTCTTTTGTTGTGGAACTTTTTATTGTGAAGTGAACTGTTGTTTATTTACTTTGACTTTATTCTTTGCTTATTGAGGCCATCAATGTATTTAAAATGACTCTATCTACTTAGTTGTTTTTATGTGCAATCATGGACCAAATGTTCTTACACCCATTGGCCAAGTAACTCATTGCTTTGTAAAATGCACTAATGCTTGTCATTCTACATATAGACCTTGAATAAATCTGTTGCATAAAATTATCTTAATTCCATTTATTAATTTAATCCATTTTTCAGTATTTTGTTTTAAAACCTCAGTGACAGTCTCCAACCTCTGAGTTAGAGTATGGATAGCAATTTATTACCAGGCCTCACTAATGTAGCGTTGTAACTATCCAGCAAGTGTTCAGGGCAAGTGACATAAATTATAAGCCTTCCTTCTAACTTTCCCTCAGAGCAGGCATCCAACGAGTATCAGCTGAGATCAAAGCTAATTACCTGGACAGTCTTATGTCCGCAGCATACAGTGGCTCAACAGAAATTTCATTTTTCTGAAGCTAATTAATAGTGGTGGTACACAAAAAAATCTGGAACAGCAGTTTATTTTTGATTAAATAAACTTTGATTCAGTTAAGCAGGTTAAGAGATCCTTATATCACACAAAGTATGTATCACTATTAAACGGATAGGCTCCCTTAGGCTCGCTAAACCACATTGCAGATGTTTATAAAGGACCAAAGGTGGGTATTAATGTGAACCGGTGATCAGTCAGGCTACATTGTAAATATATCTAGCTACCATAAAAAATTCAGGAAACCATTCTTCACAAAGGAGCTTGATAAATTAACCTGAAACATTCTCCAGTGACTTTATGATGGGGAATTCTAGTGATAGAATTGTAATTTTAAAAAAAACGTCTACTTCAGAGAACATTCATAAATTGCTGTCTCCAGTACAGATGATGATGAAATACCACAGATAATTTTAAATTCCATTGATTTGACCAAAGGAGGCCGCTTAGCTTCATATTTAATTGAAGAAGTGTAAGACCTCAAGGTTTTCTCTATGCTTCAATTCTTTCTCATTTTACCTCTATGAAAAGAGAGTATGCTTCACAGACTCTGAGTATTTGTGCACCTATAGTAACAGAAAGGTAAATCTCAAGGGCAAGTCATGTGCCAAGCAGGGCAGCACATGTGGAACAAACAGTTTTCCATCTTATGCTTGGTTTTGATTGTACCTTGACCTACTTTGAAATATAATGTGTAGGCAATGAATTCAAAATAAAATAACCGAAGCATGACTGCTGAGACCACACTGAAAGTAACATTAAAGTATCAAAAAATAATTTACTTCTGGCACAGGTTAATTAATATTTGTTATCCCCCATGTCATCTTGAAATGTTTTACAATGGATTAAATTGAGAGTATGAAATCAGAAATGACTTGCTTTCCAAAGCTGCCTCTGGTGTTTGAATAGTCTATACTGATTGGGCACAAAATTTGGCAGCATGGTGCGCGGTTCTGTGGCGCTGTGAGTGTCGTTTTTCCTCCAAAATGACACGCACGCATGCACCATGCATGCACTTACAATGCAAACCATGATGGGCACCATTTAGGTGAGGTAATTGGCACGTGCAGAGAATGTTCGGAAAAAGTACACAAAGCAGGCAGATCATGACATCAATCAGCATGTAATATTGAATCAATGGTAGTACCATTTAGGAGTGTCACCCTCCAACTAATACCGTCTCTTAACTTTGCATACTTTTCAACAATAGGAAGGGATCTGCACCAGCATTATATAAATGGATCATGAACCATGTTCAGTTCTTTTTAAATTAATTCTTTATTGAGTTCTGGGCATTGCCGGAAAGGCCAACATTTGTTGCCCATCCCTAAGTGCCCTCGAGAAGGTGAACTGCCTTCTTGAACCACTGCACCCACAGTGCAGTTGAGAAGGGAGTTCCAGGATATTGACCCAGAGACAGTGAAGGAATGGTGATCTAGTTCCAAGTCAGGATGGTGTGTGACTTGGGGGGATATTGCAGGTAGTGGAATTCCCATGCATCCTTCTGGGTGGTAGAGGTCACATGTTTGGAAGGTACTGTATAAGGAACCTTGGTGAGTTGCTGCAGTGCATCTTCATATATAGTACACAACTGCTGCCACTGTGCGTCGGTGCGTGGAGGGAGTGAATGTTTAAGGTGGTGGAAGAGTTGCCAATCAAGCAGGCTGTTTTGTCCTCAATGGTTTTGAACCTTTTGAGTGTTGTTGGATCTGCACTCATCCAGTGGAGAGTATTCCATCACATATCTGACTTGTGCCTTCTAGATGGCGGAGAGGTTTTGGGAGTCAGGAGGTAAGTTACTCACCTCAGAATTTCCAATCACTGACTTGCTCTTGTAGCCACAGTATTTATATGGTTGGTCCAATTTAGTTTCTGGTTAATGATAACCCCCCCAAGATGTTGATAGTTGGGGATTCAGCGATGGTAATGCCATTGAATGTCAAGGTTAGATTCTCTCTTGCTGGAGATGGTCATTGTGAAGTTCTTGGGAAGAAACAGTAAGATTCAGTAAGAAGTAGAATAGTTGCACGTGCTGTTAAAACATGGATTCCTTTCTTCTCTGCTGGTACATGGGTATGTCAGCCTTAAGTGGACAAAATGCACAATGTAAATGTAAATATCACTTTTTTCAAGGTGCGCATAAATCTCTCAACTTCCCCAATAGCTCTTAGCCAACAGGGTATGATCTTTCAATGAGTGAAGCCCAAATAGTTCACACATTTACTGAATTCACTGTTAAATGGGGGTCTATTGTCACTTCTCACCATTTGAGGCATTCCAAACAAAGCAAAAATCGAGTCAAGCTTTGTGAAGACTGCTTTCATTGAAGTCAATGTAACTTTTTCCACCCTGGGGACCTGCTGTAATTGCCAGGGACAAGCAAGTGCTAGCCAGTCTGCAAGTCTGCAAAATTAACACGAACCTCAATCCATGGTCCTGGAGGTAGTTCAGAAATCTTGAGAGGATCACAAAGATTTGATATTGTGGTGACATGGCAAACACTGATTGATTTTGTGCCCCACCATGCGGTCAATTCCTGGGAGCCATACCTTTTCCCGAAGGGGTTTGGCTTTGATAATTCCCTGGTGAACTTCATGTGTTATGTTGACAACAATTCTATCAATGATTGCAGAATGGTTATACATTTGCCGCATAACACAAGATCACACATTGTTGTAACAGTGAGCTCATTTCAAACATTGTGAAGATCTTGTAGTGTGTGCCTAATTTCATTTGTAAACACGCTCTTGATTACGTTTTTCCTGTTTTGTGAGTTTCTAGCCATCATACATAATTGCAACACCTCATCTTGCTTTGTTGCTGCATTGATGTCAATTGGTTTTAGTGACTTTGGCACTGCATTTAGGCTTACATAGTTAAGACGTTAGTCGGCATCCTTTTCCTCACAACTAATAAGACTGACTGCCAGCAATAGATGTCACAAAAGATAATCTGCTGGGTTGAGCTTACCTGGCTAATACTTAACATGGAGCTTGTACTCTTGTAGTTTGAGTATCCAACGATTTATTTGCTGTGTGGATTGTTGAACAAATTTAGTGGTCTATGATCATTTATTACTTCAAACTCGCTTCCGTACAAGTAGAGATGAAAGTGTAAGATATCCCATGTGATTGAGAGCGCTTCTCTCTCTGTTCATAAGACCATAAGGCCATAAAACATAGGAGCAGAAAGTAGGCCATTCGGCCCATCGAGTCTGCTCTGCCATTCAATCATGGCTGATAAGTTTCTCAACCCCATTCTCCCGCCTTCTCCCCGTAATCTTACCAATCAAGAACCTATCTATCTTGGTCTTAAATACACTCAATGACCTGGCCTCCACAGCCTTCTGTGGCAATGAATTCCATAGATTCACCATCCTCTGGCTAAAGAAGTTGCTCCTCATAAAGGTTTTCCCTTTACTCTGAGGCTGTGCTTTCGGGTCCTAGTCTCCTAGATGTGGAAACATCTTCCCCACGTCCACTCTATCCAGGCCTCTCAGTATTCTGTAAGTTTCAATCAGATCCCCTCTCATCCTTCTAAACTCCATCGAGTATAGACCCAGAACCCTCAAACGTTCCTCATATGTTAAGCCTTTCATTCCTGGGATCATTCTTGTGAACCTCCTCTGGACCCTCTCCAGGGCCAGCACATCCTTCCTGAGATACGGGGCCCAAAATTGCTCACAATATTCTAACTGTGGTCTGACCAGAGCCTTATAAAGCCTCAGCAGCACATCTATGCTTTTATATTCTAATCCTCTCAAAATAAATGATAACATTGCATTTGCCTTCCTAACTACCGACTCAACCTGCAAGTTAATCTTAAGAGAATCCTGGACTAGGACTCCCAAGTCCCTTTGCACTCCAGATTTCTGAATTCTCTCCCCATTTAGAAAATAGTCTATTCTATGCCTCTATTCTTCCTACCAAAGTGCATGACCTCACACTTCCCCACGTTATGTTCCATCTGCCACTTCTTTGCCCATTTTCCTAACCTGTCCAAATCCTTCTGCAGCCTCCCTACCTCCTCAGTACTACCTGTCCCTCCACCTATCTTTGTATCATCTGCAAACTTAGCCAGGATGCCCTCAGTTTCTTCATCTAGATCATTAATGTATAAAGTGAAAAGTTGTGGTCCCAACACTGACCCCTGCGGAACTCCACTAGTCACCGTCCACCATCCTGAGAAGGACCCCCTTATCCCCACTCTCTGCCTCCTGCCAGACAGCCAATCTTCTAACCATGCTAATACCTTGCCTCGAACACCATGGGCTCTTATCTTACTGATCAGCCTCTTGTGCGGCACCTTGTCAAAGGCCTTCTGGAAGTCCAAGTAGATAACATCCATTGGCTCTCCTTTGTCTAACCTACTCGTTACCTCCTCAAAGAATTCTAACAGATTTGTCAGGCATGGCCTCCCCTTGATGAAACCATGCTGAATTTTGCCCGATTTTACAACGCACTTCCAAGTATTCTGAAATCTCATCCTTAATAATGGACTCTAAAATCTTACCATCGACCGAGGTCAGGCTAATCGGCCTGTAATTTCCCGTATTTGTGGTTTGTTGACCCCTTTAATCACATTTTGATTTAAAGTTTGTAAGGTTCCTTTAAACTTTGTTCTTGGTTTTACAGCTGACCTGAATTAGGGGCTGTGCCTGATTTATCCCAATTTTGTTGATTTGGCTTAATTGTTTTGACTCTATAAGAGTTACAACTTACCAGCTTGGCCTAAATAGCCAAGTGGTTATGGTACTGGGTTTGTAACCCCAAGATCAAGAGTTCAAATCTCACAATGGCAGACTATGAAACAATGTAATTTCATCTGAAACAGATGGAAACAGGTTTGTACTCGAAAGAGTTACAAATTACCATTCACCAACGATCTCACACCTAACCTTCCCTCTCTTAATAACCTTCACAGCTGTATACCTGGTGATAACTGCTGTGCTCTCATGATGACAAGCCTGTGCAGCATGCAGCAGACCATGACAAACCCTAATATTCTTTCTATCAAGTACTGTGGCGTTCTTCCAAAGAGCAAAGCTGTTGTTTAAGTATGTGCCTTCTTGACCACAATGCTGAAATAAAAGCCACCACAAACAAACATTTGCAAACCAAATTTATACATCAACTCATGTCATATTGAACAATAAAGTCAACTATTCATCCTTGTGTATATTCACAGAGCCTGACTTGCGTGTGCCTATGTCTGTCCTAGTGCTCCTGTGCAGTGCTCGCCAAGAGGGTGCAACATAACTGGTGAAAGGTTGCTTGATATCTTACAGATTACAGATGGCTTTGGTGAACAACCTTGAGCAGTTCTGGGCCTTGAAGACTCGGCTTCAGACTGCACTATCTTGGCATTAGGGATAGCACTCTGGGACGGCTGGCTGACAGGAGTGGCAGTAGTGGAAGATGGAGTAGTAGTGATGGAAGAAAGAATGCTGTAGCCAGCTGAGTCTGCTTTACTGATTCTGAGCTTCCAATGTAGCACAATGCAATGATTTTTGCTTGTGCAACAATGGAAGCTGAGACATTGACCACCAGGTGACACATCATGGATAGGTCTGCGCATGTTCTTATAAAGTCATTCACCACTTCTACACTGGAAAGGATGTGCTCCATTCTCTGTGCAAAGTCCTGTGCCAAGTTGGTGCCAGACTCCTCAATGTAACTTGACATTGATTCTTGGCAGGCCTGTATTTCAGTGTGTATATCCATTAGTGTTCTTCTGCGGACTGGCCCAAAGTCCTCACCTGAGTCCTTTTTAACAGAACATGTGTATGACCCTGCACTGAGCTGTGCTACAATTGGCCCTGCCCTGGCCACAGCCCATTAATGCACAGTGTATTACCTTGCGCAAATCCTACCTCCAAAACTATTCTCAGAAGTGCACACAGTGCCAGCACCTGAGCTGGTGGCTTTCAAGAAATGCATGTGAGGCTTGCACCATTGCTAAATGTCTTCAAGTTAAGGTGAAGCTGTGAATGTTATGTATCAGTCGTGGTTGATGGACATACGTGAATGATGGGAGGTGTGTGACACATTGAGCAGAGTGTGAGGCTAGTGGTGCAGTTGGTGGGATTTGTCATTTTTAGACTAATTCATTGACCATGATCACTCAAGCAAGATCATTGATCTTTTTAGGCACTGCATTCAGGTTAGCCCCTTGCATCGACTTCCTCCGCTATCTGATCCACTACCTTCACGCAATTTGTCTGGAGGGTTTCCTGGTCTCTCTGTGAATAGAGGACCTTTCTCATCTTGTCCACTTCTTCCACCAAGACATCTAGCTGGGTCAGAGAACCTTAGAGCATGTTTTTGCCCTGTAGCACCATAATTCAGTGTGTTTCTTGCTCATGCTCTCTTCTGCAACCAGTTACAGCACCTGCTGCAGCTACAATGTACCTCCCTTTAAGAGGCGAGGCTGACTTTAAATAGTGCTGATTAGTTATAAGTAGTGATAGCCTCGTATAAAATTGGAGCCCACTGCTGAGTTTGCAGCCACTCAGCAGCCAGTTTAGCACTGGCTGCACACAGCTATCATGTAAAACAGCAGGCAACATAAGATTTGTATGATCTCTGCATGGGAAGCAACATGCACAGGTTAATTACGCATTGCGATATTGCGACGGCTTTCAGGTCCTGTCTTAGTTATTAGCCTATGAACCTAATTCAGGGAAAAACCTTTGCTGGTAAAAGGACAAATAAAACCAATTAAAGTGGCTGCTTTAGGTTAAAAGTTAACCAGTCAATTTATATCTTATAATTTTGACCATCAGCATGATGTAACAATCGGTAAAAAAAATCAATATCATTATTGGAAATCTATAAAATAACTGGTTGGTTTTTCACATTTTAAAAATATCCCTTATTGTTATAGTAGGTTATTAGCCTATTTGAGAATTGAAAGTGTACCTTTCAATTGGAATTTTGGACAGAATCTTCTCTGCATGCGTTATACTATGTTAGAAATATCTGCAACATTTTAAAAGATATTTTGAACTTTGAATCTTTGAAGTTGATCTTACCAAATGGCTCGGAAAGTTTATCTAGCAATCATTTGAGCCATACAGACCAAAATGGTCTTTCGTTCAAGCCCAAATTATGCTGAGATAAGCTGGGTGGTAACAATCGATGTTAGTGTCACTGAGTTAGGGATGAGAAAATTGGCATGGTTTTCACCTCTGATCACTATGCAACGAGCCTCTCCCCGTAAAAGTGTGAATGTTGCTTCAGGGCAGATTTGATTCAGCTATGATGCATACTACAGTTGAATAAATGGAACTTTATTGACATGTTTCTTAAATGAATAATGGCATTCCAAAAGAGCTATGAGAGAACATTTGGCACCTGTGGAAATACACCTCAGCAAAGACTCAATACTTTCAAAAGAGGAAAGAAAATTGGCAAGCAGACACTAGCAGTGTTTCTGCTATCAGGTTGGAAAAGAAAAATAATTATCTTTTTAATTGTTATATAGATAAAGGAATATTTTTTGCAGGATTTCAGTCTTTTCTTTTTCTTCTTAGTTGCCTATGGCTTAAATAAATCCATTATGAGCCTGTTAATTAAAGTTATTAATTCCATTGACTCCTTGTGTTAACCTTATGTTTCCTGTGTAAAGTTTTACACAGTATTGTCACATTTATGAAAATAGGCTTGAAATTGCTCTCATTTTTTCCCTGCCAATCCAAGTATTACAGGGCTGGACTGCTGCATTGCTTATTCAGCCACAAATCTTGGGGTGGAATCATCTGCAAAGGGGTGATACACAAATCTCCAGCTGAAGAAGTCCTCTACGATTGATAGTCATTAGAAAATTGGCATTCATTACAGACCTCACTTCTGCCAGACTCTGGTCCTGGTACACAAGTAGGCTTCGTGTTGAGGTAAGTGAAGTGGTGTGATTTATAAGGGTGACATCCCGCCTCTGCTGCTGATGTACAATTGGATGGAATATATATATGAATAAAATATGGAGAGGGGTGGAACTGGGTCACACTCTAGATCCAGGCTGCCTGTTCTGTTTGTGTCCATCATAGACCAGGAGTTCACATATGCTTACATGTTATGAACTATAACATAGAGAAAAATCCCCCCCTCCCAGCACCTCCGATCAGCACCCCCAATCAGGGGCGCGCCGCCATTTTACGTGAGCGGGCCAATTAAGGCCGCCCAGCGTGATGTCCGCTTGGAAGCGCTATGTGCTCCCTGTGCTGGCGGGGGGATTCCCTCAGCCAGGAGTGCGCTCTTTCGCGCATGTGCATGTGCACCAAAGAGCGCACAGATCTCCCTGAGGCTAAGTGCTGTCTCAGGGAGATCGGCTCGGAATTAAAATTTGTAATAAAAATGCTAAAAAAATTTCCCTGACATGTCCCCTCATGTGACACTGTCACATGAGTTGGGACATGTCCATAACTTTTATTGAAACCTTTGATAAAACTTTAAATACCCTCATGAAACCTCATCCCGCCCGTGGATGAGGTTTCATGCTTTTTCAGAAGCCCGCCAGAGCTCCTGGCCTGCCCACCAACCTTAAGATTGGATGGGCAGGTCCATTAATGACTTTAATTAGTTTTTTAATGGCTTCAATAGGCCGTTGACAGGTTGACGGGCACGCAGCTGATTCGGCTGCCCCCCCATCGACCTAAGAATGGAAATGATGCTGGGTAACTTTGGGAGGTCCACCCGACCTCACCCGATGTCATTTTACACGTCGGCCAGCGGGCCCCACCCCCGCTCGCTGACCGGAAGATCCTGCCCATAATTTTGGTATTAAAATGCTTTTGTTAAGCTTTTACATCCTAATTTACATTGTCCCTTTGACGTCACAGTATGGTGAGCTTTCTGCTAACATAATTCATTACATTTCCCTACATTGCCAATGTTGTCCATTCTTTTGCTGTCTTGTTTGCAGACCTGTGTTTTGTATTAGATACTGAGCGTTCAAAGTAATTAAATAATATATTACCCCAGGGGTGTGCACAGTCAGTTGTATAATTTATTGAAAAACTTTAACAAGCAAATCTAAAAGGCTGAGTTCTATGGTAATAAAAGATCCTTATGAAGTAAACTAAATCTCCTAAGGTTTTCTTCTCTCTCTCTCTAGATAAGCTTAAGTGTAATGAGTACCAGAGACTCCTGAATTTCATTCCCATTCTGAGCAAGTCCTACTCAATGAGAGGTGGTAGCCATGTTATTCTTGCCTCATTTCCTATACCTATTTATCTATTCCTACCATTGAGATGTTGAGATATTGCATCACGTCCAGCTTCTTGTTAATATACCTTTTTAATTTAACATTATTTAAATGATTCTTGTCTTCCAGCTTTCTCCCTTCCCCTCTCCCTCTCCTGAATGCTTTGACTCATTGCTATAAAAAGGATCCATGGGTATAGACTATATTTTACTGCTTCCCACAAGTGGCTATTATTCATGGGTAAACCTTGACATTGTTGGCAGGCTTTTCAATCACATGATGTTACAACTAAATTTGATCTTATCCTCAGATGACATCCTCACCCACACATCCAGTAGTGATTACTGAACAGAGATTAGAAGTGGAAACCCCACTGTTTTATATTCTCTACATTAGGAAGCTATGACCAAATATAACACCACGACAACTAGTTGGATGTGATTAATAACAAAACATTAACTATGGATCAAACCTGACCTATGTGGCTCAGGAGCTCAATGAATAAACTCAGCCATCAGAAATAAAAGTAATGTTCGTAAGGTCTTCATTTTGTTGTTACCTTCTAGCCATTGTTAAACTTGATTTTTGTTTATTTTAGTGGTTAAATCCAAACCTGAACTAACCATAGCACCTTTCATAATCTCCTACTTTACTCCAGTTCATTTCTGCAGTATGTATTGAAATAAATACAAAGAGGGACATAAAATGGGCTATTGACTCAATTAACAAAACTTACACAACAGTAAATAAAGGAAAATAAATAACATGATAAAGTTTCAAAACTTCATTTGAGATATTGCTTGAAAGCTGGTACAAATGGCAACACCTCAAGGGTATGAAGGGGGCTTGGGCAGAGGTGCATTTAATTTGGTGTTAAAATGCTTTGGGATACTTACCTACCAATAGTTACCTGGGCTCTGTTGTATTTTCTATTTTTATGTTTGCTTAAAGCAGATTTACCAATCTCACACAGGACTGGTAAACCAAACCTAGGTTCAGTTGATTTGAAGATGTACTACAGGATTTCTCAGCAGACAGATTTACAACAAAGATTCAGCAGCCATTGTGAACATGAAAGCACAGCTGCAACTACTTCACACCACATAGCTTGGCCTAAATAGCCAAGTGGTTATGGTACTGGGTTTGTAACCCCAAGATCAAGAATTCAAATCTCACAATGGCAAACTATGAAACAATGTAACTTCATCTGAAACAGATGGAAACAGGTTTGTACTCGAAAGAGTTACTTCACACCACATACTGCTAGCTAAACTGAAAACTCCTCTGAACAATGTCTGCTGCTCACATGATTTACATCCTGGCTACTTACTTATTAGCATATTCTCTCTGAAAAGCAATATCACAACAGGTCTGCCATTGCTGATTGTAACCTCCTCTTATAGACAACTAGCCAGCAGGTTCCTAATTGACATATGCAGATTGGTATCCAATGACAACAATTTAACCCTGACCTACTTTAAACTGAGGCCTGAGCAGAGAGGGAGGAAGGGAGCATGCGGGAGGGCGGGAGTGTGTGGGAGGGAGCAAGCGGGAGTGCGGAAGCGGGAGGGAGTGAGCGGGAGTGTGGGCGGGAGGGTGCGGGTGTGGGAGGGCGGGAGGGAGAAAGGGAGGGGGAGGGGGCGGAAGGGAGGGAGGGTGGGAGTGTGGGGGATGAAGCCTGTCTTACAGTCCCAGTCTTAGATTTGTCACTCATTCTCATTCTCACCACCACATACCAATATATACACACGTACCCAGTCACGGTGGTGAGGGTGCGTGACTGAGCACCCTGAAGTACACACACATCACCCCCATCCCGTCACACTTGGGTCATTTTTATTAATTACTCTTTTTTTAACTGAACAATTTATTGCAATAACACTGCTTTATTTATGGCTTACTAAGTGGTTCTTTTCTTAACACCTCAGCTTTTTTTGAAATTCAGTTTATTGTTATGCCAAACCTTACCTTTCCAAAATTTGCTTGTGAGAAAATAAATGCAACTGTCGCCTCCTGAACGAAAAAGATTGGAGAAGCCTGAGCTAAAATCTTTTACAGCCAATTAAGTATTTTTGAAATGTAGCAGCTATTGTAACACAAGAAATACAGCTGTCAATTTGTTCACAAAAATGTCCCACAAATAGCAATGTTTTAGGCGTTGGTTGAGGGTTAAATGTTGGCCAGGATACCAGGGAAAATTTCCCAGCTTTTTCAAATAGTGCCATGGGATCTTTTATGTCAACTAGAGAGGGCAGGTGGAACCTTGATTTATTGGTTGGCACAAAAAATGACATCACCAACAATGATTTTGATTCTTTTAGTATTGAATTGTCAGCATAGCTTGTGAGCTCGAGTCTTTGAAGTGAGGCTTGAACTCCAAACCTTCTGATTCAGAGGCAAGAAGGCTATGATTAAGTCATAGTTAGACCAAGTCTAACACTTAACTAAGATCTCAGACTTTCACAAGATGGATGTGCAACAAGAAATGTTGAATGAAACAAGAAATGGCACCCAGATCAATGGAATACAGACTTGTATATTTTAAGGATAAGCTAACTGATTGAAAACAGAGATTGAAGGTTGGATTTCTCAATATTTGTGTATGTTTTTAGCTCCTCCATTATTCAGAAATCAATAGTGTCCTGAAAAACCTTCAGCCAGTTTACTTTCAATGTCCAAATCAATTTTGGACAGTTATTGGGTGACACTAGCCTTGACGTATTTTATTCAAAGCTATACTTAACCAACACATTTGCCTGGAGAATCTGAGTAGCCACGGGAAAGTTTGGGTGGAATTGAATGCTGGCTGAGAGATTGGGTAAAGAAGTGGGTAGACCCATTGAATACGGCAAGAATCAAAGTTTTGAGTTCCCAATGTCAGGATAGATGTACCAAATTATCTTGGCGGTGGGTTAGAAGTGTACAAAGGCATTATGCTTGCTATTCAGAAGAGATGTAGAAGAGGTGGGCAAGATTATGGCAGGTTTAGACAAGGAAAAAACTCTTCCTGTTAGCTGATTGTACAAGGACTGGGGGACACAGATTTAGGATTTTGGGCAAGAGGTGCAGGGGGAATGTGAGGAAGGACTTTTTTTGAGCTGTGAGTGGCAAAGACCTGGAACACACTCCCCATGATGATGGTGGAGGTGGAAACAACGGGGAGGGAGCGGACGGGCCTGGGAACAGCCGCGCAATGATCCGCCGCTCACAATTGGGCCCCGAACACAATTTCATGCTGGCTTGCCAGTTAGTGGCCAGCCAGAATAAATCATGTGCTGAAATGCTCAGCGCTGCTTGGGTGGAGAGGAGGAGGGTGAGCGTGGAAGTCAGTGCATGTGCACAGATGCCCACTCACAGAAAGCTCGCTGAAGGCTTCAAAGCTGCCACAGAGAGCTGAAGATTTTTAACTTTACAAATAAAGATGGTAAAATTAAGGAAAACATGTCCCTTCATGTGACTGTCACATGAGTGGACATGTTAGAAATGAGATTTAAACATTTTTATTTTATTTTTAATTAGCTTCGGAAACCTCATCCCGCCCATGGGCAAGGTTTCCTCAAAAATCCAAAGGCCACTTGGCATTTTCGCCTGCCCACCAACCATAACGAATTAGTGGGCCTAACAGCCCTCTTAATTGTTGGCAGGTGCGCTGCTGACCCCTGATTGCGCCCACTGACCGAAATATCGCGCAAGTGCACGATGATGTTTGGACGCTCGCCCGACATCATCGCACGCTATTTCATGCTCGTGCGTGTTGGACACCCGCCCACATGCCAAGGTGAAAAAATGGTTTCAAAAGGAAATTGGATGGGCACTTGAAGGAAATAGACTTGCAGGGCTACAGGGATAGAGCAGGAGAGTGGCACTGACTGGATTGCTCCACTGGGAGCCGGCATGGTCTTGATGGGGTGAATGGCCTCCTCCTAAGCCATAAATGACACTATTGGGTGGAATTTTATGGTTCCCCTGGTGGCAGGTTTGAAGGCCAGGTGGTCTTGTAAGATGCAGCACGTGGCATGCCTGCCGCCTAGTCACCCGCACCAACCTGTCTCCTGTTTTATGGGAGGGGGAGATGGGGGCATCAGGCGTTCCACCTGTTGTTCAGCCTATTGAGTCCCTTAAATAGTGAATTAATGGCCACTTAAGTGCCTCATCCCACTCCCGCCACTATTTTCATGTGGTAGGGAGAGGCCCATGCTAGGTGGATAGTCCAGGAGCTTTTACTGCCCAGGCTGATGTCAGGCAGGAAGGGAGGGGATCTCCTTTGAGATCACACACGCACATGTACACATACAGTCATGGTCTCCCTTTAATCCTTCCCCTGGCCTCTCAAACTCGGATGGCTACCCCCTCATCCCCTCACCCCTCTCGCTGGTGGCCTGCCAGCTAGGCCCCGGCAATACTCCGGACTTAACTGAAGTTCGGGTTTCATTACGTCCTCTTTTTGAGGGGTTGCCTATGTCCCATCAGTGTCCAATGCTTGAATTTGGGACTGCTGGGACAACAGAGCTGCTGGCCAATCTGAGTGGCCAACAATTCTCTAAAGTAGGACTACCACCCTAGATGGGTGCAGAAGTCTCGTTCTTAGCTATTTAACAGCCCATTCAGTGTTAAATGGCTGCAGGTCAGCCTGTATCAGAGGGGATGCATTTCCTTTCGACTTTTCAAGTGGCAGGGCGGGAAACCGAGCCATCCAAAAAATTCTGCCCAATATCGTGGCACATTCATACACACTATTTCTATCTGACGTTTAGCATGTAATCTTGTCATAAGTTTTAACTTTTAATGAATAACCTCTTACAGAACAACAAACATGACTCATTACAGACAGTCCTATGAAAATTTCTTGGTCACTGCATAGCTTGACCAGCCAAGGTCAAGTTCAACATTACTTCTTCCTTTCTCACTCTTCAAGTTCCAATGTCAAAGTGACATATGAGGTGATGGTGCACTAGTGTATCCTGTTCAGAATAAACTAGCAGATAATCAGTTATATTGTGTACAAATCTCAGAGGGGAACTTGTTGTTTAAGCAAAATAAGCCACTTGTGCTAAGGCCACCAGTGTAGATGGGCCAAACGGCCTCCTTCGGTACCGTTAAAATTCTGTGAAATTGTAAGTATTTTCAGTAATTGTTTACTCAGCCAAAATCATTATAGTTAAATTTTATTTTAAAATTGAAAAGCCTTAATTAATTATCGTCTTTTATTAAAATGCTTCATTAATTTACTTAAAGTTAGCTTGAGCTTGCTCATGCTAATAAGAGCATGTTTCTCTTTTTAAATTCTTTCAAGGGATGTGGGCATTGCTGGCAAGACCAGCATTTGCTGCCAATCCCCAATTGCCCTTGAACTGAGTGGCTTGCTAGGCCATTTCAAAGGGCAGTTAAAAGTCAACCACACTGCTGTGGGTTTGGAGTCACATGTAGGCCAGACTAGGTAAGGGCGACAGATTTCCTTCACAAAAGAACATTAGTGAACCAGATGTGTTTTTGCAACAATTGATGATCGTTTCATGGACATCATTACTGAAACTAGTTATTCCAGCTTTTATTAATTTAATTTAAAGTCCACCAGCTGCCATGGTGGGATTTGAAACTGTGCCCCCAGAGCATTAGCCTGAGTTCCTGGATTACAGTGATATCACCATTATGCCACCTATTCCCCTAATTGCTAGATGTCTCACCCGGGTACTAATTAAATACAATTTGTCAAGTTTCATATCCGGTCATGGGCTGAAAATAACATAAGAAATAGGAGCAGGAGTAGACCATAAGCCCATCAAGCCTGCTTCACCATTCAATATACTCAAGGCTGATCTTCTGCTTCAACTCCACTTTCCCATCAGCTCCCCATATTTCTTGATTCACTGAGAGATCACAAAACCTGTCCATCTCAGTCTTAAATATATTGAAGAATGGAGCATCCACAGCCCTCTGGGCTAGGGAATTCCAAAATTTACAATGCTTTGTGTGAATAAATTTCTCCTCATCTCAAATCTAAATGGTTGCCCCCTTATCCTGAGACTACAGGCAGATTGTTGCCCTTGGTGAGTGTGTGGGCCCCACTGGCTGTGTGGTGAGCGAACAGCCGACCTCCGCCACCAAAATGGGGCCTGCTGCCAATGTCACATGAGATGGGACATGTTAATAAACATCACATTATATTTATTTAAGTTTTTAAAAAGGAACATGAAACCACACCCTGCCAGTGGATATCACCAGTGGGGCTCTTGGCCTGCCTACCAGCCTTAAGGTTGGACGGGCAGGGCCTTTAATTACTTTAATTACCCTGCCAATGGCCTCAGTTGGCCATTGACAGGTTGGCAGGCGGACAGCTGATTTTGCTGTCCGCCCGCCTTCCTGAAAATTTAAAGGGACCGGGATGACATCGGGGGTTCCTCCCGACATCATCCTGCATCATTTTCCTGTTGGCGAGCTGGCCCGCCCCCAAATCGCCGACGGGAAAATTCTGGCCTGTGTCACCATGTTCCAGATTCCCCAACCAGGGCCAACAACCCCTGTGTCTACCCTGTCGAGCCCCATCAGAATCTTCTATGTCTCAATGAGATCACCTCTCATTCTCCTTCTCCAGGAAGTGTAGGCCTAATTTACCCTGCCTCTCATCATTGGACAACCCTCTCATTCCAGGGATCAATCTTATGAATCTTCACTGTACTGCCTCCAAGGCACATATATGGATTGGATATGGAGGCCAAAATCTCACACAGTACTCCAGGTTTGGTCTCACCAAAGCCTTGAACAATTGTTGCAAGACTTATTCATTCTTATACTCCAGTCCCCTTGCAGTAAAGGCCTAGATGCCGTTTGCCTTCCTAATTGCTTGTTTTACCTGCATGCTAGCATTTTGTGTTCCTTGTACAGGTCTCTCTGAAGATCAATAATTAAAAGTTCCATGCATTTAAATTTTTTTAAAAATCTGCTTTTCTATTTTTTCTACCGAAGTGAAAACCCCTCACTACCCCAGGTTATACTCTGTTGACCACCTTGTTGCCCACTCACTTAACCAAACTATATCTCTTTACACTGTGTCCTCTTCACAGCTCACATCCCCATCTAGCTTTGTATCATCAGCAAATTTGAATACATTACTCAGTGTCTCTTCATCTAAGTCATTAATGTATTTTGTAAATAACTGAGGTCTCAATACTGGTCCTGTGGCCCTCTATTAGTTACAGACTGCCAAATTGAAAATGGCCTACTTATCCCCACCATCTGCTTCTTGTCTGTTAATCAGTCACCAATTAAGTGTTGGGTCTATACGACATGAAAAGAAATCCAAAACTTTATTCTTTTCCCATGTTTAAAAAATTGACTTGCTGAACCAAAAAAGATGGCTGTCACATGACCACAGGACTGGTCCTTTGTTCTGGGAACTACCACCAAGGAGTTATAAGAACAAAAGAATTCCTCTCTCAGCGTGTGGCATCTCACACCTCATTGCACAGATCCATTGTATTCAACGGAAGCAGAGGAAGTGCAGGTGAACTGGCTCCCTAACCAGAAGTATCGCAAAAGAAAGAGATTGAAACTCATTATACCAGAAGAGGTGCTAAAAGCCACCTTGTGTCTTTCCTAAGGAGAACAATGGAATTCTGGCCAGCAGCACAGAAACTGATTGTTAAGCTTTTTATTAACCAGTAATGGGTCATGTCACATGACCCAAGCTTCTAGCCATTTTGGACAATTTTAACTTTATATCTTTGGACTTCACAGGTAGTCTGCTGTTCAGACTGGTGAACTCCCCCAAGAAGCAAAAATGCAGGTTGAGCAACAGTCTGCTCCTCGAAGCCTGTCACTGCTGGAAATTTCCTATTTTTGCCTGCAGAACTGACACAGTCTCTGTGTGCCTACTTCAACTTGTGCTATCAGTACCAACTGTAAAGTGAACTGTACAACTCCAGTCTTCAGCCAGCTGAACTCGAGCTCCTATGTGAAAGAATCCCTCATTGGACTCTGACTCAAGACTCTAGAAACCACATGAACTACAATCCATTTATTTTGTTCTTGTAATGTTACTATCTATACTTGTACAAGTCGTTTTTGAATTCCCCCCTTACTGTGTGTGTGTGTAGTAAAGTGGGAAGTTGCAAACACTCCTTCCCTGGATTTTGAATGTGGAATAAACTGAGCTTCTGAATTAATCATAATGCAAATTTGCTGTAGGTTATTAGTAAATTGGATCTCACACATCAATGGTTTAGAAAAACACGCCACCACATACTTTAAAAATAATTCAGAACACCTTTACTTAGGGCAGTTGGTGAGAAGAAATAAGTACAGTTTGCCTAGCTCTCTCCTGTCTATAACACATGCTAATGTATCACACCCAACTCAATGAAACATTATTTTGTGCAGCAACCTTTAATATGGCACTTCAGCTAAAACAAACTGTAAAGACTTCAGATCATTTTTTTTTGTTTTTAAATTGATCACAAGTATTCCATTTATGGTGGTGTATCAAAAATGTGTTTTTTTTTGCTTTATATGTCCTTACTTTAGGATGGGGCCAACTTTCCTGTTAAGAACAAAATGGTGGAATGGAGATATTCACATCAATAAGAACCAGAGAGAGCTGTTGACTAGGGATTGATAAGTGAAAGGGAGTATTGTCATTAAAGTGTTAGCATATGTAGCTTTGTTGATTAATGTGTAACTTCAGATTAGCATCCTGTTTCAACAGTCTGACTCAAATGTGAAAAAGGAAGCATAACTGTTACAATTTCAACAAGTACCATAGCATAATGTCACGTCACTGTACTTGTCACCCATGAACTTGGGCTAAAAATCAGTAACTGTGACCATGAAACTATCAGATTGTCATAAACAACTAACTATTTCACTAATAGGGAAGAAAACCTGCCATCTTCCTGCCAGCCTATATGTGACTCCACGCCTACAGCAGTGTTGTTGACTCTTATCTGCCCTCTAAAATGGCAGAGCAAGCCAATCTGTAGTCTCAAACTACTTCAAAAAGATATAATAAGAATGAAATTGGACACACCACCCAGTATCAACCTAGGCATTGAGTTCGGACATGTCAAAGCACACCCTACCCAGTCAACCCTACAAAGTCCTTCTCACTGAAATCTTCTGGGACTTTTGCCAAGATTGGGAAAGCTGTCCCACAAACTAGTTAAATCTGACATAGTCATCCTCACCATAACATTACCTTAAAGCCGACATCCCAGATTCCTCCATCACCATCCCTGGGTATGTCCTGTTCCACAGGCAGAACATTTCCATGAGAGAGAGAGGCGCTGGGAGTCATCAACATTGACTGGAGACCATCAGGTCAAACATAGGCAAGGAAACCTCCTGCAAGTTATCACTTAAAGCCCTCCCTCAGCTGATGAATCAGTACTCCACCATGTTGAACACCACTTGAAAAAAGAACTGAGGATAACAAGTACATCAAACAGACTCTGGCAGAGGACTTCAATGTCCATTACAAAAAATGGCTTGCTAGGACTACTACTGACCATATCCTGAAGGATAATGCCGCAAGACAGGATTTGCGACAGGTGGTGAGAGACAGAACAGAAGGAAATCCTATTTTTTTTATTCATTCATGGCATGTGGGCATCACTGGCTAGGCCAGCATTTATTAACCATCCCTAATTTCCCATGAGTAGGTGGTGGTGAGCTTGAACAATTGCAGTCCACGTAGTGTAAGTACATCCACCATGCTGTTAGGGAGGGAGTTCCAGGATTTTGATCCAGCAACAGTGAAGGAATGGCGATATATTTCCAAGTCGGAATGGTGAAGGGAACTTCCAGGTCGTGATGTTCCCATCTATCTGCTGCCCTTGGCCTCCTAGGTGGCAGGGGTTTGGAAAGTGCTATCTAAGGAGCCTTGGTAAGTTCCTGCAATGCATCTTGCAGATGGTACACACTGCTGTCACTGTGCATCGGTGGTGGGGGAAGTGAATGTTTGTGGATGGGGTGCGAATCAAATTTGCTGCTTTGTCCTGACTGGTGTCAAACTTCTCGAGTGCTATGGGAGCTGCACTCATCCAGGCAAGTGGATGCCTGCACTCATTCTCACCAATGTACCTGTCAGAGATGCATCTATCCATGACAGTATTTGTAGGAATGACCACCACACAGTCCTTATGGAGTCAAAGTATTATCTTCACACTAAGAATACCCTCCATCATATTGTGTAGCACTATTATTGTGATAAATGGTAGAAATTCAGAAAAGATTAAGCAGCTCAAAGCTGGGTATTCATGAGCCACTTTGGATCACCAACAGCAGAAAAAAATGCATTCAACCATAACTTGTAACTTAATGGCCCAGCATATCCCCCACTCTACCATTACCATTAAGCCTCGGGATCAACACTGTTACAATGACGAGAATGGGAGAGAATGCAAGGAGAGTCACCAGGCACAGCTGAAAATAAGATTCCAGCCTGATGAAGATATAACACAAGATGATATGCCTGCTAAACAGCAGAAGCAGCATGTTTTAGACAGAGTTAAGCAATTCCACAATTAACAGTCAGATCAAAATTCTGCAGTCCTGTCACATCCAGTTGTGAATGGTGATAGACTAGGGAGGTGAAGGGTGCAGGAACATACCCATCCGCAACAATGGTGGAGTCTAGAACATCAGCGCACAACAAACATCTTCAGCTGGAAGTGTGAAGTCAATGATCCATCTCAGCCTCTTGCTGAGGTCCCCACAATCACAGATACCATTCTTCAGCTAAATTGACTCATTTCACATGATATCAAGCAATTACTGAGCAGAGTAGACAAAGCAAAGGCTTTAGGCTCCTGCAACATCTCAGCTGTAGTACAGAAGTATTGTTCTCCAGAATTAGCTGTGCCTCTAGCCAAGCTGTTCCAGTACAGTTATAATAATGACATTACACGGCCTAATGGAAAATTGCCCAGGTATGTCCTGTCCAAAAGAAGCAGAATAAATCTAATCTGGTCAACTACCACCCCATCAGCCTATTCCCAATCATCAGCAAAGTAAAAGAAATTGTCGCTGACAGTGCTAGCAAGCTGAACTTACTCAACAATAATCTGCCCATCGATGCTCAATTAATGATCCGTCAGAACCACTCAGCACCAGAGCTCACTACAGTCTTGGACCCAACATGGACAAAAGGAGTTGAATTACAGAGGTGAGGGCAGAGTAACTGTCCTTGATATCAAAGCAGTATTTGACTGAGTGTGATACCAAAGGCGCCTATCAAAATTGGAGTAAAGGGAAATCGGGGGGGTGGGGGGAAATTTTCCACTGGCTGGATTCGTACTTAGCACAAAAAAGGATGGTTGTGGTTGTTGGAGACCAATCATCTCAACCCTCTCACTGAGAGAGTTCCTCAGATCAGTGTCCTTGGCCCAAGCACCTTCAGCTCTTTCAACACAAGAACTCAAGTGGAGATATTCTCTGAAGATTGAAAAGTATTCAGTTCTAATTATAATTGCCTCAATAATGAATCAGTCCATGCAGCAAGGCCTAGACAACATCCAGCCTTGGATTGATAAGCAGCAAGTAAAACTTGTGCCACACAAGTGCAGGCAATGACTATATTCAACAAGGATAGTCAGACTTACCCCTCCCCCATGACATTCAATGGCATTACCATCAGCCCCTCCCCAACATTAATATCCTGGTAGTCACCATTGGTCAGAAATTTAACTGGACAAGTCATATGAATATTGTGGCTACAAGAAGAGGTCAGAGGCTGGTTATTCTGCGGTGAGTAATTCACCTCCTGACTCTCCAAAGTCTGTCTACCTTCTACACGTACTCCAACAACACTCAAGCAGCTCAAAATCGCCTAGGACAAAGCAGCTTACTTCACGCTATCCACCACCTTCAACATTCACTCCCTCCATTACCAACGCACAGCAGTGTGCACCATCTGTAAGATACACTGCAGCAACTCATTTAGCTTCCTTCAACAGCACCTTCCAAGCCTGCAACCTCTACTATCTAGCCGAATAAGAGCAACAGAAACATGGGATACACTGCCATTTGCAAATTTCTCTCTAAGACACATACCGTCCTGACTTGGAACTACATCACCCCTCATTCAGTATCGTTTGGTCAGAATCCCTACCTAACAGAACTGTGGGACTACCTTCACCACAAGGACTCCAATGATTCAAGGAGGCATCTCACCACCACCCTCTCTCGGGCAACTAAGGATGGGCAATAAATTTTGGCTTCACCAGAAACACACGCATCACATGAATGAATAAAAGGAAAGCGTATGGTCCTATTGCATACCACAGACGCAAAACTGTTAAATTTGTTTACGTCAGTGGTTAAATTAAAAGGACCGACATGCGGGCATTAATTTTTAGTTTTGGCAAAAACACAAACTCCTTGGGACTGATATTTATGTATTCCATGCATAATATTTAATCTTGAAAGATGCCATTCACCAACTGAAAAGAGGGTGCTCCTACTTCATCCCAAATAAAGTGTTCCATTGCAAGAAATACTGAAGCATTTGGCATGCACAATCATATGACAAGGCTTTTGGCAGTAAAGGTAAAGTGTAAACAATACAAGGTCCAATTACAGGAGAAACTAATGATGATCAACTCAAGAAAATAACAAATGCAGATCCAAATTTTGGAACTTTGTATTCTCAGAACAGTAAATTATTTAAATGTGCACTGTTTTCAGTTCACTCCTAAAGTTTTGTGGCTTTTAATATTTTGACTGTATTATATGCTTCTCTGAACCATTTTTAATTTCAAGTAAGTTTGATCAGTAGTTTAATCTATACAAAGTGGCCTAGTGTTGTAATACAATCTGCTTTGTGAATAGACAGCAGATGCAGTGGTCATCATAAGTGTCCTTCAGCAAGCAAATCATCATAATCAAATTTAATTGCTAAAGCTGGGCTACTGCACTTTTCTGCATTTTATTAAATTACAATTACATCTATCATGTATGCCAGTCACTAATGTTTATAATTTCCTTTCCAATATGCAAAGCAAAAATTTGTAGTAAAATGTTGCCTATTCCCAGATAACATTTTGTCCCTCATCATTTTTTCCGATCACTATCTATACATGCATTATTCTTATCCCCTAAAAGTATGATAGCTATGTATTACTCACTTGCCTCAACATGTTACATAACAATTATGTAATCATCTCTGGTTGTCCAAAATATTTCCTTGCAGCTTTTGCTTTTCTTTGCATCATTTTTATCTTCATATTCTGTGCTACAGCTTCAATTTCCTAACTCTTTTGGACAATTGTTTCATAAAAGGCACCTGCAGTAAGTTCCTGAATATTGTTTCATATCTGTTTGGCAGTGAAATGTCATGACACTTGACCACCTTGTATATTTTTAAATATCATTCAGATGGCATCCTCCATTTTTTTCAATCTATGTAACCAATAAACAAAGTTCAATTCCACTCAGGAATGATCTTATAAATCTTCTCTGACCATTGTATGCCCTTTACTGGCACCAGTTCAAAAAGTCATGTTATTGGAATCAGTCCAAGTGACTCATTTCTGCACATTAAAGAGGTACATTGAATAACTTAAACTAATACCTGCTTGGGTGTTTTAACGTACCACCAACTGTATATTAAGATGCAGCAAATCAGTATATGCAGCGTTAAGTGCTCAGCAGTATATGTATGCATTTACTTTACACTCACAATCTAAAAATGGGCTTTTTAATACTCTTAGATCCTTCATGACATATGCTTTGCTAACACCTTCATCTGTTATAGACTGTAGCCAAAATGACTTGTTCTGGAGTTTGAGCACAGTTTTTACTTGTAAGGAAGGATACAAAGACTTAATTGAACACATCTGCCTTTTGCTAACTGCTCATAAGAATATAAAAACAAGAGCAGGAGTAAGCCATTATGCACTTAAAACCTCTTCCAACATTCAATAAGATCTGATTGTGGCATCAGTTGCATTTTCCTGCCTGGTCCCCATATCCCTTGACTCCCTTGTTGATCAAAAATCTGTCTCACTCAACCTTGAATACATTGAGTAACCTAGCCCCCACTGCTCTCTGTGAAAGAAGATTCCAAAGACTAATAACCTTCTGGAGAGAAGAAAGTCCTCCTTAAATTCATCTTAAATGGGAGACCCCTAATTTTGAAACTGTAACCCCAGTTCTAGATTCCCCATACATCCTTTCAGCATCTACCTGTCAAACCCCATGAGAATCTTAGATGTTTCCGTAAGATCACTTCTCTTTCTTCTAAACTCCAATAAGTATAGGTCCAACTCGCTAAACCTTGCCTTACAAGATAACCTCTCCATCCCAGGAATCAGCCAAGTGAACCTTCTCTGAGCTGCCTCTAATGCAAGTATATTGCTCCTCAAATAAGCAATCCAAAACTGTATGTGGTAGTTGCAATGTGATCTCACCAATGCCTTTATATTTGTAGCATGCCTTCCCTACTGCTATTACTTTTTATCCTTTCACAGGATGTGAGCATTACTGGCTAGGCCAGCATTTATTACCCATCCTTTGATAAGGTAGTGCTGAGCAGCCCTCTTGAACCACTGCAGTCCATAAGTTGTAGGTACACACACAGTGCTGTTAGGGAGCAAGATCCAGGATTTTTACCCAGCAACAGTGAAGGAATGAAGATATAGTTTCAAGTCATGTTAGTGTTTTTCTTGGAGGGGAACTTGCAGGTGGTGGTGTTCCCATGCATCTACTGCCCTTGTCCTTCTAGGTGGTAGAGGTTACAGGTTTGGAAGGTGCTGTCAAAAGCCTTGGTGAGTTGCTTCGGTGCATCTTATAGATGGTACACACTGCTCTAATTGTGCCTCAGTGATGGAGGAGGGAGTGAATGTTTATGGTAGTGGATTGGGTGTCAAACAATTTGCTTTGTCCTGGATGGTGTTGAGCTTCTTGAGTGTTGTTGGAGTTGCACTCTTCCAGGCAAGTGGACAGTATTTCATCACATCCCTGCCTTGTGCCTTCTAGATGGTGGACAGACTTTGGGGAGTCAGGAGCTGAGTTACTCACTGTAGAATTCTCAGCCCCTGGCTTGTTTTTATAGCCACAGTATTTATATGGATTTTTTGCTCAGTTTCTGATCAATACTAACCTCCAGGGTGTTGATAATAAGGGATTCAGCAATGGTAATGCCATTTAATGCCAAGCAGAGATTGCTGGCTTCTCTCATGTTGAAGATGGTCATTGCCTGACATTTGTGTCATGCAAGTGTTATTTGCCACTTATCTGCCCAAGCCTGAATGTTGTTCAGCTGTCGATGCATATGGGCATGGACTGCTTCAGTATTTGAGGAGTTGTGAATGGTCAACATTGCACAATCATCAGCGAACATCCTAGTTCTGACCTTATGATGGGAGGAAAGTCATTGATGAAGCAGCTGAAGATGGTTGGGCCAAGGACACTACCCTGAGGAAAGCCTGCAATGATGTCCTGGAGCTAAGATGATTGACCTCCAACAACCACAGTTATCTTCCTCTGTGTTAGGTATGACTCCAACCGGTGGTGAGTTCTCCCCACTATTCCCATTGACTCCGGTTTTGCCAGGGCTCCTTGATGTCACACTCAGTCACATGCTGCTTTGATGTCAAGGGCAGTCACTCTCATCTCACCTTTGGAGTTCAGCTCTTTTCCATTTTTGGACCAAGGCTGTAACGAGGTCAGGGGCTTTGTGGCCCTGGTGGAATCCAAACTGAGTATCACTCAGCAAGTTATTGCTGAGTAAATGCTGCTTGATAGCACTTTGCTGATGGCCAAAAGTAGACTGATTGGATGGTAATTGGCCGAGTTGGATTTGTCTTGCTTTTTGTGTATAGGACATACCTGGACAATTATCCACATTGCCTGATAGAAGCCAGTGTTGTAGCTGTATTAGAACAGCTTGGCTAGGCGTGCAGCTAATTGTGGAGTACAAGTCTTCAGTACTATTGCCAGAATGCTGTCAGGGTCTATTATCTTTGCTGTATCCAGAATCTTCAGCCGTTTCTTGATGTCACATAACATAAATCAAATTGGATGAAGACTGGCATCTGTGATACTGGGGATCTCAGAAAGAGGCCAAGATGGATCATCCACTCGGCACTTCTGACTGAAGATTGTTGCGAATGTTTCAGCCTTGTCTTTGTGCTGGGGTCCCTCATCATTGAGAATGGTGATATTTGTGGAGTCTTCCCCCTCCAGTTAGTTGTTTAATTTTTCTCTACCATTCACGACTGGATCTGACAGGGCTGTATTCCACTTATAAGTAAAGGCCAAAACTCCATTTGGTTGCCTAATTATTTGCTGTATCTGCAGGCTAACTTTTTGTGATTCATGTACAAGGGCAGCCAGGTCCCTCTGTACCACAGTATTCTGCAGTGACTCTTCATTTAAATAACCTTCTACTGTTCTATTCTTCCTACCAAAGTAGACAGCCTCAAACTTTCCTTCATTATACTCCATCTTCCAAATTTTTGCCCACTCAGTTAACCTATCTATACCCCTTTGCAGACTCCTTGAGCCTACCTCACAAATTGCTCTCCTATCTATCATTGTATCATCAGCCAATTTGGCTATAATACACTCTGCCCCATCATCCAAGTCATTAATATAAATTTCAAATAGTTAAGACCCCAGCATTTACCCCTGTGGCATCAGACTAGTTACAGTTTGCCAATCTGAATATAACCAATTTATCCCTACACTCTGATTCCTATTAGCCAATCTGCTATCCATGATAACCACTATGCCCAACACCATAAGCTCCGAAGGTCCCATCAATAATAATTCTATCCAACCTATGAAGTGATTACTTGGTTAAGTTGGGATCATCCATTCTTTTGCGTCAGTGAGTTGTTTCTCAGCCCCACTTCAAGACTGAAGGACATCATCTTGCTTGACACAGCTGAGAGAGATGCCAATTTTTAGTTAGGTTGATAATCAAGATCCTTTTGGCCTGTTCAGAAAGCTACTAAAGATCTTATTTTACCATTCTAAAAAGAACAAGGAATGGTTCCAGCCTATAATCTTCCCCATAAACAGATTAACTAGCCTTGAATCTCACTGCTGTCTTTGGGACATTTCTACATACAAAATGGTTGCTATTGTTACAATCAGGTGAGGAAGGGTCAAATGGCTCCCCTCTTTCTCTGCTCCTCATTTGACCATAACTGTTTTTTTTTTGGAAACAGATATACTCGCAAATTCCATGAGTTCCCTGTGCTATGACCATAAAAGATAAGAGGATAGTTTTTATTGTACTTAACCTGTCTAAGTAAAATAATTTTTAAAAAATTGATATTCACATGCACACATGAATATTTTATAGAGTGGGGAGGATATATTAAGTAATTTAGAGTCCAGTAAAATTAAAAGAGTACACGGCCCTTGAAGATTGGAACTCGGCTGACTTCAGGCTGAAGTTGGGTGTTCCTGCTGCTTTTTGGTGCTCAGGCAGTTTAATGATGTAGACAAGCAATGTATTTGTTCTTCTGGGGACAGCAACACTGGGTGGAATTATTTTTAAAATCTCTGTCTGTGGGTCGTCAAAATTAGCACGCAGGGTTCAAAACTTGCCAGTTGGATGGAGAAAGAGCGAGGCAAGGAACCCACTTAGGTCTTGATCTTTTACCATCATGGTTGCTTGTTCTGTTCTGCAGAGAAAGCAGGTATTTAAAACACACAAAGGGTTGGCTTGTCACATGACCTTCTCTCACTAATTGCCCAGTGACTTACATATGGTTGTGGCTGGTGTATTCCAGTTACCTTGATTCGATTATGGCTGGGGATTCATCTCTCAGCCACAGTTCCATTGTCTAAGTGATTTGTTTCCAACCAGTTAAGTATCCAAGTGATTGTCTGGACACTTCGCTAATGGGCTGAAGATGGGTCCCATTCATCTCTTTCAAGGCCATTTTCCCTGGAGTAGCTTTGCAGACAAATTGTCTCCATTTCAAATGGTTTTTGTAATGCAGAAAGTGATGCAAATGTGTAGCCATCTTTGTGATCCCAAGTCACTGGAATGTGGCTTTAGTTTTTTTCTAATCTATAGTGATTTCTCATCAGAAAATTCAAAAATAATGTTTTTTATATAAAGCATGGTTTCACATCACCGTATTTAAATCATTTTCCAACATTCTTCAGGACAATGGAGATACGATAAAGTAATATGATGCTAGTTCCTTCTTTATCCATTTACTTTGAGCTAAATACTTTCTTGGATTCCTTTAACTTCTACCTAGAATCTGATTTTCTATCATCATCCTACCATTACAATTTCGTTTGCACTTCCCTATATTTTTATGACTGCCAATACACTACAAGTAAAAAAAATATAGTTCTGATGAAAGGTCATTAACTCTGCTTCTCCCTCCACAAATGCTGCCAGGCCAGCTGTGTATTTCCAGCATTTTCTGATTTTTATTTCAGATTTATAGCATCTGCACTCTTTTGTTTTTGTTCTACAAATATATTTTAAGATAGTTCTGTTTAGCCAATATGTCCAAAGTCTCTTTAGGCTTAGAGTTAAAATTCCTAGCTATTGACAAGACCACTCAATTGCTTTGTTTTATCATTATATTTTCAATAGTGGTAGATAATCTTTCTCAAGAAATCTAGTTCTGTTTCACCAGGTATTATTTTCCTTTTAATATCAATAAAGAACCCATCTGATAATCAGTTCCTAATTAACATCAACAAGGTGAAAAATAAATTGGATCACTTGGCAGCCACTTAGCACTGGCTGGTAAATAATTGCAACTGGTGTGAAACTAAAGCAATGTCTGTATTTTGCTTTGAGATTTTTGACTTTTGTTTAGGAGAAATATGTGATTAATTTCTTATTAAAATGAAATTCAGCTCACATGGGATTAAATCCACAACACACAGTTTACAGGAATATGGATTAGAAGCAAGCACATGCATGAGATAAACAAATGCTCTTATTGAACCAATCCACACTGACAGTTATAAAAATTAATTTTTCCTTAAGTTAGCCAATTTTATTCAATCAATATTCACCTGAATGCCACCTGTAAAAATATGCATTTAATGGGACCAGTGGCAGCCTTCTGTCTCATAAGACAATGGTTTGCACCATGCTGCATGGTCAACTGTGTTAAGTATTGCCTGGGGTGGCTCAGGAGCCCCACTCTGGCATGGAAATCTCTGCCACATTTGCTGCAGAGGAAGAGACTGGGCTGAGAAAGTGCACAATTTGTTGGCCTCTGTTCTTTCTGGGTCCTTATGTCAGCCAGCTGAGCTTTTAGTTTTCTGTTCTGCTGTTCCAATGACATTCCAAACAGTCAGCTTCCAGAGGCCGTGGCCATTAGCAATGGTTGCCCAGTTGTCAGTGTCAATATCTGCCATTTCATTACTCACTTGCATGTGTCCTTGTAGTGGAGGTATGGACATCCAGGAGGCTGTGACCCAGTCGTCAGTTCACCATACAAAAGGTCGTTGATTATATGGCCGTTATCTATCTGATGAATGTGGCCAAGCCAGCACAGATGTCATTGGCTTAGCAATGAGTGTATGCTGATGCAATGAATGTATGCTGATGGAATTAGCATGCTCCAGGACCTCTGAGTTGGTGACCTTGCCATGCCACGAGATGCCGAGGACACGTCTATGACAGCGGAGGTGGAAACATTCAGCGTTTTCCCCTGCCTGGCATGTTCTCCAGGTCTCACTGCTGTAGAGGAGTGTGCTGAGGATACAGGCTTTGTAGACTCAGTTTGGTGTTCTTATTCAGGTCGCTGTTGTTCCATACACTCTTACTCAGCTTGGACATAACAGGTGCAATTTTTGTGATGTGTATGTTGATTTCAGCATTAAGTGACAGATTGCTGGTGATCATGAAGCCTCATATGTGTAGCTACCAGCAACCTCCATCATTACATTGTCAATGCTGATGGCTGGTGGTATGGCAGCATCCTCAACCATGGCATTTGTCTTCCCGACGCTGATGGTCAAACCAAACTCTTGTGTGAGAGTCTGTCCATTTGCTGCTGAAGATGTTCCTTGGTGTGGAATGTTCGAACAGCATAGTTAGTGTAGAGTAAATCTCTGATGAGGGCTTGGTGCAACTTTGTCTTGGACTCAGGCGAGCAAGGCTGAACAGCCTCCTGTCAGTTCTGGTATTTTTAAATTCTTTCATGAGATATGGGCATGGCTGGCAAGACCAGCATTTTTTGCCCATCCCGAATTGCACTTGTACTGAGTGGCTTCTAGGCCATTTCAGAGGGCAGTTAAGAGTCAATCACACTGTCTAGGGTCTGGAATCACATGTAGGCCAGACCAAGTAAGGACGGCAGATTTCTTTCCCTAAAAGACATTAGTGAACAAGATCAATTTTTATGCCAAAGGTGACAGTTATCAGGGTCAATATTACTGAGACTAGCTTTATATTCCAGATTTATTAATGGGATTTAAATTCCACCAGCTGCCATGGTGGGATTGGAATGTGTGTCCCCAGAGCATTAGCCTGGGCCTCTGGATTACTATGATAAAAACAAAAAACTGCAGATGCTGGAAATCCTCTGGATTACTAGTCCAGTGACATTACCACCATGCAGCCATCTCTCCAAAAGTAGAAGCCTCTGTAGATGACCAGAAGGCATATGGCAGCAGCAAAAAGAAGAATATGCTATAGGCTGTTTATGCTTGAACACAGCCCTGTTTGACCCCACTGCAGATCTCAAAGGTTTCAATGGTCAAATTGGCATTAGTTTTAAAGTCTGCAGGATGAACCTGTCCCAACGTCTAAATAAATCTCTAAATAAGTATACAAAAGAATTAGGGGGAAAGACATTTTTTTTCAGTAAAGTATAGGCTGCCCTGGGCTATAATGAAGAATTGAACTCTCAATGTTTTTTTTATATATTTACCTTAGCCATTGTCATGTGTACCAGGATGTCAGAACAGGTGTAGGGCACTCCAGCATAAACTATTCTCTTTGTTCTTACTGATTCAAGGAGAAGGAGGACTGAAAAATCTGATCGGCTGTAAAACTGATAGTGGGTGTCTGGTATTAAAATCTCCAGGGTTGCATCAGAGACCCATGTTGCCCTTCTTCAGGACATGATGTGATCTCTCAGTGCTGTAATGCTAACCCACTATCTTTGCTCTAAAAGGGAGAGCATCTCATTCTCAGGGCTGCTGCCTCTCCCAGTTGATGATGGGCCTATCGAAGATCCCGGCCCACCTAATTGGCTAGTTGGAAAACTCATGGGCAGCTCACCTATGATAGATCAATGAGGCTCAACTATCAAAATGGTTCCAACCTTTCATGATATCTTGTGGGTGAACAGCACAGTTGTCCCAATACAGTGCTCAAAATGAAAATCAGCCTTTCATTTTGCATTACAAATTGATTGCATGGAAACCTTACACTGTGGGTGCTCATATCTTCGCAAATCCAGTTTGTTGGAGGAAAGCAACAAGTTTTCTTCAATCTTTCTAACACAACACTGAGGAAATGGATAAACCTTTCACCCCCTCTGAACAGTGTAGCAGTTATTTTTTGTTGGAAAGTGGACATTATACTTGGGATAAATCACCATTCTGTGATTGGAATAGGCTGGAAGTGATAACAAAATTATAGTAGCAGTAATCTTCATAACCGGAGTCAAGCAGTTCTTGTCAGAGGAACCCTCTCTCTAATTTGCATCCTTTAGGCACAAGCTTAGTAAATAATTTATTTACGAGCTTCAGCATAATTAGAGCACTTCAATGTTTGCCCAGGTGTGATATTTTGGCTCTGCAGGCCATCTCTCTTGTGTAAAGTCTTCTCTTGGGAGTCATGCATCCACTTGCCCTCTCCTTGTGTTCATGCTATTCATCATTTAAAAGGGTGACAGGAGCCACACAATCCAAGAGGCTGTGTTCTTATGATTTGTGTCAAGATTCTCCCACCAGTGCAGAACAGGTTTCAAAGAAGACATGTGTAGGCCCTTTAAGTGATTGGAAACTGGTCTTCTTTAATTGGATTATTTTAATGATCTCAACTGATGTTCTCAAAATAGCTTCACATAACTATAATAGGAAGCAGAAACCTCCATCTGCAACAGATGACTGATCAAATGCATTTGGCATTGCTGCTTCCAGGTGCCATTTGACTATTTGAATTATGGTGACACCCTTGTATATTTCAGCACCAATGTATTTGAAGATCAGTATTGGGAATAAAAGTGCATAATTTAATTTTTAAAAACTGGGATAAACATAGTTGTAGACAATCAGATGGTGAAGAACAATTTCACTTTTTTTCCAAATCGATATGAGAAGATATCTTGAGTGCCCTACCATCCATTCTTAATTAGCACATTCGTTTAGATAATATCACCAACTTCGACACCTGTGTGTTCTTTTGTTCTGCTGTCTGTGACATCTTTTGATGGTCTGCTTCTATCACTGCTTTTGCCAACAACCACACCACCCCCCTCCACTTCTCTCCCCCCACCCAAACCCACCCCCCCCCCCCCCACCACCTTAAACCAGCTTATATTTCACCCCTTCCTGGGATTCGCCTAGTTCTGTTGAAGGGTCATGAGGACTCAAAATGTCAACTCTTTTCTTCTCCGCCGATGCTGCCAGACTTGCTGAGTTTTTCCAGGTAATTCCGTTTTTGTTTTGTATTTCCAGCATCTGCAGTTTTTTGTTTTTTGTTTTTATCTCTGTGTTTAATTGACTGCCACTGCTCTTCAAGAAATGCCTACTTCCTTGAAAAAGTTCTGTTCGTCTCTGCGACAAGATTTCCGTATCTCTCTTTTGCCTTGTTCACCTTCATTGCTTTCCATTTCTCTCCTGGTGCTTGACAAGGTGTTTACTAAAACCCGCTTTCACAGCCATATCTCCTTTCTCAGTGACTGTCTCCATCTCCGAATTACCCCACGTGGATTTCAACTGAAATTCCACCCCTCATGTTTCGAACCCACCCAGGATTACAAGTATTTCCGGGACATAAAATGATTCTCGGACTGCTGTTCCCGTCGCATCCTGAGATCCACACTCAGTGCCATGCACCGCCATATGAACACACTTGACCTCTCCCTCCAGCAGCTCCGCCGTACCCTTTTTCAAAGCTGCGCGTGCCCCCAGTTTCATTTTATTCTTCGGCTCATCCGACGCCTCAACAAGAAACTTTTTCTCTTTCTCGCAAGTGCTAAGGAACGCAAGCTCCAACAACTCATCTACACCAACACCCATCTAGGACCCTCCACCCCTGCCCGTCCCTCCGTCCCCACCCCATCTTCCAATCCCAGCTCCAGCCGTGTATTCACCATACCCCCTGATCTTCCCCTCTCCGATGCTGAACGTTCAGTGCTCAGCAACGGACTTAGTTTCATACCCCTACGCCCTCACCTTAATGAATTTCGGGCTCAGCACGATGCTGAACTCTTCTTTCGCCGTCTTCGTCTCCGGGCTCACTTCTTTGGGCAGGAGTCCTCTCCCTGTTCAACGGATACTTTCATCCACCTCCAATATTCTCCCTCCACCTGGACCCCTCCCTCTGGATTCTTACCTTCTCTTGATCTTTTCATTGAGAACTGTCGGCGCAACATTAGTCATCTCAATTTCTCTGCTCCTCTCACCCATTCTAATCTCTCTCTCGCTGAACTTACTGCACTCTGTTCTCTCAGGTCCAACCCTGACATCTTCATCAAACCGGCTGACAAGGGTGGTGCTGTTGTTGTCTGGCGCACTGACCTCTACCTCGCGGAGGCTGAGCGTCAACTCACAGACACTTCCTCCTACCTCTCCCTGGACCATGACCCCACCACTGAACATCAAAGCATTGTTTCCAGGACTGTCACTGACCTCATCTCCTCTGGGGATCTTCCTCCCATAGCTTCCAACCTGATAGTCGCCCAACCTCAGAGGGCCCGCTTCTACCTCCTACCCAAAATCCACAAACAGAACTGTCCCGGTAGACCGATCATCTCAGCTTGCTCCTGCCCCACAGAACTCATTTTTCGTTAACTTGACTCCCTTCTCTTTCCCCTTGTCCAGTCCCTCCCCACCTAAATCCGTGATTCCTCTGACACCTTACGTCACATCAACAATTTCCAGTTCCCTGGCCCCAACCGCTTCCTCTTCACCATGGACGTCCAATCCCTCTACACCTCCATCCCCCACCAGGATGGTCTGAGGGCCCTTAGCTTCTTCCTCGAACAGAGGCCCAAACAATCCCCATCCACCACTAATCTCCTCAGTCTGGCTGAACTTGTTCTCACACTGAACAATTTCTCCTTCAACTCCTCTCACTTCCTCCAAATAAAAGGTGTGGCTATGGGTACCCGCATGGGCCCCAGCTATGCCTGTCTCTTTATGGGGTGTGTGGAACATTCCTTATTCCAGTCCTACTCCGGCCCCCTTCCACAACCCTTTCTCCAGTACATCAATGATTACTTCGGTGCTGCTTCGTGCTCTCGTCAGGACTTGGAAAAATTTATTAATTTTGCTTCCAATCTCCACCTCTCCATCATTTTCACGTGGTCCCTCTCTGACACTTCCCTTCCCTTCCTTGACCTCGCTGTCTCAATCTCTGGTGATAGACTGTCCACCAATATCCATTACAAGCCTACCGACTCCCACAGCTACCTTGACTACAGCTCCTCACACCCCGCTTCCTGTAAGGACTCCATCCCATTGTCTCAGTTCCTTCGCCTCCGTCGCATCTGTTCCGATGATGCTACCTTCAAAAACAGTTCCTCTGACATGTCCTCCTTCTTCCTTAACCAAGGTTTTCCACCCATGGTCGTTGACAGGGCCCTCAACCGTGTCCGGCCCATCTCCCGTGTATCCGCCCTCACGCCTTCTCCTCCCTCCCAGAAACATGATAGGGTCCCCCTTGTCCTCACTTATCACCCCACCAGCCTCCGCATTCAAAGGATCATCCTCCGCCATTTCCGCCAACTCCAGCATGATGCCATTACTGAACACATCTTCCCTTCACCCCCACAGACGGCATTCCATAGGGATCGTTCCCTCCAGGACACCCTGGTCCACTCCTCCATCACCCCCTACTCCCCAGCCCCCACCTATGGCACTACCCCATGCCCACGCAAAAGATGTAACACCTGCCCCTTCACTTCCACTCTCCTCACCGTCCAAGGGCCCAAACACTCCTTTCAAGTGAAGCAACATTTCACTTGCATTTCCCCCAACTTAGTCTACTGCATTCGTTGCTCCCAGTGCGGTCTCCTCTACATTGGAGAGACCAAACGTAAACTGGGCGGCCGCTTTGCAGAACACCTGCAGTCTGTCCGCAAGAATGACCCAAACCTCCCTGTCGCTTGCCATTTTAACACTCCACCCTGCTCTCTTGCCCACATGTCTGTCCTTGGCTTGCTGCATTGTTCCAGTGAAGCCCAACGCAAACTGGAGGAACAACACCTCATCTTCCGACTAGGCACTTTACAGCCTTCCAGACTGAATATTGAATTCAACAACTTTAGGTCTTGACCTCCCCCTTCCATCCCCACCCACCCCCCCTTTGTGTTTCTTCCCCCTTCCTTTTGTTTTTTTCCAATAAATTATATAGATTTTTCCTTTTCCCACCTATTTCCATTATTTTAAAATATTTTTAAATCTTTTATGCTCCTCCCACCCCCACTAGAGCTATACCTTGAGTGCCCTACCATCCATTCTTAATTAGCACATTCGTTTAGATGATATCACCAACTTCGACACCTATGTGTTCTTTTGTTCTGCTGTCTGTGACATCTTTTGATGATCTGCTTCTATCACTGCTTTTGCCTACAACCACACCACCCCCCTCCACTTCTCACCCCCCACCCAACCCCACCCCCCCCACCACCTTAAACCAGCTTATATTTCACCCCTTCCTGGGTTTCGCCTAGTTCTGTCGAAGGGTCATGAGGACTCGAAATGTCAACTCTTTTCTTCTCTGCCAATGCTGCCAGACCTGCTGAGTTTTTCCAGGTAATTCTGTTTTTGTTTTGTATTTCCAGCATCCGCAGTATTTTATTTTTTGAGAAGATATATATCTGGCAGTCTTTTCCTTCCTTTGCAGTTTTAACATATTACCTAATGACTACGACTACAAATTTCATTTCTTTCAATTTGGTTCCATTTGTTGCACTGTTAAATGAGCAGTTGTTGTAACTTCCCAATCAAAAGAAACACTTTGATGTAGAAAATTCTTAATCCTCTGTTTTGGAAGCTTTACAGTAAATCATCATTTTGTTATTTTGTTCTCCATCGACCATAAATCTCACTTCATTCAAAACTTTTTCATCCCTATCCTATCCTGCACCAACCCATTCATCTATCACTGATGTGTTTGCTAACTGACAATGATTCCTGTTCCTCCAATGCCTCACATTTAAGATTCTCCCCATTGTGATTAAATCTCTTCGTGGCCTCACCTTCCTATCTCAGTGACTTCTTCCAGCCCTAAAACCTCTCCCTGAACTCTCTTGACTCTAGTCTTTTGCTCACCATTGGCATCTGTGCTTTCAGCTGCCTAGGCCCCAAACCGCTGAACCTTATGCCTAATTCTTTCACCTCCATCAAATCCCTTCTGAAAAAATCCATTTCTTTGACCAATCTTTTGGTCATCCTCCTAATCATTCCTTTTGTCTATTTTTTTCCTCATGCCCCTCTGAAGTACCTTTTGATGCTTTTCAATGGAAAAACACCATATTATTGTTGTTACCTGCCTCTTTAGAAAGTTTGAAACAGGAATTATATTTGGTCAATTTGACTGAGTATAGAAACTACATGAAAACATAATTGGTGGCCTCCCTGGAGCCCGGCCTAATTGGATATTAGCTGAAATTTTACATGAAGGATCAGATGACAGTTTTCTATTAAAGGTCAGCAGTTTTATCTTTTAATTGTTTGCATAACATTCTTATAACCCATTGTGGTTCCTTCACACTTGCTGTAATCGAGTTAAAACATTGGAAAAGTAGCTTACTGTTACTGTAAGTCCAATATTTGTACTTGCAATATGCTATGAAGAACATGTTATATACAACAGGCTGTAACTTCCATCAGAGTCAGATTTTGACTCCATTTCTAGTTATTGGCTGTAGTCGGCGGAGGGGAGGGCAGTCAGGGGTGTAGATATGGTAGTAGGGGGGGTGGAGTGTGTAGTCAGGGGGTGGGGAAGGCACTTGGAGGTGTCCCGTGGGGGGGGGGGGTCCAGGGTAGCTGGGGTGGTGTGCGCGTGTAGTCGGAGAGTTGGTGGGATAGCTTGGGGTCCCATGAAGGGTCAGGAGGGGTGGAGCAGTCCCATGAGGGTGTCAGGCTCAGCACTATAGTTTTCCAGAAGTTATAGGTAGTTATAATTCTAACTTTTTCTGGTAACTATTACTGTAAGAAGTCGGAACCATCTGAAGTTTACAATTTAAGTTGAAATTTTGGATGGTTCTCATTTCAGGGCAATTGCCCAATGCCAATTTGAACTTCCCAAGCAATTGTCATGAAATCCTTATGTGGGGACCTCTGGAGTGGAGGGTTCCCCAGTGCATCTTTGGACTACCCCCCAGGTACAATGCCCTGGGGAACAAAAGTTATGGGCCATTAATGTTTTAGCACATGCTTTATGAACTGTAATATCAGCAAAATATTGTCACTGTGGGTAGGTCTCAACCCACTCAGTTGCTTTCCCATCATATTCCTTCAAACCTTCTTCTCTATAAAAGCAGTTATGAAACCCATTAATTCTGTGTGCTATGTAAATTTGCAGTCTGTGGAGATAGTAATATTTAAGTTACAGGATGGTCCAATGCTTGTTACGTTTGTTCCTGCCTAGTAATAAGGGCAGGAACAAATGCACGAACGCTCTTGAAGTGTTGTGATAGGTCACCAGATCAGTTTAAGTGTCTGTGAATAGTCAGATTTTTCAGTCAGTAAGTGAGTTTTTAATCAGAAAGAGAAAGGTTCCTAACAGGGACAGGAAGAGGTCCTAGTTAAGTTTAAAAGCATGAAAAGGGCTGCAGTTAGCAGACTTTAAGTGAAGTGGGCTGAAGAGAAACCCAGAAGATCCACAAAGGCGGCCGAAATTTGGTGAGTCAATGCTCTGGGCCGTTGGGGCAAAAGTACCCTTGGAGCAGAGGTGTTCTGCTTGTTGTAGCTGCAGAGCTGAAATTGTGCTTGTGAGCTAGTGTTTGAGTGTACTCAGAAATCCAGGGGAATGTAATCTCAAAAGGTGAAATTGAATCCTGTGAGGTGAGCTGTCTTTGAAACAATCAGCGTAAGAGTGGCTTTTGGAGACAATTCCAAGGTGAGACCTTCAAATATGGAGATTGGAAATCCTCGTGAGAAAGACAAAGATCAGTGAGATTTGTTGGCTCACAGTGTGACTAACATCTCTGTGGGTTGTTGAGAAATCCCTGGAATCAATGCTGGTTGCATCTGTCATTTATTGTGTAGTGTAATGTGTTTGACCACAGATTCCCTGTTGATTCACATGCAACTCATACTTACACTGAATGTTAGAGTATAAGATAGATATTGTAAAATGTTTTATCTTCCTGAACCTGTACTGTAAATTTTGCTTTTGTTTGTGCAAAACCAGTGGAATCTTGTGGCTTTATTTATATAGTAAACGTTTTGAATCTCAAACTTTATCTCATTTAAACAAAAAGTTATTGTTCCCTAACCGGATCTCCTCCAATGAGATTTGGCCAAGGATGGTAACATGGCACACTTAATTGTTCCTTAATCCTAACAATCCTATCTACTTCAATGGACTTTTTCTGATAACTGACCTAATCTCCATTGTCATTTGCTTAATTTTCCTTCTGACTTCTTTTTTAATTAAAAAAGAGACATGAATTTTCCAGTGATCAACACAAAGAATCATACAACAGGATTTCACATTTTAAGACTTTTACAGTAACAAACTAAAATCCACATGAACTAAACATTATTTATTTGGCAACTAATACACTAAACTACACAAAAGGTATTCCCTTTAAACTTCTTAACACAACCAAAAATCTCATTCATATTCATACATTGCACCACACTCTCAGCAAGAATGTAATCTTGTGTTTAAAGTCCCATGCTACTCTCGGCTTTAACACGATCTCTTCTCCCTGGCCCAGAAGGATGAATCTTCCAATGTCCTTTTAAGCAAGTTCCTTCACCAATCTTCTAAGCTTAATCAGATGGACTTCCAGTAGTAAGGCATCCTGTAACGATTCCTTGGTCTTTTACTACCACAAGCTTTGTTTCTTCGAATCAGCAGTACATCTTCACCAGCACTCTGCTTGGTGGTTAACCCAAAAACAGTCCTTTTCTCCTGCCTATATAGCAGCACCTATTATGGGTCCACTTCTCCACATATCTCTGTATGACTGACTCTGAGAGCCTGTGAATCTGTATGCAGGAAGGCCGGCTACTTCCTCTTTGCCTCAAAGTGTTAAAACTTGCATCTTACTTTCAATAAATTTTGATTTGACTTCTGTTTCCATAACAAGTAGGTCACATGTGTATGTCTCTGGGCAGATTTAGTATGAGCTCACATGGGCTTGTCTCCTTGCAGATTTTGTAGGAGGTCACATACTTCAAACTATTCTACTTTACCTTGAATTAAAGGAGAAAGTTTAAAACATAACCGTCTTATAAAGTCCAGCATTCATAACACTTGTGTCACTGATGTTTAACCTCTTAGTCACAATTAACGAATTTTATGCTTATTTGAATGTTAAACATGTCCAAGTGTTGTTTGAAATCTACACAATTCAAACTTGCTTAACATTCATACCACACTAGTGCCAGGTAATGACTATCTCCAACAAGAGAGAACCTAATCATCTCCCCTTGACCTTGAAAGGTTTAACCACCACTGAATCCCCCAACATAAGTATCCTAGAGGTTTACCATTGATCAGAAACTTAACTGGACCAGGCATATGAATACCCTGGCTACAAGAACAGGTCAGAAGCAGGGAATTCAGTGGTGAGTAACTAACTACCTGACTCCCCAAGACCTGTCCACCACCTAGGAGTCAGGAGCATGATGGAACATTCTCCACTTGTCTGGATGAATGCAGCTGCAACAACACTCAAGAAGCTCAGTACCATGCCTAAAAGCACTGTGGTGTACATATATCACATGAATTGCAATGGTTCAAGTAGACAGCTGACCACCACTTTCTTAAGGGCAATTAGGTTATGTGCAATAAATGCTGGCCTTGCCAGTGAGACTCACATCCCAAAAATGAATGACAGAATAATAGGAATAAATGCTGTTTGAATTAAAATTGTGCGAAATCATCCCAATTGAAAATGAGTAGAAAATCTTTTGCTCAAGTTGGGTCTGTTAATTTGAATTCTTTGTTCATTAGAGTTTGAATTCCTGTATTTTTTGATGCAATAGTGATAAAGTATGAACTGCTTGTGATAATGTCCAACAGACATTTTACTTCAGTGAACCATTAAGTCTCTTCTAAATAATCTCTGCCTTCTGTGGGACTAGTGATACAACATCTTCTCCAAAGATTGAATCATAAAAAGAGCTTTGTCTTCCTGACACACTTCTCATAAATAAGCATGAAAAAAAAAACATGCAGTTTACATAGTATCTTTCAGGACCTCATGATACCACAATGTTGTCACAGCCAATTAAGTGTATTTAAAATGTGCTGACTGTTAAAATGTAGGTCAAGGTGACAACCAATTGGCCCATAACAAGGTCACTGAAACAAAAATGAGATAAATGTCCTGCTTAGTGATGTTAATTGACCTTTTGGCCAGGATGCCAAGCGAACTCCACTGCTTGTCTTCAAGTAGAACAGTGGGACCTCATACATCTGCCAAATTTGTCAGTTGAGTCTTACTTTAATGTGTCATCTGAAAGATGTTACCTCTGACATAGCTGCTTTAGTATTGCACTGGTGTCAATCTAGATTAAGTGCTCAAGCCTCTGGGGTTGAGCTTTTTTTTAATACGACATTTCACTTGACTATGTACATCCATCAAGATATCTTCCAACATGCTCAGGATCTTTTCTATTGCTTGTCATATAATATCCTCAAATTTCTTGACTGCAGGTGATGTCTCAAAAATTCAGTCTTTTACAACATTCAGATTAAGGTGAATGGAGAATATTGTGACAGAGCAGTTTTCATACTGACTTTAATCTGGTTTCAGATCAAACTTCGAAAACACATAATCTATTCATCACTGTAACAACTTCATCTGCATTGATGGCTCATGTAAATCTCATTTAAAATTGTTTCAGCATGCATGACCACACATAATTGAACCTTGTAATTCCTAAATTTTGGTATAACCACTACTGGTAATACACATTAAGGTGTAAATCCTCCATTTTATCATTTCTGTTTGTGTAGCTTTTTCTGGAATTTCTTTGAGTGGGAATCAGGTTTTTCTACATCAGACTTCAACAAGTTGCTTAAACTTATGCCTGCCTAGCTTTAACTTCCGCTGACTTCTGCATATAGATCAGAATTAACTGGGTTCAAACTCTAATCCAGAAGTTTGAGCACATAAACTGTGTTGACACTTCAGTGCAGTGCTGGGGGTGCACTACACTTTGGTAGGTGTTGTCTTTTGGATGAAATGTTCAGCCATTACCTTGTTGGTCTTCTCAGGTGGATACGACAGATCTGAAGGCACTGTTTTATGAATAAGCGGACAAGTTGTCCTGGCCAATACCAGTCACTCAACCAACAGCACTAAAAAAGGTTATGAGCTCATTTATCTTATTGCAGCTTGTGGAATTTTTCTTGTATTCTTATTGTCTGCTGTATTTCTATTGACTACAACTGTACTTTATTGGCTGTGAACAACTTTGGGACGTCCTAAGGTCACAAAAGGTGCTACATTAATGCAAATAATTTCTCTCTCTTGTACAGTAATTTGTTTACCGATGCTTTTTTATGTACTTGGAAGTTCCTTGCATCCTTCATTAACAGAATTATTTGGCTTAACGTTACTTACACCATCACTTAATCTTAGCATATGTAAACGGAAGAGACCCAGTATTTTTCTTGCCACAGATTCAATCTATAACACAAATTGATTTAACACAGAAATTATGGGTAGGATCTTCTGGTTGGTGACTGGGAGAAACGCATAAAATGACGTGGGATGACGTGGAGTGGAAATCCCGACATCACCCCGCGTCATTTCCATTTCCAGGTCAGTGCGGGGCACAGCCGAATCAGCTGTGCGCCCACTGACCTGTCAATGGCCTATTGAGGCCATTGAAAAACTAATCAAGGTCGTTAATGGACCTTCCCATCCAACCTTAAGGTTGGTGGGCAGGCCAGGAGCTCTGGCGGGCTTCAGAAAAAGCATGAAACCTCATCCAAGGGCAGGATGAGGTTTGAGGAGGGTATTTAAATCTTTAAGAAAGGCTTCAATAAAACTTATGGACATGCCTCAACTTGTGAGACAGTGTCACACGAGAGGACATGGCAGGGAAAATTTTTAAACATGTTTAATAAGTTTTAAATTGGAGCTGATCTCCCTGAGGTCGCACTTAGCCTGGATGAGGGAATCTGTCCCCGCCCACACCTGGAGCGCATATTGCTTCCTGGCGGACATAACACTGGGCGGGCCTTAATTGGCCCGCCCACGTAAAATGGCAGCGCGCCCCCGATTGGAGACAGCGATCGGAGGCGCGCCCGCTCCCATATTTGCCCTCCCAATGGGGGGATAATTTTTCCCATGTTTTCTCCTGTTTTCTTTGACATAAACCACATATATCTGCTCCTCTGGATGACTGCCTGATATGTTCTGTGTCTGACTTGGTGAACATTGCTCTTTGCTAAGTTCCCTATTTGCATAAACTTTGATTTTAACTCAGGGCAGGTAGTGCAACTGAAATAACACCAGGCCTTAAAATTGTCCAGGCTTCACTATCAGTGTCGCAATGTTGTGTTCCTCACCTGTTACCGCTCTCCAACTCCCAATTCCCATCTTCACATTAATATTGAGGCCTCTATCTTTGCCTTATTTTGCAATCAATGACAGTATGAAAAATTATTTTCTTTTGCTGGACTCTTAACCAAGGGCAAGTATTAATCATTGCCTGTAGCTTTTGTGTCATCTTGCTTTACTTCTGCTTGTTTAATATTCAGCTTCTTAACAGTAATATTAGTTCATTTTCCACATCTTTGAATATGTGTTCTGATATCTAATTGAACACACAAGGTCCAGCACTTCATTTGGATCATGTTTCTTGGAAATTTAATCCTTGGCACTATCAGAATCATCCATCTCCCCAGCATCCATTATTCTCAAAACATCTCTTATACTTTCTCCCCACAAATTGCAGAATAAAGTTTTATTTTTGGTCAGGTTCAATAATAATAAAAGCAGCATTGTTCCTTCAAACGTCTTTGATTGCAGGTGAGGCAGGTTAGAGTCTGTATCCAATACATTAAGGCTATATAATGTTGAAACTTTTTGAATAGCACTCTCAGAGAACATGTCCATTTGAACAAATAGGCTGTGAAATTTCTCAAGTCTACTCCATTGGGGTAAAGGTGGTGGATCAAGAACTGCTGGTCCCACCAGAATATGCAAGGTTAGGGAACAGTGAGCATATTTAAATAATTTGGGCAGGTGTATGTGTCAATATGGGTGCATCTTGGGTACCAACTGCAGGAAAGAGGGCATCATATGGTCACATGCGAGGATCATGAGAGAGAAGCAGGTGGAACAGGCATGCAACTTTGAGAGGGTTGCAGGCTTCCCATGGTGCAGGGTCCATTGGCTGCACTCATAAATGGGGTAGGAAGTGAGGCTGTTGGCCGATGATTGCACAATGATCAACACCATTCACAACTCCTCAGATACTAAAGTAGTCGATGTCCAAATGCAGCAAGACCTGGACAATATCCAGGCTTGGGCTGCCAAGTGGCAAGTAGTAATCATGCCACACAAGTGTCAGGCAACGGCCATCTCCAACAAGAGAGAATTCAATCATCGCCCCTTCAATAGCATTACCATCACTGAATCCCCCACTATTAACATCCTGGGGGTTACCGTTGACCAGAAACTAATGATATAAATACTCAAGCTACAAGAGCAGGTCAGATGCTAGGAATAGTGCGACGAGTAACCTACCTCCTGACTCCCCAAAGCCTGTCCACCACCTACAAGGCACAAGTCAAGAGTGCAATGGAATACTCCCCACTTGCCTGGATAAGTGCAGCTCCCACAACACTCAAGAAACTTTACACCATCCAGGTCAAAGAAGCCCACTTGATTGGCACCACATCCACAAACATGCACTCCCTCCACCACTGATGCACAGTAGCAGCAGGGTGTCCCATCTACAAGATAAACTGCAGGAATTCACCAATGCTCCTTCGACAGCACCTTCCAAAGCCTCGACCACTACCATCTAGAAGGACAAGGGCAGCAGTTAGATGGGAAAAGCACCACCTAGAAGTTCCCCTCCAAGTCACTCATCATCCTGACTTGGAAATATATCGCCGTTCCTTCACTGTCGCTGAGTCAAAATCCTGGAACTCCCTTCCTAACAGCACTGTGGGTGTATCTATATTACATGGACTGCAGCAGTTCAAGAAGGCAGCTCACCACCACCTTCTCAAGGGCAATTAGGGATGGGCGATAAATGCTGGCCCAACTTCCCATGAATAAATAAAAAATAACAAGATTTTGCAGGCGCCATATGCCAATTGTCAAATGTACCCCAACCAAAAGGGATTCTACTCCTGTGATGTCCAGCTGGTGTGTGACCGGACATAATGCATCATGCAGGTCAACGCCCAGTATTGTGCCAGCTGTTATGCTGCTTTCATCCTGCAGAAGTTTGCCGTGCTAACTATGTTTGAGCCATTTGCTTTTAAAAGAAATAAGAACATTACAGCTGTGCTAACTATAATCTTCCTAAGTGCTCTCAATTCAGGAACTGTCCCTTTAGATTAGAAAATTGCACATGTCATTCAGCTATTTAAGAAATGTGAGAGAGAGAAACCAGGGAATTATAGATCAGTTAGTCAAATATCTGTTGTCGGGAAATTACTAAAACCTATAATTAAGTTCAGGGTGACGCAACACCTGAAACTTTTCAGCTGATCAGACAGAGTCAGCATAGATTTGTAAAGGGTAGGTCATACCTGATGACACTGATCAAATTTTTTTGATGAGGTGACTAAAGGTGTGGGTAATGGAATGTCTATGGATGTTATTTATTTGGATTTTTGGAAGGCATTTGATAAAGTCTTTCATAAGTCTGTTAGCCAAAGTTGAAGCCAATTGAAGGCAAATTATTGACCTGGGATGAGATTTTAAAACTCTCAAAACCAGGCACTTATTTAGAGTTAAAATCATACTCCTGGTTAGAGAATTGGCTGAACGGCAGGAGACAATGATGGAGTAGAAAGTCACATATCCAAGTTTTCTGGCAACTCAAAGAGAAGCAGCATAGTAAGCAGTGTAGATGGAAGCATAAAATTACAAAGGTATTAATTGACTGTGCAAACTTGAGGTAAATGGATATCAGTGTTGGCAAAGATGATGTCATCTATTTTGGACCTATAAAAGGATAGAACATATTACTTTCTAAATGATGAAAGGATGGAAACAGTGGAGGTCTGAAATAACTTGGGGGGTGGGGGGGGCGTCCAGATACACAGATCATTAAAATGTTATGACCAAGTACAGAAAATAATCAAAAAGACTAAGGGAATGGTGGCTTTTATAACTAGAGGAATAGAAAACAGGAGAATAGAGCACATGCTTCAGTTATACAAAGGCCTGGTTAGACCACACCTTGAGGACTACAAACCGTTCTAGGCAGGATACTTCGGAATTGTATATTGACTTTGGAGGGAGTGCAGTGTAGATTTACTAGAATGATACCTGGACTCCAAGTCTAAAGCTACAAGGAGAGATTAAACACACTCCAGTTTTATCCCCTAGAAATTTTTAAAAATTCATTCCTGGTGTGTGGGCATTGCTGGCGGGGCCAGCATTTATTGCTCATCCCTAGTTGCCCTTGAGAAGGTGGTGGTGAGCTGCCTTCTTGAACCTCTATAGTCCATGTGTCGTAGGAACACCCACAGTGCTGTTAGGAAGGGAGTTCCAGGATTTTGGCCCAACAGCAGTGAAGGAACAGTGATATATTTCCACATCAGGATGCTGCCTTAATGCCAAGTGCAGTCACTCTCAACCCACCTCGGGAGAGGTAGACCAAAGTTGTAATTAAGCCAGGAACTAAGTGGCTCTGACAGAACCCAAACTGAGCACCAATGAGCAGGTTATTGCTGAGTAAGTGCAACTTGATAGCACTGTCAACGACATTTTTCATCACTTTGTTGTTGATGGAGGGTAGACTGATGTGGTAATTGGCTGGGTTGGATTTGGCCTGCTCATTGTGGATAGAACATACCTAAGCAATTTTCCACATTGCCAAGGAAATGCCAGTGTTGTAGCTGTACTGCTACAGCTTAGCTAGGGGCACAGCATGTTCTGGAGCACATGTCTTCTATACTAGTCCCAGAATGTTGTCAGGGTCCATAGCCTTTGAAGTACCCAGTGCCTTCAGCCATTTCTTGATATCACATGGCTGAAATCAAAATGGCTGAAGACTGGCATCTGTGATGCTGGGGACCTCCAGAGGAAACTGAGATGGATTATCCACTCGACACTTCTGGCTGAAGATTGTTGCGAATGCTTCAGACTTGACTTTTGAACTGATGTGCTGGGCTCCCCCAACATTGATGATGGGGATATTTGTGGAGCCTCCTCCTCCTGTTAGTTGTTTAATCATCCACCACCATTCACAACTGGATGTGGCAGGACTGCAGAGCTTAGATCTGATCCATTGGTTGTGGGATTGCTTAGCTCTGTCTATCACTTGCTGCTTCTGCTGTATGGCATGCATGTAGTCCTTTGTTGTAGCTTTACAGGTTGACACCTCATTTTAGGTATACCTTGTGCTGCTCCTGGCATGCCCTCCTGCACTCTTCATTGACCCAGGGCCGATCACCTGGCTTGATGGTTACGGTAGAGTGAGGGATATGCCAGGCCGTGAGGTTACATATTATGGTTGATTACGATCCTGCTTCTGCTGATGGCCCACAATACTCCACACATGCCCAGTTTTGAGATGCTAGATTTTTTCAAAATCTGTCCCATTTAGCATGGTGGTAGTGCCCCACACAAAACAATGGAAGGTATCCTCAATGTGAAGATGGGACTTCATGTCCATAAGGATTGTATGCGGGAACTCCTACCGATACTGTCATGGACAGATGCATTTGTGATAGGCAGGTTGGTGAGAATGAGGCCAAGTATGTTTTTCCATCTTGGTGGTTCCCTCGCCACCTACCACAAACACAGTCTAGCAGCTATGTCCTTTAGGATTCAATCAGCTCGGTCAGTAGTGGTGCTACTGAGCTACTCTTGGTGACAGAGATTGATGTCCCCAACCAGGAGTGCATTCTGTGTCCTTGCCATCCTCAGTGTTTTCTTCAGGTGGTGTTCAACATGGAGGAGCACTGATTCATCAGCCGAGGGGGCACGGTAGGTGATAACCTACTTGTGGTTCTTTTTCTATGTTCCTATGTTGCGGCAACAAACCAAAGAGTGGCTACTGGGTGACAAGGGCTATTCATTGACCACACAGCTACTAATTCCAGTGCACAACCCATACACATATTGACATCATGAATGCAAAGAAAGCCATGAAACCACACAGAATTTGACAGAGCATACCTTTGGGGCACTTAAACAATGCTTATGCTGCCTGGACTGCTCAGGATGAGCTTTCAATACCCAGCAGGGATCCTGCACAACTTTGCCATAATGATAGCACCGTCCTTATTACCAGCTACATGGTCATAAAAAGGAGACAACAAACACACCCTCTGTCTGGCGGGGTTGTCCATGAAAAACTCATCCAACTGTGATACCAGCAAACACAACCCCAATTCCTCACCCACCAATAGTCCTGCATGTCCCATTCCTCCTGTCACTGACTTTCAAAGTGTGCGCTTGGCCACAAAGCCAAAACAAAAGCAACCACAAAATTAATATTCCAAAATAAATTTACAAATAAAATCATGTCATATTAAAAACAAACTTCAACTGATTACGCTTGTACACTTCCATAGTACCTGTCTTCCACATGCCTTTGCCTGCCCTAGTGTTCCTACGCAGTGCTACCCCAGCAGCTGCAGCATGGATGAAGGAAGGCTGCTGACTTTCAGGAGACTGTAAATGGCGTCACTGGATGACCTCAAACCGTTCAGGCCCTAGAAGGCTCTGCTTTAGAACATAATGACTGTGTGACTCTATATACCAAAAAACGCTAAATGCCAGTATCTGAGCTGGTGGCTGCATGTGTGAAAGTGAGTGACTGCTTTTCTTCACATGCTTTTCCACCTCTTGCTATTCCACCACTGCTTGTCCAGGTTACCATTCTTGGCTTTCTGCAAGAAGAAGAGTAAAATAGTAGGGTTATGGTGAAGGGAGGGGGGAAGCAAGAGATCATGTTTACACCAACTATAGCCTGTGGAGATTGTAGGATGAGGAGGAAGTGGGATGTGTGAAGAAGAATTAAAAATGAGAAAAAAGTCAAATTTGATGACATCAGGCCCAGTGCTGACCATGGCCTCAGTGCTTGGCCAATCCAATGATAGCCAGCACCATCCTTCCATTGGGGGCAAGGATGTGCAGTCCTGCCTGTCCCCCACTGGTTAGCTGGTACTCTGGTTATGTGTCATCTTTTCCTGCAAAAGAGAAGGAAGTGTGTCAGTGAGTGTTTGGATAACAACCTTCCCAGATTTTCCAGGACTGTCCCAGAATTTGCCCTCTTGTCCCAAGTCCCAGGTGTGGGCTTCCCAGGATGCCATTTGTCCCAGATTTCTCTTCTCTTGCCACTGCCCACTCATGATTAGTTGCACATCATTGCACAGTCCAGAGCCAGGCAGACACAGCCAAGAGGGAGCAGCATGAAGTTTGCTTGGTGCCTACATCAGAATCAATGTTCTATCCTACACTGTGAGCACCACACTCCTTTTCAAGCCCTGTCCAATTTCATGGCCTCTGTTCCTTCCTGACACAGTCTCAGAATGGGAACATGAAAAGAGAATAAATAACGCTTGACCAACCACCGTATAATATATTGGAATATGTTTATACATGGGTAATTCTAAAGATTAAATTGCAGCACACAAAAATGAGCATGAAATCTTTACAAATCTCTGTAAACCTCAGTTGAATAAATACAAAAGTGGCACTGCTCCAAACACTTAGTAAGAATGGCAGCTGTGGATTGTGATTTAATCCCTCAGTGAGGAACTGCTAATTAAAGCTGGGTGGAAGATTGTTTAGTAAAGGCTTGATCAAACACTAAAATTTGTTTCTTCTAAATCTGGAGGCCTCAATATTCTTTGTCATTGAGGCTCATGAGGACAGGCACAAAGACTAACTCTTTTAAAAAACAGTTGCTAATAACTGATGTCAAAAGTGACTTAGAAGAATTTATGAAAGCACAATTTTCCCTGCAGGTTGCATTTTATTTTTGGAAGTATCAGATTTTTCCTCAGTCCTACTGCAGGAGCGAAACTGTTTTCTGGTGAATAGATGCACATGAAAATTGTTGTACAGCTTATGATATATTTAACATATTTAAATTATGAAAAATGTTTGTAATTCAAAGCTTATGCTAATATGAAAAAATGATCCTCACAAACAATATGACTGTCCAAGGATATTAAAGTTAAATTTTTTTTTTCAATTGCTGTATGATTTGCACTTCCTGCCTTAATAATACGTTCATAAAACTGGCATCCTGTGAAGAGGTTAGTTGTTTTTGATTGACTTTGGATTGAATGTAAATACCAGAAATGTTTGAAAACTACTGAGATTGTTAGTGCATATCAGTAAAGCTTTGACATTTCATAGCCTAAAAGGACTGAAGAGTTAACCCGGGATATAAATTTCATAGCTCCGGACCTTTCATCATATTTATGCAGTGCCTATAGATTAAAGAATATGAGAACAGGAACATGAAAGGAGAATAAATAAAGTTTATGTCAAGTACTAGTTGAAAACCTGTAACACGTCCAAGATAAACAAAAGTGGTTGTCAGTTGTCTTGGCATATACAGATTGGTAATCATACCTCTAATAAAAACAAAATCCCAGTAATATACTGCAGCAAATATAACCACTCACTGCAGCAAAAAAAGTTTACATTTATATGTTTTATTTCATTTAATTATTATTGTTTCATTGCATGTAACTTTATATAAATATTCTATCACTAACTTTCTCAGTTCAATTGTGAAGATATATCTAAATCAAATTCCTACTGGATCACTTGTAATTCAGAAAATGAAAGAAAGTTATATCATTACACAAATAATTCAAAAGAGAATCAGTATTATTGAATATAATAAAATCTAGATCTGAATTTGCACACAAATGATGATAACACAATAAATTATGGACCAGTTTTAGTTACTAATGCACAGCATCTTTAGCTATTCAGTTTTAAATGATATGTATCATAAAGCAATGAAACAGGAAAAACTAAGGGGGAGGGGAACAGTTGAATAAGGCTCAAAAACAGACACAGGGGTTGCAATGCATTAATGTTGAATTTGTGCTACCTATTAATTTAAATGATAGTAGTGTGCAGTCAAGTGCTAAGTATGCTGCTGAATGGGCACACACGTCAGCAGAGGGCCCGAGTTTGTGCAAAGCTAGCACCATTTAAAGCCAGTTTACAGCTGTGAAAGGGGAAGTACATTCTGGCTGCAGCAGGCGCTTGAACTGCCTGGGGAGGAAGAATTAAAAATGGTGTGATAGGGCAGAGTGCATGCTCCAACTTTCTCTGCTGCAGCAGCGGGATTTTACGTTCCCGCCGAAGCCAATGAGTTTAGAATGCCTTTTACTGCCGAAACGGGGCCATAAAATTCTGCCCTTGGTGAATTGGCTGGACAGCTCTTGGCTGGACAGAATAGAGACACCCTCTACCCAGGAGTCTTTTCAGACAGATACTGCAAAGACAATGGGTAGATAGACATCGCAGTCACTGCCATCAATCTAGCCCCAAGAACCTGGGTGCAGTGCAGGAAGAAGTTTAACGACTGCACACAAGTGGTCAAAGTCATCTTCAAATGCCATATTGTTACAGCTGAGCCTCTTTCCTCACTCACAGCTCAATTCTTTGAATATGGCAGGCACATTATTCAAATACATTACTCCACACTCACTGACTCACTTCCCTCTCTCTTACAGGACAAGGTGGCACATAAGGAGGCAGCAACACCCAACTGAGAGACAGGCAAAGCTGCATACTGTCATCCCCAAGTGGAAGATGGTGCTTGCCATCATTTGAGCAGCCACGATTGAGGCTGTAGTCAGTAGTGGGCTGAAACCATAAAACCTATTCCCACTTTCCTACTCATCCCAGGTCTTCTAGTATACAAGCTGCAGACAGTGTAAGCATAAGGCACTTGATTCCACATTCCCCTCCCTTCACCACAACCTTACCCTTGTGCTTTTCTCTTTAAAGATGTCCAAGATCTGGCCAAACACTAATGAGCAAGCTGGAGTCCAAGACGAGCAGGACATGAATGAAAAGAAACACTGTCACTTGATCTTGCACTCACAGCCACCAACTTAGATCCTGGCACTGTTTGTAATTAGGATTTGGGATTATGTTCGGTGGAACCATAGTCAGATGTGGTGATCACAGACAGCCCAGCTGGAAAGGGGATGTGTTTGTTGCCTCATCCCTTCCTCCTCCTTCTCTCTTCCTCCTTCTTTTCCTCCTCCTCTTCCTCCTCCTCATCCTGTTCCTGATCTTGTTGCTGTATCTCTGGTAGCAAGGCTGTACTCTCATGATGACAAAGTCATTCAGGGCACAGCAGAACATCATGAATCTGAACAAATGCTCAGGTGAGTACTGCAAGACTCCTCCAAAGAGGCCCAGGCATGGAACTGTCGCTTGAGCGCACCTTTGGTCTGCTGGGTGAAATTTTGTGTGGCAGCATAGCTTTCATTGCACGTGTGGTTGCACACCAAAGTCATGGACCTAGTGTTCAGTGGATAGCCAGTTTCACCCATCAGACTCTAATTTGATAATTTACGCTATTTAAACATGACAGCGTCGTGCATATTCTCAAAACATTCTCATGACACTGTCCTTTTTTCTTGCTGGAGAAGATTGGACATAGCATCAGGCCACAAGCACTGACAGGAGAAGCTGGATGCCACCTGTGCACCCACTTAAGGAGGATGTGCTGCACACCATGGCAAGTGGCAATGCTTCAAGAAATGTTGTGCGGGATTTCTTATGCCCTAACCCTGTTTTTCACATCTTATTTCTATTTCATCCTGCATGAAGTCCTAATGACATTTTGTAGCTGCTTTAGTGGCCATTTATCTCTCTCTGCTCTGCCTTCACAATAAAAACTAACCCTTATCCTTCTTTTTCATTTCAAGTGCTGAAAATGCCCCTCTGCCAGTGTAGGAAGAGAAATTTCCTGAAGACGAGTTACTCAATCTGACCCTAGCAACATCAACTCTGAAAATGCCACCTTGCATACCATAGTGGCTAGATTACAAGAGGGTCTTCATGTGATAAATCACCAGGCACAAACATATGTACTGGAGAGGGAGGTCACATACTCACTCTGCAGAGAGGATACAGATGCTGACTTTGAGGATTACTGAAGAAGATTGGTAGGAATACACCAGAAAATGCTAGGTGCAGTGGGCAGCCTGCCAGCAAGCAGGTGGTTGAGCAAGTATTTTGGTCCTGTTCCACATTTTTAATCCTCTGTGTTGATCATCTAGTCCAATATTTTATAACGGACTTCAGAATATTTGTCTAGCCTTTGTCCCTCTGTTCAAAACAACATCTCTGCACATATTGATTTGCTCAACTGTGCCTTCACCTCTACCTTTGATACATTGGTCCACAGTAATACCATTACCCTCACACTCTGGCTCTTCCCCTGGTATGGTCCTTATCTCTGGTCCCTTAAATCCAAGTGTGCAGACTTGAATGGATATGGCAGACAACCAGTTTAGCCATTCACTGCCAGATCTAGCTGAACCACTTAAAGCACAACTGGGTCCTGCTCTTGTCTGCTAAAACTGCTCACTATTCCAGGAGAACTCCTGGCTTAATTTCTCGACTACAAATCATCTTCTTTAACCTCTCTTCCCTGTCTCCTCCACCTTTACCTCCAACAAGAAGCGCAAGGAGTTAATGGATCTCTTTGCCACTAAGATTAAGGTCATCTGATCTGCTGCTTCTCTCCCTTTCCAGTAGCCCACCCGGCCAAATATCATCTAACGTCCCCCCACTGCTCTAGCCCTAAACTCACATCTTTCCTGGGTTTCCCTCTTATTTCTTCTCATGGTGTATCCAAATTCATCTTGTCCATGGAATCCACTGCCTGCTGCCTCAACCCAAGTTCCCCTAAATAGCTGATCGTCCACCTCTTGGTCCCCATGTTAGCTAATATTGTTACTAGCTCTATTTCTTCAGTTGTTGCTCCTCTCTCCTTCAAATTTGCCATCATCACCACTCTCCTAAAAAAAACTTCTTCATCCCACCAACCCTTCACGCTAGCATTTCATCTCCTCCCTCCTTTTCCTCTCCAAAGTTCTTGAACATGTTGTCACGTCCCAAATCCAAGCCCATCTTTCCTGGAGCTCCATGTTTAAATCTCCCCACTCAGGTTTCCACCCCTGCCACAGTACCAGAAGGGTTCTTATCAAAATCACAAATTACATCCTAGGTGACTATGACAAAAGTAAACTGTTGCACTATGCTGATAGCACTGATATCCCACCATTGCCAACCATGTTGCAATATAAGTTCTTTAGATGTCTCGATGATGAGATCCTGAGACTTGTAAATTTAAACATGACCCCTTTATTGTTCACCTTTAACTATTTACAGATCCTAGGTTATTGTAATGTATGTTGCTGTTACCTCCATGCTGATTGCTTCCAGCATTTTCCTTCTAGGCTGTTCCATCTGAGTATATTACCATGTGACTCTGTGCATCAAACTGTGGCTGGTGCTATTCTCCAGTCCCACCTTAACCCTCATTCTGCCGAGCACCTTTATATTACAATGGCATGCAGGTACATCAAACAACATTCCCCTTTCTTCGCCAAAGAAACGTTCTTTTCTAATGGAGTATAACTATTTGTAATACATTATACTTTATAAATTCAGATGGTCTTGAGGTTTGATAGTCCTTCCACATCTCTGTCCATCATGTTTGGAGGAATGGTTGTCATACTCTATGTTTCTGGTACTTGGCTATCTCCATTTGATTCGCTCCATTTTTTTTTCCCCTTCGAGTTGCATTTCTCTTGATTAACAACTCGTCTGTTTTTTTCCGACACTGTGGATTTGTCCTGTTCCTTCCAAAGGGAATGTGCACTCCGTTTGTGCCTAGAGTGGACTCAAATTTTCTTTTTCTGTGGTGTCTGCCCTGTTCTTGCTGCTACAATTCGCAAATGGAACCTTCATTTTCAGTTGTTTCACAATCTCAGCCAAACATGTATTTGCTATTTTATTTTCAAATCCTTTTGCAAAATTATGAATCTTTTGATTCAGATCAGCTTTTTCTTCTTCTGGTGCCTTGTGCTTCAGTGCCCAATTTACTATTGCAATCTTATTTCTGTCTTTTCTTTCTCTATCTGCAACAGAACTTTGTCCTTGTCCATCATTTTGTATTCACTGTTGGCCAGGTCTGTCTCTTGTGAAATCTTAACTGTTTCAGTCCTGTAATTATACAACTCATGGATTCATTATCTACTCACAGTTTGGAAAGCTCTATGGCTTTTCCTTTTAATGCCGTCTCTTTTTCATTGAACTGCTTCTTCAGCTCTTCACTCTGTGTCTTGTAGCTTTCAGCTTCCTCATGGAAAATAGAACATTGCTGAGTCTTCTCTGCCTTCAATTTGTTCAGAGTGACATTAAATTCAATTTGCTTCTCTTTGTAATTTTCCAGAGGTTGACAGACACGCACACTGTTACCACTTGCATCCCCCAAGGATCTATCCTTGGCCCTCTCTTATTTCTCATCTGCATTCTGACCCTCAGTGGCATCATCTGGAAACACAGCATTAGTTTTCACATCTAAGCTGATGGCACCCAGCTCTACCTCGCCACTACTTTTCTCAACTCCACCACTGTCTCCTAAATTATCAGACTGCTTGTCGAACGTCCAGGACTGGATGAGCGGAAATTTCTTCCAAGTCAAAATTGAAAAAGGCATTGGACTGAATTTTGGTGGGCACGCGCAATTGGCGGGGCCGGGACTGGTCAGGAAATGAGCCCTTGTCCGTGATCGGCCCCTGACCGCGATTTCAATCGAGGCCCTTCCAGCGTTAAACACGTCTTCCCAATGGTTGGGAAGGGCTGGGCGGGAGTGGGGACCTGACAAGCGCTGGGTCCAATGGCGATCTGGCAGGCAGTTTAAAACGGCACAGGCAGCTCCTTGAAAGCTGCCAGGGAAGAACATATCTTCTGCATGCTGGAGAATGAAGCTATGGCCTCGACTGTGGCTGCCGATGCCAGGCTGGTGAGTAGGTCAGGTGGGCCCTCCCCCCCCCACCCAGTTTTCAGACGAGTGCTTTGCGGCCCTCCTGGAAGAGTTGGCTGCCAGGAGGGACACCCTTGTCCCCAGAGATGGAAGGTGACGGCCACAACACCTGACAAAGAGGGCATGGGAAGAGGCGGCAGCGCAGATAAGCAGTTATGATGTTATGCAGCGTACATAGGTGCAGTGCTGCAAAAGGTTTAACAACCTGCTGTGCTCGGGAAGGGTGACATAGATTAGTGTGGTGAAGTGTTAAGGGCTGGCTGTCCCCCCCACCAACGTCCCCGCCTGCCGTAGAGCTCAGGGGTGCTAGAGTCTGAGTGCCAACTGTCAATGATGCGATAGCTGGCCAAGGGGGTGAGCCCTGGCTGCTTGGACTGAGTGCCTTGTGGCTCAAAGGCCACAAATCGGTTGTGACCTGCAAGGTGTTCCTCAGCTGGGGTTGGCCAGGTTGCAATGGCACTGCAGGTAGAGAGTGAACTAATCAATGCTCCTCTGCCCTTTCAGGAGAAGATGAGCCATAACAACATTGAGAGGTCAAGGCCAGGAGGAGACCCCCAAACCTCTTAATCCTTACCAGATTTGGGCAGGACGCCTTGGAGCTGGAGAGGCTGGGGTGTCAGACAAAGATAAGAATGCAGTGTCCAGAGGTGAGAGTTTTGGATGGTGAATCTCTTCACTGATGGGCGCCTCAAAACTGGAGTCTCCATTGCTCACTGAAAGACGATGCACCATAATGCAGATCTCCATTATCCCACTTGGGTGCCTGGAGTGCACAGTGACAGTGTGATGACTTAAACTAATGACGTCATTGTTCTCCCTTAGATTCGCCAGCACGCACTCAATCACAGGACCCCGAAGTGCAACCCCTGATGCCAGAGGGCTGCCAGACTTCCGATGCACCTGCGTCGCACCCATTCTCTGAACCAGGTACCAGCGTGGATACTAGCAGCTCGGTGGGTGTTAGAGTTAGATGTTTGGCTAGAATGTCGGAACACAGCAGTGAGGAGGAGTAGGCGGAGGCAGAGAATGCCCAGAGTGCTAGCAGTTGGAGGACTGCTGGAGACCAGGACAATGCTGATTTGAAGGCAGATGATGAGCCTCTGGAGTCGTCCAATAGGCAGAGGATGCTGGAAGTCCAGCAGGATGTGCAGAATGATCTGGCGGAGATCCATGAGGATATGCATACCATGGTGTCCATTAAGAAGGAGCCCATGCAGAGTCCATGTGTTGACGCTCGTGGCTTAGTGCACTGTCTCCTCCATTTAGAGACTGGCATCTCATGGAGAGACAGCTCCAGGGACAGAATGAGGGGTTCCTGGGGATGCGCTCAGACCTGTAAGCCCTCTCACAGGCAATGGCCTCAGGTGGTCAGTGCCAGTGTGGGAGATGGATGAGGCACCCAGTATCCCAGCTAGGTGCCCGTCCATCAATGGCGAGCAGGGAGATCCAGAGCGATCTCACATTGGCGCATGAGATACTGCTCTAATCCGCGGGGTCCTCTCAGAGTGCTCTGGATGATGGCAGCAGCTCCTCTGCCCCTCTGCCTGTGACTGTGGCATCTGATGAGGCTGTGATGACTGGGGAGATGCCAGCTGTGGCAATGGCCATCCACTCCCAGGCAGGGCCAGCACAGGCTCCATTTGCCTGAGGACAACCGCCAATGTCATCAGGGCCAACAAGACATCAGATTCAGCAGGCTGCCAGTGAGTTGGGGGGGTGGGGGGGTGGGGGCTCCAACAAGATGTAGCACTCGTAAACGTAAGTTTAAGGCACCATGAGCACAAGATGGACGACTCACGGGTGATCTCCTGTTCTGTAATGTTTTGTTAATGTTTAGGTGTGGAATTGAACACCAGAGAAGGTTATGTTAATTTGTTTGGATTGTGAAAAGGACGTAAATTTTGTTTTTGTCGTAATGGCCCGAGTATGCATCACCTTTTTTATTTTTTTGTGGTGTAGGGAATGCCAGTATGTAATGCCAGAAGTAAGCCGTCATAAACTTTATTGCACAGGCACTGAGTGTACTTTAGGTTCAAATGAAAGTGTCATTTCAGACATCTGGGGTGGAGGCAGCAGCCCTGGCATGAGGTGAAGCAGATCTTTGGAAGTCTAGCTGAAGGAGCATTAGATCAAGGTGTTCCTGGTGTCCCTGCCTCCCTGCAGGATACAGAAGTCTGCCTCTATGCCGTAGCGTTCTCCTCACCGTGCTCCTCTTCTGACTGACTACTGGATTCATCCTCTGTGGCCTGTGCAGCTGTATCAACATTCTCTTTCTTCAGTGGGACTCCCTTGCCAGTGCCAGATTGTGGAGAGTGCAGCATGCAACCACGTTTAGTGGCACCCGCTCTGGGGGGTATTGTAGTGCTCCCCCTGAATGGTCCAGGCATTGGAAGCACATCTTCAGAAGACCTATGGTCCTCTCTATCACTGTCCTTGTGGAGCCATAACCCCAATATAACACTGCTCTGCCTCTGCTCTTGGCTGGCGGAGAGGCGTCATGAGCCACTGCTTCAACAGATAGCCCTTGTCGCCCAGCAGCCATTCATCCAGTGAGGCTGGAGCACTGAAAAGCCTCGGCACCTGCGAGTGTCTCAAGATATAAGCGTCATGGGAACTGCCTGGGTATCTTGCACAGCTTTTCAGAATCTGCATCCTGTGGTCACACACTTGAGTGGAATCCCTTCCTGTTGTCAAAGGCACCCGGCTGACCCGCTGGCACTTTGATGGCCATATGTCTGCGGTCAATGGCACCCTGGATGCGGGGAATCCCGGCAATTGCTGCAAAGCTTCTGGCTTGCTCAGCCTGGCTGGCCTCATGGAAATGAATAAAAGTCAATACCTGCCTGAACAGAGCTTCTGTCACCAGCTTGGTGCAACTGTGGACAGCTGAATGGGAGACTTCACACAGATCCCCCACTGACCCCTGGAAAGAGCCGGAGGTATGGAAGTTAAGGGCCACTGTGACCTTCAGAGCCACTGGCATGGGTTTTGACTCATACAGTCAGATCTGATCTCAGGCCCAATCTTATGACAGATGGACATCATAGTCTCACTGGAGAGGCAAAGCCTCCTTTAGCATTGTACCTCGGACATATTGAGGTAGCTGCATCGCCGCCTGTAAACACTAGCAGCAGGATACTGGCATCTTGTGCGGCGCCTTCCGCCTTGGACTTTCTGTTGTCCATGCACCCCTTGTGCCTACGCATATCTTCCCACAGGTCGCTCTCCTGGAAGCTGCAGTGGGCCACCTGGCCTCCTCTCCCTTCTGTCCCTCTCCTCCTCAGAGGAAGAGGTGCCAGGGTAACGGAAGGCTGTCTGGTATCTGGAAGGGTCCACTTGATCAATATCCTCCAGAGGCCTTGGAGACACCAAGAGTTCTGAAATGAAGCCTAGAAATGCTAAGAATGAAGCTCACAACAGAGATGAAGTTGTCAAATTTAAATAAGCAACCAGCAGCAAACTATCTCCTAAACTCCTCACTACTCACACTAGAAATGCTGCAGACACTTTTTATCCTGCCTTTGGATGAGGTTTTGCAAAATCTGGGCTGCCTGCCTGCTCATTTTGCCCATGCGTCGAGCGTGAAATTGCACGGGTAACGTAAAATTGGGTTTTTAATGGCCTTAAGTATCCTTTGAATAGATCGCGGGCATGGCTCCGACACCCGCTCACGCCTGCCGACCTGAAGATTGCGCCCGTGAGGGATGACGTTGGGACGCTCGCCCAACATTTTCTCACGCTATTTTACACCTGATCGGGTCAGATGCATGCCCGCCTGCAAGGCATAAAATTCTGCCCAGAGATAAAAACAAAAAACTGCGGATGCTGGAAATCCAAAACAAAAACAGAATTGCCTGGAAAAACTCAGCAGGTCTGGCAGCATCGGCGGAGAAGAAAAGAGTTGACGTTTCGAGTCCTCATGACCCTTCAACAGAACCAATTTTTCTTTACAAGGAGAGGGGTGAAATATAAGCTGGTTTAAGGTGGTGGGGAGGTGGGGGGGAGAGAAGTGGAGGGGGGGTGTTGTTGTAGGGACAAGCAAGCCTGCTTGCTTGTCCCTACAACAACACCCCCCCTCCACTTCTCTCCCCCCCACCACCTTAAACCAGCTTATATTTCACCCCTCTCCTTGTAAAGAAAAATTGGTTCTGTTGAAGGGTCATGAGGACTCGAAACGTCAACTCTTTTCTTCTCCGCCAATGCTGTCAGACCTGCTGAGTTTTTCCAGGCAATTCTGTTTTTGTATAAAATTCTTCCCATTGTTTTCAAGTCTCTCCATGACCCCTCTTCTAATCTCCTCCAGCCCCATAACCTTCCAGTATCTGCATTCTAGTATATTGGGCATCTGCAATTTAATTTCTTCATCATTGGTGGTCGTTCCTTCTGCTGTCAAGACTCTAAGAACTGGAATCCCCTCTGTCAACCTCTCTGTCTTTCTACCTTTCTTTCCATCATGATGATTCGACGTAAAACTAACTTCTTTGACTACCTGCCTGAATATCACTTTCGGTGCTTCAGTATCAAATTTTGCTTTATAATCTCCCTGTGAAGCACTGGGACATGTTATTACATTAAAGGTAGCATATAAATATAATTTTTTGCTATTGTTATGAATGTAGGACCAGCTGTCATTGTAACAGTATTGTGCAGCTGCGACACAAATGCATCTGATCTTTCCAGCTCACTACAATAGGTCCTATAGCTTATCCTCTTTAATGCAAGTGAAGGATAAGGAATGTATTCTTCGGAAAATAGAAAGACTTCTACTGAGGAGAATTATTGTTTTCATAATTGAAAAATGTTACACTTAAACAACCTGCTTTACCAAAGAGCAGCAACAATTTCACGAGATGAGGACAGATGGCAGAATATGAAAGCTGACGAGATCTAGGTTTATGTTTATCAGCAGGATAAAAAACGCTTTTATGACAAGTTTAAAAGTGTTTATGGCTCAGGCACGCCATGAACTGCACCCCTGAGATTGTCCACTAGTGCTTCTCATTTTACAATCAGCAGACAGAGCACTTCAATAAGATATTAATTAGCCATCTGTTTTTGAAGTTGACAGTATCCTGTTCAAAACCACCTTGATCAACCATTCGGTATCAATGAAACTCAAAGGTCAGTCAAACAGAGGGAGAACAGTACAAAACTAAGATCTGACAAAATCCCCTGCTGGGATCCATTAAGTTATAGGACAGGCCTGATTATGGTCCTTTCATAGAGTCCTTCCACGTTGTCAGCATTCAGAGATGTGTCCAACTTGATTTGAAAGAGAAATCCATTGTTACCACTGACAGGTGGAATGTTGGAATTCACAAATTATTGATGCATCCCTTAATTTTATTCATTGCTTGTGGGCATCGGTGGCTAGGCTAGCATTTATTACCGATCCCTAATTGCTCTTGTTCAGAGGCATTTAAGAGTCAACCACATTGCTGTGGGTCTGGAGTCACATATAGGCCAGACCAGGTAATGTTGGTAGATTTTCTTCCCTAAAGGACCTTAGTGAACCAGATGGGTTTTTACAACAATTGACAAAGGTTTCATGGATATCATTAGACTTTGAATTCCAGATTTTTAAAATTGAATTCAAATTCAGCTATCTGCCGTGGTGGGATTCAAACCTAGGTCTCCAGTGCATTATCCTAGGTCTCTGGATTACTAGTCCAGCGACTTCCAGGTCTTGGTCCATAGCACTGTATGTTGTGACACTGGAAGTGCATATCAAGGTTTTTTTTAAAAATGTGATGATGGATTCTGTCTCTTCCATTCTTTCAGGCAATGACTTCCAGATCTTGCTCAGCCTCTCACTGCAATAATTACTCCTCAACTCCCCTCTAATACTTCTATCAATTACTTTAATCTTTGCACCCTTGTTGTTAACCAAGGCGGTTGTGCAGAAGATAACAAGGTACTGTCTCAACAACACCTTCGGTCTGTCCGCAAGCATGACCCAGACCTCCCTGTCGCTTGCCACTTCAACACACCACCCTGCTCTCATGCCCACATGTCCATCCTTGGCCTGCTGCATTGTTCCAGTGAAGCCCAACGCAAACTGGAGGAACAGCACCTCATCTTCCGACTAGGCAATTTACAGCCTTCCGGACTGAATATTGAGTTCAACAACTTTAGATCATGAACTTTCTCCTCCATCCCCACCCCCTTTCTGATCCCTCTTTTTTCCAATAATTTATATATATTTTTCTTTTCCCACCTATTTCCATTATTTTTAAATGTATTTCCATCCATTGTTTTAACTCTACCTTTTAGCCTATTTTGATCCTTTCCCCCCACCCCACCCCCACTAGGGCTATCTGTGCCTTGCTCGTCCTGCTTTCCACCCTTAATGTTACCATTAGCACATATCTTAGCTAATATCACCACCTTCAACACCTCTTTGTCCTTTTGTCTATGACATCTTTTGGCTCTCTCCACCTATCACTGGCCCTCTATCCAGCTCTACGTGTCCCACCCTACCCCCCCCTTAAACCAGCTTATATTTTACCTTTTTTCTATTTTTCCTTAGTTCTGATGAAGAGTCATACGGATTCGAAACGTTAACTGTGTTCCTCTCCGCAGATGCTGTCATACCTGCTGAGTTTTTCCAGGTATTTTTGTTTTTGTTTTGGATTTCCAGCACCTGCAGTTTTTTGCTTTTATCTTATTGTCTCAACAAGTACTGAATCAATCTATGCGAAGAAATACAAATTGCTAGTGACAGTTGTAACCTTCACGCTATGAATGATAGTATCAAAACAGCACTCGGCCCCAGCATCACCAATGTTGCTCCTTTGAAATTTGCAGAAGGGGAAGTATTCACTGACAGGAATGGGCAAATGGCCCACTGGATAGAGCACTACTCCAAGATATACTCATGTGAGACGGATATCTCTCTGCCTGTGCTTATGAGCTTCTGCAGCTATCTGTCATGTATCAGCTTGATGCAGAACCTCATTACTTGAACTCAAAAAGGCCATTGACTCCCTAGCAGCAAGGAAAGCAACTTGAAAGTACAGATTAGCAGCCAAGCTATTGAAGCATGGAAAGCCCGCCTGCTGTCATATCTCCACGATCTCCTCTTCCTCCTCTGCTAGGTGAAAAGTCCTGTCCCCCAGAATATGTGTGACGCAAACATCATCATATTATACATCTCAGCCTCCTCCGGAGGTCCCCAGCATCACAGTTGCCAGTCTTCAGCCAATTCAATTCACTCCACGTGATAACAAAAAATGGCTGAAAGCACTGGATACTGCAAAGGCTATGGGCCCTGACAATATTCCGACTTTGATGGAGCAAACTTTAGGAATTTTGAAAATGAGGTTGCGGTGTACTGCAATGCAATCCCCAGAGGGTGCCATACATCATCATCAGTTGCTGCGCGCTACACAACCTGGCGCAGCAAAGGGGGGAAGATCTGGAGGAGCTGCACATCTCTTCCAATAAGCAGGACGTTGAAGGGGATGATGATAATGAAGTCCTCAAATGCAAACAAGCTGGCGATAAAGCTATTGCGCTGGGCAGAAAAGGCAGGCATGTTCGGGAGGCCCTCATAGCCACAAGATTCATGGATGACAAAATGCAGTGAGGACAGTCCTGATATCCTTACCTTATATCTGTGAATGTTTGGCTCCTGTGTGACTGATGGCAGTGACATACCCTCAGTGCTCAGACTCATGTCATGGAGATGCAGTGGAGGCCCTAATAGTCACTAGATTCCAGGAGGACAATGATGACATGCAGTGAGGACACTCCATAGATCTTCACATATCCTCTGTGAATCTCTGGCTTTTGCCTGGCTAGGGCAGCTTGTTTATGCTGTGCGATTAGGGTCAGATCATGGAGGTGCAGCTGTGAAACTTTAAATGCCGCTGATCCTTTGTCAGCCTTCAGCACCTGACCCCTTCTGGAGCACAGTGTCACCGATCACAGATGCTGAAGAGATGGGGGGCAAGCCCCACCTTAAAGGTGCTGAGAGCACACAGAGGGAATGATGGAACTCTGTGATGCCTGCCCACAACATTCTGATAGTAATGATAAGCACCATCGAAGTGCAGGCATCACTAATGTGTGCAGTGAGTTTGAAGCCAGACCATCACTTTGGCCTGAAATTTACACACTGCAAAGGGAAGAGGCCCTGGACTGAGACACCTGCCTTTATCTTGTGCAGAAGGGTTTCATATCTGAGTAACAAGAACAATGCTCATCAGAACAAGGAGCAATAGGCAAGGAGACATCCTTGGGAGTTTATTTACAATAGTGAACATTAATTACAAAGGATTAATACCCATGCCCAGGCTGTGCAACTACATCTCCTTAACGTTCCTAACCATGCCGCTACATCTTAGTGCTCCCCCAAAATCCACAGCGGAGGTGGAGGCAGCCTGCAGGCTGCTACACCCTGTCTGTGATTACCTTGGTGGGCATCCTCTGGAGGTGCTGAGACCTGGAGGGCCCTGGCCTGCTTTCAGGGTCCTGGTGTGTGGCAGTGGCACCCTCCTCGGCCCTGTGGAGCTGGAGCTGCTGGGATCACAGGAAGAGGGGAATCGGATGGGTTGGATGTTCCCGGAATCACATGGGTGGATGGCCCTGGGGTGTGCACCTGCTGATCCTCCTCCCTATGGGTGCCCGAGGGCCCCAGGTTGACTCATTGAGGAGAAATAGAAGCTTGAGTGAGATCAAGCTGCCCTGCACCCCTCTCATGTTGACGCTGTTAACGTCTTTGCAACTTAGCAACTGTGACATGACCAAGTCCAGAGACTCGTCATCATACTTGGACTCAGCAGATTTCTGGCCTCCAGCAGCCATCCAAGTGCCAGAAACCTGCGAACTCCCTGCCGCTGCCTGCTGTGGATCAGACAGTGCAATGCGCTCACCAGATTGTGACCCTGAGGCTACACTAGAGCGAGGACCCACGGAGGTGTGTGTCTCTGTGCTGGTGGGGGGTGTGGATGAGCGCTGTGACAGATCTTCAATTAGGATGTCATCAGATTCTTCTTCCAAGGTGTCTTCAGGGCTTGAGCCGAGGACCTGGCTCATGGATCGCCTCGGTTATTTCCCAGATGTGCCTGTGAAAGCAAGGAGAGAAAGTTAATGCATGGCAGGGGTCTTTGGAACAGGGGAAGTCACTCACAGCATGGTTGTCTGATGGAAGTTGTCCTGCTGGATCCTCACTTGGTTGAGCACCGCCGACCTCACCTTCAGCACCAAACAGGTCCAGATCATCACCAGCTAGCTGGATGACTCTATTTTCAAAATCTGTGAGAAACTTAATTTCTGGCACTCCTCCACCAAGCTGCGAGCTCTCCCTTTTGTTGTGTGTCAGTTTGTCTTGCATGAAGACAGATGGAGAGAGATTAAGCAGGATGCCTGCCAGCCCAGATGGGAAGGATGCCTGGCATGTGTGGGTGGTGAGTGGTGCCATGTATGGGATGAGGACACGATCCACAGGGCAGATGAAGGTGTGTGTGAGATGAAGGTGATGTCCCTTGAACTGGCAGTGAGTGAGGTCCCTATGGATATGTGATGTGTTTGTGAGTGTGTGAATTGAGAGTGATGAGAAGAATGACTTACCCTGGCAGAATAGAGGAGATCATTCATCCTCTTTTGACACCGGGCAGCTGTCCTCTTTTGCTGTGCGTTGGTGCTGACCATTGCTGCCACCGCCTCCCATGCTGGATTGGTCACCTTGCTTGCAAGTCTTCGCCTAGAGTGGAGGTACAGCACTTCAAGGCAGGCCTCCACTGCATCCAGTAGGCTTCCAAGGGAGATGTCACTAGACTTAGGGGCAGCATGTTTCCTCCCTTTTGCAGCCTTGATTTTACAGCAGCTCCTGATCCATTAGAGAGAGCTGGCTATATGCAGTGGCACCCTTTAAATATGATGCCCAGAGTGCTGACGGCCTGAGGTGGGGTCGGGCAAATCAAAGGTCGCCCCACCAGCGATCCGGCATGTTTCCCGGGCAGACATTATTAATGAGGCGGGACAACCCAGGAATGGAATGATGCGGCACGAAAACCAGACGTTGCGGCCATTTTCCTTTTTCCTACCCACTACCGCAATTTTTGCAAATCTGGGATGATTCCACCCAATGAATGGTGTTGGGAAGAAGCACATCAGAAATCATTCAAAAAGATCAAGGAGAGGTTGATGTCATCAGAAATAGTAACACATTGCAACCTGGAATTATCTATAATGGTAACAGTAGATGCATCCTTTACAGGATTGGGTGCAATACTTTTTCAGGTACAAAGAGATGCAAAACACAGACCAGTCTATTACACATCACGTTCATTAACAGATACAAAGAGACACACAGTCATTGAAAAGAAAGAATTAGCAGCCACATGGGCATGTGAGAAATTTGCTGACCACATCCAAGGCCTTCACATTACAATTGAAACAGACCATAAACATTTAGTCACACTACTAAATTTGAAAGAGCTTGCAATGATGGCATCAAGAGTACAAAAGTTTAAATTAAGATTGATGAGGTTTGATAATCATACAGTATATGTTCAAGGGAAACAACAGAACACAGCAGATGCGTTATCACACATTGAAACAGAGAACCCAGAACAACGCAATTTTGAATTTGTGGAAGAATTTGAGGAGGTTGCTTTAGTGACAGTTGGCAAATACATGAAAATTGAGTGAAATCAAAGAGGCTCAAAACTCAGATGAAGAATGTAATCAAATCAAAGATCAGATCAGATCAGATTGGAGTAGATCAGGCTACCAGGGGATAGCTAACAATATACCACATAGTCCAAACTTCAGACCATATTTCGGGCAGAGAGCACGTCTGACAGTGATTGATGACTTACTGGTATATGATAATAGAAGAGTAATCCCAAGAGTATTGATACTTGAAATCTTGCAACAGAGCTATAGCACAGTATTCGATTTGATGACCAGGTCTCTCAAAGTCACTGGAAGAAATAATACCAGATGTGTCACATGTACAATTCACACACAGGAACTGAAAGAACCACTACTGTCATCTCCTTTTCCACAAGGCCATTGGAACACCTGGGAATGGATTTATTTGAGCATAAAGGGAAAATGTTCATAATGGTAGTAAATTACTACTTGAGGTGGATGGAAGTGAAACAGTTACATGGACAGACATCAGAAGCAGTGATAATATCATTGAAAGAAATTTTTGCAATCCATGGGATTTCTGATATTGTTATATTAGATAACGGTCCACAATTCGTGAACAAGAGTTTGCAGAATTATTTGGATTTGTTCACACAACAAGTTCACAGATATTTCCTCAGACTAATGGAAAAGCTGAGTGAGGTGTCAGAACCATAAAGGCATTACTGAAGAGGAACGGGGGTTTTCAACTAACGATCTTGAGTTGCAGATCCTCACCCTTGCAGAATGGATTGTCTCCTTGTGGGAAGAAGATTGTAAACACAGATTCCTACCCTTCAGCATACATTGATGCCACATGTCAAAGAGAAAGACTTAGAGAAAGTACGAGAAAGAGAGGAAACTTCCCAAAGTAAACAGATTAAACACTATGATAGTCATCACAGAACAAAAACATCAGATCTTTCACAGGGAGAACAGGTTTGGATCAGAGATCAATCACGATTTGGAGAAATAGTAGAGAAACTGCCATTCCCAAGATCATACTTCATCCAGATGGAATAGGGCCCAGTAAGAAGAAACAGAAGGGCTTTGATTACAATTACAACAGAGTGCAAATTAGAGACCAGAGAGATCACAATAATCAGAAATGAAAGAAGACAATGAAGCAAGTGATCCCAAACCACCTATTAGCTCAAATTCTGTTCAATAGTGTCCAGAATGAGAAGGTCCTGTTCCCTACAACTGAGAGGCAAATGAGGTATGGTAAATTAGTGAAGTCACCACAATGCTTATCGGTGTAAGAGGTGAGAATCTCAAAAAATTGGAGAAAGAAAAGAGAACAAGAAAAGAACATGGCGACAGAAAGAAAAACAATATTTACCCAAGACAGCAAAAAGAGGCTACATTTCCTTTAATACATCAAGAAACTGAAATTTTCAGAATGACTAGGAGACTGAAGCATTGGGTTATGAATACAAATGTTTGTTTTATAAGGGATTAAGCACTTGAAGATATTTACATGTATTGAATGGGCTTTCATGACCAAGAGTGTTTTTTTTATATATAGTGAAGCCTGTAATAGATATTTAGAACTCTATTTAATCTCACCGTGGCTCTTGAGGCCTGCCAATAATGGATACTGGGTGAATAAGCAAAGGGGCTATAAGGAGCCATGGAGATGGCTGGGAGGTCAAGGTGGGTTGGTACTAAATTGGCATGGGGGCTGTAAGGGGCTGTGGGGTTGGGTGGGTGACATGGGTTGGTATGAGTTGGAATGTATGAGCATGGGGAGTGGGTGTGAGGGAGTGGAAGGGGTGAGGCCCAAAGAGCCTAATATTTAAGAAAACAACTAGGACAAAGCTCCAAAGAACCAAGGCAAGTTTTTTAACCAGCCCACCTCAGCATTCTACAGCCCCTATCCGCCTCCAATCTGCATCTGGGGGTGGCAGGCCCAATTCCATCCCATACCCACCCCTCCCACCATTTGGGGCACTTTTTCCTGAGGCAGTTGTGGCAAGCCAGGAGGTTTTCTGACATTGTGCACCTGCTAGGAACAAAAACCCTGGCCAAAATGTACACTATGCTGAGGGCAAGTTGCACTGCTGAATGAAATGTTAAACTGGGACAATGTCTACTCTTCCAGATAGATTTAAAAGATTCTATGGCAATATTTGAAGAAGAACAGGGAGTTCTCAGATGGTATCCTGTACATTAATCTCTCAAACCTAAAACAGATGATCTGTTCATTTATTATACACACTGTGTGTCATCTGAGGTTTAGTTGGTAGCACCCTTCCCTCCCACGCCAAAATTTGTGCAGTACAAGTAAAATGGATACTCCAGTGCAATACTGAAGGGGTACTGTATTGTTAGAGATGTTATCTTTCAGGTGAGATGTTAAACTAAGGTCCCATCAGTTATCTTAGGTGGGCGTGAAAGATTGCATGACATTATTTTGAAGAAGAGCAAGGGGTGTTCTTCTCAGTGCCATGACCAATATTTACCCCTCACTCAACATCACAAAATATTACTGTTTGTGAGCACTTGCTGTGCACAGATTGGCTGCTGTGTTTCCTACATTACAAAAGTGACTACACTTCAGAAGTATTTTATTGGTTGTAAAATGCTTTGGGAAGTCCTGAGGTCCTGAAAGGTGCTACGGATGAAAGTTTTCCTTTCTCTTTTTCCTGTTTGTGGAACTTTGCTCTGTGCAAATTAACTATTGCATTTCTTATATTACAACTGTGACTACACTTCAGAAGTAAAATACTTCTAAATGTTTGTAAAATACTTCTGGATTTTCAAAGATTGTGAAAAGCACTATATAAATGCAAATATTTCTTGTTCTCCTGCTTGCAGTCCTTATAACTAACTACCAAAGTAAAAGCTAAGATAAAAGCAAAATACTGCAGATGCTGGAAATCTAGAACAAAAACAAAAATACCTGGAAAAACTCAGCAGGTCTGACAGCATCTGCGGAGAGGAACACAGTTAACGTTTCGAGTCCAAATGACTCTTCATCAATTTTTCCCATATTTTTGTTTTTGATCAAAGTAAAAGTTCTGGTTCCTCTTTTCTTGCATACATAACTTGCATGGTCTATTAGCATCATAATATAGAGCTGGATAAAGGTCCACGTGCAATTTCCATTGCATTTTATGACCGGGATTAATGAGTAAACCGTAGTGTGGATTTTTGGGTGGCATTTAATGGTTGTGTTGGGATGCCTGCCCATTGGCTGGAAAATTAGTATCAACCCTGTCACAGTCATTTTCAGGAGGACCAATGGATTAAGCCCCATCTGGGCACTTAACTACCCGCTGTCTGGCTTCCCAGCTCGTGTGAGGGGAATTTCCCACCAAGAGCTGCCCCAAGAGCTGGCAACTCTCCAGTACCAGCAATGCCAACAGGAGTGATGGCCACTGCCAGTTCTGTAGTGTGGCCTACACCAGGGATCGACGATGGAGCCCAAAGGTAAAGATGAATGGAGTGGGTTCGCTGGGGCCAGGCAGGGAGGCAGTAGTGAGATGGCAGCAGGAAAGGACTGATTTAAAGATCAAAGGGGGTCCTAAGCTGGGCCTTCCCATTGACAGGTGCTTCTGCGAGGCACGAAATTCCCAGAAAGGAGGTACTCCTGCTGGTAGGTCCACATGGTGTGTGCCCCACCTGCCTCTAGTTAACTACAAGTGGTGGCAGGATGGCGTCCTTAAGTGGCCCTTCTTGAGCCTTCTGACCCTGAACTAAATCAGAGGGAGTCAGGAAGGGGTCTCCGCCTCGTATCTTCCTACACAATCACATGGCCTCCTGCCTCTGAACCCACCTCAGTGCGGGGGGGAGGGGGGGTGCGGTGGTGGTGGGCTGGTAGGGGGTGGCCTTAAATTCTGCCCTGAGTCCTCAATGAGCCCATAGAGCTGGAAATATAATTAGTAAAATTAATAATATAAAGGTCATTCCTACTTGCCAGTATTCATCAAACATAAACGTCAATGGCCAATCAATATTTTAGCATCTTCAGTATAATTAAGATTTAATTCAAGCACAATTCTTCTCAACTTTTACATGTTTCATTGGAAAGCCATATCCCAGATATAGCAAAACTTCCTAAAATGCTGCAAAGATCATAATGCAGATATGGAGAGTAAGGAATTTAGGAGCTGATAATTTGTTCCAGGCAAATTACCACCCATTGGAGACTGCTTCAGCCTACTCTATACTGAATTAAACTCGCACCATAATCTGTGGTCAGTGTATTTACATATTGTTGTTGCACTCTGGCATAATGTTGTACATGACATATTGATTAGAGGGGCATATTAAACAGATATGGGATGCCGCAGGTTATACATGGATTCTGTCTGATCTGAAAGCTGTTTTGAGGAGGAAAAAGTAGGTGCATTTTAGAGAACTTGATCTACCCCTTCACATGACCTGCCATGGAGATATTGCTCTTGGAGATTTTCAAATGAAAAACAGTTGTTATTGAAGCTAAGATAATGTAGATAGTGGTTGCAAAAAAGTTGGTGCTTTCTAACCCGTGCACAAAACCTGGCAAAAAAGAAAAAAATATTAGTCATAGAAATTGGCTGCTAAGGTAAGTGCCACTCATTTTTTTTTACTCTATAGCATTGCGTTATTGATGCAAATTAATCACACTTCATTGGAAGTTTGGAACAGCAGCACAGAGAGGAAACATACTGCATTCTGGCTGAAATTTGTGTGCTTCAAATGGACAGATATGTTTCAGTTTTAAACAGCACTGTGCACTGCTGCCACGACAAAGCATCTGTCGTGTGTCACATCAAATGTGCCAAGAAATAAACACCTAACAACCCCATCAGCATAAGGTGCCTGGATGCTACATGCTCACAGATTTACTTTAGGTGCTGCAATTGGTGCTTGAGGGCTCTTTTCTTATTACAACATATATCCCTTTTTCACCTACTTGAAGTAGGATGCTGCATGTAACCAGTGTCAATACCTGTAAATGATTGGACCAGTTCATCAAATGAAAGCTAAACAGCTAAAAACCTTGAAATAGTTGCAAATAGTGTAAGTATAGATATGATCGCAAATTGGTTATGAGGTTGAATTAACAAGTGCAAATGTTGTGAATTCAAATTCCACCATGCTACATTATGCAACGGAATTCAATATGTCTGATAATTAGTGAGCGAGCACCAAATCAAGCGACTTAAAGCAGTGTTGCAAAGGTCAAGCTGCTTGTAGTGTTCAATTCTTCTGTGTTTGATTATGGGAGTCTGTTACTATTGATGCTCACCATGCTGGATTGCTTAAGTCTGGGTGCGGACTCAGAAAAATAAACAAACTGTAGAAGTTGCTGGAAGCTATAACTGCAAGCATTTTAAAGCACTGTGAGTAAAACCTGTTACACAGATAGAAACTGTGTGTCATTTCTGCATAGCCCTAAGATATAAAATTTATAGCACTGCTCATCAGTGTCCTTTAGGGAAGGGAATCTGCTGTTCCCAACTGGTCTGGATTGACAGGTAATGCCCTCAGGTGAACTAGGATGGGTTAATAAACTCTGAATAAAATAAAACTATCTAAGCAGCAAGTATCCATTTTTTCAGGAAATGTTTTTCCTATAAAATGTCCATCTTATAAGATGGCACTTTTGAGGGTGGGGTGGGAGGAGGGGGTGGAAGTTGGGGAAAAGATAGAAAAATGGATAAAAGGGGGATAAAACAATTAATATATGAATAAAAATAAAAATAAGTCAATAAAAAAATTAATTTTTAAAAAGGGATTAAAAAAAGGAATGAAGATGGAGGAAGGAGTTCATGGTCTGAAGTTGTTGAACTCAACGTTAAGTCCAGAAGGCTGTAAAGTGCCTTATCGGAAGATGAGGTGCTGTTCCTCCAGTTTGCGTTGAGCTTCACTGGAACATTGCAACAGGCCAAGGATGGACATGTGGGCATGAGAGCAGGATGGTGTGTTGAAACAGCAAGCGACAGGAAGGTCTGGGTCGTGCTTGTGGACAGACCGAAGGTGTTCCGCATAGTGGTCACCCAGTTTGCGTTTGGTCTCCACAATGTAGAGGAGACCGCATTGGGCTTGGACAGTGAGGAGAGAGGAGGTAAAGGAGTGATTGCATGGGAAGGTGCCGTGGGAAGCAGGTGAGGTATTGGGGGTGATGGAGGAGTGGACCAGGGTGTCCCGGAGGGAAGGGTCCCTACAGAATGCTGACTGGGGAGGTGACGGGAAGATGTGTTTGGTGGTGGCATCATGCTGAAATTAGCAGAAATGGTAGAGGATGATCCTTCGAATGAGGAGGCTGGTGGGGTCAAAAGTGAGGACAAGGGGGGGCCTATTATGGTTCTGGGAGGGAGGGGAAGCTATGAGGGCAGAAGCGCAGGAGATGTTTTGGGACATGGTTGAGGGACCTGTCAACTACAGTGGAGAAACCTTGTTTAAGGAAGAAGGAAGACATGACAGAAGCGCCATTTTGGAAAGTGACATCATCAGAGCGAAGGACCTGAGAGAATGAGATGGAGTCCTTACAGGAAGCGGGTTGTGAAGAGCTGTACCCGAGGTAGCTGTGGGTGTCGGTGGGCATGTAATGAATATTCATGGACAGTCTATCACCAGAAATGAAGGCAGAGCGGTCAAGGAAGGGAAGGGAAGTGTCAGAGATGGACTGAGTGAAGGTGATGGAGGAGTGGAAATTAGAAGCAAAATTGTTAAATTTTTCCAGGTTCAGATGAGAGCATGAAGCTGCACCAAAACAGTCATCGATGTACCAATAAAAGAGTTGTGGGAGGGGGCCTGAGTAGGACTGGAACAAGGAATGTTCCACATGCCCCATAAAGAAACAGGCAAAACTGGGGCCCATGCGGGTACCCAGAGCCACACCTTTTATTTGGAGGAAGTGAGACAAGTTTAAGGAGAAATTGTTCAGTGAGAGAACAAGTTCAGCCAGACAGAGAATGGTGATGGATAGGGATTGTTTGGGCTTCTGTTTAAGGAAGAAGCGGTGAGCCTTCAGACCATCCTGGTAGAGGGTGAAGGTGTAGAGGGATTGGATGTCCATGGTGAAGAGGAGGTGGATAGGGCCAGGGAACTGGAAAATGTTGATATGATGTTGGGCATCAGAGGAATCGCGGATGTAGGTTGGAAGAGGCTGGTCAAGGGGAGAGAGAATGGAATCAAGTTAGGAAGAAATGACTTCCATGGGGCAGGAACAGGCTTACACGATCGATCTACTGCGACAGTCCTGTTTGTGGATTTTGGGGAGGAGGTAGAAGTGGGCTGTCTGGGGTTGGGAGACTCTGAGGTTGGAAGCTGTGGAGGGAAGATCTCCAGAGGAGATGAGGTCAGTGACAGTCCTGGAAACAATGGAGGTGGGGTCATGGTCCAGGGGAAGGTAGGAGGAAGTGTCTGAGAGTTGGTGCTCAGGCTCTGCAATGTAGAGGTCAGTGCGCCAGACAACAACAGCACCACCCTTGTCGGCAGGTTTGATAACAAAATCAGGGTTGCACCTGAGAGAACGGAGTGCAGCAAGTTCAGAAGGAGACAGGTTAAAATGGGTGAGAGGAGCAGAGAAATTGAGACAACTGATGTCACACCGACAGTTCTGAATGAAAAGATTAAGAGCAGGTAAGAGACCAGAGGGATGGGTCCAGATGGAGGGAGAATACTGGAGGCCACTGCCCTCTCCCCACCCTACCCCCAAAAGGGGCATCTGTCACTTGTTCTATGTTATTCTTTCACAGAGTGCTTACCCTGTTCTGCCATCCACACATTCTGATTTCTTATCTTTATGCCACTATTAGCACTTTCTTCAGCCCTTACCATTAACACTCCCTTTGTCTTGTGCCCATGACACCTTTGTCAATCTCTCCTTAGACCCAACCTATCGCTGACTTTCTATCCTGCTTTACTTGCTCCACGCACCCCCCCCCCTAAACAATATAAATTCCATCACTTTCTACTTCGCTTTAGCTCCGAAGAATCATAGGGACTCAAAACTGTAACTCTGTTTCTCTATCTATAGATACTGTCCGACCTGCTGAGTTTTTCCAGCAATTTCTGTTTTTACTTCAGATTTCCAGCATCCACAGTATTTTGTTTTTAACATGAAAATGAGAATGTTGGGTATGAACCAGCTTTCTTATCTAGATAAGAGTAATCTTTTGACCTGTGAATTATAGCCAAAGGGAACTTCAGCATTCATGGTTTCTAAGCTTCATTTGTTCACAAGCAGTAAGACCAAGATTGCATCCTTAGCTCCTTTCCTTGATATTCGCCCTCTATCTAAACTACTAAATGCAAAGCCTGCTGGGATATTTGGTCACTTTCTTAGCTTTAAATCATTTTCATAAAATGTTCTAATATTCAGTATTTACAGCTTTTCATCTTATACAAACAATTAGTTATGTGTACAAATCCTGTGGAACTGAAGGCAGATAGCTATGGAAAAGCCCAATATATGCAAGTGAAGGGTCTTTACAGTAAAATGACATGTGCATAAAAAACTTTAAAGCCTGTTTTTGACATTCAGTTTAAATTGTATTGACACTAAATTCCTTTACTAACACTCTTTTTGCATGAAGGCTGGATGGAAGGAGGAATTAAGTTGCAAACCCAGCCAAGACAATGTGGGGTTCTGGAATAGATGGCTTTTATTAAATTAGAATTTCTTTGCAATCCTGCACTCCCGACAAGGTGGGCATAACAACTTAACATTCTCCTTTCAGCTTTTAAGTCAAGTCTTCTAATAGTTTTTCACACCTCTGAAGGTTAGTAATTCCATTCTAGCAACATAATAATGTTTATCAAAGCTCTCACAACTTTTTAACCTTTTTTTTCAGTCACCATTTTCTGGTTTCTGGGAGTAATATAAATCTTCCAAAGAAAGCGTCTTCATGCTTGGCAAGCTTTAATGAAAGTAAATAACTTGGGGTGGAAGAAATTTGGATGTTGTTGTCTCCATCTGGATTCCATTTTGCACCTTTACTGCCAGCAGTGTATGATATCATGTTCATTTGCATTTGTGTGCATGCATATGTGCACAGTTTATTCGTTGACTGAAATTTGATTGGCCTTCGTGTCTCACTGGCAATGGTATATCATATTGGTGTTTTGTGGAAAATAGTTTTTTTAACTGCTCAAGTGATGACCTACAGCATGCTACAGCTGGGACCTTATTCAAAAGGCTTTAATATCCATAAATCAGATTGTCGCCCCCATACACATTGGAACCTGACTTTACGCTCGCCTGTCTAAAAATGTCTTCAATGACTATTTAATTTTAATCCTAAAATAAATGACCACTAGTCACTGTCACTGAACTGAAGCAGCCCTAACAAAATTCATAAATTACATCTCTGTGATTGTTGCTGTAATGCATTTTCCCTCCTTGACCTCTCTGCAGCTTTTGACAAAGCCATTTTCCTAATATGACTTTCTTTCATTGGACTGTTTTTTGGGATTGCTCTTGTTTGGTTGCACTCTTAACTGTTCAATTGTAGCCATGCTTTTTTGCTGCCAAGGATGCACATCCTAAAATTCCACTCCTGAATCTCTCTTGATCTTTTCTTTAAGTCCCTATTGATCCAGCTTTGGATTACCTGTCCTAATGTCACCTTTCTTGATTTGTTTTCCATTTTTGTCTGATATTGCCTCTGCAAAGTGCTTTAGATGATGTTCTACATTAAAGCCATCATAGAAAATAGGCCTGTCAAGCATTTAAAAAGAAATAAATTGTGATTAATCTCATGATTAAAATTTTTAATCTCAATTGATCTTGGTTTTAATTGCGAATTTAATTGATACAATTACTGCCTCCATTTCAAACTTTGTTTACGATCCAAAAAACAACTCAGCATACAAACTGTTTTCTATTTCTGTATTCCTATTGCTGGAATCTCATTATAGTTTCATATTTTTTCATGCAGAATTATGTAGAGAAACTCATAAACTGGACTGTTTTTGTGAAGAAAGCATCAAACACTTTTGTGTCATCATATCTTAATGTGCAAATTAAAAAGGAACATTGGTAGACTTTACTTAGCTACAGGCAAAAAAAATGCAAGTGGACTATGGGAGTAATTTGGCTTTTATACGATAGTGTATAATGGTTGATAGTAATTTCCGCTGTCAGTCATACACCCCTCATTGACTTGAACAGAAATTAAAATCAGGAGAGTTGTATAATCGGCAGCTGGTTCACACCATTACCCAAAGTCAAAATTCTCCCCATGAGTAAAAAAAAATTCAGTCTTATTTCTTGATGCCATATTATGTAGTTAGTTTACTAGTTCAGGAGATGTTTACAACACTGAAAGTGCAAAAAGCCATACACATGGCACCATTGTTACTGATGTTGAAAAGTGTTTACATGCTTGTTTAGGTAAACTTTTACCGGCATCAGCACATTATCGATCACCAGACCAGAACCAGAAGTGGCTCTTCTCAATCCAGAGTGGTTGGTTTTTTACCCTTATTCATAAACTGAACCAGGTGCTATTAAGGAGCAGTCCATTTTTGGGGTTCAGCTTCAGCAGTTTGTGCACAAGGCTGCTGGTTTTGTGTAACTTTGGAGAACATTAGAATTAACCTCTACATCTCTTTACTCTAGAATTTAGGAAGCTATTTCAGGTTCTTAAACCTTGGGTCCGACGCTACTGTCCTCTGTCGCCACATGAGATCAATGCTTTCTTTGCATTTAGTCTTTAGTGTGAGAGTTCTTAAGCTGAGCAGCATAAGCTAAATCATTACTGAGATAGCCATGACACACTCATAAATGGCCAAATACAGGCACAGCCATGGGCAGGAAATGTACATCACTTTGCTGAGGACTTGGTTACAAAGCTTCAGAGCTCTGAATTGTGAAATTCAGCAGGAGTGGGCACTGCTAAGTTGTGCTTCTGAAGAGTAGTATTGCTGTGATGGTGAATCTATTTCTAATCATCTGCAATGTGGAGTTCCATCTAGTTAAAACATCTTGTATAAGAGATTCCTGCTTCTGTCCATTTATGGCCAGTGGTATTTCTAGTTCTGCAGCATTAGGAGGAAAATTGCTGAAATGACCCAAGTGTTTTCTACATCCTGTGAGTAAGTTTTTGAACCCATTGTGATTGGTCACTGTAGATTTTGAGAATTGCATATGTGTTCAAATGGCAAAAGATTGGCTGCTGCTCTCATCTACAATATGCAGTGTCAGTCCAGTTGTTGTTACTTTGTCATGTACACCCTATTCTTTTGCCACAAGCAAGAAACATTCTGCATATGTTTCAGCATAGTGTCTCACCTTTGTATTCTTTATCATTAGCAAAAGAGACTGTTGTGCCCAAGCAGCAACAATGAGACGTGCAATCATTCCAAGGTAGCTATGTTTGCTCACAGTCAGTAATCACCAGTCAAAGCAACAATTGGCACATTCTTTGGTAGCACTGACATTGTAATATTTTCTTTCTCGTCTAAGTCATTTATTTATGATACAATTATTCCTCTGGAAGACAAAGTATACAACTGATTGGAAAATGCTATTTTACATCCCTAGGCCATGTCTAGTTTTTCTTGTTAAGGGGTGTGTGGTTGGTCACTAAGCACTTTGCAATAGCATTAGTCAGATTAACATTCTTAGCTTGTTTCATGGGCTTGCAGAGATCCTGAATTTCTGAAAGAGAATGCTGTCCAAGATGACAGATTTCATTTATTGTTTCTTGCAGCAGAATAACAACTAAAAATATATACTTTGAGAAATTAAAGCATGATTCGCACAGGGGTGATGCAGCAGATTTTCATGATACACTTTGCCAGGTTAAAATATGCCCTTTCTATCTAGTGAAATATCAAAGTTTTTAGCAAACTTATCATTCTCAAGTCTTGCTGGAAAAAAGAGACATATTGAGGCTTTTCATCTTGCACTCATCAGGACACTTTGCAAGAATGCAAAAATAAAGGGAAAACAATAATTTATACTGTATGTGAAGAATGTGTTGATTGGTTGGCAAGTGGACTCTTGGTAGAGGTGTCGCCATGGAGAATACATCAGTAATGGTGACTAACAGTTAACTTCAAGCATTGTTTAACATTTAAACCAGGCAGCTTTACCCTGATTGGCCAAGACATTGCCCTGAGGAATGTGTCAGCGAATGGCTGTCACTTATTTTGTTTAACTGAAACAGATGCATTGTGTATACCTGTTCTTTCTGTCTGCAAAGAACAGGGCCCTGTGTATTAATATATGTAGCTTCCAGTACACATGTGCCACACTGCAAGCCTAACTGAAAATTTAAATTGCTGAATAAGAGAGACATGTCTAAGCTTTTCATCTTGCACTCATCAGGACACTCGTAAGGAAACCAGTATAAGGGGAGAAACAAAAAATTGTATTCTATGTGAAAATAGTGCTGATTGGTTGGCAAGTGGCATTGCTGTGGAGAATGCACCACTGATGGTGACTGGTGGTTAACTGCTAAGCATTGTTTGAAATTTAAACCAGGCAGCTTGACCCTGATCAGTCAAGGCATTGCCCTGAGGAATGAGTCAGCAAAAAGCTATCATTGGGGTATGTGGTATATGAATTTCAGTTGCAGTGTGATGCTAGTTATGGAGGCCATGTGTCCCAAAGACTGATGGATCGTATCAAGCAGCATGTTCTGGCCACTGTTCACAACGGGCAAGGTACAGACCGTACCCAACCAGCCTGTGTTTACAAAACTCAAAGCACAGTATCTAACATTAGATGTGATTCCGCATTTGGACAGCATTTGCTAAATAATCTTCAATGTGCTAAGAATTACACCGACAATCAATTTAATATTATCAGTCAGGTTTGCAATGTGGTGCATTTGTACTGGAAACTACATTTATCAATACACAGGGCCCTATTCTTTGCAGACAGAAAGAACATGTATACACATATTGAACATATATTGTGTCTGTATCAGCTTAACAAAATAAGTTACAGCTATTTGCTGACTCATTCCTCAGGGCAATGCCTTGACCAATCAGGGTCAAGCTGCCTGGTTTAAATTTCAAACAATGCTTGGCAGTTAACAATCACCATCACCAATGCATTCTCCATGCCTCTACCAATCAGAGCTCACTTGCCAACCAATCACCACGCTCTTCACATAAATTGTTGTTTTTCCCTTATATTGGTATTCTTGCAAAGTGCCCTGATGAGTACAAGATGAAAAGCTTTGACATGTGTCTTTTTCCAGAAATACTCAAGTTCTGTGCTACCAAATAACTACATTCCCAGTTCTTCACTCTTAATGCTTTGCTCCACAATGTATTGCCTTTTGATTGCTTTCTGTTTGAATATTGGTCCATGTAAACCACATGATGCCACAGACATATCAGATCACACAAAATAATATATGGTGTTTGTAAAAAACATTTTGACTCTCTTTCCTTGTTTTAAGGATGGCTCGCTACCCATCAGTATCACATATCTCTTTTCTTGAATTCAAATTCCACTATCTGTTGTGGTGGAATTCAAACCCCGGTCCCCAGAGCATTACCTTAGGTCTCTGGATTACCAGTTCAGTGACAATACCACTATGCCACCGCCTCCCCTATGCCCCATCCAATGTAACCTGGCATCTTTCTGATCACCAAATCTAGAATGCCAGCTTGCCAGCTGCCCAACAGCAAGTGGCATGTGCAATTGTTCTGCCACTTAACTACAGGACAGATAGTTTTGAAACAGCAGGCACCAAAGCATTCACTGTCAAGTATGATGAAATAATTTTGTATTTTGAAAAGACAGCATGAAGGTTATGGAAATATTTCTCTGTAATTCAGCTCATGTCTATGTTGGGACCTAGAATGTAATAAGGTGTGGATCTGGGTAATCCTGGCTGAACCCAAATTGAGTATCGATAAGTTAAGTTATTGGTGAGGAAGTTCCATTTAATACCACTGTTAATGACTCCTTCCGTTAGTTTGCTAATTACTGGAAGTAAGCTGATAGCATGATAATTGGATGCGTTGGATTTGTTCTGTTTTGTGGAAAGGCATACCTGCTCAAATATTCCACATTATTGGGTAAATGTTGGCATTGTAGTTATACTGGAGCAGCTTGGCTAGAGATGTGGCTAGTCCTGGAATGCAGATCTTCAAGACAACAGACAGGATGTTGCCATCCTATAGCCTTAGGTGTATCCAATGCACCTAAGTGAATTAAATTGACTGATGACTGTCTTCTGTGATGTTGGGGACTTCAGAAGGAGGTTCAGATGAATCATCCACTCAGCTCTTCTGTCCTGAAGATGGGCGGGAACACTTCAGTCTTGTTTTTTGCACTTGTGACCTGGAATTTGCATTATTGAGGATGAGTATGTTCCTCCACAACACTGCAAAGCTTCGATCTGATCAATTGACGTGGGATTGCTTAGCTTTGCCTGTAACATGCTACTTCCATTCTTTATCATGCATAGGGGAGGCGGTGGCATAGTGGTATTGTCACTGAACTGGTAATCCAGAGACCTAAGGTAATGCTCTGGGGACCGGGGTTTGAATTCCACCACAACAGATAGTGGAATTTGAATTCAATAAATATCTGGATTTAAAAGTCTAATGATGACCATTGTCATAAAAACCTATCTAGTTCATTAATGTCCTTCCTTAAGGGAAGGGAATCTGCTGTCCTTACCTCGTCTGGCCTACATGTGACCCACAGCAATATGGCTGAGTCTTAAAAATGCCCTCTGAACAAGGGATGGGCAATAAATGCTGGCCTAGCCAGCAATGCCCACATCCCATGAATGAATAAAAAAAAGGTTCTGTGTTATAGTTTCACTAGGTTGGCTATTTACCTCATCTTCAGGATTGCCTAGTGCTGCTTCTAGCATGCTCTTCCACACTCATTGGCTCTTCCACAATCTTCTGGCTGACATGTGGGTGGTGGAGCCCACACACCAGTGCTGAAAATGTCGTGAGTGTCCCAATGGCATCGCGATAGTTAGGTCAGTGGACGCACTATGCAGTGTGACGCGTGCCCGCCATTAATTTAAGGCCTTGTTAAGGTCATTAATTCACCAGTCGACCAGGAATATGAGGGGCCCGTGCAAACTTCGGCTCGGCGCAGGGGCTCAACAGGCAGGCGGTTAAGTGATTTTCTTATAAACCTCATCCAGTGGCGAGATGAGGTTTGATATCAGATTTAAAAACGTTTAATAAAGGACATTTTCACATGAAGGGAAAACGTTAATGAATTTTTTACTGTTCTATTTTTAATCTTGACAGCCTTTCAGTGACCTCCCTGAGGCAGCACTTTGCCTCAGGGAGTTGTGCGTTCTTTCGCGCGCATGTGCAAAAGAGCACACTCTCGCAGTTGGGGAATCCTCCCCCCGACAGGAGGCACATAGCGCTTCCCATCAGGCAGCCCGCCCACATAAACTGGCAGTGGGGCCCGTTTCGGCGGCGCCGATCGGCTGCCCTCCCACCGCAGTGTGGGTTGGGCCCGCCTGCCCATCAAGGGCAAAATTCTGTCCATTATGTTCTTTATTACTGGGAATTACATGATGCTATCAGAATACAATGCATCTGCATGTAAGCAATCTGGCACATTTAAAGTGAACAGCCTGAAAGATTTGTTGTATTGTCTGGTTTATTGATCGATTGGTGGAAGTATCACGTTCTCAATTTTACACAGCTGTTGGCAAAATTGCAATCATAGATGTATAATTCACATCACAGAAAATGATTTTTTGGGTTAGAGAAAGAATCTGCATGAAGGCACAACCCATGCTGCAAATGTTGACAGCAAGTGCTTTGATGACATCAGAGAATGAGGACAGTTGACATTGCAAATTTTCAGCTTCTGAGACTAATCTGTTCAAAAATGTAAGTACAAATTTTCTACTTTTGGGAAATTGCGCACCTCCTCTCAGCTGTGATTTTCCATCCATTAATTTTAATGGACCAGAATTACAGCCTGATGGTGTACAATCTTATGTTATGCACTTCCGGCATACAACCAACACAGCAGTGGAAAATTTACCCTTTAGTAGATCTATTAAGGAAGCTGGATTGAAAAGGAACTTTCCATTACCATTGACACCAAGAGCACATAATTGGCCGGTACTCTTCAGATGTTATCACCACGCTTAAACACATCCTTAATTGGATCTGGCTGGCCTCAACTTATTTGGAGGTTAATTTAAACAAAAAGCTGCTTTTCCAATTATAATCACATTTCAAATACAACAATGTATCAGTATTCATTACTATCACAGCCAACATACAGAATGTAATGTGAATTGTTTAATATTATTTTAACCACAGCTCCAAGAAGGCTTCACAATTTTTTAGCTGTCATTTTCTGCTTCCATATAGAAAATGCAATCATCTTATATGCTACATAGGATCCAACAGATACACATTGGGCAGAATTTTATGTCCTTTGGGTTGGCGGTGGTGCACGCCCGACCTGATCAGAGGTAAAGTGGAGCATGATGACATCGGCGAGCAACCCGACGTCATCGCACACTTGCGCAATATTTTGGTTGGCGGGCACGTGCAAGAGTCAGCAGTGGGCCCGCTGACAATTAAGAGGCCTATTAAGGCCATTAATGTATTAATTAAGAGCAATTTTTCGGCCAGGCGGCCTTTGGATTTTTGAGGAAACCTCATCCACGGGAGAGATGAGGTTTCCGAGATTAATTAAAATAAAAATGTTTTGACAGAATTTTTATTGTCTTCGTGTTCAGGTGAGTGAGTCCTATGTAAGGACATTTTTTTCCAGAATTTCATAATCTTTATTTTTGTTTTTAAAGTTCTTCAGCTCCCTGAGGCAGCTCTCTGCCTTCAGGGAGCTTTCATTCCGCGCTCCCCCGCGCCCGCGCTAATATCAGCACTCGCCCTCTTCCCACCTCACCCCGGAACTCTTCAGTGTACCTTTCATGCTGGCTGGCAGTTAATTGGCCAGCCAGCATGAAATGGCTGTCAGGGACCATTTGCAGACGGCGGCCCGTTTCCCGGCCGCTCTCGGGCCCACCCACTGTGCCCGCACTATGATTCGAAAATCCTGTCCATTAGATATTAGTCCAAGGATGATGGACTAGTAAGATGCTGAAATGTTAAAATATATATTCAGGAAATGTGTTTAAGATACAGATGAAATAAAAATGAGAAGTCCTTCTTAACATTGGACACTATAAGGGAAGCACTTAATTCTGTCCCCTTCAGTACATGCATGAGTAAATCAGATTTTCCTTATTAAATAACTTAATATTAAACTAATTTTGTTGTACAGTGAGTTATTAAAAGCCTCATGCATACGAGGTCCACTGTCGAAACAGAATTCATTGAGATTAATGAGCACATCCTCAAATATTATATATTTTTTCTATTTAACTTTAATTTTTCAAAAATCATTTCCTTTAGCTTCAAAGCTTAATTGTGTTTTGATCACTCCCATGGTTAGCACCTCATCTTAGAAAAACAAATGTGAAACAAATCTAAACTCCTTTCTTATGTTATAGTTGCTCACCCTGAGTAATTGGTTAGTAGAGTTCTGAAAATTGCTTGGAGTTAACTTGTACTTTGGCATATACCACAGAAAGTGACAGAATCTATTGGTCAGTGCTGGTGTTTATACACCAGCCTACTCCCACTTTAATTATCTTTTCCCACCCTCCCTCTGCATCTTTTAATGACCATCTCCTACATTAAGCCTCCCCTTAAATAAGTCAATGCTATCTATATCAGTCAGTCCATTTGGCAACCAATTCCACATTCACAACAAACTCTGTGGAAGGAAATTCCTCCAAAATTTTTATTCCATCTCTTACTGGACATTTTTTTTATGCCTCTTTGTTCTGGATTCAGCTACAAGTGGAAATGATTTATTCACATTCATCCAACTGAACCCATTTATACTTTAAAAACCTGCTTTGAGCCTCCTCTTAGCCTTCTCTTTGAGCCTCAGTTTGATCTATCTTTCCCAATAGTTGCATGATCTCAATTCTGATAACATCCTTGTAAATCTGTTCTGCATTTTCCTGTGGTTGATGTTAACCACTATCGCTGAGGTAATCTGATGACGTGGATTTCTGGCAGAAAGCGACCTTTGACATGCTAGCTTCCTTCCCTTCCTCCACTTTTTCCTTGTCCTCTTCCTTGCGCTCCTTCTCAGTTTCTTGCCTGTTGAGTGGTGGCAAAGGCTGTTCCCTCATAATGGCTAGATTTTGCATAATGCAACATACTGCCACAAATCTCAACACCTATTACAATATTGAAGGGATCCTCCAGACTGGTCCAGACAGTGAAACTGTTACTAGAGATGCTGATGGTCTATTCTATAAGGTTGCTTGTGGTAGCATGGCTCTCATTGTAGGTGTGCTGTGCACGTGGGGAAGCCTGCATCCATGCTAAACTATTTTGCTTTTATCTAAACTTATACTCCCTTCTGCTGCTTGTCTCTGGTATAGGGAACAAGATACATATATATATTTATCATTGTTTAGAGACCTCAGTGATCTTCCTTATACAGCAGTGCATTGCAAACTGCAAAATATTGCGTACACTCTCAGCATCAGCCTAAAAGGAGCCAGAAGCATAAAAGTCACCTAGACAGCTGTAGGCAATGCTTACCTTGCCTTGCTTTGAGGCTGTAGTTGTGGCTGATTTCAGTCACAACCTCCTTTGTGAAACAGACCATTGTGAAGTGCCCTGTCGCCCCCTCCTCCTCTCTCCTCTAGCAGCTTTTCCTGCTCCATGTGGTCTACCAAAATTCTCCCAGACATTTTCAATTTGTAAAGAAAGCCTTACCAGCCACCTATATCTGGAAGAAACTTATTCCAGCACAATATATTAAATAGCACAAAAGACCTGGAAGACCAGCCAGACTACTTCCTTTAGAGCATGAAACTTGAATCAAGTATAGAAAATATCCAAAAATGCATATGATTTCTCCAGCAACTGGAAGAGATCATCCAGCAACTTACTGCAAGCATTTCAAGACCTGTTTATATAGTGCGGTGTGTGGGGATCTTTTATGTCATTTAATGTTATGGTCAGTTGGTGATACAACTGCATCTCTCTCTTCAGTATATAATCTATTACAGTTATATGTATTGTATATAAATTAGCTGTGTGCAGTGAGTCATGCCAAATAAGTCAAGGCACCAACGTCATCATTTGAGAGATCTGAACATTACTTTTGAGGAATTATTGCATTCCTTTATATGACTGATTATTTCACTGGTACCTGGGGGATGTATAATGGGACCATGAGCCAAAGGTCTGTCCTACTTGTTATCCTGCTCAACCTCCTCAAATATACCAGGACTCTGGCTATACTTGATATTGTGATCCACTAGCATACTGAGGGCGTGCCACCACTACTGTCAATGCTTCTATTGCCATACGTCCATGTGACTAATACTCCACACCCTGGTAGACTCAGTAAGTGCATAACATTGTAGCTATATTAAAATTAGGTGTCTTAGTTCACCACTGGAAGTAAATTAAGATGCTGCATATTATCCTAGCCAATAAGCAGATGTGTTAACAACCACATGATCATCTAAAATGTTTGTTTTTTTTCTGCCAATATTCTCCATTTACTCCATCCATTCCTGAAAACATTGGGCTCAGTTTTACCAGGACAGTTGACGTCCTGTCCCTGGGGCCGAAAACAGGTGACAACCCTGTTTAGGGCTTCAGCAGGATGCAAAGAGGCACCTTCCAAGTGGTGATCAACTAGGGACTGCTGCTTTTCCAATTAAAGATGGTGGCACACCCCCCTCCATGAGCTTCCAGCCCAATTACAGGGCAGGCAGCTCAGCAGCTTCAGCAACGTACCACTAGCAGTGACCAGTGCTGAGGCTGCAGCTGCACATTGAGGGCATATCGATGGATGGGCGCATTTGAAGAATGGTAAGTGGGGTCTGGAAACACCAGGGTCCAGTTGGCAGGCCCCAACAATCAGGTTGGGGGAGGAGATCACTGAGGGCAGGCGACGCTGCAGCGATTGCTGCCAGGGGGCCAACTGTGACTCGTTCAGTGCCCAAAAAGGAGGGTCCACACATTGAATCCCTCTAGGAATCTGCCAGATTCCACTAAAAGGTCACCCCATGCAGCAACAGCAACCCCCCACAACCACCCCTCACCCCAATCCCCGGAAGCAGACAAAATGCCATGGAGGAGGGAAGAGGCCTCTAATTGGCTAATTAAGTTGTGCAATTAAGCATGAAAGAGAGGCGGTGAAACAGCAAGAGACAGAACAGAGCGAGAGCAGCAGGGGAAGTAAAAAAACAGCAGCAATGAGAGTAAGAACAGAGTGATACTAACAGGGGAAATAAAAGAGGGGCAGCAGAGCCAAGAGTGAGAACAGAGTGAGAGCTGTGGGAATGATAAAAGAACAACAGTGACAGTGAGACTGAGAACAGAGTGAGAGCAGTGGGAATTATAAAGGAACGGTGAGTGAATGTGCAAAATAAAATCTTAGTGTGATGTTAGGGAAAAGTAGGTAAGTAATTGGTTGGTGAGCATTTCCCTTCTCTAAACTCTAAGATGAGAAATTTAAAAATTCAATTGGGTGCCTAAAGCAACACATGTATGAATAAGAGTTTGAGAACAGAACAGGGTTAGAGGATTTAATTTACTGAGGTAGATGGATTATCTGGTACGGGGAGATATAAATCCTCCATACCAGATAATCCATCTACCACAGTAAATTAGTATTACATTTATAGGTTAACTAGTTAAACTACTTAATGAAACTACAATTAATTATTGAATGACATTTCTAAACTTGAAACCTTCTTTCCTTCGGGAAAGGAGGGAGGCAGAAATCAGGAAACTACAGGTCAATTAGCCGATCATCTGTCATAGGAAAATTGCTAGAATCCATTATTAAGGAAGTTATAGCAGGATACTTAGAATATTATAATGGCATCAGGCAGGGTCAACCTGGTTTTGTGAAAGGGAATCACGCTTAACTTTTTTTATATTCGTTCATGGGATATGGGTGTCGCTGGCCAGACCGGCATTTATTACCCATCCCTAATTGCCCTTGAGAAGATGGTGGTGAGCTGCCTTCTTGAACCACTTCAGTCTATGTGGTGTAGATACACCCATAGCGCTGTTAGGGAAGGAGTTCCATGATTTTGACCCAGCGACAGTGAAGGAATGGTGATATATTTCCAAATCAGGATGGCGAGTGGCTTGGAGGGCAACTTCCAGGTGGTGGTGTCCCATCTGTCTGCTGCCCTTGCCCTTTGAGATGGTAGGAGTCACGGTTTTGGAAAGTGCTACCTAAGGAGGCTTGGTGAGTTCCTGCAGTGCATCTTGTAGATGGTACACACTGCTGCCGCTGAGCATCGGTGATGGCGGGAGTGAATGTTTGTGGAAAGGGTGTCAATCAAGCGGGCTGCTTTGACCTGCATGTGCCAAGCTTCTTGACTTGTTGGAGCTGCACTCATCCAGGCAAGTGGGGAGTATTCCATCACACTCCTGACTTGTGCTTTATAGATGGTGGACAGGCTTTGTGGAGTCAGGAGGTGAGTTACTCACCACAGGATTCCTAGCCTTTGACCTGCTCTTGTAGCTGCAGTATTTATATAGCTAATCCAATTCAGTTTCTAGTAAATGGTAACGCTCCAGGATGTTGATAATGGGGGATTCAGTGATGGTGATACCATTAAAAGTCAAGGAGTGATGGTTTGATTCTCTCACTTTCACTTTCAGGCTGGCAAGTTGTAACTAGTGGATTGCCATGAGAATCAGTACTGGTGCCTCAATTACTTATGATCTATTTTAATGATTTGGATGAGGAGACCAAATGCATGGTAGCTAAATTTGCTGATGACATCAAGGAAGGTGGGAAAGTAATTTGTCAAGAGGGCATAAAAGACAGAATTTTCACTTCTGGAACTAGGTTCCGTGGCAGGCATGGGAATGGGGAGTGTTTCCTGCCACGGAGACTACTGGGAATTCAAGCAATGATGCGTGACCCTGGCCTAATTAATTATGCAATCGGGTGTTTCCCAACATATCGCGCAACGGGGCCACACCCCCGCCCATGCTCCAGCATGGCCCTTCCCACCCTCCCTCTCTGTACCAGCTCACCCTTTCTACGACCCCCGCAAAATCTCTCTCTTTCTCCTGCCACCCCCAACCTCCCCCGCCTGCCCTCTAGACCTCCACACACACCCCACCTCTTCATTCCTCCCTTCCCTGTCTAGTGCACCCCCCCACCCGACAGCACAGACAATCACCACCCAGCAGTACCTCTTGCAGCCTGAAGAATCTGCTGCATAGGGAGGATCAGCGTGGTTGATGCTCCACCCACCCACTGCTGCACGTAGTGTTCAAGGGTCCGGTCATTGGAGGCCTCCATCTCCCATCCCGAATTCCGCGAGCTGCCCCAGGGCTTCTTCAGGTTAGTGCCGACATGTACAAGCCACGTTGGTCCAGGCATGTTCTGAACCGGCATGATTTCCTGCTGGTGTCATGGATGATCGGGTGTAGGAGGGGGCAATTCCAATCGGGCCTTCATCTGCATCCCATTAGCAGGATGCAAATCGGTTTCATGCCGGCTTCTGGCAGAAATTGCAACCACCGTGGCAGCCAGGAGAGCAAGATCCCACCATCATTTTACAATGGTGGGAAACCGATTTCTAAGCTCTCGCTGCATTGTACCCCTCCCACCCGTCATTAAACCCGTTGTGCAGGGGACTGGAAAATTCTGCCCAAAGAGTCTGCAAAGGGATTTAGATAGGTTAAATGAATGGGCAAAAATTTAGGAGGTGGAATATAATGTGGGAAAATGCAAACTTGTCCACTTTGGCAGGAAAAGTGAAAAAGCAGTATATTATTTAACTGGATAGAGACTGCAGAACTCCACAGTACAGAGGCATCTGGGTAACCTGGCAAATGAATCACAAAAAGTTAGTATGCAGCTACAAGTCATTAGGAAGGTAATGGAATGTTGTCACCTACTGCAAGGGGGATCGAGTCTCAAATTAGGGAAGTGTTCCTGCAGCAGTACAGAACACTGATGGAACCACATCTGGAGTACTGTGTACAGTTTTGTTCTGCTTAAGAAAGGGTATAATTGCAGTCAGTTAGGCCAGAGGGCAGCTAAGAGTGCACCAGGTTGCTGTCAGTTTGGCAAAACATATGGGTATAGCAGACCAGATAAGGACAGCAAATTTCCTTACCAAAAGGAATTAGTGAACTGGATGAGTTTTATGATAATCCAGTAGTCTTATTACTGATACCAGCTTTTTGTCCCAGTTTTATTTAATTAGTATATTTTGAACTCCCAGCTGCCATGATGGGATTTGAACTCATGACTCCAATAACATAATGACTATGCTACTATAACGCCTATTGATACATCAGCCACACAAGAATTGGATGTTTACCCCACAGCCTCATAGACTAGCCTTAAAATAATTAAGGGACGCTGAACAGTAACATTTCAGAGAATCTCCTTTCTGTATGGAAGTGTAGTATGCTTGAATAATTCAGCATAATAAATGGGTACTTGATCAAACCAGAGATGAAGAGAGATTGGTCATTTGGTAACTCTACAGTTATTACCACAAAATTATTACATCCAATTGTCCAAAAGTAAGATTCCTAGTTGCTGCTCTTTACAATTAAGATGTACAAACAGTTGCCAAGCTTCTGGAATTATCCTGGAGTCTCCAGAAATTAAACACACTGCTGTGAACAATCTGTGAAAAAAATAATAAGTGCATTTTTTTTTCATTTCTTTTCACCACCTAGTTATTGATTGCAAAATGTCAGAGATGGAGAGAAAAAATGACTGGGTGCAGAAATTGTTGGCAGGAGATCGTGTGATGAAACCTCTCGGAGTATGCCCAACCAAAGTTGGTGAGTGCAATACATATGTGACTGATCCTGATGGAAAATGAAGACAATGCAGTAATTTTACATAGAACTACTTTTAAAGTCTAATCACACACATGATGCAGCACTTATATATGGGAGGCAACACAGAATTTGTAAATAATACCCTAATCCTATAGCTAAATTCTCTCTCCTTCACTCATGACACAAGTGTAAAGAAAATCATGACAGGACAGGGAGAAGCAAGGAAACATGCCTTCGGCAACTTGGAGTGGTAACCCTATTTCCTGCTCAAAATTCACAGAGAAAATAACAAACAGATGCATCTCAAATTAACGGTAACTACATGTTTTATACGAAGCTGTACCACATTATAATGTGTAATTGCAGCCACTGTACTAGGTTGTTTCTTGAGAAATTAAGACTTCCCAAAATGGCTTTATTAGGAGATCTTCCTCTTGTATCAAAAAATTGGATTTTATGCTGTTTCTTCATAAGATTTTACAGGAGTGCAATTGGTCTTTGGTGACAATGAATTGGCTTTCCATTTTGTGCCTGTCCAATTATCTTTCTCATTGACATTGATGTAAAGTGTAAAACGAGCTGCCGACTTACCATCCTCAAATATGTATCTAACCCCCTACAACTTGTAATCTCAATGATACATGTGAGCAATTTTGCACCATGTAAAATCCAAATATCAGCCAATCTTGAAGCACTTGTAATATTAATCAAATAAGCCTAAATTTCTTTTTGGGAGATAAGTGATTTTGTTTCAACATAAGAGGTGGGAGTTCAGTGCATAATTCAATGCACAAGATCTGGTTTAAAATATATGCTAAGAATTCTGGCAGAAGATTTACTTTTGATGCACAAGTGCAAATGACAGGATAATCAGGCCAAAACTACTGTCCTCGACCTTCATGCCAGAATTGCATCTGACAACATAAACTCTTTGAAATGAGGGATGAGTTACCTGAATGACTTCTTAAACTAGGAAGTGGCTGAGTTCCCGGGCTTTGCTTGTTGACAAACTTCAGCTGAAATATCAATTTTGATTGAACAATTTCTCTTCAGTAAACAAAAAGCACACATAGAATAATAAACATGTGCTAACACTGATCTATTGCATTAAAGAATTTAACTGACTCTTTTACAGACCATGATGGCTAAATACATGTAGCCCAGTAGCAGCTTATTAATCTTGGCTGCTGCCAACCTTGGATCTCCACCCTCTGCAAACACAACCCCCAATCTCAAGGCTATAATCTGCTGAGCTGCATTGGCATACCTGTTTGGCACCCTGCAACCTGCCTGCCTCAAAATCACGGAGGCCTCTTTGCTGCCGGAACAGGCAGCTAGCCATTGCACTGCATCACTCAGTCCAGATGGGCTGTATCCTAGGCTTCTGGGAGAAGTAAGGATAGAGATAGCAGAGTCTGTGACTACAGTTTTTCAATCCAACTTTGATACAGGTTGGTAGCAGAGGGCTGGAGTGAGATAAACCCAGCAACTACGGGCCAGTTCAGCCTAATGCCAGTGGTGGAGAAAAATTCAATAATTTGAGACATAATAAACTGTCACTTGGAAAAGTAATAGATGACACCCAGCAAGGATTTGTTGAAGGCAAATTGAGTTTGACTAACTTGATTGAGTTCTTTGAAGAAATAATGGATGGGGTTGATGATAATGGTTGATGCAGTGTATACAAACCTGCAAAAAGCATTTAGTACTGCTGAAAAAAGAGACATGTCGAAGTTTTTCAACTTGCACTCATCAGGACACTTCACTAGCATTTAGTAAAGTGCTATACCATATCATTTTGCAGAATTGAAGCAAATGGGCTTAAAGAGTCAGTGGCAGCATGGATAGGAAATTGGCTAAGGAAAGCAGGGAGTAATAGTGAACGGTTGTTTTTCAGACTGGAGGGAAGTACAGTATACTATGGTGCCCCCAAACAGTCAGTGTTGGGATCATTGCACTTTTTGATATATATCAATGACCAACTGGACTTGGGTATACTGAACATAATTTCAAAGACGGAACTTAGAAATGCAGGAAACAGTAAGGGGAATAGCAGCAAACTTCAGGAGAACATAGACAGACACGTGGCAGATGGAATTTAATGTAGAGAAGAGTGACTTGATACATTTTGGTAGGAAGAATGAAGCGAGGTAATATAAACAAAATGGTAAAACTTTAAAGGTGGGTGCAGGAATACAGAGACCTGGGTATGTACGTTCATAATTTTTTGAAGGTGTCAGAACAGGTTGAGAAGGCTGTTAAAATGCATACAGGAACCTTCTGAAGGGGGAGGGCGAACAGCCAATGGTCGTGGTACATATTGGTGCCAATGACATAGGTAAGAAAAGGGATGAGGTCCTACAAGTTGAATATAGGGAGTTAGGACATAAATTAATAGGGATGGTAATCTCAGGATTACTACCAGTGCCACGTGCTAGCGAGAGTAGAAATAACTGGATATATCGGATGAATAGGTGGCTGAAGAAATCATGAGAGGGGAGGGATTCAGATTCCTGGGACATTGGGACCAGTTATGGGGAAGGTGGGACCAGTATAAACAGGATGGGTTGCACCTGGGCAGGACTGGGACCAATGTTCTTGGTGGCAGTGAGGGTGGGGTGGGTGGTGGTGTTTGCTAGTGCTGTTGGGGAGGCTTTAAACTAGAATGGGAGGGGGATGGGAATCTGAGCAGGGAGACAGAGGAGGGGAGACAAGGATAGAAACGAATGACAAGAAAGTAAGAAGCAGAATTGGAAGGCATTAAAAAACAAGGGCACAAAACAAATTGGGTCATCATGCAAAATAAAGCTAAGATGACTAACAAGGCTAAAAAGGCAAGTCCAAAGGCATTGTATATTAATGCGTGGAACATTCGCAATAAGGTAGATGAGTTAACAGCGCAAATAGATATAAACAGTTATGATATAATTGCAATTACGGAGACATGGCTGCAAGATAACCAAGAATGGGAACTGAATATCCAGGGGTATTCAATATTTAAGAAGGACAGACAAATAGGGAAAGGAGATGGGCTAGCGCTGTTAGTAAAGGAGGAAATCAATGCAATAGTGAGGAAGGATATTGGCTCAGAATATCATGATGTGGAATCTGTTTTGGAGGAGATAAGAAACACCAAGGGGCAAAAAACGTTGGTGGGGGTTGTCCATAGGCCCCCAAACAGTAATGGAAATGTAAGGGAAGGCATTAAGCAGGAAATTAGAGATGAATACAATAAGGGTGACTTTAATCTACATGTAGATTGGACAAACCAAACTAGCAATAACACTGGAGGAGGATTCCCTGAAGTATATACGTGATTTTTTTTTAGACTAATACATTGAGGAACCAAGTAGAGAACAGGCTATCCAGACTGGGTATTGTGCATTGTGAAAGGATTAATTGGGAAGAGTGACAATAAAATGATAGATTGGTCAATCTGTGTGGAGAGTGAAGAAGTTGGATCCGAAACTAGGGTCCTGAATCTAAATAAAGGGAACTACAAGGGTATGAGGTGCGAGTTGGCAATGATGGATTAGGGAACCTTATTTAAAAGAGTTGACAGTGGATAGACAATGGCTAATATTTAAGGAACGTATGCATGAATTACATCAATTATTCATTCCTGTCTGGTGCAAAAGTAAAACAGGAAAGGTGGCTCAACTATGGCTTACAAGGAAAATTAGGGATAGTATTAGATCCAAAAAGGGGACAAATAAAATTGCCATTAAAAGCAGCAAGCCTGAGGATTGGGTGCAGTTTAGAATTCAGCAAAAATGATCAAGAAGGGGAAAATGGAGCTTGAGAACGAACTCACAAGGAACATAAAAACTGACTGTAAAAGCTTCTATAAATATGTGAAGGGAAAAAGATTAGCAAAGACAAACATAAGTCCCTTACGTCAGAAACAGGAAAATTATAACAGGGAACAAAGAAATGGCATAAGAATTGAGCACATATTTTGGTTCTGTCTTCACAAAAGAGGACACAAATAATTTCCCAGAAATGTTAGGCAACCAAGGATCTAATGAGAGGGAAGAATTGAAAAAAATCAGTATTGGTAAAAAATGGTGCTAGAGAAATAAATGGGGTTAAAGGCTGAAAAATCCACAGGGCCTGAATATCTACACCCCAGAGTACTAAAGAAAGTGACCCTGAAAATATTGGATGCATTGGCGGTCATCTTCCAAAATTCTCTAGAACTCTGGAGCAATTCCTACAGATTGGAGGGTGGCAAATGTAACCCCACTATTTAAAAAAGGAGGAAGAGAAAAACCAGAATTACAAACCAGTTAGTCTAACATCAGTAGTGGGGAAAATACTACAGTCCATTATAAAAGACGTGGTTACAGAACACTTGGAAAGCACTAATGGAGTTAGACAAAGTCAGCATGGGTTTATGAAAGGGAAATCATGCTTAACTAATCATGCTTAACTTAATCTACTGGAGTTTTTTGAGGATGTAACTAGTAGAATAGATAAGGGAGACAGTGGATGTGATGTATTTGGATTTCAAGAAGGCTTTTGATAAAGTCCTATTAAGGTCTGATAAGAGGTTAGTGGGCAAAATTAAAACACATGGGATTGGGGGTAATATACTGGCATGGATTGAGAATTGGTTGACAGATCAGAAACAGAGTGTGAATAAATGGGTCTTTTTTTTGGTGGCAGGTGGTGACTCGTGGTGTACCACAGGGATCAGTGCTTAGCCCCCAGCTATTCACGATATATATGAATGACTTGGATGAGGGAACCAAATGCAATATTCCCAACTTTGCTGATGACACCAAACTGGGCGTGGTTGTGAGTTGTGAAGAGGATGCAAGGAGGCTTCAGGGCAATTTAGACAAGTTGTTTGTGTGGGCAAACACATGGCAGATGCAGTATAACATGGATAAATGTGAAGTTATATGTTTTAGTTTGAAAAACATAAGGGCAGAGTATTATTTAAATGGTGATATATTGGGAAATGTGGATGTACAAAGGGATCTGGGTGTCCTTGTACATCAATCAATGAAGGTAAATAGGCAGGTGAAGCAAGAAATTAGGAAGTTAAATGGTATGTTGGCCTTCATTGCAAGAGGATTTGGGTTCAGAAGTAGGGATGTCTTACTGCAGTTATACAGGGCCTTGGCGAAACCACACCTGGAGTATTGCATGCAGTTTTGGTCTCCCTACCTAAGAAAGAATATACTTGCCATGGTGGGAATGCTGCGAGGTTCACTAGGCCAATACCAGGGATGGCAGGACTGTCGTATGAGGAGAGATGGGTTCAACTGGGCCTGTATTCACTACAGTTTAGAAGAATGAGAGAGGATCTGATTGAAACGTATAAAATTCTAACAGGGCTAGACAGGCAGGATGCAGGGAGGATGTTTCCCCTGGTTAGGGAGTCTAGAACCAGGGGCCACAATATCAGGATATGGGGGGCAGGCCATTTAGGACTGAGATGAGTAAAACTTTCTTCACTCAACCTGTGGAATTCTCTACCACAGAAGGCTGTGGAGGCTGGGTGACTGAGTATATTTAAGAAAGAAATTGGTACATTTTTGGATATTAGGGGCATCAAGGGGTATGGAGAGAAAGTGGGAATATGGCATTGAGATAGAGGATCAACCATGATCATGTTGAAAGGTGGAACAGGCTTGAAGGGCCGAATGGCCTACTCCTGCTCCTAGTTTCTATGCTTCTATGTTTCTTGATATTATAAACAGAGAAATAGAGAACAAAACCAAGGAGTTTATGCCAAACCCCTGTTGAAGTATTGTGTCCAATTTTGAGCATCATACTTTAAGAAGGATGACAAAACCTTAGAGAGGAGCTGATTTACTGGAAGAGTACCAGGGATTTGAACCATCAGTTAGATAGAGGGACTGAGAGAAACTGGCACTCTTCTTTAAAGCAGCGTAGGTTAAGGGAGATTTATTAGAGGTGTTCAAAATCATGAAGGCTAGTTCATATAAGTAGAACTTGTTTTCAGTGGCAGGAGGATTTGAAGCCAGAGGACACAGATTTAAGGTAATTTGTATAAGAACCAGAGGCAAGATGAGGGAAACAATTTGAATGTGCTTGTTGGTATGATGTGCTATGTACTGTTTGAAAGGGTGATGGAAGCAGATTCAGTTATAAATTTCAAAAGGGAAAACATTACAGGGCTATAGGAAAGGGGCAAGGGAGTGGAACTAATTGCATAACTCTTTCAAAGCACCAACACAGCCACAGTGTGCCAAACAGTCGCCTTCTGTGCTGTAAGATTCTATAATTCCATTATTCTATCTCAATCAGTCACCCAAAAGTCAAGATCAATCTCCCTGCTTTCAAAATGTATGTACCCAGGGAAATGAGCTCTAATTTTCTCTCTCAATGTCTTTTCATTTTCATAAATCATTGCCCCTTGAGAAATATTGCAAGTGAATTTTGAAAATACAATGTTTTTCCTTCAAAATAGAACAACAGGGCAAAATTTACTCCATGCCTGCACTTCGTCATCTCATACTAAAATAGTTAAGGCAGAATGAACATCTAAAGAAAACAACTTTTAGACAAAAGTATTTTCCTAATTTTAGAACTTAATAATATTTTCCAAATTGCCATTGTCATTAGGAAACATGGTTGAATTTCTCTTAAATGCTGCGGGTGAGCTCAGTTCCCCACTAGCAGTGGAAACTTAGAAAATCACCTCTTTAACTTTCCTCCTTGATTAATATGGTAACTTATCAGCAGCTCTAAGCTGGATTCCCTTTTGATCTAATCCTCTTGAATAAATCTGAACAAATTGGATCTTGCCTGGCCTTTAATAAAGCCTCACTCCATAATAGATTGAAAAGAGTACGTGAGTTGCAGCCATCCAGCTGTTATGCCTTTAGGAGGTTTCAGTGTTAGGAGGCGGTGTTACATTTCTGGGTGTTTACTACGGATCTCCTAAATACTGAAAAGGAGATAAAAGAGCAGATCTGTAGGCAAAATTCAGAGAAATGCAAGAACAATAGAGCAGCAATAATTTATATTATCCTAATATAAATGATGGGAAAGGCAGAGGGCAGGATTTTCTGGCCCTGCCCACTGGTGGGATCGCCTGGTCCCGCTGAAAGTCAATGGACTTTTGGCTGGGCCGCCGAATCTCCTGTGGCAGGTCCCTCCATGATGGGGCCGGAAAATCCTGCCCAGAGTTAAAAGCAAGGAAGATGAAGAATTCCTAAAGTGTGTTTTGGTGAACTTCCTTAATCAACATGCTTCTGGCACAATGAGGAAGGAAGCAGTACTGGATCTAGTTCTGGGGAATGAAGTAGGGCAAGTGGAATGAGTTGTCTTCTGAATCATCTAGGTAATGATGTTCATAATATGGTTTACAAGAATGTTGCCAGGGTTAGAAAAGTGTAGCTATGAGGAGAGATTGGATAGGTTGGGATTATTTTCCTTAGAACAAAGAAGGCTAAGAGGTGACTTGATTGAGGCTGTCAAAATTATAAGGGGAATAGATAGAGTGGACAGGATAAAATTGTTTCCCTTGATGGAGAATTGTAGAACCAGGGGACATAAATTCAAGATAAGTGACAGAAGGTGTAGGGGGGACATGAGGAAGAACTTTTTTACACAGAGGGTAGTGGGTATTTGGAATTCGCTGCCCATGTTGGTGATAGAGGCAGAAACTTTAAACTCTTTTAAAAAGTACCTGGATCTGCACTTTAAGTGCTGTAAGCTGCAGGGCTATGGGCCAGGTGTAGGAAGGTGGGATTAGAAAGGGCATATGGGTATCATCGGGCTGGCATGGACAAGATGGGCCGAATGGCCTCCTTCTGTGCTGTAACTTTTCTATGGTCCAAGGTTACATTTAAAGTAGTCATGGGAAAGCATCAATGAAAAATCAAAGCTGGAAATATCCAACTGGAAGAGAGCCAATTTCAGTGATTGGAAAAGGGATCTAGCACAAGTGAACTGGAGACAAATATTCACCAACAAAACAGTAAATGAGCAATGGCAAGCCTTCAAGATAGAGATACTTCCAGTACAACAAAGCATGCTTCCATAAACAGGAAAGATGGGGCATCCAAAGCTAGACCTCCCTGGGTGAGTAAGGAAATAGGAATCAAAAGTAAAAGCCAGGCAGAATATAGAATGTGCATGGGGAAAATGGGAAAGGACATTAGAAGGGCAAAGGGAGAGTATTGGAAAAGAATAGCAGCTAACATAAAATGGAACCCAGTAAAGGCAATTAAAGGAATGGTGGTGCCATTCTTCTTGTGGAAGCAAAAGGTATAACTGAGGTACTAAATGAGTATTTTGTATCATCTTCACAAAAGAAGAGGATGAAGGTGATGTTGCAGTAGAAGAGAGTTTTTGTAAAACATAGAAATGGGTCAAAACGATGTGCTAAATCACTCAAAGTAAAAATAATCGCCTGTTGGAATGTGCATTCAACATTGTTTAGGGGAGAGATAGTAGAAGCTCTGACCACAGTCTATCAATCCTCCTGGATGTGGGAGTGGTACCAAACTAGAGGATTACAAATGCTACACTCCTGTTCAAAAAAGAAGAGAGAAATAAATAAACTTGGTAAGCACATGTTAATCAGTCTGTCAGTGGTGGGAAAACCCTAGAGACCATTGCCAACAGCAAAATCAATTCTCACTTGGAGAAGCATGGATTAATGAGGAATAGTCAATATGGATCAGTTAAACACAAATCATATCTGATTAACTTGATTGACTTATTTAATGAAGTAACAGAAATGGTTGATAACATAGTGCAAAATATGTTGTATAAACTGACTTTCAAAAGGCATGTGGTAAAGCACGCATCTTCTTCAGAAAAATATAGTTACAGGGACATGGTCAGTTTTTACGGTGTCCCTAATGCGTGGCCACTCCCCTCGCTTACCCTACCCTGCACCTCAATTACCTGTGCGTGGAATGCAGTGCCAGGGCAGCATTTCAGGCTTCTTCAGAAAAATAGAAATACATGGTATAAAAGGGACAGTAGTGCATTAGGCACATAAACAGGTTATGAGGGAGAATATTGGTGAATGGATATTTTTCTGACCAGAGAGAAATATGTACTGCAATGCCCCAGATTAGTATGAGAACTACTGCTTTTCTTGTTATATATAGGTGACCTGGACTTGGATATAAGGAATACAATCTCAAATTTGGGGAAGTTGTAAATGGTGAGCAGGATTATAGCAGACTTCAGAAAGATATAGACAAACTGATGAAATAAGCAGACACTTAGCAGATGCAGCTTAATGCACTCAGTGAAACACTTTGGGTAGAATTTTCCAAACCCACCGGCAGTGGGCATGATAGGTACCATGCACGGGAAATATGGTGCGAGCTGCTTCAACACAGCGTGAAGGCAAGCCAATGATGGGCTACATTTCTCACCATCGGTCAGCCAGCAGTTAGTTATAATACGTTAGCATATAATTAAAAGGCCATCCCGCCAGGATCTTGGAACCCCATTTTGCCCGTCCGTGTCAGTGGGAAAGCACGCTGATGTGTTTCACAACAGCACACAGGCAACGTGCACTTGGTGGCCTTCACTTTAGGGGAACTGGGGTGAGTGAGCAGCAGCACTCTCCACAGCTCGCCTGTTGTTTACAGGCCTCAGGGGCGCCGGGGTTGGGTGGGGCAGGGAAACTGATGCCTGGCCTCGGAGGCAACTGCTGATGTGGGAGGGGGTGTGCAAGTGTTGCCCTGGTGCTGCATTCCATGCACAGGTAATCGAGGTGGGGGGACAGGGTAAGCAAGCGGAGTGGCCATACATTAGGGACACCTGTATAGACTGACCATGCCTCTGCAACTGAGACAGATCAGGCACAGCCACAGTGATATGATTGGGATCAGGCTCCTAGCCTGCCAGCCCATGCAAGCAATGCAGAGGCACCAAATGGTCATCAAGTGCTCCGTACCTTACCCCAGCTCCCCAACACCACCACCACCACCCCCCACCCCGGCACAGATTTTGAGTCTGCCATCACTTTATTGGACAGCAGAGCAGTTGAACTGCACACATTGTACAATCTCCTTGCCAACGCTGGCCATGTAGCAGTCACTGTTAGAGGCGCTCACAGCCTCTTGCAATCTCAGCATCCTGGTTTGGGCCAGTGTCCCCCATGTCACATGTTGACAGAGCAGCCATGCAGTGCACATATCTCTGGCCATCCGAGGGGTGACCAGCGCTCTCTGGGAAGCATTAAGTGGCGGACACACAGGGCCAGGAAAGGTGCTAAGTACAGCTGTGACAATCACGTCTCTCTCTCTCTCTTTCATGCTGCAGGAGGACCATGTCAGGATCATGTATGCCTGATGGGCTACAGAGAGTGAAGAAGACAGAGGAGAGAGCGACAAAGGCACGTGGCCGCACGAAGGCAGGAGCAGCAACCTCATGAAGAAGGGGCAGCAGGGGCCCCCACACACGCTACCCAGGAGCAACAGCGAGCTGTAGCTGGTCGGTACCTAGTGTCACCCAGGATCTATAGATGCCGCCTGCCATTCCTGCAGATGTCTGAGAACCAGCATCACTGATGACTGCGCATGTCTAGGGACCTGGTGGCTCACATCTGCCACTTACTGTAGGACTTGGCGCCAAGGGGACAAGGAGGACATCCACTACCAGTGGCTGTGAAAGTGACCATGGCACTCAATTTCTTTGCCAGTTGCTCCTTTCAGGGCTCACAGGTTACCTCTGTGGGATTTCACAATCCACCACCCACAGATGCATTCATTAGGTCACGGATGCCATCTTCCCCATGTCACACAACTTTGTGCATTTCACCCAGGACTGGGACAGCCAGGATGCAAGGGCCATTGGATTCGCCCTGATCTCGGGATTCCCACAGGTGCAGGGTGCGATTGACTACAATCATGTGGCACTCAGGTCTCCATCACTGCACTCAGTGGACTTCATCAACCACAAGGGCTTCCGCTCACTGAACGTACAGCTGGTGTGCGACCACCAGAAACACATCCTGCAGGTGTGCACACAGTTTCCAGGAAGTGTGAACAACACCTATATCCTGAGTCACTCGCAGGTCCCTGCAGTCTTCCATGGTCCACAGAGGCTGCAGGGTTGGCTCCTTGGTGACAAGGGCTACCCACAGAGGCTTTGACTGATGACACCCGTGCAGCGGCCTCAGACTGTAGCAGAGTGAATCTATAACGAGGCTCATGCAGCAGCTCGCAACTTGGTGGAGCAGACATTGGGATGCTGAAGCTCCAGTGCCTGGACCAGTCAGGTGGTGACCTGCAATACAGTCTGCAGAGGGTGTCACGCATTATCATCGTCTGCTTGGGATTTTACAACCTGGCGCTGCAACAGGGAGAGGAGCTGGCTGAGGAGGAGGTGGAGGAGCTGCATGTCTCCTCCTTTGGGGATAGAGGTGAGGGGTTCCTTGGTGGTGATAATGACAGGGATGAGGCTGTTGAACTGGCTAGACGAAGCAGACACACTCAGGAGGCCCTCATAGCTGCCAGTTTTGTGGAGGATGATGATGATAGGTAGTGAGGTGTCCCCATAGATCCTCACATCGAAGTTGTGAATATTTGACTCCAGTCTGGCTTATCGCAGTACTAGTGCCCTCTGTGATAATGCTCCTGTCATGGAGATGCAGTGGAGGCCCTAATAGTCATTTAATCACAGGAGGATGATGACAACGTGCAGTGAGGACTCTCCATAGATCTTCACATAGCCTCTGAGAATGTCTGGCTCCTGTCTGGTCGAGGGAAACTCGCTTGCGCTCCATGATCAGGGCCATCTTAGAGACGCAGCCATGAAACTTTAGACGCATCTGATGCTGTGTCCACCTTCAGCGCCTCAGCCCGTCAGGAGTTGGTGCACAGCATCACTGGTCACATATGCTGGTGTGATGGGGGGGGGCAGTTCCACCTTAAAGATGCTGAGAGCTCACAGAGAGAATGAGAGAACTCTGTGGCACCTGCCCACTACATTCTGGCAACAATGACCAGCATTGCCGAGGTGCAGGCATCAGTAATGTTTCCAGGGAGTGTGAGGCTGGACCATCACTGTGGTCTGAAGGCTGCACAGAGCACAGGGAAGAGGCCCTGGACTGAGACACCTGCCTTTCAACTTGTGCAGAAAGATTTCACATCTGAGTGACAAAAACACTGCTCATCAGAACAAGGAGCCATAGGCAGGGCGACATTCTTAGGAGTTTATTGACAATAATGAACAGTATGTACAAGTGATCAACATCTGTGCCCAGGCTGTGCAATTACTTTTACTTAACTTTCCTAACTCTGCCACTACGTCTTGGTTCTCCCCAGATATCCACAGCAGAGGTGCAGGCAGCCTGCTGACTCTGATGCCCTGTGTGTGAGGACTTTGGCAGGTGTCCTCTGGAGGGCCAAGAGTTGTTGGGCTCCAGTCTGCTTTTGGGGTCCTGCTGTGAGCCAGTGGCACCCACCTCAGCCTGTGAAGCTGGATCTGCAGAGGTCACAGAAAGATAGGATCCAGATGGGTTGGTCACTTCCAGAGTCACCTGAGTAGATGACCCTGGAGCGTGCACCAGCTGATCCTCCTCCCTATGGGTGCCCGAGGGCCCCTGGCTGACTTCTTGAGGAGCAGGTGTAGCTGGAGTGAGATTGAGCTGCCCAGCACCCTTCTTGCGTCCACACTGTTGAATGCCAGCTATGGCATCAGCAATGGAGTTAAGCCCGCTCAGCAGTGCAGGAGTGACGTCCTGGACCAAGTCTCCATGGCAGCTGCCATCATGCCAGTGTTGATCTCGATGCATTGCAATGCTGGCGCTAGCACCTCAGCCTGAAGAAGGATGGACTCCTCCATCGTGCCTTGCAATCTGAGGAGTGCAGTGGGCACCCCTTCCTTTTGTTCCCCAGCTTGCCTTTGCAGCTCCAGCAATTGTGACATGACCGAGTCCAGAGACTTGTCATCTGACTCTGGCCTCCAGCAACCTTCCAACTGCCGGGGACCTGGGAAGGCCCTGCCTCCACCTGCTGTGGATCAGAAAGTGCGATGTGCTCACCAGGTTACTCTAAATCTAGGTCCCACCAAGGTGTGTGTCTCTGTGCTGGTGGAGGGTGTGGGTGAGCACTGTGATGGGACTTCAGAGAGGGTGCCTTCAGAATCCTCATCAGAGGTTTCTTTGGAGCTTGATTGGAGGCCCTGGACCATGAACTCTGTCGGCTGTTTGGCAGATGTGCCAGCGAAAGCAAGGGGAGATAATTAGTGCATGGCAGAGGCCTGTGAAACAGGACATATGACTCACGGCATGGTTTTGTGATGGATGTTGCACTGCTGGATCCTCAGTTGATGAAGCATTGCCAACCTCACTGTCAGCACAGGACCGATCCAGATGTTCGCTGGCCAGCTAGATTGCTCTGTTTTCGAATTCTGTCAGAACTTTGATCTCCAGCATCCCTCGACCTGTCTGCAACCTTTCCCTCCTGTTGTGAGCCAGTTTGTCCTGCATGGATAGAGATGGGGAGTGTGTATCAGGATGCCTGCCAGGCCAGATGATAAGTATGCCTGGCCTGTGTGGGTGGTAAGTGGTCCCATGGACGGGATGAGAACAATGATGGTGTGTGTGAAAGAGTGAATGGTGGTATACCTTGCACTGGCAGTGAGTGAGGGCCCTGTGAATGTGTGATGGGTTTGTGAATGTGTGAATTGGGATTGATGAAAAGAGTGACTTACCCTGGCGGAACGGAAGAGATCGTTCATCCTTTTGCGGCACTGGGTGGCCGTTCTCCTCTGCAGGGTGTTTACGCTGACCACCGCTGCCACCACCTCCCAAGCCAGCATGGGTAGCCACATTGCTACCCATCCTGCTTCCAGAGCGGGGGTGGAGCAAATCCCGTTGGGCCTCCACAGCATCCGGCAGTTGCTCGAGGGACCCGTTGTTGAAGTGGGGTGCTGCAGTCTTTTTGCCTTTGCTGATCATGTCTCCCAGGCAGTGGTGGTAAGCTGGTGATGATGAGCGCTTTGCTGGCAGCTACCTTTTAAAGATGGTGGCCAGCATGATACAACAGTGGGGTGATGGCAAGCGGGCGAATGAGAGCCCGCCCGCCATGGAAACAGCGTGTTTACCAGGAATGCATAAATAATGAGGCGGGCTCAGGAAGATATGGCGTGGAAACCCGCCACTTTCGTCAGCGGGTAGGACTCCATTTTACCCACCCTTTACTGCAATTAGTGCAATTTTGGGAAAATTGCGCCCTTGGGTGGAATAACATGGAGGGGCAGCAAGATCTGAATGGTACTATTTTGAGAGGGGTGCAAAATTAGAGAGATCGGTGGGGTGTATATTTTAAAATCTTTGAAGCAGAAAGGGCAAGTTAATAAGGCAGTTTGGAAAGCTTAGTAAATGGGGGTATTGATTCGATAAAGGAAGCCATAAAGTTAATGTAAACTGCTACAAATCACTGGTTAGGCCTTAAAAGTTGATGTACAGTATATATTTCTAGGCACAACACTTTAGGAAAGATGTCAAGGCCTTGGCAAGGGTATAGAGGAGATTTACTGGGATAATACGGAGGATGAGAGACTTCAATAATGTGGAGAAGCTGGAATTAAAACAGAGAAAATTAAGAGGACACCTAATAGAGATATTTAAAATCAGGAGGGGATTTGATAGGGCATGTAGGGAGAAACCGTTTCCTCCAGGAAGTGGGTTGGAAACCACAGGTCATGGATTTAAACTAATTGGCAAAAGAACTACAAGGGAAATGAGGAGGCAATTTATTAGATGGAATGAAGTAGAGTGGAAGAGTCAAATTCCAAAGGCAATTGGACATTTACTTGAAGGTGACTGCGCAAAATGCTGGGGAGTGGAACAAAATTGGACAGCTCTTTCACAGAGCTGGCACAGAGACAAGTGGCCTCCTTTTGTGCTGTAAGATTCTATGGGCTGAATTTCACACTGTTCAGGTGGGCGCATGCCCGACCCGATCAGGTGTGAAATCGCACTTTATTGTGGTCGGCGAGCACGCACAAAATTCGGAAGTGCACCTGCTGAGAGTTAAGAGGGCAATGGTGTAATTGTCTGTCGTTTTACGTAGCCCATCCAATCTTGCGGTTGGCGTACAGGGGAATTGGCCAGGCAGCCTTTACATTTCTCGTGAAACCTCATCCAAGGGTGGGATGAGTTTTCCATTATTAAATAAAATAAAAATAGAAATCTGTGGACAACATTTTTATAATCTATATGTTCTGGTGTCTGATTGTGATGCTTGGACACTTTTTTCCTGATTTTAAAAACTTTATTTCCTAGGTTTTAGGTCTTCAGCTCCCTGAGACAGTTCTGCCTTCAGGGAGCTTTCTGTCAACACTTGCCCGCGCCCACATTGATGTCACCACATGCCCTCCTGCTGCCCCCACCCCAGCAACATTGAGCTTTTCAGTCTGCGCTTTAGGTAGCTGGCTGTTAATCAGCCAGCCAGCGTGAAATCACGGTTGGTGGTCCGTTTCCCGACCGCTCCCGGGCCCGCTGTTCACGCCCGCCCACCGAGCTGAAAATTCAGGCCTACCACCCAATTTTCTAATGAATTTCCAAACAAATCATGGTCAACGTTCACCTGAATTTTTCATTTGCACAAGTTAGTCTCTCCATCAGGAGCACAAAACATTAACATTGCACAGGGATCATCAATTAATGATTCATTTTGATACGAAAAAAATAGCATCAACATTTTACAATGCATCAAATCCAATGTGAGATGAGGAATGTGTGGCCTGAATTTTTCGGATGGTGGTCTCTTGCTTCTCGCCATCCAAGGAGTCAGCAGGGAACACATCCCCGCTGACTCCGAATACCCTGCAGCCTCTTCACGCTCAAATGAGCAGGCAGGACCTCCACCCCTCACTCAGGAGGAGGTCCCACCTTAGAGAGCTGCTGGCTAATCTGATTGGCTGGCAGCTCTTTTGCCCCTTCAGCAAAAGCACTGCAGTGGACAGAAGAAGTACAGGAGAACATTGGAGCCTAAGTCTGGGCACTGGAGGCCCAGCTAAGTTGAAGGGATCCCAGGGCAGGCAGGGTAGGGAAGGCCTGGGGGGTGCGAACTGGGGGATAGGTGTCTCGGAGGAGACGCCGGGGGTTGGGGGCGGTGGAGGGAGGTCTGGAGACTACCAGACCTTAGGTAGGGTGTCGGGAGGAGGGCGTGCCTAACTTCGGAAGGGGCCTTTCTGCCCAAGATGTAGCTTTGTTCTTTTTGGGCTTCCTGCACAGAAATTCAATCATCCTGCCAGCCTAAAAGTTAAGGTGGGATGGGAAATGGCCCTAAAGTAGCCAATAATTGGTCACTCAGGGCCTCAATTGGGGCAAGTGAGGGCTTCCCATCCAAGGCCTTTCCCAGCCCAGCGTAAAGTCGCTGCGTGGTCAGGGTGGGCGGGAACCCGGAGGAAATCCGGTTTCTTCAATTTCATGCTCCCTTGCCCACCTAAAAACCCACCAGTGGGGGAGCGTAAAATCCTGGCCTATGTTCTTGCAGTGGACTAACGTGTACAAAATTACACTGATTTCTTCTGGTTCTAAATTTATTCTAAAATCTTGCCTGAAAGAGAATTGCTGGAATTAATAATAATGCAGATCATACGTATAACAGCATCTGAGGTTAATTGTTTGTAAGGGGCATTCATAGGAAATCCTGCCACTTGACATGTTGCAAGACCTGCAAAAGAATCTCTCTTAATAAATGTTGACAGAGCAGTAATGTTTGCACAGCTGAGTGATTTTATGAGGCATATGGGCTTTTGCCTTGCCCTGATAGATATTTTACATTTTTCACTTTATAACATTATCATCGATTATTTTTCAGTATCTTTGCCATTGTATCTCACTTTTGACATTACCAGACTTTTGCCCTTTACTTTTTGCCCCACTGATTATAAATTTCCTCCCTTGCATTTCTTCTGTTCATTTTTGTGATTTTATAGCCATGGAGCATAGACCCAGAATCCATATGAAAGTTGAAAAAGCACAATAGCTTTCATTTAATAAGATCCGACTCTAATCACGATGAACCGGGTCCTGACGGACTACATCCTGAGGTCTTAAAATAGGTAGCTAATGAGGTAGTCGTTGTGCTGGTATTAATTTTCCAAAATTCACTAGATTCTGGAAAGGTTCCATCAGATTGGAAAGTAGCAAATATAACCCTTCTATTCAAGAAGGGAGGGAGGTAAAAAACAGGAAACTATAGGCCAATTAGCTTGATATCTGTCGTGGGGACTCTATTAAAATCAATCATTAAGGAGGTTATAGCTGGGCATTTAGAAGAGCTCAAGGCAATAACGAAGAGTCAGCATGACTTTGTGAAAGGGAAATCATGTTTAACCAATTTGTTGGAGTTTTTTGAAGGATTAATGTGTGCAGTAGATAAAGGGGAGCTTGTAGATGTAATGTACTTGGATTTCCAGATGGCATTTGATAAGGTGCCATATCAAAAATTATTATGTAAGTTAAAAGTGCATGATTAGGGAGTAACATATTAGCATGAATAGAAGACTGACTGGCTGGCATAAAGCAGCGAGTATGCATAAATGGGTCTTTTTCTGGTGTCCCACAGGTGTCTGTACTGGGGCCTCAACTTTTTATGATTTACATCAATGACTTAGATGAGAGGAGTGAAGACATGGTAGCTAAATTTGCAGATTACATAAAGATAGGCAGGAAAGTATGTTGTGAAGAGGACATGAGGAGGTTGTAGATGGATATAGATATGTTGAGTGAGTGGGCAAAGATCTGGCAAATAGAGCTTAATGTTGGAAAATGTGAAGTTGTTCACGTTGGCAGGAAGAACAAAAAAACAGAGTATTACTTAAATTGAGAATGGATGCATAATTCTGAGGTGCAGAGGGATCTAGGTGATCTAGTACATGAGCCACAAAAAGTTAGCATGCAGGTACAGCAAGTAATTAAGAAGGCTAATGGAATGCTATCCTTTATTATGAGAGGGGTTGAACATAAAAGTAAGAATGTTATGCTTCAGTTATACAGGGCATTGGTGAGATTGCCCCTCAAATACTGTGTACAGTTTTGGTCTCCTTTTTTAAGGAAAGGTGTAAATGCATTGTAGACGGTTCAAAGGAGGTTTACTAAACCGAAACCTGGAATGAGTGGGTTGTCTTATGAGGAAAGGTTGGACAGATCTGGCTTGTTTCCACTGGAGTTTAGAAGAGTGAGAGGTGATTTGATTGAAGTATATAAGATCCTGAACGACCTTGACAAGATGGACGTCGAAAAGATGTTTCCTCTTGTGGGTGAGTCCAGAACTTGGGGGCTGTGTTTTAAAATAAGGGGTCGCCCTTTTAGGACAGAGATGAGGAGAATTTTTTTCTCTCAGAGGGTTGAGTGACTTTGGAATTCTCTGCTGCAGAAGGTGGTGGAGGTGAAGGTCATTGAATATCTTTAAGGCAGAGGTAGATAGATTATTGTTAGGAAAACAAAGGTTCTTGGGGTTAGATGGGAACATGGAAATCAAAACACAAGAAGATCGACCATGACGTTATTGAATGGCGGAGCAGGCTCAAGAGGCCGAGTGGTCTACTCCAATTCCTATTTCTTATGTTCTTATGAACCGTCCTCACATTATGCTACATAGTGAGTATATTACCAAGATCAAAGCTAAGTCCATATGGAAGAGGAACTGTGCTTGAAGATGTAACAGCTAGGGCTGCAGAGATCCACCCCGAGAATCTGTTGCAGTCAGATCTGTATCCACATTCCACCGCCTGCCTAATCCTATGAAGAACAATTAAATTCACCGCTGCCTTCAATTTATATGGCATAGGTAACATGCTATTTCCCACAGACAATATCCAATTTACTGTCCACTGCAGTTTTAAGAAAACTATTGAAATCTGAGCCCTGAAATTGCAGTGTAGGCAATCACGAAACAACCTCCATTAACATTCCCAAGTTAGCTTACAGTGGGGAAAGGGAGCAATAGGTGCGCTGTCCGAGCCTTCGGTACTGGAAACATTACTGTTTTTCATGTATATATATCACATTGACCAAAAACTCACATTGTGGTTAAATTGTTGATATACCAATGCTGGCATTGGAATCAGAGGATAGAGCTCAATTTTTAAAATTTGTTCATGGGATGTGGGCGTCACTGGCTAGGCCAGCATTTATTACCCATCGCTAATTGCACTTGAGAAAGTGGTGGTGGGCTGCCTTCTTAAACCGCTGAAGTCCATGAGCAGGATTTTAGCTTGGCGTGTGGGTGCATGCCCGACACAGATGAGCATGAAATAGCACGTGATGATGTCGGGTGAGCGTCCCAATGTCATCGCGTACCCGTATGATATTTCAGTTGGCAGGCGTGCGCGGGAGTCGGCCCCGCGTCCATCGATAATTAAGAGGGTTGTTAAGCCCATTACACAATTTATTAAAGTGAAATTTTCCCTTTCCACTCAACCTTATGGTTGGCGGCCGGACAAATAGGCCAAGTGGCCTTTGCACTGTTTGCGACACCTCACCCACGAGCGAGATGAGGTTTCAAACAGTGATTAAAAATAATAATAAAAAATTTTAAAACTAATTTTTAACATGTTCCTGCTCATGTGACAGAGTCACATGATTCCTACAACACATGGCGGAGGATTTTTCCCTTGTCAGCCAAGCACAATGGACGGGCCTGGGAGCAGCCGCGCAACAGTCCGCTGCCGGCCAGCTGGCCCCGACCACTTCCACACCTGCTGGCCAATTAACAGCCAGCTAGCATGAAATGCACGCTGATAACCTCAGCGCTGCCGGGTTGGGGTGGGAGGAGCGCGAGTGCTGAAGTATGATGGAGTCGCATGAGGGTATATGTTTTCCTTATTTTTGAAATCTTTACTTTTAAGGTTAAAAACTTTCAGCTCCCTGAGGCAGCTCTGTGCCTTCAGGGAGCTTTCACTGAGCACACCCTCGTGCACGCACACTTCAGTGCTCGCACTCCTCCCGTCCCAACCCGGCAGCACTGTTTGGCATGCAACTAGTCCTGTGTTGTAGCTTCAGCATGTTGACACCTCATTTTTATGTGCTGCCTGGTGCTGTTCTTGACATGCCCTCCTGCACTCTTCATTGAACCAGGGTTGATCCTCTGGCTTGATGATAATGGTAGCGTGGGGGATTTTCTAGGCCATGAGTTTACAGCTTCTGGTTGTATACAATTCTGCTGCTGCCCACAGTGCCTCATGGATGCCCAGTTGTGAGTTGCTAGATCTGTTTGAATCTATCCCAGTTAGCATGGTGATAGTGCCAGACAACACGATAGAGAATATCCTCATTGTGTAGACGGATTTTTTTCTCCACAAGGAATGTGCAGTGGTCACTCCAACCAATACTGTAGTGCACAGATGCATCTGTGACTGGTAGACTGGTGAGGGCAAGGTCAGTTAGTTTTTTTTTTCCCTCTTGTTGGTTACCTCATCACCTGTCGCAGACCCAGTCTAGCAGCTATGTCCTTTAGGACTCAGCCAGCTTGGTCAGTAGTGGTGATGCTGAGCCACTGTTGGTGATGGACATTGAAGTCCCCCGCTCAGAGTGCATTCTATGCCTTTGCCACCCTCAGTGTTTCCTCCAAGTGGTGTTTAAAATGGAGGAGCACTGATTCATCAGCTGAGGGGTGGACGATATATGGTAACCAGCAGGAGGTTTCCTTACCCATGTTTGACCTGATGCCATGAGACTTCCTGTGGTCCAGAATCAATGTTGAGGACTCCCAGGGCAACTCCCTCCTGAGTGTATACCACTGTGCCACCACCTCTGCTGGGCCTGTCCTGTCAGTGGTACAGGACATAGTGATAGATGGTGATGGTGTTTTCTGGGACATTGTCTGTAAGATATATTTCCGTGAGCATGACTGTCAGGCTGTTGCTTGACTAGTCTATGGCACACTCTCCTAATTTTGGGGCAAGACCCCAGATGCTGATAAAGAGGACTTTGCACGGTCAACAGGGCTGTGTGGGCCTTTGTTGTTCACAGTGCCTAGGTCAATTATAATGAGCTGCAGAAAGCAAGTGTAAGGCAGAGAAAGTTATTTTAGAACAATGCAAAGCGCTGAACATAGAATGGAAAAATTAAGAAACATAACAACAAGCAAATAAAATCCAAAGATGTTCAATGTATGTTGATGGAAGTCATGATCAAACTGTACAGCTCTTTAGGTGGACCTGGAATACTTGACTAGGGCAGAAGGAAACCACTTAAGCACTTGAAACAGCGGAAAGAATATACACATAGCTAATACTTGGTGTCAGATGTTTAAAACTTGAGGAAAGATTGGAGGGAATTGGGATTCACATCCTGGAAAAGAGGAGTCTCAGAGGTGATCTCATAAGGTTAGAAAGTTAGTAAATGTTTATCACCAACAGTGGGGTTTGTCTAAGGCATGTTCTGGCTCCATTCTCCCTTCTCCAAGCCATTCTGTCTTGATCTTCTCTCTCCAATTCTCTATGCAGTCTTACATTCTTAAAGAAGTTCAGAAGCATCTTTTTTTCCCCTCATCATTGATTATTTTTCTTCAATCAGTCCTTCTGACTGTCCTTTTAACATCCCATTCCTCCTCGGCACATGATCAAACCAATTAATTTGCCTTTTCTGACGGCATCAATCAAATTACACTGTCCTTGTATCATTGTCAACACCTCCTCATTAGTTTTGTTTTTCCATGCACCTCTAAAGCCACACTTCAAAGCTCTGAAGAAGCCTGACCTCCCTTCTCTTCAGCAGCTATGTTGCACCACATTATACAGCACAATAATCCATACCCAAATCTTCACTAATCTTTTCTGCAGCTATCCATTCAGTTGTACCGTCAATATATTTTACCTTTGTTACAATTATAAGTTTTATACAATTACTATATTTTGGGACTTGAGCATTAAATTTAGGGTAAATGAAGGGGGTCATGTGACCTATTCAGCTGTCTTCCTGACAGTAAGCCTAAGTGGCTTGATTGTTAGAAATCAATGAAAGCTTATTTTACTGAGAAGAAATTGCAAGGCACTTATGCTTGGAGACAACGGCAGCAGTCTCTGAGTTTACCATGAGCAGATTATGAGTCTCCAAAAGTCCAAAAAAGGTGCTGTAGGTATCAAGTTGTAAACAGTTATGCTGTAAACTATCAATTTATTTCTAAGATGAAAGGGACTTGTGGTCAAAGATGGCTAATTAGCATTTCTTGCTAGATACAAGACTAATGTGTTTCATGTTGCCATGGGGAAGAGGGCAGAGGAATCATCTTTGATGGTAAGTTACAGGATTCCCTACAAATCAATGAATTTCACAGACAAGCAGCATCATTGCTGTCTGGTCAGCAGAGAGAAGAGGTTGCTTGGCTTTGCAGGCTACCATAGTTGGATGTGGGATGGAGACAGTCTCTGGTTAAAGAGATACATCCTGCATCCATCTAAGGAATCCAGGACATTCACCTTGGCATGGTCAGCAGGATAAGAAGAATCATTGGAATAGGCTCCAGTGCTGGTGGTGTATTTATGGAACTCTCAGAAATCTGAGAAAAGCACTTGGAGATGGTCACTTGAAGTTACTACTCAGCAAAACGAGGATGCGGAAATCCATCAGAAACTGGGAGCTACTGTGGACTGCTTGCTATAAGGGCTGCAATTCCATGGAGAATGCGATGTGTGCTAAGTAAAAAAGGGAAATGTTCCTCTCAGCAGTTTGAAGTATAAATTGCCTATAAAAAGAGTCAATAATTTAGTCAATAATGCTTTTAGTCATTTGTTACCGTAAACATTTTAAAATTTGAGCTCTTGATGTGTCACTCTTTCAGCTGTTAACCTGAAGTTTGAATTTCTTTTTTGAAGTCCTCAGTATCGACGGAAATCACATCTTCTGCACTGTTATGAAGCTATTAATGTATATAATATTATTGGAAAATATTTTTCTTTTAAAATAGAGGTTTAGACTTTGGGTGTGTCTTAATTGGATTAAAGCCAGCTAGTCTGGGTGCTTTGATGTGTACTAATTTTGAGATGTAAGAGAGGCAGAGTACATTTGCATTTTTTGAATAGAGCATTCAAGTGGGGTGAAATCTGGCAGCTAGCTAGCAGAGACCAAGCAATATGTTTATATTGCTAATAAAATTGGTACTATGAAAGGGGTTTTATTGTTAGAAGAGGTGGAGTTCAAAGAGGCTTGTGATACAATGATAATTTACATTCAATGAGCTGTGCTAGATATAACCAATAGCAGTTTTCATGTGTGCAGTGCAGAGGCAATGTAACATCAAAGCCTGTAAGCCTACCATGGTGTCTGCAAGGAATTAAAGTGAAAGGAACCTCATTTTGAACTTGTAAGGGGAAAATGCTTTGCATTATGTAATAAATTGGAACAGTGCTCCTCATAAGCAAGTTCATGTATCCTTGAGTGCTTCATGTTGTCTGATCAATTTGGACTTTGCAAGGGCCAGGGCTGGCCATGAGGGCGCACTGGTTGTGCGTAAGACAAGGCATCTCAATATCATGCAGTGTTATGACACAGCAGTTTGGTAAAAGCTGAGTTACTTAAAACCCCAGAGAAAAACTTTAAACAATTGTCATAACCTATATTTTCAATTGGTATGTTTTGAGTTGCAGCTCTAAATTCAGGAATAAGATCATCAATTCTCGAGAGGTTTTTATATCAAACTAAAATGAAACATTTATTAATTTATAACAAATTAACACATACAAATTACTACTATCATAATTTTTAACAAATTCCCAAATTAATCTCCACTAAGGTAACAATAACCAATAGACTTAACCAGACACCAGGCAAAGCATTTTTATTTTACAAATTCAAAATGATGTTCCTTTCAATTTGGTTCCATTGCGGACAGTTGTAGGCTTACAGGCTTAGATCTTACATGCCTCTGACCTGCACACACAAACTCCTCTCAGGTTATACCTAGCCTTCCCTTCAAACACAAATTCTCATTGTACCATCAGGCCCTTTGAACCCCTTTCATAGTAACAATCTTATTAGTAACATAAACATTGCTTGGTGTCTCCTAGCTAGATGCAAGATTTCACTCCCACTCTTGAAATCCCTATTCAACAAAATGCAAATGTACCCTCTACCTACTGTTTACATCTCAAAACTACTATACATCAAACCACCCAAACTAGCTGGCTTTAATCCAAATAACACACACAGAGACTAAACCTCTATTAAAATTAAAATAATTTCCATAACATTATATACATTAATATCTCTTCCTGACCTGCAGTCAAGTGTGTGGCATCGTCTTGCTCAGCTGCTCCACCTCTATTGCACCATGAGGATCAAAGCAGCTCAGGGACCCTCAGATAAACTGCCAAATGCCGATGTCATTTCTGGGAGTGTTGCACAGCTACCTGAAACATCTGCAAGTGCTGTCATAGCAGTGGAATATCATCGGCTGCCTTATCCCAAGAGTTATGTTTCTGTCTCACCATCAATGTAACACATTGTGTGTAGCAGCCCTGGTTCCAATGGAGCTCCTTGATTAACCTTGTCAGACTGAAGGCATGCAGCCACTAGCCCACTCAGGATCGTCCAAGCACCTCTGCGTCTGTAGCGACTAGAATACTGGATGTACATGTGAGGTTGCAGCACTTTCTGATGCCTGATGCTGGGATGCCCTCCTCCAGGTAGCGCCTCATCTCAGGACAGACATATGCCCTCGAGGCATTCTCATCCTTCAAAGCATCAGTGAAACCTGAGCATGTTGTGCAATGATGCACTGTCATCTGGAAGTTCATGGATGAAATTAGAGGAGTGCAATGCTCATGCTCATTCTGGTCCATGATGGAGGAGACTTGTCCAGGAAGATCCTCAATGCATCTTGTCACCCTCTTCCTGGAATCTGCTAGCAATGAGAGCCTCATCTGGTCTGTAGAATGGCCTTTTCGCCTACATACTCAGCTTCCAGGTCCTCATCACCATCATCCCGTTTGAATTCTTTCTCATCGGAGGAGACGTGCAGCTCTGTCACATTCTTCTCCTTCATCTCTCCTGCCTATAAGCAATAATGCAGGCAGCAATAAACCACCTTCCTGATCATTTCCTCACAGCAGTATCAATGAGAGAGAGATGCAAGAGTCAGCATTTGTCTCCAAAGGTCCACTTTTGGTCAAGGAATTGTCTGCGACTATGGTCTCAAGACCTTTTTACGCATGCTGGAGAGTACTGGCTCCTGAAATGATGCTCAGTAAGGGGTGCACATGAACGTTCACCACAACCACCCTGTCCTCACAACCCACATGAGTGACTGCGGACGGCTACGGCCAGGTGACTGAATGTTCTGCTTTCAGTTCAGGCACTGGGCTCATCTTCAACTGCACTCTAAGACTGCATTTATGGACTAACCATCAAGGGGAATATTCAGTGTCTACATTAGATTAATTTAGGTGGTCCAGAGGCTTTTCCTCTGTGAGTGGTGCATGGCCACATTTCCAAGGGGATCCTCAAGATTCTCCAGTTGCCCAATAGCTCTGCAGTTCCATAATACTCTGATGAATTTGAAGGTGCACATGAGGGGTTAAAACTAGGGGAACAAACATTGCCACTTTGAGGGATCAACGTTGCATGAATGGGCCTTATTGCTTCACTTTCCTGACTCCCTGCATGTCAATTGAACAGCTACTAACCTGTCTCAGCTGTGGCTCTGCCCTCATTTTGGAAGTTACATTTCAGTTGGTTGGCCTTTTAGTGCCCTACATCTCCACAGTCATGTGCTTCAGTGCAATCTTCCCTGCTCGTTGCCCCCAGTGGAACCGTTGCCCTGCAGCCACTTCTCTGCCCTCAGTCATGTCTGTCCCCTTCCACAAGGGAGCCCTAGCCCTGAAGCATGCCCAACGTCAGCATGCGTTATTTTACACTCAGTGGGTCGGACGCGCATCCACCCGCCAAGCTAAAAATTTTGCCCTTTGTGTGTGTGATAGTATGGATGAGACCAATTAGTGAGGTGTCACATTTTAAACATCTGGGGTAAGTGAGTGATAATAAATAACCTTCTTTAATTTTGAACTCACAAAAAGCTTGCTGCGAAAATAATTTAATTGAGACAACCACTCTGAGGGTAAGAAAACATACAACCATCTTACACAAATAGACTGATCACATGGTAGTGAAAGAAAACTCAAATTCTGCCCATGACAATCACCAAATCTGACACCTCTCACAAGCTGACCCCTAATTGTCAATCCTTCCTCTACCTGATTAAACATTTCTCTTACCATTGTTTCTGCATAACTGTTGTACAAAATAAGTGATACTCCTCTCCCAATCACTCCTAGTTCAAACTCTACACTTATTACCATTAATATTTGCAATTTCTTTCCATGTTCAAAGCCTGGGTCTGGTGTCTCTCTCTCTCCCTCTCCCTCTCTCCAATCCACATCTTTAATACTGTCATTAGTTTAATACAATTCTATTGAAGTCTTTAGCTACAAAACAAAAGTACACCACTTGATTATGTTCCATATTCCTCTCACATAAAACTCTTATCACCCCTACTGCCTCTCTTGTTCCATATTCTCTGTGGAAACCAAATTGATCTTTGTCAAAATTGCCTTTGCCACTAACTATTTTGCAAGTAATCTAAGCATAATCTTTGAGTTATATAAAATCAAATCAAAGGTATGAAACATATCATGGTACTTAGCTTTTTTCCCCAGAGCTATCATAGTTATTTTCAGGAAATCATCTGATCACTCCCCTTTCAAGTATATGACTTTACTCAAATCATGCTTAAGATACAGAAAAGTTAAATCAGGAAAGTGGTCAAGGGAACATAGATTCAAACCAGTAAAAGATACAAGGAAATTTTTCCTTGCACAGAAAATGATAAATGCTTGGAATAAACCTCTAGGCGGAGTAATAGAGAGGATGACCCTGAATGCATTTAAGAAATAACTAGATACAGTAAAGGTAGTGGTGATGGTGGTGGTGGGGTGCAAGGTGTGGTATAGGGTGCTTCGGAACAGATGAACAAATATGGGCCAAGGTTTTATCCATAATTATCATGAAATCTTCACCAAAATTGTCCAATAATGACTACCTTCCATTTGCATGACACAATAAACCCCTTTATTATCCCTCATCTTGCTCTCAGATAATCATTCAGCTAATCTTTAATATCTTGAAAATTCCTCAGTCTCAACTGTCTGCACACAAGTTCTGCGGGTTTAAGTGGGTATCAGGGCTAGTGTTTGAATTAGTAAGTCTACAATAGAGTGATTGAATCAGATAGAAGAATGATCCCTCTGAAGGTGCCAGATAGTTCAATGATTCATTTTACAAGGCAAAAATGCTCTGTGACTTCCAAAGCAGAAGATCTGGCTGTGCAGTAACATGAGATCTTTCAAGTAGTCATCTGAAGGACTGCACCAAAATACAGGAAGATATAAACATGGTTGCAGCGACATGGATAAATAAGTGTGACTATGAAATTCATTTCCAAGGTTAGTGGTCAGAGCAGAAGCTGTGTGAAAATTCAAGACCAGGATTTTCCTGTTGTCCGGCAGGCTCGGTGAGGGGGAGAGCGGGAGCAGCCGCGAATCGGGCCGCCGCTTGCAATCGGGCCGTGACCACCATTTCACGCTGGCTGGCCAATTAACGGCCAGCCTGGGTGAATCATGTGCTGCGGCGCTCAGTGCTGCCTGTGTTGGCAGGGGGGAGGAGGGCAAGTAAGAAACCTCGCGCTTGCATGTACGTGCGCACAGTAAAATCTCCCTGAGGCAAAAAGTTGCCTCAGGGAGTTGAAACCTTTTGAACCTAAAAAATAAAGAATTAAAAAATGTTAATAACATGTCCCTTCATGTGACTCTGTCACATAAGCAGGAACATGTTACAAATTAATTTGAAAATTTTTTTTTTTAAATCACTGATCGAAACCTCATCCTGCCCGTGGATGAGGTTTCGCAAAAAATCCAAAGGCCCTTGGCCTTTTCGCCTGCCCACTAAACAGAAGGCTGGGCAGTCAGTGAAAATTTTCATTTAATTGCAACTTGAGTGGCCTTAATAAGCCTGTTAATTGTCAGCAGATGCGCTGCTGACTCCCGCGTGCGCCCGCAGACTGAAATATTGCACAAGTGCATGTTCACATCAGGACGCTCATCCGACGTCATTTTACGCTCATTCAGGTCAGGTGCACGCCCACCCAACGAGCGCAATATTCTGTCTCAAGATTAGATCAGATAGACAATAAAGGTTGGAAAGATGAGGGATCAGGGTGTTTAAATCGAGATTAGAATTATTTGTTTGTATGGAGGGTAAATGGCAACACAGACTGCTGGACTTAGGAATTGACCTCTGAGTCATGCATCTTTCTGCTGCTTCCTACTGTCGTCCTACCTGGAACATACACGACACAGTTTATGATCACTTGTGCAAGCAAAGGTTACTGGAAATTACCATGTGATAGGGCAACATTGCAAACATGACTTTCACCTTTTCCTCGCTCTTCAACAGATTTAATACTAATAATGGTCAGGAAGGATTCCTCGCAGTGAGCTAGTATTTTCTATTAGATGACACATCCTCCTACCTCCCCCTGGACCATGACCCCACCACTGAACATTAAGCCATTGTTTCCAGGACCGTTACTGACCTCATCTCCTCTGGAGACCTTCCTTCCACAGCTTCCAACCTCATTGTCTCCCAACCTCGGACGGCCCGCTTCTACCTCCTACCCAAAATCCACAAACAGGACTGTCCCAGCAGACCGATCGTGTCAGACTGTTCCTACCCCCCAGAACTCATTTCTTGGTATCCTGACTCCATTCTCTCTCCCCTTGTCCAGTCCCTGCCCACCTACACCCGTGATTCCTCTGCCACCCTACATTATATCAACAATTTCCAGTTCCCTGGCCCCAACCGCTTCCTCTTCACCATGGACATCCAATCCCTCTACACCTCCATCCCCCACCAGGATGGTCTGATGGCTCTCCGCTTCTTCCTCGAACAGAGGCCCAAACAATCCGCATCCACCACTACTCTCCTCCGTCTGGCTGAACTTATTCTCACGCTGAACAATTTCTCCTTTAACTCCTCTCACTTCCTCCAAATAAATGGTGTGGCTATGGGTACCCACATGGGTCCCAGTTATGCCTGTCTCTTTATGCAGTATGTGGAACATTCCTTGTTCCAGTCCTACTCTAGCTCCCTCCCACAACTCTTTCTCTGGTACATCGATGATTGCTTCGGTGCTGCTTCATGCTCTCATCTGCACCTGAAAAAAATTATTAATTTTGCTTCCAATTTCCACACCTCCATCATTTCCATATGGTCCATCTCTGACACTTCCCTTCCCTTTCTTGACCTCTCTGTCTCAATTTCTGGTGATAGACTGTCCACCAATATTCATTACAAGCCTACCAACTCCCACAGCTACCTCAAATACAGCTCCTCACACCCCGCTTCCTGTAAGGACTCCATCCCACTCTTTCAGTTCCTTCACCTCCGTCACATCTGTTCTGATGATGCCACTTTCAAAAACAGTTCTTCTGACATGTCTTCCTTCTTCCTTAAACGAGGTTTTCCAACCACGATGGTTGACAGGGCCCTCAACCGTGTCCGGCCCATCTCCCGTGCACCCTCCCTCATACCTTCCTCTCCCTCCCAGAACCATGATAGGGTCCCCCTTGTCCTCACTTATCACCCCACCAGCCTCTGCATTCAAAGGATCATCCTCCGCCATTTCCGCCAACTCCAGCATGGTGCCACCACCAAACACAGCTTCCCTTCACCCCCAACCCCCCCCCCCCCCACCCCCTCCCCACCCTGGTGGCATTCCGCAGTGATCGTTCCTTCCAGGACACCCTGGTCCATTCCTCCATCACTGCCTACACCTCAACCCCCTCCCACGGCACCTTCCCATGCAACCACAGAAGGTGCAACGCCTGCCCCTTTACTTCCCCTCTCTTCACTGTCCAAGTGCCCAAACACTCCTTTCAAGTGAAGCAGCACTTCACTTGCACTTCCCTCTTTTTAGTCTACTGCATTTGCTGCTCCCATTGCGGTTTCCTCTATATTGGAGAGACCAAACCCAGACTGGGTAACCGCTTGGTGGAACACCTTCGGTCGGTCTGCAAGCATGACCCAGAACTCCCTGAGGCTTGCCATTTCAACACTAAACCCTGCTCTCATGCCCAATATCCGTCCTTGGCCTGCTGCATTGTTCTAGTGAAGCTCAACGCCAACTGGAGGAACAGCACCTCATCTTCCGACTCGGCACTTTACGGCCTTCCGGACAATTATAGATCTCCTCCATTCCCATCCCCTTTCCGATTCCCCTTTTTTCCAATAATTTATATAGGTTTTTCTTTTCCCACGTATTTCCATTATTTTTAAATGTATTTCCATCCATTGTTTTATCTCTACCTTTTAGCCTATTTCGATTCCTTCCCCCTACCCCACCCCCACTAGGGCTATCTGTACCTTGCTCGTCCTGCTTTCTACCCTTAATGTCACCTATTATCATATTCCTTAAATAATATCACCACCTTCAACACCTCTTTGTCCTTTGGTCTATGACATATTTTGGTTATCTCCACCTATCACTGGCCCTCTATCCAGGTTTACCTGTCCCACCCCCCCTTAAACCAGCTTATATTTCACCTCTTTTCTATTTTTCCTTAGTTCTGTTGAAGAGTCATATGGACTCGAAATGTTAAATGTGTTCCTCTCCGCAGATGCTGTCAGACCTGCTGAGTTTTTCTAGGGATTTTTGTTTCTGACTTGGATTTCCAGCATCGGCAGTTTTTTGCTTTTATCTTAAAGTTCCTCAGTCTATCCTTTAAGTCACAGAGATATCATTTTCTTCTGATATATTAACATTATTCAGTTTGTAATACACTTGCCTCTGTGTCTAAAATTTTTAAGATCAAACCCATTGCTATATTGGATTCAAGCATAATCTTAACTGACAGTACGAGAGGAATGCTATATTGCCAGATCTGCTCTAGCTCAGATAAGGTGTTAAGCCAAGGCCCTATCTGCCTTCTTATGTGAATGTAAAAGGTTTCATGTCACACGTTCAAAAGAAAGTAGCAAGTTTTTCCAGTGTTCTGACCAATATTTATCCCCCAATCAACATCACCACGAAACAGGTTATTTATTCCATTGTTGTTTGGGGGACCCCAATATGTACAAATTTGCATCTGTATTTTACCTACATGATGGCTCTGGTTACACTTGAAAAGACAATCATTGGCTCCGAGGTGTTGAGAACATCCTGAAGATATAAAAGCCATATATAAATCTAAAGTTCGATGTCCTCTATATAAATACAATTCTTTCGAATTTTTTGCCATACCTAGCATATTATTTAGGGTTTCTGTCCAACCCAAAACCAAAAAATGTGCTATTGTGCACCAGGGAAGTTCTTTATCTTTGAAAAGAACCTTTCTGTACGTCCCTTTTCTTTCCAGCTTTAGAAATTTCTAATTGCAGCACCTTCTTTTTCACATCCAGTTGTGAATGGTGGTGGATGATTAAATAATTCCCTGGAGTAGGAGGCTCCACAAATATCCCCATCCTCAATGATGGGGAAGTCCAACATATCAGTGCAAAAGATAAGGTTGAAGCACTTGCAACAATCTTCAGCCAGAAATGCCGAGTGGATGATCCATCTCAGCCTCCTCCAGTGGTCCCCAGCATCACAGATGCCAGTCTTCAGCCAATTTGATTCACTCCACATGATATAAAGAAATGGCTGAAGGTGATAGACCCTGACAATATTCCAGCAATAGTACTGAACACTTGTGCTCCAGATCTTGCTGTGCCCCTAGCCAAGCTGTTCCAGTACAGCTACAACACTGGCATTTACCAGGCAATGTGGAAAATTGCCCATGTATGTCCTCTACACAAAAAGCAGGACAAACCCAACCCAGCCAATTGCGGTCCCATCAATCTACTCTCCGTCATCAGTAAATTGATGGAAGAGGCCTTCAACAGTGCTTCAAGCAGCACTTGCATAGTAATAACCTGCTCACTGACACTCAGTTTGGGTTCCACCAGGGTCACGCAGCTCCTGTACTCATTCCTGCCTTGGTTCAAACATGGACAAAAGAGTTGAACTCCAGAGGTGAGATGAGAGTGACTGCCCTTGATATCAGGGCAGCATTTGACCAAGTGTAGCAACAAGGAGCTGTGGCAAAACTGGAGTAATTGGGAATCAGGGGGGAAAATCTCCGCTGGTTGGAGTCATACCTAGCACAAAGGAAGATGGTTGTGGTTATTGGAGATCAATCCTCTCAGTTCCAGGACATCATGACAGAAGTTTCTCAGGGTAGTGTCCTAGGCCCAACCATCTTCAGCTGCTTCATCAATGATCTTCCTTCCACCATAAGGTCAGAAGTGGGAAAGTTCACTGATGATTGCATAATGTTCAGCACCATTTGCAAATCTTCAGAGTGTAAAGCAGTCGATGTCCAAATGCAGCAAGACCTAGACAATATCTAGGCTTGAGCTGACAAGTGGCAAGTAACATTTATATCACACAAGTGCCAGGCAATGACCATCTCCAACAAGAGTGAATCTACCCCTTGACATTCAATGGACTTACCATTGCTGAAACCCCCCACTATCAACATTCTTGGGGTTTTCATTGACCAGAAACTGAACTGGACTCATATAAATACTGTGGCTACAAGAGCATGTCAGAGACTAGGAATCCTTGGGTGACTCCCCAAAGCCTGTCCACCAACCATAAGGCACAAGTTAGGAGTGTGATGGAATACTCCCCACTTGTCTGGATAAGTGCAGCATTTACTGCTTTCTACTGCTTCACACTCCAACAACACTCAAGAAGCTTGACACCATCCAGCACAAAGCAGCCTGTTTGATTGGCATCCTATCCACAAACATTCACTCCCTCCACCACCGATACACAACGGCAGCAGTGTGTATCATATACAAGATGCACTGCAGGAACTCACCAAGCCTCCTTAGACAGCACTTTCCAAATCCACAACCACTACAGAAGGACAAGGGCAGCAGGCACATTGGAACACTACCACCTGGAAGTCCTCCTCAAAGCTACTCAATATCCTGACTCAAAATTATGTCGCCGTTCCTTCACTGTCGTTGTGTCAAAATCCGAGAACTTCCTCTCTAACAGCACTGTGGGCGTATCTACACCACATGGACTGCAGTGGTTTAAGAAGGCAGCTCACCACCAAATTCTGAAGGGCAATTAGGGATGGCACTAAATGTTGGCCCAGCCAGTGATGCTCACATACCATGAACAAATGAAAAAAAACAAGCAAAGTGTTATTTCTACTGCTTCACACTCCTGGTATAGGCTTGTTCAAGGTTTAAATCTCTGGTAACAACACATTTGTAATTGGCTGCTTGAGTCTGTGTTAATTCCAAAGAAAGTGACAGCCAGCACAAGAAAACATGGTAACTCAGGTGTTCTCAGCAATGTGATGCCTTATAGCAACAAAAACAAACTTTCAAGGTAGCGCATCTGCTAAGAAGGATTTTGGCGCCAATGTTTATTGTGTAAATTGTGGCATACTCGCAATGTCATTGCTTGTTGCTAAACATGCAGCCCATGTTAGTGGAAATTAAGTGCTCACTATTTACTATGATCTTAAGTATTGCTGAAAAGAGACATGCTATCAAATCTTTTCATCTTGCACTCATCAGGACAGATGCAAGAACGCCAAATTTCAAAGGGAGCAACAATCAGTCAAGCTCAGAACGTGGCTCACTTATGCTTCCTGGAAACTACATATATTCATATGCAGGGACCAGTTCTCTGCAGGTAACAGGAATATGTCCAGGTGTTGCACTTTTTTTGAAGTAAACAAAGCCATGGGGACAATAGTTCCCTGGTGCATTCTTCATAGCAACATCTTGACTAAGCAGAGTCAACTTGCCAACCAATCAGCTTCCTTTTCTCCTGCAGTATAACTTGTAGCTCATCACAAAAGAGCAATGTGTGAGGTGAATCATAACAGCAGAACTGGCACTTTCAATTTTTTGATGCTGAAGAGGTGAAGGTTCTGCTACAGGTAGTATCCCAAAGGAAGAGAGCACAATTGTTTTTATCCATTCATGGGATATGGGCTTCACTGGCTGGCCAGCATTTATTGTCCATGCCTAGTTGTCCTTGAGAAGGTGGTGGTGTGCTACCTTCTTGAACTGCTGCAGTCCATGTGGTGTAGGTACACCCACAGCGCTGTTAGGAAGGGAGTTCCAGGATATTGACCCAGTGACAATGAAGGAACGGCGATATATTTCCAAGTCAGGATGGTGAAGATCTTGGAGGGGAATTTCCAGGTGGTGGTGTTCCCATCTATCTGCTGCCCCTGTCCTTCCAGATGGGAGTGGTCGTGGGTTTGGAAGGTGCTGGCTAAGGAGCCTTGGTGGATTCCTGAAGTGCATCTTGTAGATGGAACACACTGCTGCTACTGTGCATCAGTGGTAGAAGGAGTGGATGTTTGTGGATGTGGTGCCAATCAAGTGGGCTGCTTTGTCCTGGATGATGTCAAGCTTTGAGATTGATCAAGTCAAATATCATGTACTTTGCTGCAATTGAGGAAGAAGGGTATTAGTTTCAGATGTAAGACAAACATGAGTATCATTCTTGTCAATTTCTGATGTATACGTGCACTGTTTTGATCCTGGAGAAGGGGGGAAACGATTTTTCATGTGGTACCATTTCTAGTTCTGTTATTATAAAATAGCTTAGTTTACAAGAATATACTATTTTAACACATGGAACTGATTAAGGAATGTATCAAAATGTAGCTATTTTATTTGCTTTGGCGAGTCAGTGGTGACAGTTTTAAATCCAAGGGCATACATTGTGTCCCGCTGTGCCAAATCATGTTTAGAGCAAATTTCATTCACTACATTTCAAACAGAGTGTGGATGACAAGGGGTGTATATATATATATATCTTGTTCATACAGTGTTGTCCACTATGTTTTCAGAACTTTTATTGAATCTCTATTTATATCCTTATATGAATTTAAAAAGCTGACAAGCTGAGTTTTATTACAAATGCAGGGCTGCCTTTTCTCAGTGTATAGACCATTTACAGATTAGTTTCAGCTGTCACACTATATCTCTGTCATGTGATGACAACAGGAAATCTGCACCACACAAACCACTGAAGCAGTCGGTGTCTAAATGCAGCAAGACCTGGACAACATTCAGGCTTGGGCTGTTAAGTGGCAGGTAACAGCCACAAAAGTGCCAGGCAATGATCATCTCCAACAAGAGAGAATCCAACAATCTTCCCTTGACATTCAATGGAATTATCATTGCTGAATCCCCCATGATCAACATTGAGGGGTTACCATTGACCAGAAACTGAACTGGACCAGTCATCATACAAATACTGTAGCTCTAAGAGCAGGTCAGAGGCTGGGAATTCTGCAGCGAGTAACTCACCCCCTGACTCCCCAAAGCTTTTCCACCATCTACAAGGCACAAATCAGGAGTATGATGAAATACGTGCTTGGATGAATGCAGCTCCAACAGCATTCAAGAGGTATGATGCCATCCAAGACAAAGCAGCCTGCTTAATTGCCACCACACTCACCACCTTCAACAATCATTCCCTCCAGCACCGATGCAATGTGGCAGCAGCTTGTATCATTCACAAGATTCACTGCAGCAATTTAGCAAGGCTCCTTCAACAGCACCTTCCAAACCTGTGTCCACTATCACTCAGAAGGACAAGGGCAGCAGATGCATGAGAACACCACCTGCAAGTTCCCCTCCAAGCCACACACCATCCTTACTTGGAACTATATTGCCATTTCTTCACTGTTGCTGGGTCAAAATTCTGGAACTCCCTTCCTAACAGCACTGCGGGTGTACATACACCACATGGACTGCAGCAGTTCAGGAAGGTGGCTCACCACTACTTTCTCAAGGGCAGTTAAGGTGGGCAATAAATGCTGGCTTAGCAAGCAATGCCCATGTCCCGTAAAATAATAAAAATGACAGCTTGCCAAGGTAGTTCTTTGACCCTTTCTTTATTTATTTATGTTGGCTTAACTTTGTATTTCTGTGTAAACTATTAAACTGCTTCTTGACATTGAGCTGTATGAGCATTGACCCTATAAGCAATATCCTGCAAGGCACAAGGTCTTAGTGGTGCTAATATCCATTGATAAAAGAGAAGTGTGTTCTCCAGCTGTATGTTCAAATAGAGAAAATCCATGAAGTAAATTTTTGTTGTAAGTGACTAAGACATGCAGATCCATAATCTGTACTTTCTGCAGCTTGTTTAATACCACTGGGAAGTACATATTAAGACTTGGGCCACCATGTTAGATTTATGTTGGGCTACACCTGATTTTCCACATTAATGCCATTATGGTGAATGACAGCATCCAGGAAAATGTTAAGATTTATAAATCTGAAAGCTGGGATGCTGAAAATCAAAAACAGAAAACTTATCCAAAGATCAGCAAAACAATGTGCAAAGATTAGTTCAGAGCTTTCATAGTGCAGATAATTTGGAAGTTAACAACAGTTTTCTTAATGATAGAGTATTGATGTAATGGTAGAATGATAATTTGAAAGATAGGAGGGATCAACTTTCTTAGGATGAACAGAAAGGAATGGAAATAATAGAGTTTAAGGAAATGCCATAACATGGCATGTATTTATACATTATGAACATACGAATTAGCAGCAGGAGTAGGACACTCAGCCCCTTCGAGTCTGCTCCACCATTTAATAAGATCATGGCTGATCTAATTGTAGCCTCAAGTCCACATTCCCACCTAACCCCAATGCGCTTTGACAATTTATCAACCTCTGCCTTAATAATATTCAATGATGCTGCCTTCACCACTGTATGGGGAAGAGTTCCAAAAACTCATAACACTCTGAGAGAAAAAAATTCTCCTCATCTCTGTCTTAAATGGGTGATCCCTTATTTTTAAACTGTGTCTGCTGGTTCTAGTCTCTCCCACAAGGGGAAACATCCTTTCAGCATCCACCCTGTCAAGTCCCCTCAGCATCTTGTGTGTTTCAATAACTCACCTTTCATTCTTCTAAACTCCAATGGATAGTGGCCCAACCTGTCCTGTTATTGAACTTTATTGCTCTGACTTCCTTTAACAAGAACCCCTCTTCTTAGCTCATTTTACCTCTCTAAAACTAATTCCAGTGATTTTGTTTTAAAATAAGTTTCCTCTATTGTCCTATTCTTTTCTATCAATGTGATGAACACCAACTTTTATCACCACCAGGGGCAAGATTTTACCTCGTTGGGCATGATGGGCGGGCCTGGGAGTAGTTGCAAAACCAACCGCCACCCGCAATCAGGCCCCGACTGCGATTTCACACTGGCTGGCCAATTAATGCCCAGCCAGCATGAATCGCACGCTGCAATGCTGAGTATTATTCAATGAGATGCATCTGTCTTATTGTTGCTCTCACCAAATGCACTGCATTTATTGGCAGAATACCTCACCTTGAATCAATCTCAGTTCTGAGCCAGGGAGGGGGCGGGAGGAGGGCAAGCGAGGAAGTTTGCGCATGCACGCGAGTGCGCACTGAAAGCTCACCGAAGACACAAAGCCGCCTCTGGGAGCTGAAGATTTAGAACAGTACAAATAAAGATTTAAAACATGAGGTAAAGATGTCCCCTCATGTGACTCTGAGCAGGGACATGTTATAAATGAGATTTAAACATTTTTATTTCATTTTTAATTCCTGTTGGAAACCTCATCCCGCCCATGTGTGAGGTTTCATAAAAAATCCAAAGGCTGCTTGGCCTTTTCACCTGCCTGCCAATCGTACGGTTAGATGGACAGCGAAAAATCTGATTTAATTAATTCATTAAGGACCTTAATAGGCCTCTTGAATGTCGGCGGACTGCTGCCGTCTCTTGCGCATGCCTGCCGAGCAAAATATCACAAGAGTGCACGATGATGTCAGGACACTCGCCCAACATCATCGCACACTATTTTATTCTTGTTTCAGTCAGGCGCACGCCCGCCTGAAGAGAGAAAATTTCTGCCCCCAGGTGTATCAGATCCTAAACTCCAAGGAAACTAAAACTTTTGACCCTTGTGGTGTCCTTCCCAACATCCTCAAGATATCTGCTTGAAATGCATGCCTGAACATTGATGGGAAGTATACAGGAGTGTAACACCTTGCAGCTTATGAAGGCCGCCGCATAGTTATCAGGGCCCCTCTACACAATGTTGACCTGAACACGCAGACAGGGCCTACTCTGAAAGTCTAACCCAAAAGATGAATGGTATTTTTGTTGTGGTGTTAATCTTATGGTACCAATCCAATTTAATGCTATTCTAATTTTCCTCATGGAAAACCAGCAACAGACTGAGAAGACATTGCCATTTTTCATCTTTGCAAGTTGCCCCCAACTCCCATTTAGTTATTGGGTTCCTGTGCACAATGTTATGGCCTTCATAAGCTGCATTAGTCGGTCAGGGACTAGCAACAGATGACAATGCAGGTAAATGCCTACTTCCCAGACAATAACCACAATTCTCTCATTTTAATAATATTCTGTACCTAGGTTGCTAGAAGGGAAAGGAAGGCCAGACACATAATTGCAGGAACTCAGCTCATTACACTTCTGTACTAACCATGAACATCAGGCGAATGCAGATACAAGCCCCACTCTCTGACCAAAAAAAGAATAAACTGCAACCAAGTTAATGCTATCTGGTTAAGAACAGATATTTACAGCAAAGGTGAAGGGATACACAGGTTATGATGTTAATATGAAGGCAGATTCCAAGCAGGGAGGTGGAATTGCAGGATCCATCCTTCACTTTTTATACAAGAACAAGAACAAAAATACCTGGAAAAACTCAGCAGGTCTGACAGCATCTGTGGAGAGGGATACAGTTAACGTTTCAAGTCTTTATGTTAACTGTATCCCTCTCCGCAGATGCTGTCAGACCTGCTGAGTTTTTCCAGGTATTTTTGTTTTTGTTCTAGTTTTCCAGCATCCACAGTATTTTGCTTTTATCTTCACTTTTTATATACTTCCTCAGCTTCCCATTCATTCTTCTGGGGCCGCCACTCATTCGAATCCTTATTCAATGAGATGCATCTGTATTATTGTTGCTCTCACCAAATGCACTGCATTTATTGGCTGAATGCCAATAAAAAATATAAATATAAATATACAAACAGATTTAGAGCTGTTCCAAGTATGCAGAAGAGACAAGATTAGTGAAAATAAACATTAGAGGCAGAGAGAATAGAAATTCAAATGGGGAATAAGAAAAGAGATGTTAAACAAATATTTTGTGTGTCTTCACAGTTGAAGACACAAAAACCATACTGAAAATAAGGCCGTAAGATATAGGAGCAGAAGTAGGCCAATCAGCCCAATGAGCCTGCTCCGCCATTCAATGAGATCATGGCAGATCTGATAATCCTCAATTCCACTTTCCTGCCTTTTCCCCATAACCCTTGATTCCCTTACTGATTAAAAATACCTCGGACTGCTGTTCTCGCTGCATCCTGAGATCCACACTCAGTGCCATGCGCCGCCATATGAACACACGCGACCTCTCCCTCCAGCAGCACCGACTTATCCGATCTCAAAGCTGTCCTTGTCCCCAGTTTCATTTTATTCTTCATCTCAACTGACACCTTAACAAGAAACTGTCTCTTCCCTTCAGGTGCTGAGGACGCAAGTTCCAACAACTCATTGATACCAACGCCTATCTAGGACCCTCCACTCTTTCCCATCCCTCTGGCCCCATCCCATCTTCTAATCCCAGCACTTGCCATGTATTCACCATATCCTCTGATCTTCCCCTCTCTGATACTGAATGTTCAGTGCTCAGCAAAGGACTCAGTTTCATACACTTATGCCCTCACCTCAATGAATTCCTGGCTTGGCACGATGCTGAACACTTCTTCCGCCGCCTTCGTCTCCGTGCTGCTTCTTTGGTCAGGAGTCCTCCCCCCATTCAACGGATCCTTTCTCCCGCCTCTAGTATTCTCCCTGCACCTGGACCCCTCCCTCTGGCCTCTTACCTGCTCTTGATATTTTCATTCAGAACTGTCAGCATGACATCAGTCATCTCAATTTCTCTACTCCTCTCACCCATCCTAACCTGTCTCCTCCTAAACTTGCCACACTCCGTTCTCTCAGGTGAAACCACGACTTTGTTGTCAAACCTGCCGACAAGGGTAGTGCTGTTGTTGTCTGGCGCACTGACCTCTATCTTGCAGAGGCTGAGCGTCAACTCTCAGACACTTACTCCTATTTCCCCCAACCATGACCCACCACTGAACATCAAGCCATTGTTTCCAGGACTGTCACTGACCTCATCTCCTCTGGAGATCTTCCCTCCACAGCCTCCAAACTCATAGTATCCCAACTTTGGACAGCCCGCTTCTACCTCCTCCCCAAAATCCACAAACAGAACTGTCCCAGTAGACTGATCTTGTCAGCCTGTTCCTTCCCTATGGAACTCATTTCTTCCTATATTGACTCAGTTCTCTCTCCCCATTTCCAGTCTTTTCCCACCTACATCCATGATTCCTCTATTGCCCTACATCATATCAAGAAGTTCCAGTTCCCTGGCCCTAACTGCCTCCTCTACACCTCCATCCCCCACCAGGATGGTATGAGGGCTCTTCGCTTCTTCCTTGAACAGATGCCCAAACAATCCCCATCCACCACCACTCTCCTCCGCCTGGCTGAACTTGTTCTCTCGCTGAACAATTTCTCTTTAACTTGTCACAATTCCTCCAAATAAAAGGTGTGGCTATGGGTAATTCACATGGGCCCCTGTTATGCCTGTCTTTTTATGGGGTATGTGGAACATTCTTTGTTCCAGTCCTACTCAGGCCCCCTCCCACAACTTTTCTTTTGGTACATCGATGACAGTTTCGGTGCCACTTCATGCTCTTGTCTGGACCTGGAAAAATTGATCAATTTTGCTTCCATCTACGCCTCCATCACCTTTACATGGTCCAGCTCTGACACTTCTCTTCCCTTCCTTGATCTCTCTGTCTCCATTTATGGTGATAGACTGTCCACCAATATTCACTACAAGCCAACTGACTCCCACATCTACCTCAACTACAGCTCCTTGCACCCCGCTTCCTGTAAGGACTCCATCCCATGCTCTCAGTTCCTCCGCCTCCTTTGCATCTGTTCTGATGATGCCACTTTCCAAAATAGTGCTTCTGACATGTCTTCCTTCTTCCTTAACCGAGGTTTCCCACCCACAGTGGTTGACAGGGTCCTCAACTGTGCCCGACCCATCTCCCGCCCCTCTGCCCTCACACCTTCCTCTCCCTCCAAGAACCATGATAGGGTCCCTTTTGTCCTCACATTTCACCCCACTAGCCTCCGCCTTCAAAAGATCATCCTCCGCCATTTCCGCCAACTCCAGCCTGATGCTATCACCAAACACAACCTCCCTTCACCCTCCCATCAGCATTCCTTAGGTACCATTCCCTCCGGAACACCCGGGTCTACTCCTCCATCACCCCCAAAAACTCATTCCCCCTTCCACGGCACCTTCCCATCGCCATCGCAGAAGGTGCAACACCTGTCCCTTGACCTCCTCCCTCCTCAACGTCCAAGGGCTCAAACACTCATTTCAGATGAAGCAGCATTTCACTTGCACCTCCTGCAATTTGGTCTACTGCATTCGCTGCTCCCAATGCAGTCTCCTCTACATTGGAGAGACCAAATGTAGACTGGGTGACCACTTTGCAAAACACCTTCAGTCTGTCTGCAAGCGTGACCCAGGCCTTCCTGATGCTTGCCATTTCAACACACCATCCTGTTCTCATGCCCACATGCCTGTCCTTGGCCTGCTGCAACATCTCCTCATAAGAAAATACCTCCTTACCTGGGATCAACCTAGTGAACCTTCTCTGCACTGCCTCCAATGCCAGTATATCTTTCCTTGGATAAAGGGACCAGAACTGTCCACAGTATTCTAGGTGTGGCATAACTAGTGCCTTGTATAGTTTTAGCAAGACTTCCGTATTTTTATACTCCATTCCCTTTAAAATAAGGGAACATTCCATTTGCCTTCCCTATTACCCGCTGAACTTGTATGCTAGCTTTTTGTGATTCATGCACGAGGACCCCCAAATCCCTCTTTGCTGCAGCTTTCTGCAGGCTTTCTCCATTTAAATAAAATTCAGCTCCTATATGCTTCCTGCCAAAGTGCATAACCTCACATTTTCCCACATTATATTCCATCTGCCAAGCTTTTGCCCACTCACTTCACCTGTCTATACCCCTCTGTTGGCTCTTTGTGTCATCTTGACCACTTGCCTTCCCACCTAATTTTGTGTCATCCGCAAACTTAGCGATAGTACATTCACTTTCCTATACAAGTCATTAATATATATTGTAAATAATTGTGACTCCCACACTGATCCCTCTGGCACTGCACTAGTTACAGGTTGCCATCCTGAAAATGCCCCCCTTATCCCAACTCTCAGTCTTCTAATAGCTAGCCAATTCTCTATCCATGCTAATGTACTACCCCCAACACCAAGGGGTCTTATCTTATTAAGTAGCCTTATGTGTGGCACCTTACTGGACACCTTTTGGAAATGAAAATATACTACATCCACAGGTTCCCCTTTATCTAACCTGCTTTTTAGCTCCTCAAAGAATTCTAATAAATTTGTCAGACATGATTTCCCCTTCATGAAGCCATGCGGAATCTGCTCGATTATATTAGGTATTTCTAAATGCTCCACTATTACATCCTTTATAATAGACTCTTTCATTTTCCCAATGACAGATGTTAAGCTAACTGGCCTATAGTTGCCTGTTTTTTGTCTCCCTCCCTTTTTGAATTGGCAGTTTTCCAATCCTCTCAGACTTTTCCAGAATCTAAGGATTCTTGGAAGATTACTACTAGTGCATAACGTGTAAATAATGTGGAACCAAGGGTCAAATGAGAGTGAGGAACATAATGTAGTTAATACTGTATTACTAAAAACAAAGAACAGGAGAAATCAATGGGACTGAGAGCTAACAAATTCCCTAGAACTGATGGCCTACATCCATCAGAGTATTTTTAAAATTAGCGGATGCATTGGTTCTGATTTTTTAACATTCCCTAGATTCTAAAATAGTCCCATGGATAGGAAGGTAGCAAATGTAACACCACTCTTCTGACCTGTTCAAAAAAGGAGAGAGAGAGAGAGGAAGTAGGGAACTATTCGGCCGGTTATCCTGACATCAGTAGGAGGCAAAATTCTAGGGTCTATTATTTGGGGCACAGTGACAGGGCACTTAGAATATCATATGATTGCACAGAGCCAACATAGTTCTATGAAAGGAAATTTGTGTTTAACAAATCTAATAGAGTTTTTTTGAGGATGTAACTAGCAGGGTAGATAAGGGAAAATCAGGATGTAGTATAGTTGGATTTTCAAAATGCATTCGATAATGTCAACTTGGTAATTGTTAAATAAGTTTAGATTTATGGGATTGGGGTAATCTATCAGCATGGATTGAGATTAGCCTACAGAAAATAAATACATTTTTGGTAGTAACTAGCGAGGTGCCGCAAGGATCAGCGCTGTGGTCTCAACTATTCGCAAATTACATTACTGACTTATATAAAAGGACTGTTTGAAATGTATTCAGGTTTGCTGCCCAAAGAAAGCAAGAGGGAAAGTATTCTGTAAAGGGATATAGATCATGTAAGTAAGTGAGCGAGAAGGGGGCAGGTAGATTATAAGAAAAGAAATGCAAAATTATTGACTTTGGTAGAAAGAATGGAAAAGTAAAATATCTTAAAACATAAGAGACTGACAAATGTTGGTACAGAGATGGATTTGAATTGCATTGTACACAAATCACATGGGACGTTAAAGGCAGGAAAAGCAAATATTATGGTAACCTTTTTTTAAAATTCATTTAGCGGTTGTGGGTATGGCTGGCTAGGCCAGTATTTATTGCCCATCCTTAATTGCTCTTGAGAAGGTGGTGGTAAGCTGCCTTCTTGAACTGCTGCAGTCCCTGTGGTGTCAGCACACCCACAATGCTGTTGGAAAGGGAGTTCCAAAATTTTGACCCAGTGACAGTGAAGGATGGTGATATATTTCCAATTCAGGATGGCGAGTGGCTTGGACAAGAACTTCCAGGTGGTGGTGTTCCCTCATTTCTGCTGCCCTTGTCCTTCTAGATGGTAGCGGTCATGGGTTTGGAAGCTGCTACCTAAGGAGCCTTAACGAGTTGCTACAGTGCATCTTGTAGATGGTACACACTGCTGCTACTGTTCCTCAATGGTGGAGAGAGTGAATGTTTGTGGAAGGAGTGCCAATCAAGTGGGCTGCTTTGTCCTAAATAGTGTCAAGCTTCTTGAATGTTGTTGCGGCTGCACTCATCCAATCAAGCAGACAGTATTCCATCATGCTCCTGACTTGTGCCTTGCAGATGGTACACAGGTTTTGGGGAGTCAGTAGGTGAGTTACTCGCCACAAGATTCCTAGCCTCTGACATGTTCTTGTGGCCACAGTATTTATATGGCTTGTCCAGTTCAGTTTCTGGTCAATGGTAATGCCCAGGATGATGATAGTGGGGGATTCAGTGATGGTAATGCCATTACACATCAAGGACCAATGGTTGGATTCTCTCTTGTTGGAGATGGTCATTGCCTAGCATTTGTGTGGCACAAATGTTACTTGCCACTTGTCAGCCCAAGCATATTGTCCAGGTCTTGCTGCGTTTGGACATGGACTGCTTCAGTATCTGAGGAGTCGTGAATGGTGCTGAACATCATGCAATCATCAGTGAACATCCCCACTTCTGACCTTATGATGGAAAACAAGTCATTGATAAAGCAGCTGAAGATGGCTGGGTCTAGGGCACTACCCTGAGGAACTCCTGCAGTGATCTCCTGGAACTGAGATGATTGGTCTCCAAGAACCACAACCATCTTCCTTTATTCTAGGTATGATTTCAACCAGCGAAGGATTTTCCCCCTGATTCCCATTGACTCCAGTTTTGCTCAGGCTCCTTGATGTCACACTCAAATCAAATGCTACCTTGATGTCAAGGGCAGTCACTCTCACCTCACCTCAGGAGTTCAGCTCTTTTGTCCATATCTGAACCAAGGTCAGATGAGGTCAGAAGCTAAGTGGCCCTGGCAGAACCCAAACTGAGCGCCAATGAGCAGGTTATTGCTAAGCAAGTGCCACTTGATAGCACTGTTGACGACCCCTTCCACCACTTTACTGATGATCGAGAGTAGACTGATGGGGCGGTCATTTGGTGGGTTGGGTTTGTCATGCTTTCTGAGTACAGGGATGTACCTAGGCAATTTTCCACATGGTCGGGTAGATGCCCAATGTTGTAGCTGTACTGGAACAGCTTGGCTAGGGACACGGCAAGTTCTGGAGCACAAGTCTTCAGTAGTATTGCTGGAATATTTTCAGGGCCCATAGTCTTTGCAGAATCCAGTGCCTTCAGCCATTTCTTGATATCACACGGAGCGAATCGAATTGGCTGAAGACTGGCACCTGTGATGCTGGGGACTTTCAGAGGGGGCCGAGATGGATTATCCACTCAGCGCTTCTGGATGAAGATTGTTGCGAATGCTTCAGCCTTATCTTTTGCACTGATGGTTTGGGCTCCCTCCTTCATTGAGGATGGGGATACTTGTGGAACCTCAACCTCCAGTGAGTGGTTTAATTGTCCACCACCATTCATGAGTTGAGGCAGGGCTGCAGAGCTTAGATCTGATCCGTTGGTTGTGGAATCGCTTAGCTCTATCTATTGCTTGCTGCTTATGCTGTTTGTCATGCAAGTAGTCCTGTATTGTAGCTTCACCAGGCTGACACCTCATTTTTAGGTATGCCTGGTGCTGCACCTGGCATGCCCTCCTGCACTCTTCATTGAATCAGGGTTGATCCCCTGACTTGGTGATAATGGTAGAGTGGAGGATATGCCAGATCATGAGGTTAAAGATTGTGTTAGGGCAAGAATGGCAGATCTGACTCAAGGGGCCATAACACCTACTTCCGCTGCTATTTTTAACGCTCTTATAGATCCTCACGAAGTGCACCTAAAGCTTGCCTCCATTTTATTGTTCTGTTTTCCAAGCCCCAGAAAATCTGGAGGAGCTAAATCTGAAGTAAGTTAACTGCATGTGAAAAGGCTCTCATTTTCATGTGGTTATCAACTTCCATGGTGTCTTCATTACCTATGCTAATGAATGCACTTGCTCCAGCAAGTAGGTCACTAACAAGCAGCAAAACGCGCCTGAGTTGAAATTGGCACATTGGATCTTTGTTAATGTTGAGCTTCATTTTTCTGCAAATTTAACTCTATAACCCAACCCACCCATTCCATTCTCCCATTAAAACCTCCTCTTAATATCAACCAATAAATCTAAAATCAATGCTGCATTTGGGGACTCAGTCACTTTGCTGAAGGTCTTGGTCCCAAAAAATAGGTATTTGACCATTCTCCTGTCATTAATCCAGCAGAATACAGTTGCATTGATTCTCTATCATTTTAAATGACATTTTTGGGTTATTGTAAGTGGCAAACAGAGCCAGGGGCTTGAATTCTTGTCACTGGAAGTTCCCACTTCTCTGGATAAAAGGAAGTTGGCTTAGGTTTGGTTATGAGGCCTGTGCCTGTGTAACCCTCTCCCTCAATGGTGGATTTATGCTGGATTTTCTGACTGCTTAGAGCAGGCAGAAACTGGAAATACACCTAAAATAGCACTTATTCCCTCTTCCCATTGAAAATATGTGCCTTCCTAATAACTCTGCAAATTCTGTGTGGCCAGCATTAATGACCACTACTGAGTGTGGTCCTACTATAATTGCATTCTGAGGATCCTTATATATGGTTCTCACTACTAGCAAATACATTTCAGTGGTGATCTCTTCAGGTTCATTA